>NC_139678.1:29551848-30248514 GCF_964106915.1 Podarcis gaigeae | reverse complement strand
TTGCAACGCCCCCAATGCTGTCTTTCCCTTCCTCATGCTCTTTAGTAAGGTTGGGTAGCTTTCCATAATTTTTTTATTCTAAAAAATCCAATACACAATTCTCTGGGTGATGTGTAGGAAGTTTTTGGACAAGTTTTTAAAGAAGAAGAAGAAAATAGATAAAAGACCATCCAAATGCCACCATATCATCCATAATGAGCACAGAGAGCAAAATATAATAGCAGCCACAGCCACTTGTATCAAGTGGTCTTGATCTCAGAAAGCTAAAAACAGCCCAGCTGCAAAAGGTTAAAAAAAAAGTATAAATTGTTCAATGTAATTAATATTAAAATGTTATTTTAAAATGGGACAATGTTAAATAGTTGCGGGAGAACAAAAAGTTGTGGTGTGCAGAAAGGCCAATTAAGTAGGTGCCATGGAGGTGTTCCTCAGTTGGGATGAAGTAGGGTCATGGCTGCATCCATGGAGTAACTCTCTGTGCTTGAGGTTGAAGGAACACTTTAAAAAGGGGCCTCCATTGATTATATTAAGGTACAGAGAGGTCCTTAAGGGGAGATTTGGGAATATGGTTATAGAAGATCCAGAAGGACTTGTTTATTATGAAAGAAGTGAACAAAAGTGCATCTCAGAGTTATTACTGGGCTATATTATGTATCACCTAAGACCACATTAAAGGTACATAATACTTTATCATTGTATATTATTGCCAAATGTTTTCTGTAGATGCTTTGAGATTTAATGCTAGAACACACTAGACCTGCCAAATCTCCACAGTTCCAAAGCATCTCTTTAATACTTTTTTCTGTAGACTTCATATCTGGATGAGATCCAGTCCCAAGTTCTTAGAGTCAAACATGGGTGGCTGGCAAGTCTAGCAGTTCAATGCCAGGAATTCACACTTAGATTTATGGTTTTGTCTGTATTGCAAAATGCAACGAGAGTATTTTGTGTGGGAGCGGTTGCAAACTAACAATGGTGTTCACTGTCCTGCCTCTGAGGAAATATATATGCTTTGCAAATCTTCTACAATGTAGACTCTCCAGTAAAGCATTGTCTTGGTTGGGGCCCCTCTAAACCTTGACCACTTTAATGTGGCATTAGGTGCCCAGTTATCTCTGTTGGTATCCTACAGTGGTTGCACATTGCCAGCCCACGTGGGGACCATCTTATTACATGCAAACTTTTCTGCTTCCTTTCAGATATTCCCCTGAATGTGGTGAAACAATTCCTAAACATGTTAACTGGCTCAGGAATCAAACTTAACAGGCTTTCAATCCTTGAAAAAAATCCAAAATGTCTAAGACCAAACAGCCATGCATTTAAAGGGGGGGAGGACATCATGTGGACACCCCTACATTAAAGGGGAGAAAGGCAGGTGCAAATCCACATTTTTCTCTGATGTGGACAAGCACACTGTCTCTCCTAGGCTGTGTTGCTGACTTCACTGAGTAGCCATGAGCATGACACTCTGCTTTTCAAAGCTCTTCAGAAAGGGCTAGCAGCCACAGATTTATGTTTCCTTTTAGCAGTTGCTTGGATCAATTAAAGCTTTTGCTTGGACATATTTTGAGTGGAAAGCAGCAGGGCAGTGTCCCAACAAAGCATTAACACAGCTTATCAGTTAGCTCTGAGATAAAAGGGACAGATTACTGTCTCTCATTCTGCCCTCCCTCCCTTTCACTAAGTGAAGACTAGGATCCTGGATAAAGAGGAAACCTTAACCTAGTCCGGGCTCCAGGCCCAGGTTTGTGTAGAGTATACTGGATTCCTCATCAGTTTAATTGCTTAAGTGAAGGACTAGTTATAGGTATTAGGAGATTCTTCTGCACTTTTAAGTGGTTTCAGTTACACTGGGAATATTTCATATGTGCAGTGGCGTAGCGTGGGTTGTCAGCACCCGGGGCAAGGCAAGTAATTTGCACCCCCTAACCCGTGGATTTGCGCCCCCTAACCCTAACCCCCAGATGTTGCGCCTGGTGCAGCCGGCCCCCCCTGCACCCCCCATGCTACGCCACTGCATATGTGTGAGGTAAAGCAGATGGGGAGAAGCAGCAACAGCAACTTCTGCTTCTTCCAGCAGAGGAGGAAGCAACTAAGAGTACTGTTTTTTAGCACAGCTGCAATTTAGATAAGGCACAACTTCTGTATGGATTAGGTTAACTAGCAACTCTTTTAGTATTTGGAAGGTTGTGTGTGGAGGTTTGCTTGTTTTTAGGTTTTTGTGCCTCCACCATTCACTTGCTACCTGTAGCTTAGCTCCTTGGCTTAAGGAGTGTGTTGTTGATTTTAAAAAAGAAAAAAATCTGGAATCTCCAAGGCAGTTCTCTGCTGTACAGCTCTTACACCTTAAAAATGCCCAAGTGCCTGCACTGCATTTCTGGAAGCCCAATTAGCATTATGACTTTGCTTGGCAAGTACATTTCAGCTCTCCGTTTTCTCTTTCTCCGGTACACACCCTTTCTGGAGAAACTAATAACTGCTAAATGTTGCACCCACCTGAAGTCATAGACCTTTAATGGCTCTGCCTAAGGGCTGGTCTCCGTGCGTTTAGCATGCTTAGCTTTCAGACCACAGCTCATCATCTTCAATAGTAACAAGCTCTACAGCACTAGGAGCGGCTGTAGGTTCTCTAATTCCTACCCTTCATTTTAATCACCTTCTGCCAAGAGTGACTGCGTGATACTGCTAGCTGGGACTCCTGCGCTGTTGTTCCCTAAGAGATGTGAAATGTGTTCCTCATTCACAGGAATAATCTGTCCATTTCACCTGCATCTACTTGCTGCTGCTACTTGTTAACGTTGGCATAACACTCCTTAAGTCTGTGATGCACATTTTTTATTTCTGCTGCAACTGCTTTCCAAATCACTTTGTGGTATCCTCCCAGCTCATCCTGCATATCACAGCTCTTTCCTTTTTTGAGAATTTCTTGAAATAATCAGACTTCTCTTTTAGCTTATCTGAAAATGGAATAATTCTCTCTTGCTTTCTTGCTCTGCATTACTAACCACAGGTGACCGGTAATAAAAATGAGCTATTCCGTGTGGTTCTGTGGAACGATGATTCAATGTGCCTTCGGTGCTGTGTCTGGGTGTGGGCTGTGTGGGCTGTGTCTGTAAGTTGATGTCTGTTTGGTGATCTCATACCTTGCCTCCACCCTCCCCCTCTTATGCACAGATTCCCATACCAAGTGTGCCTACGCTCCAGCCGTCCACTCTTATCCCTGAGCGCCTGGAAGCTGTACAGCGTTATATCAGGGAGCTTCAGTATCCTTTTAACCTCTGCCACATTGCCAAGGAATAAAAAGGGAAGCCGGGCAAGTTCCCTGCTTTGACCACAAAAAAAAAAAAATTCTGCCTGCTTGGCACTTTAGACCAACTGGGGAAAGAAGCCCAGTCCCCTCCCAAAAGAAAACTGCTGTTTGTGGTTTTGCCATCTAAAACTAGCTTCCTTTTGTTTGTTCCCTTGGCATCTCAGCATCCTCTGTGTAAGCAAGATGAAGTTAATCCATTGCAGGCTTCTGGTATGAGAAATGCATTTTACTTGATGCCCATTGTGCAATCCAAAAGGAGGAACTCTACATTTAATTCTTTGAGGAAGGTCAGGGACAGGAGATAATGTGCTCTCCTCTGCCTAGCTTTGGTAAGGAAGAGGGATTTAACATGTTGCTGAAGGCTCTTGGCTATGCTAAAAGCCAACCGTGTAGGTGCCCATAACTGCAACTGGCAGCAGTGGGAGCTTTTCTGTGGCTGCATGGCCAGAGAGGGGATAGAATTTCATTAGTATTGTGGCCAGAGGGAGAAGGGTTAAACTTCTCCATGCACAACTGCAGCCCTGATGAAAATTGGGAGCTATGGACTTGCTATTAAATCATAAAAGCAACAGCCTTGGCATGGTTTCTAATTATGCATTTAGCATTACATCTAGTTTGTCCCAGAGCACCCAATTTCTCTTTTTGTTGTTTTTGTGCTGTTGATGCTTTGCTAGCTAGGAGTTTTGTGATTGTAGCAACTTTCCCCCCTTCCGTCACCTCTTCCAAGCTGTGTGGCCCTTAATTCCTTGTTCCCAGGTACAATCACACTGGGACACAGTTCTTTGAAATCAAGAAAAGCAGGCCTTTGACTGGGTAAGTACTATCACTCTGAAGTCATCCCTGTTGGATCTTACCTTCTCTGAAGACTCTACTGAGGCTGGCCAAAAGGCCCAGGCTGAGCTCTTTGTTGGCTGAAGTCTCAATGACTTGCCTCTCAGGGGAGGCACAGCACAAAAACTGAACTCTTTAAGTTGGATGCAGCTGCTGGGAGTACAAACTACAGTACAAGAGCACAGTACTCTTCCAGATGCTGAGGACCCATTAATCAGGGTCCTGGAAAGTATGCATAATAGTCTGTAAAGAGCAAGGTTCTGTCTTTATTTTCTGGATTTATAAGCCTTACACAGTCCATATACTCCCTGCTTCAGTATACCTGAACTCCATGCAGCATAGTATCTCAGAACCTCTGTCATTATTGATGTCTTGCTTACATAAAGACATTAAACTCATTTAACGAACACTGGAGCTGCACATTCCTGATTACGCGTGGCTTTTTGCAGACTTCCGTTCCACCTTGCACTTGTTCCTCCTACCTTGGGACATTGAATAACAGAAGAGGAACACCACGGGTTTGATCAAAATAGAAATTAATCCAAATATATGTGCAGGATGCAGTCTGGCTTGGAAGATGAATTGTCACTGAATTATTGAAGGGAAACTGTGTGTCATCAGTGAGGGAGAGGGATGTGGTGAGGAACTGAGTCTGAACCAAGCAAAGGGTTTTCCCTCTGTTCTTGTGTGACCAGACCATTCTGTCTTCTCCCAAACCATTCTCTCTACCTATGTTCTGCTTGACACTAGCTCCCCCCCTTAATTTTCTTGCTCCTCCTGTTGTCTTGTTCCATAGGCTGATGGATCTGGCCAAAGAAATGACAAAAGAGGCTCTGCCAATCAAGTGTCTGGAAGCTGTGATCCTGGGAATGTATCCTTTTCTCTCAGGAGAGTATGTGCATATCAGTTCAAGCACAGTAATTTCAACAGGATGGCTTTAATACTGTAGCATTTGAAGCCCACCATGTCATGTCCTGTCAAACCAGCTAGCAAAATACATCTGGTATTACCAAGCATTCTATTTGGGGGAACAAATTCTTACCATAATAAAAAAAATAAAAATATTCAGGAGGTGACAAAAGACCGACATCAAGGAAGGGCATGGTGAGTTTCCTCAGGCAGGGAGTTCTCTTGTGTCTCAACCAAGAAGAACCAAATGAGCTTTGTACCAAATAGCCTTTTTGGTCCGCTGATGCTTCAGGACTGTGCCCAAGTACATGACTGCATGTGGATATCACTTAGAGGAGAAGGTCCCTCCAAAGCAGACAGGTCTGTTCAGCTTGTATCTTCAGGTGAGATCAATGGGGTTTGCTATCTAGATCTACCTATTTGCGTAGTCCTAAGAGTAGGACATAATCAACCAAGGTGGCTAAGATATTGTTGGAGATGTGGGGAAGGGCCCTTACTATATTCTTCTTTCTGTTGTACCACCTGTTTCCTGAATACTTCACCATTCACAGTTACCTCACCAACAACATGCCAACCCTGGAGCGTTTCCCCATCAGCTTCAAAACCTACTTCTCAGGGAACTACTTCCGCCATATTGTGCTGGGAGTGAACTTTGGGGGCCGCTACGGTGCCCTGGGCATTAGTCGGCGTGAGGATCTCATGTACAAAGCGCCCACCTTCCGCACGCTGAGCGAACTGATCTTTGACTATGAGGAGGCCTACCGGCGCTGTTGGCACACCCTAAAAAAGGTGAAGCTTGGCCAGTGTGTGTCCCATGACCCACATAGTGTGGAGCAGATTGAGTGGAAGCACTCCATCTTGGATGTGGAGAAGCTGGGCCGTGAGGACTTCCGCAAGGAGCTTGAGAGGCATTCCCGTGACATGAGGCTGAAGGTGAGAGGGTGGGAGGTGGTGTTACCTTGCGAGTAGTTTATTAACGCTGAGTTCTGTTTGCTGGGGTCAAGCCTTAAAGCCAAAAGCCCTCGGTTGAGTTTGTCTAGTTCAGGGGTAGCCAACATGTTTCCCTCCAGAGGTTGTTGGACAATTACTACAGTGGTGCCCCGCAAGATGAATGCCTCGCAAAATGAAAGGGTTTTTCGGTTTTTGCGTCCCTTCGCAAGACGAATTTCCCTATGGGCTTGCTTCGCAAGACGAAAACGTCTTGCGAGTTTGTTCGCTTTTTTCCTAAAGCCGCTTGAAGAGGCGCAGTTGCAACGGACTGTGCTTCGCAAGACGAAAAACATCGCAAGACGAAAAGACTCGTGGAATGAATTAATTTCGTCTTGCGAGGCACCACTGTATCATGACCATTATCATCATTATTCATTAAATTTGTATACTGCTCTTCATCCGTAGATCTCAGGGGTGGTTCACAGCATAAAAATACAAGGTAAAAACGCAAAATACATAATAAGAAAAAGAACAAACCAAACCAAACCAAACCAAACACTTCCTCTCCCCTCCTACAATTAGCTCCAATCATGCCTGACCATTGGCCATGCTGACAAGGTCTGATGGGATTTGTGGAGGACGCCGTGTTTGCTGTCCTTGAATTCTCTTACCTGGATGCCTGTTAATGAATTTTATATGCCATGCTTTAGGGCAAAGTCTTTAAGAGTCTCTTGAGTGCTAGGCAGAAATGCGCTAAGGAATGGAAAGGAGAGGAGAACTGTTTGCTTCTCCATTGATCCAGGTCTCAGATCTGTCTGTTTACTCCATTTTTATGTTGTGTTTTTATTAACAAACTGATAGCCGCAGTATCTTGTTTATTCTGTAGATGTACCTAGGATTCCATCAGGCTGCAGCAGACGGAGCCAGGGCTACTCTCTCTCTCTCTCTGAGAGAGCAGCTTGCTTTGGTTCCTTCTCTCCCTGAACTGTTTTATATTCCAGTTGGTCATTACACAATAGCTACTATATTTCTGTAAGAATTGGTGTGTAATTTGCTTTCCCGTGCCCCCCCCTCCTTCCTATCTCCTTTTTGTTTGGTGTCTTTTTAGATTGTAAGCATCTGGGCATTGACCAGTTTTACTGATCATACCTAAGTCACTCTGGGAGACTTTCTAGTGGAAAAGCAAAGACAAAATGCTTTAAATTAATAAGGCGTTGATGTTAGATGATGCAAGACAGCTCACACTGTAGTAAAATGCATGCAGAACAACCAAGAGTTGGCACAGTAAAAATGGCCAAGAATATGAACTGGGCCATCCCTGATTCAAATCCTACTCCGCCATGCTCTGCAGTTGCGGAAGTCCCATCGGATGTTCGGCTTCCAAAAATAGTTTGCAAACCAGAACAGTCACTTCCAAGTTTGCGGCATTCGGGAGCCGAAACATTTGAGACCTAAGCTGTTTGAAAACCAAGGTATGAATGTAAAACTTGGCTCTCCCCATCCTGGTGCATTCCTGTTTGGGCCTATATCTCCAATCAGCCCCAGCCAGCGTGACCAATGGTCCTAGATGGTGAGAGTTGTAGTCCCAAACATCTGGAGATTTGCAAGTTGAAGAAGGTGGGTTAATGCAGCATATTGGTTATGTGCTTTGAACATTTCAGAAGGAGCTATACATAGATGCTTAGTGTTAGCATTCTCTGCCGCAACCTCCTTCTCCTTGCTCGTAATGTTTACTGCACTTGTTGGATGTGAATTTACATGGCTGCTATGGGAAGAACATAATGGCTTCAACTGCTCATTGTCACTTTCCTCCTCCTAGATCAGCAAAGGAACAGGGCCACCATCGCCCACCAAGGATAGGAAGAAGGATGTGTCATCCCCACAGCGAAGCCAATCCAGTCCACATCGTCGCAACAGCCGGACAGAACGGCGGTGAGCACAAAGGATGTTGATTCTATGTAGATGACCAGTCCTGATGTGGGATTTTTGTCCCCATCTCTCTCCTCATTTATTCTTATTCATTTCACTTATGAATCACTTCCCCTGAGACACTCCATAGGAATTTGTAATATAATAAAAATGTATTTGAAACAGTTGCCTACATAAAAACAGTTAAAGCAATTGCATATAGAAAATGATTTATATGAAACAGTAATAGCATATACAGTGGTACCTCAGGTTAAGTACTTAATTCGTTCCAGAGGTCCGTTCTTAACCTGAAACTATTCTTAACCTGAAGCACCACTTTAGCTAATGGGGCCTCCTGCTGCCACTGCACCGCCGGAGCACGATTTCTGTTCTCATCCTGAAACAAAGTTCTTAACCCGAGGTACTATTTCTGGGTTAGCGGAGTCTGTAACCTGAAGCATATGTAACCCGAAGTACCACTGTACATACTATTAATTAAAATCCAATAGCTGTAACAACTTATTGTAGTTTAAGCATGCAAACACATCTGCAGTGCACACTTTTTGAAACTTCATAGGTGGTTGTGAGCTGAAGCACATGTCACAAAAATTTACTTGCATCTTTTAGGTGCATACAGCCTCTGATTGCTACTTCAGCAACACCTCACTTTCCATCTCTTTGGATGTTGTGAAGTTGATCATAGCACCCACCAGCAACTTTGTTACATTTATTTCTTTGCTATCTTTGAACTTTTAAGTGCAGCTCCTGAGTGGAGCCCTCCGTTCTACAGAGCAATTCTGCAGATGTTTATTTAGGCAAAAGCCCACCTATGTTCAGTGGAGGTGTGGGGAATCTTTGGTCCTCCAGATGTTGCTGAACTATAGTTCTGCCCATCCCTGGCTATTGGCCATGCTTGCTGATGCTGATGGGAGTTGTAGTCCAGAAACATCTGCCAGGTCAAAGGATCCCCACCTCTTCCCTAGCAAGCATGTGTTAGGATGGCAGCTTCAGTGTTCCACAGGGTTGGGGCAGACATCTGACCTGCTTCTAAGTCAAGGAGGTCTTCTCTCCCTGATATGCACAGCAGAAAATAAATCCATGCCATCTGCAACCTCATCCACTCCCCTCTGGCTTGGCCAGATCACCATAGGGAAGCTTAGCAAGAAGCTAGCACTACTTCCAGCCTTCCCCAAAGCTGCCACCATCTCTCCCGAGGTCCCCCAAGGGTAAAGCGGATGGATAGTTGGGGACTGAAAATGTGGCTGGCCAAGCCAAGACTTGGACCTCTGCCTGAACTTACTCTTTGAACATTCAGCATGTCCAGCTGGCTGAAAATCCCTCCCATCACTGTACTAGCTGGGTGGGGCATTGAGAGGTGCATATTCAACCCTCTCTTTAACAGTTGGAAAAGGTTCTGCATGACAATATTCCATTTCACTTGTGTTCCTCCCTTTCCCCCTTTCTCTCCCCTACCCTTTAGACCATCTGGAGAGAAGAAGCCTACAGAGCCCAAAGCTATGCCGGATCTCAATGGTTACCAAATCAGAGTATAAAGAAGTCTTCTCACCATTCAAGGATTGCTTTCTGGACACTTGTTTGGACTGAGTCTGCCCACAAGGGGCGCAATGTGTGGGGAAGGGGGCACAGGGGGCATGAAGTGCTGGTTTCCTCGGAGGTATTTCCTGCAATGCTGACCCCCCCAGAGCACTATTCTGTGGGGTACAGGGCATTCTGGGAGTTCTCTTCTCTGACTTTTAAAGGGGTGATTTCCTCCCCCTTTATATATATATTTTGTAATCCAGCAGCTAAACAAACTGCACAAACAGTGGACTCTGCCAGACAGTGTTGCAGTGTTGTACAGTATTGGTAAGAAAAGTCGTATTTTTGGCTGAGTTGATGGCGAGACCCTTGTGTCCGCCAGCCCAACGGGAACTGAACTTCTTTTAATCCCTTTAAAGGGCATATTTTCCACCCTTATTTCTGAAAGAATCAAGCTGGTATGAGGCCTCAGAGAAGGAGAAGTAGGGTCTGGAAACAAAAAGCTGAATCCTGCGGAAGAATTTTTGAATTTGTACCTTCTGAGAATTTTAATATTTTTATCGATTTGGAGTGAGGAGAAAGCAAGCACCGTCTTTGCATATGCCCTGAAACCACCATCTTGTACTTCTGTTTCAAATGATGGAGTGCCTTGTATGATGAGAACAATGCTCTCCTGCAGTTCCTGCAGCAAGGTGAAGGTGGCCGGTTTGATGTCCCAGGAAGTGAGCCTTCATAGCAGGCAGCTCAGGAGACATTTCTTGCATGCAGAAGCCAAATGAAGGATAGTAGCATCTTAACTGGCCTAATCGTGGCCCTCGGCCACTGTGATGCATTCAAGAGATTGGTTGGAGACCAGTTTTCCATCTCTTTGCTTTCTGGTGCTATTCTGGTGTCTCGAGTGCATTGGCAGAGCATCATAGCCTTTCAAGGTGGGAGTGTGATGTGGATGCAAACAGCAGATCCATATGACTTGACTCGATGAGTATTTCTCCCTTTTAAAGAAAAAAGGATGTTTTGCGCTCCCTCTCTTTTAGCAACACAACCCTTGCTCGTTCTCTTTATCAAGGTGTTGATTTGTTGTCATTTAAAGATCACACACTGATTATTCTTAAGGTATACCCATGCCTTTTCTTTTATGCAGATATTAACATATAACTGGGGTACCAGCCACATCATGTCCTGTGCATCTGTCACTGTTTGTGCCCTCTTTTCTGGTCCGTCCGTGTGCCCACCACCTCTGCCTATCATATTCTAGATAATGAAATGTGTGGGGTTTTCTATGTCTGTCCTTGACTGAACCCTTGTGTTGCCCTTCTGTCTGCCATGTTTTTAGTGGAAAATTTGTGCCAGTGCACCTGTAAATCCTTTTAAAAAAACTTAAGCCACCTTGTTAATTAAATGTGGTAGCACGTCTCAGTGCTCCATCCATGTCCCTTTCTCAAAAAACATGGATGGATAGGTGGGCTAGTGGCTGTGGGTGCAGTCGGAACAATTTCAGCACTTAACTTAAAGGAGGGGGGGAATCTCTGCATCTGGAATGGTCATTGCAGATAGTGTGTATGCAGAAGACATGCCCTGGGATGATAAAGGATGATAAACTGAAATGTGGGGAGGACTAGTATGGCCACAACCTTAAAAGAAGCCTGCTCTGCAAACAGGGCTGAAATGTCCCTCCCCGGCAGTAAGTGAATCTGAGATGCTGCTGCGACAAATGATACTCGCTCGTCACTCATCCCTGTTGATTAGCTGATGGCCTCCTTGGGCTCAATTGGCTTTCAGAGCAGTGTGAACTCGTCAGTAGCTGAGAGAGGGGACAGTTCACAAAAGGGCTCATGTATTATGTAAGGGACGCAGCTTAAAGCAGTGAGGGGAAACCTGATGCTCTCCAGATGGTCTTCTGACTCCCTCTATTCCTAGCCAGCATGGTCAGTGGCCAGGGATAATGGGAGTTGCAGCCCAATAACATCTGGAGGGTTGCAAATTCCCCATCCCTGCTTCAAGAGTGCAAAGCACTTGCTCCACAGCATCATGTTTCCTAGTTCTCTTGTTCCATAGGATCTGTTCTGGCTGTGGATTTTCCATCATCTTTTCCAGGAAGTCTGATTGCCTTTTACTACTCTTCCACCCCCCTAACAGACAGTATTTTCCAGATTTTTACTTAAAGGAAAAAAACAACTCTTTTTACTTAACTGCCTTTCTGTAGCAGGATTGAGCTGGTCTTCCTCTCGACTAGTGAGCTGCTGCAAAGTAATTAAACATTTCAGAAGATGGTGTGCTGTGGGTGTCTCTAGCTATAGGGCCAGGGAGTGTTGTCTGTGATCGGTATTTTATTTGTGAGTTGTGGACGGAGGAAGAGGCAAAATGGCGTGGGGCTGTAGGGCTGTAGGGCCCAAAGACAAGGTGAGATCTACAGTATGTTAACATAATTGGGGTGGGAGGGGCGTGGGAGTTCACACGTGGAATATTTAACATGTCTTACTACAATACAGAATGTGTACAGACACTTATGAGCCAAATGCAAACATATCATGTTAGAAAATGTTCACAGATTTAAAAAACAAAAACAAAACACACTTTTGGAGCATTGTTTAAGGAACCATCCAACATGCTTGTTGCCTGTCTCCTTTTGTGTCTCTACAATTAAGAAGAAAAAGATTTTAAATATGACTGGATCATATTTATATTTAAAGATGGATGTTCTTTTTGTAGTTCACATCGAGCCTAATTTTAGGTAATAAATAGTGAAATTCTACTGAAAATGAAGCCTGTATTAATCCATTAGCAGCTGCCTGTGTTGAAATGTCTGAAACACATTCCTTTTTAGAATAGTGGGTCCTGTCATCAAACGCCAACTATCCCTTGTTTTTTCTCTTCTCTAGCTTGTTAACTGCCAAGTTTATCTGCAAAAGAAATGCATAATGAAAGGGGGGGGGGAGGGATCACATTCATTACTGGGGCCATGAACCTTTGGTGGCTGAGAGATGAGCCTTAATGTTTAGACATCCTCCAGAGCTGGAGAAGTTGAGCCAAGTTTCAAGATTAGATGTAAAGGAGGTTGGCATCCATCATGTGGTCCTTGAGGTGAACTGATGGCGATATCTCTGCGGGAAGGCCCTTATAAAGAAGCAATCTAAGTTTGGTGGGTTGCATTGTTTATGAAACTTGCAACTAATGAGAAAGTAAACATTACACACAATTGGAACAAGTGTTCTTTTGCAAAGCCATGTAGCAGTCTCTGCCTGTTTTCGTTTTCTTAAAAATTTTTAAAAGACTGGCTGTAAACAGGGAGAATGCTTTAGTTGGCAAGCTGGAACAGACTCTGAGGAAAGCTGCAACCAGCAATTCAGCTGTGGCAGAGGTGAGAACTGGGTATATTTGCAACAAAAAGGCACAAGGGGAAAACAGTTTTGTTGATCTTGAGAGGAAGAAGCTGTTTGCTGTGTCTGCTGAGCTTTATAATTACAGCAAAGGGGGCTGTGACAGAAGGTTAGGAAAGAACTCATCAGTTGTCACCAGACTCATGGGTGCGAGTGTTTTGAACCAGGATGTCAAAAATGTCAGAATGACCAGTTCTAGTGCTTTGGTAAAAGAACGGTATTGACTTATAGCAGTTGAGCCTGCTAGGTCTCCCTGCTTTTACAGACATTGGACGAACATTGCAGCAAGGAGATGTCTTCGCCACACCCAAGCAAACATTCATGCCTTCTTTCTACACAGAGCAGCATACGTCACTCTGGCCAGGACTTCCCATCACTCCACCTGCCCAGATGAGGGCATAGGTGGCAAATGCCCAAATCTTACAGATAGTTCCCCTTTCTGGGGATAAGGCTCACAGATAAGGGTAGCATCAAAGCAAGCCAATTAGCCTATATCAAAGCAAGTGATTATAAATATATATGAGCTCAGGGTTACAACAACTACCAATTAATTGTGGGGTTACCTTGCTCCCCAGTTCAGGGGAACAACAGGTTGACTTAAAGCGGTTCTGATCAAACTCTCTACCTGGAGGAAACACAAGGCACCTGTTGAAGAACCTCTGCATGTTGCAGGCACCCTGGAGCAGGTCTGGAACCAGTTTGTACAACTGAGAAGCTGCTGTTCCCCTTCATGAACAGAGCCTGTGCCCCCAAACAAGCATCACCCAGCTGCCTATTGCAGAATATGATGCATAGTGGAAGGAAAGCTTGTTTGCTATTTCTGATTTCTACACTGGGGAACCTTTGCCTAACCTTTGGGCTCCTGGCATCACTGCATCAAAATCAATTGCCTTTGAAGGATGGCCAGTAAACAAATCACTGCATATCTCTTCTGACCCAAACCTATGTGTCTACACTTGTCTTCTGCTTGTGGAATGTTCTTCCCAGGCAGGCCCTTATTACATATCTTGAGGCACCAAGCAAAAAAAAGTTAATTCCCCAGGCCTTTGTATAATTCTAATCGATAGCCTTTTAAACTATGGAGGGGGTATTGTTTGTTTGTTACAATGGTAATTTTGAGTTTTTATATTATAAACTACCCTGTGGTCCTCAGATGAAGGGCGGTATAGGTAATTAATTAATTAATACTAAATAATACACTTTCCTGCTCTAAGATGTATGAAATGAACTTGTGATTTAGTGCCTTGTTAATTGACTGCTGTTCCCGCCCTTTTAATAGACCAGAAAGTCAGATATGCTGGGCTCCTTGGGGAATCCTAAAACGAAGCATGATGTCAGTAGCAGATGTCCTGCATCTCACTAAACCCCTCTTCCCACTTGACATGGTGTGCTGGCCACCTGCTTCAGACAACTGTGACTCCCTGTAAGCTGAGCAGAGCCTGGTGTGTCAGAAATAAGATGATGTTCATGGCACCTTGGGGGTTTGCTTTGACACAATCAGTATGACTTACCCGGTTTTAGCAGCTAGGTTTTGTTTTCAGAGCTGTTGTCATAACAGCGCATAACTGAAGCAGAAGGTTTGCTTTCTTCCGTGACTATTGTGTGCACTCGGTATGGAAAACTAACACCATTTGTGGGATCTTAAGTAGATAACACAGAACCTCCTTAGGTCTTGCCTCTCAGTTCTGTTATTTCTTCCCAAAGTTCTTTTCTCCACCATTTGCGCCGTGTAAGGGAACAAAAAGAGCATAATTCTCTCCCATCTCATACATTTAAAGCACATAGCTTTCCTGCAGAATCCTGGCAACTTTCACTTAAGCCTTATGGAGTTACACTTCCCAGCCCCCTTTACAAACTCCAGGACTCTGTAGCGGAGGCTATGTGCTTTAAATATAAGTTGTGGCCTTGCAGGCAGTGATGGCCACCTGCATGGATGACTTTAAGAGAGGAATGGACAAAATCATGGGAGGATAAGGCTATCCATGATGGCTATGTCAACAGAGGCAGTATCCTAGGAATTGCAGGAGAGGAGAGTACTCTTGTGCACAAAAGCTGTCTGCAGGTTTCCCACAGGCCACCATAAGAGGTTCTTCCTCTGTTCGTAGTTCAATGGTGCTGCAAGGTGTTTATCATGAAAGGTAAGCTAAGCTCTGCTTTCTGTGGGCACTTTGCCCATTCTACCCAACTGCCAATAAAAAATTTGTACTTCTGGGCTAATCAGCATGAGAGGGATACTATAGCCAGGTGGTGTATTAAATCAGAAGGCTGGCAACCAGGAGGACTCCCTGGTCAAAGGAATTTTCTTTATTTCTGTAATCATCATTGCTGGGTGCAGTTAATACTCATTATTCCAGAATCTAGAAGAGTAAAGCTATGATGAGCTGTACACGGTAATGCCAGAGGCCCTGGTAAATTCCCAAAGTTGCCATGAAGTTGGGTTCTTTCCAGTAAAGTTAAGCCTTGGCTTTTCGTTACTGCTGCTAACTTTCTGATGTGATGATGTGGCTGCTTGCCCTCCCATGCACACCAACAGCCAAATAAGCTTTGGCAATGACACGTATTCTAATCAAAGAGGTACATGGAGCCTTTATGGATTAGGGAAAGGAAATAAAATAATACATTTGACAGCCACTCAATATGCCTCACGTAACATGGAAACTTGCCATCTTAACATTCCCACATTTGGAACTTAATAAGCATCGCGGGACGCGGGTGGCGCTGTGGGTAAAAGCCTCAGCACCTAGGACTTGCCGATTGAAAGGTCGGCGGTTCAAATCCCCACGGCGGGGTGCGCTCCCGTCGCTCGGTCCCAGCGCCTGCCAACCTAGCAGTTCGAAAGCACCCCCGGGTGCAAGTAGATAAATAGGGACCGCTTACTAGCGGGAAGGTAAACGGCGTTCCGTGTGCTGCGCTGGCTCGCCAGATGCAGCTTGTCACGCTGGCCACGTGACCCGGAAGTGTCTGCGGACAGTGCTGGCTCTCGGCCTATAGAGTGAGATGAGCGCACAACCCTAGAGTCTGGCAAGACTGGCCCGTACGGGCAGGGGTACCTTTACCTTTAAGCATCGCTCTAAGTTTCTGGCTCTTTGCACTGCAATTAAGTAGTCACTTCTATGTCCAAGAAGTTTCCTCATTCTTTACACACCCTCCCCTTCAGGAAGCCATTTCACCATGCATTCCTAAAAACGACCACCACCACTTCTTTGCAGGAAGATTAAATAAATGAAGGCAGAACGTTTCTCCAGTTGGGGTAAAAAAAATGGGGCAACATGTGCCCCTTCTCACAGAAATCCCAGAGAGCTCACTATAAGTTACTTCCATGTAAGCGTACACAGGATTGCAGACCAAGTCTCTTCTGCTTCTAAGGTGAGTATACTCATATCTAGGGCTGTATGTGTATACTTAACCTGCACCGCACCCCAATAAAACCTTAACCAAATGTAACCCAAACTCTGCAACTTGTATGGATTAAGCAACTTTGTTTGCACCTGCTTAATTTTGCTTCTGAAAAAATTGTGAAAGGAAGGAGAGCAACAAGGGAGGGACACACTGTGCTGAATACCCCTCTCCCCACCCTTGAAGTCTTACTAAGCCTTCCACACTCCATTCTGACACCTGAGGCAGAAGCCTTCTCGGTAGTGGCGCCTGCCTTGTGGAATGCCCTCACATCAGATATCAAGGAAATAAACAACTATCTGACTTTTAGAAGACATCTGAAGGCAACCCTGTTTAGGGAAGTTTTTGTTGTTTGATGTTTTACTGTATTTTTAATATTTTGTTGGGAGTCTCCCAAAGTGGCTGGGGAAACCCAGCCAGATGGGTGGGGGTATAAATAAATTATTATTATTACTACTACTACTACTATTACTATTATTATTACTGAGCATTCAACAAGGCATGGCCCAGTGCCCACATACTTCCAAGCCTACTTTCATATCTGTAAGAGCTAGAAAGATGCATTTCTATAAAATGAAAAGCCCTATTGGCCAAATTCTACAGAAAGCTCCCAAGAGCTGTTATACTCAGGTAATCACTCCAGAGAGGGTCAGTGTGCATAATATTAAACTGGATTTCAGGATTTGCAGGCACCACACAGCAGGGTGCATCTTCAGCAGCAGTTCCCACTGTGTTCACCAGAGGGCTACACACAAAGTGCTCTCACAAAGCATCCTGCTCAGTTTCACCCACGCCATTCCAACCAACTGAATTTACAACTTTTCTGAAATTATAAAATTTTATTTCATTTTTTTCAAATTTTAAGAAAACATTAAAAATACTGACAACTCCGAATGTGTTCCCTCCCCCCACAAAATAAAGTTGTGCCATGGCCCACACAAAGCTGAAGTTGATCCTGTGGATTCCATGTATCAAGGAAAGGATGTGGGTTATTTAGAGGCTGGCCTTAACTCTGCAGCTGCACGCTCCTGTCACAATTCATTGGTGATAAAGGAAAAAAATGAGCATCAACTGCCAGGACCAGTTGAGGTACCCAGTACTGTGGCTTACAAGCTGGAACAAAGAACAAAGCAGCGCTCATTTGGGTTTTTGCCACTTTTAGTCCGTCTTTTTCTTCCCTGAAGTGCCACCAGAGGCAGCAAAAATGTCACAAGTTGATGGGAGAGAGAAAACAGCCTTCTCAAGAACCTGAGCATAAAATCCAAGCGGGCTCTTAGAGCAGAGATACAGTATGAGCAGGCGGCTTCCAAATGTTCATGCAGGAGAGCTGAATTTTGGCAAGATGACCTCCACAGGGTACGGTTAGTTGACACGGGTTGATTTGATGCTACTTCCAAGCAGATAAGAGAAACAACATTTCAGTCAACAAGCACCCACCTTTGGAGGTTATGAGCAGTACCAGCACTTCAAAAATGCCCTATGTTTTGCACACTTGCAAAAATCATCAGCAGCATTCTGGCCTAGGTGCAAGAGAAGCAGTAATGTATGGGCCAACTGCTGCTTTGGATGAAAAGAAAAAAGAATGAAGCCCAGATTAGACTCCGGCTCAAATCATCTCTAGTCCTGCTAAGGTCTTTGTGGTGCACAAAGACATGCTCTGCTGACTTCTAAGCAATGGTGGCCAAGCATACTTGCCAAGCGGATAGAAATCTGCTAATTTGCTGGCAGGATACACTTTGTTAAAAGAGAAAAAAAAGCTGGTGCAGCAGCCATAAACTGGCAGTGAAGCACTGTAGCATTCTGGGTGAACTCAGGTTATTTCCTCATGAAAAAAGAAGTGTGGGAGAAACGAACAAGGACATCTCAAAAAGGGGAGGGGGGAGGGTGGGGAAGATAAATAGCTTTTGCTTTTTTTTTTTTTTTTTAAAGATAGCTAATGTAAACTTCAACGGCATGATTTTTCCCATTCAGACCAACTCTTGCGAGAGTCCTAGAGATCTGGCACATGATCAGAAGTCAGAGATCTGTAGGCCAAAGCTGGCCAGCAGACAAAGATGATCAGATGAACAGAAAGGGTTTGGCAAGCCATTTGCTGACCAAAGGATGTCTTCAGAGAGGAGGGAGAGGTGGCCAAGCAGCTTTAGGGCTCCATCTTGGTACATCCTGCGACCTGAAAATGAATCACAGTTGCAATAAGAGGAGCACGGAGCATGCACACTCATTCCCCATGTGGAGTGGGGGAAGCATAAGCTCAACCACAGAAAGACTGCAATGGAAGTGTCAAAAAGTAAAAATACTGATATTAGCAAGTGTCATGGGCGCGCGCGCGCACACACACACACACACACACAAAAAAAGCCACTGTTTTCAATAACTAAATGCACTAACCCAGACACACTTATACAGCCTCTCAAAATCATAACCAATTAGTTTTCTCATTCTACTACCATCCTTCCCTGACTGCAATATCCTATGTGTGTATTCAGCTCATATTCCCAAATCTTTCAGCATTCAATAAAATATGAACCAGGGAAACAGGAAAATGGCAATTTTGAAGCTGCCTTATACCAGTTGTCTGCCTCAGTAATGTCTGCACTCACTGGCAGGGGCTTTCCATAGACAGGTCTCTCCCAGCCCTACCTGGAGATTCCAGGGATTGTACCTGAGACCTTCTGCATTTTAAAGCACATGCTCTACCAGTGAGAGAACATGTTGCCAATACATGTTGCAGTCATCACGCAAGTGATCACTAGCTTGGTAAGTATAAGCTTCATTTCAGGTTTTACCCTCTCAAATGACTCTTTCAGGCTTCAGACCTCAAATTAAAGTGGGGGAACAACACAATGTAGATGTTCAGTACAGTATCTCCCTGTGACAAATTGTGGACAGCACTGGACATTGACATTAGGATACTTTTCTTGAGAGCTTTCAGGAGCCAGATAAGAGATGTGAGCATAGATCCTGCTGAAGAAGCATTTGTGGGAGGCAAGGGGCATAGGTCAGAGCTAAAGTACAATAAGAAGGAAGAACTTATGGCAAAACAACAGGAAGTCAGCACTCTAGTCTGTTCCAATCACAATTAAAGGAACAGCCGTAAGAAGCAAAGCACTTACATGATCACCACTGCAACTCACTGCAGAGTAATAGCCAGATGAAAAACAGGGGGAGTTATGCATTTTATGACTACATAAACTGCCATCCTCAGTGGCTCACTGAAGGGCTGAGGCTGAGACAGACAGGCAGTCCATCACAAAAGCTCTGATGAAATACACAAAGTATAGCCATACAGGAGATTTAAGTTCTGTAACACTCACATTCTTCATTATCACTCTTGACAGGCTTTGCTGAATAGAAGATGTAATCAACTGTGGCCCCGACACCCATTGGCATGGTTGTAATCTCAGGGCAACCTCTCTCAGGCAGGAAGTGGCTGTAGGCAGAAGTCAGGTTGAGGCCATGCTGGATACTGCCTGGATACCTGTACAGGAGAAACAGCTCCCCATTCCCAAAACATGGGGAAGAGGAGAAGAAACTCAATCAATGCAAGAAAAGCACTTTAAAAGTACTACTATTCAACTACTCAACTCTGCCTTCCACAGACATTTGCTTTGCTATTACTGTCTGATCCTAGGGAAACTCCCTTAAATTTGATTACAACACTCTATTTGATAAATGACTATTTTCAAGGGGAGTCTGCTCAGAGCCCTAAATCTTGCTAAGGTGGGACCAAGTTAGTGTAGCCTTTATAACTGTTGCACTATCCTGGCATATATCTAATCTTATACAGTGGTACCTCGGGTTACATATGCTTCAGGTTACAGACTCTGCTAACCCAGAAATATTACCTTGGGTTAAGAACTTTGCTTCAGGATGAGAACAGAAATTGTGCAGCAGCAGCAGCGCAGTGGCAGCAGGAGGCCCGATTAGCTAAAGTGGTGCTTCAGGTTAAGAACAGGTTCAGGTTAAGAACAGACCTCTAGAACGAATTAAGTTCTTAACCCGAGGTACCACTGTACCTCAATTTGAGTTTCAAGAGAGATTCTCACTTGGCCCACCCATGGTTGGTTTCAATTTATTTCATTGTAAGAAATGAAAAGAAAAACTCCCTCCTGTGACCCAGAGAGCAACTGCAGTATGAAGATTAACTTGCTCTTGCAAACAGTCCCCTTTCCTTGGAGAAAACCTTGACTCTAACATAGGCTTTGTGACAAGGATCATACAATCCCCTTCAACCAAAGGTGACTCCACTATGCTCTCAAGATAACAATCCTGGCTATGGAACTGTCTCATTCATGGGACCCAAACCCTTTCCCCTCAAGTTACCTTGAGTAACACAGATCTGGATCAGAGTTGTTCACTACAGTGAGCTCCTTAGGCCAATGTGCAGGACGGTCTGCAATACACCAAAGAAAATCCAGATCAGATACACCACTGAACGTACAATTTTTGGGTTAAACTCACAATTAGTAACCCCATCCAAACTGCTGCTTCAACAATCTACATTGTCAAGACCAAGTGGCAAAATGGGAGAGAGTGGGGAACAGGTAAAGGTTTCAGCATTCAATGAAATATATTGGTGCATAAAGAGATTGGGAGGTGAGAACATCTACCACAGTTAGAAATGGGCCCCTCCTGCTTTCTCACCTCCAGAACTGGATTAAGCAGTTCATACGCAAACAGGAACAAGATAAAACCAAGACAAGGCTCAAGTGATGAGTAAAGGTGCTGCTCTTTCAAGTAATAGATTTTGCCCAGGATTGAAAGAACCACTTTAGGAATGCCCAAGAGTAATTGTAGACTTTTTCGTAAAACAGCAAACCTGCATGACATACACAAGCTGCCTTTGTATCTGTCCTAAATTTCAAAATAAATAAATTTCCAACAGGATCAAAATAAATTTTCCACATGGCCTGGAAGGCTGATTGCTATTTGAAAAATACAAGCCTCAGTGCTTATGTTTTGTGATCCTTGGACTTAACTTGCTGTTGGCACATAATGGACTACCATTACCAAACCGCAAGAGGGTGTCCTCTGGAGAGGATGAGAATAATCCACAAATATCTTTTAATCAGAAGATTGCATGAGGCAGATTTCAATAATTGGGGGAAACGTAATCTAATTTGACACTCTTTTCGGAATGCAAGGTTTGCTACAAAGTCCTCAAAAGAGCCACAGGGAACCAAGAGAAGTATGTGGCGATGCTTCAGCCCACCAACGAACACCTTCAGCAGCATGGGCATAGCCAAGGGGGGCAGCTGCCCCTGCCCAATCAATAAAATTCAATAATAATACATAGCAAACTGAGGTTCTGACCCCTTATAAAAGGCCTGCCCCCGACAAAAATCCTGGCTACGCCCATGTTAAGCAGTGCCTCAAACCATTCAGTATTATTATTATTAAAAAATAATTTCTAATACGTTTTACAATTTTATATTCAACACAATCAATATTATCACAAAAAGAATGTATAAATCTCTACCTCCCCCACCCCACCTCCAGTGACTTCCCACAACTTCCTCTTCTGGTTCATTAATTATTTACTTCTCCTCCTGTTTTTCCCTAACTTTAATTTTAATTAATTAAATGTTGTTATAATCTTATAATTTTTGTACCATAATTTCACATTAAATCTTACCCTTTGTTATTTCCCCATTATTGCATCTTGACCTTTATACTTGTTTTCTTAATTGTAAGTGTTTACTCAAACCCTGCAAGTGAGTCCAAGCCATTAAGTATTAAAAGATCTGTTCCAACTAGGTGTATCATAGTTGCAGAATGAAGCGGTGGGAAATTTTGGATACCTGGCGTGGCATCCGTCACACCTTCCAACAGGATCAGATCTGCAGGTCGCTCACATGCAACATCACAATAACGGAACTGAAGCAGGAAGTCACGGCTGTATTTGCGCCTGTCTACAGGGAGAAAGGCAGATCAAAGGAGGGAAATAAAACAAAGCATTTAAGTTGATTTTGATTATTTCCACACAACCTAGTGTTGTTATTTGAATGAAGTGCATGTACAAGTCCACACTGCACCCATACAACCATCAAAATGCAATTTCAAAACTCAAATGCTGGTTAAAGCGAAGGAGGGGGACCCTAACCTATAATTATGGATGTCGGGAATACACACTTTTATGAATAAACATTACTTATAGGATAGTAACATTATATGTGGTTAGGCTCTGATGGTTTTAGAGTGTAAAAAACTAGCAACTTTCAGACAGTACATTAATGGCAGAGAACAAGTCTCTGCAACACTTGTCCTCATTTCCACCATGAAGCTCACCTGACTTCTTGCTTTGGCATAGACTGACATACTGGCAGCTGTCTGTAATCCCCAGAGAGCTGGGCCACAGGGGAGTCAGCAGTTTCCGCTGGTGTGGGTTCTGACAGAAGTCTTCCTGTCCAGACACCTACAGGGGCAGAACACAAGCACACACAAAAGTGTTTTGAAACACACAATCTTCTCAAACACAGCAAAATTTATACTAGGTGCAGCCACACACACAAGCTTAAAAACTGGCACCTACATCTACAGTTTTGTGACTATGCTAGGAATTTACAAGCAAAGGAATTAGTCACTTAGTCAAAAGAAAGAAAACCCAATGAAGGGTGTGTATTATGGGGTCAAGACTGCTGTTGCATGCAAGTTTTTGAAGCACCCGTACAGTGCTGCTATCATCAGAATGCCAGCATGTATCTCCCACCACTCCAATTTAATCTGAAGTTATGCTTTCCAAAAATAATACAGCAAAAGGAAGCCTGTGGCTAAGGACCCTTTTATAATACTATGCCTCTGTTTGGAAGCACCCAGTCTAGAATATTCCCGGGTAATCAAGAATGTTAGAAATCTAGCCTATAGCAGATGGGGGTTCAACAGCAAACGTGTGATTGTCTCAAGGAGAGAAAAAGGTTTAGAATCCAGTAATTTTAAACTGGTATATGCATGACAGTTTTCAATGTGCATCCAATGCACACCCTTATCTAGCAGCCCACACATGCTGGTAGCTTCAGTTTATTCTGCTCCCATCTGACCATTCGGCAAAACCAGCATAGTTTGTGCCATTTGCATAACAGATTTCACATTTTCAGTATAGAATAATACACCCATTTGACTTTCTGCTTTTCATAAAGTTTATTATTTTCAAATGAATAAAATAGAATACATTGGGGGCAGCTAGAATGAGGAGGAATAGTTTCTATCTGTTCTAAATTGAATGTATCATAATATCTGTTTGAACATTTAATTTAACGTAGAAAAGTTTTGTTCTCAATACCTTCCTATTTCTGTGCCTGCTTTGTCCACCGCCCCAGCTTCATGTTTTGTGCTAATATACTAAAGCAGCGGGAAGCGGGTGGCGCTGTGGGTTAAACCACAGAGCCTAGGACTTGCCGATTAGAAGATCAGCGGTTTGAATCCCCGTTCTCGGTCCCTGCTCCTGCGAACCTAGCAGCTCGAAAGCATGTCAAAGTGCAAGTAGATAAATAGACACTGCTCCGGCGGGAAGGCAATCAGCGTTTCCGTGTGCTGCTCTGGTTTGCCAGAAGCGGCTTAGTCATGTTGGCGACATGACCCGGAAGCTGTATGCCGGCTCCCTCAGTCAATAAAGCGAGATGAGCGCTGCAACCCCAGAGTCGGCCACGACTGGACCTTTATCTTTACTAAAGCAGCAATGCAGGAAGCTGTCATGCAGATAGCCTACGTTTACATAGATTCTAGCATGGACCTCTTCCTGTAGCACCTATGACCCAAATACAATAATGGCCTTTTTATCACAAGAGAAATTAAATCATTCAATTTCTCTTAGTGAACTAACCAAAGCCACAAAAAGATGGTACAATGGTAGAAAATCTCAGAAGCCGCTAAGTCTACAGAGGAAAGGCATGATGCATTTTAAGCTGAGTCAAGAGATGTTGCCATCTATCCCCTTTCTCTGCTTACCTTCCAGGCTGGCATTCCATGGTAGTACAACTGGCCATTCCGAATGAACTTGTATAGCGGTGAGTCAGGCACAGAGTTCAGGTCCCCACATAAGATAACAGGGCAGTAATTGCCATCAGCCATTTTTGCAGTCTTGTCTACCTCGGCTAGGAGCAGAGCCATCTGAGCCAGTTTGATATCGCCCCGACGGGGATTATACAACACATGAGTGTTTGCCACACACAAGGGGCTGACTGATTTGTCACCCAAGCTTTCTGGGAGTAAAGGTTGTAACAACAATACCAGACCCACATTGTCCCTGTTGAGGATGTCCAGGCCAGGCCGAAAGTATTCAACAGGACTAGCACTTATCAACTGAAACTTGCTTTGCTTGTAGCAGATTGCACAACCATCTGTCTTCCTGCCTGTCCTCCGCTTGTAGATGCAGGCGAAGCCTAGCCAAACAACAAAAGGCTTCATCAGATCAATTTAAACAACCAAGAACTTAAGGCTGCAACTCTAACACATACATAAGCCTCACTGAACTATAAGTAAATCTGCATAGGATTAGGCTGCAAGTCTCTGTAGGCAAGGTGAAATTATATCGAGATCTTATACTTCTGTTTTTACAGTGTCCAGCCAACAAATGTTCCTCCTGTTCATATTGTGAAACCATGCCAAGCCAAACACATCCAACTGTCACAGGAGTTGGAGCAGATTCAGGAAGGCAAGGAACCATGTCTGGGGTGAAAGTTCCCTACCAACCTAAAAGTCAGGGCCAACCTAAAAGTCAGACGTTCTAAACCTGGCATGATTTTATTCAAAGCTCAACTAGAGGTTATAGAGGAGATGCATACAACTGTCTCCTGATACAATTTTTCCTTGTTAAACTGAAAAGATGCTACAGGAGCTCCCAAGTTTGAGCAAAGGAATGTCAAAGACTGCTTAATCCTTTTTGAGCCTGGATGTTTCCCTGCACAAAATCATTTTCCCCAACTTGCTTTTCCACTAGCGGGGAGAAGGGTTGCTGGGATCCATATCCTGACTCACAGGAAAAGCAACTTGCAGGTAGGAGCAGGATTTTGAGTGAGAAGACAGCAGGAGGGAGAGAAGTTAAGCAGCTCCTCCTGCATCAACCTCCTGTTCCTAACTGCAGCCTCCCATGGCTGCTTCTCATTTTTTATTTTAAAAGGAATGTTGACTTTAATCCCCAGCATAAGGCTACAACCCCACTACGAAAATCATGGGAGAGACAGACCAAGCCTCTTACTAAATGATGATATCCTAGTGTGACATTAAAGATAGCAGAGAAGCTCCCACTTCCCCACAACCATTCCTTCTATCAAACTCAGGGGGTAAAGCAAATCATCCCAGAAAAATTGTGGCCACTAAAACTGTGTAGAAAAAGCAGTGCTTGGAGGAGTATTCCTCATAGGAGTATTCTTGAGCTAGTCTCCATTGCAAAAACTACTTATACCCATCATCGTAAGTGTTGGTTCCAGCTGTTCCCAATAGTGATTCTCCTGAACTTCTTGGAGACAAAGAATCTGGAAAGCAACAGAGAACATACTTAGCAGCAGCTCTCCCAAGGCAGCACAACAGATTAAGTTCCCTCACGATAACTAGTTCTGACTGAATATCTTCCCTATACCTATTTCCCCTACTACAGAGTGGGAAAATACAGCATCCTTTGGGACTACAAGCAATTACATATTCAAAAAACTACTTAAAATAAGGAGAGGAGGTGCAAAGAGTTCAAGGAGTGGGAGACTGAAAGTGAAAGTGCTTACAGATTCACAGCCACTGAATAGTGCTACCTAAAGCCAGAAAGTTCTCAGTGACCCTTGATAGGAATCGACAGACAATCCAAACTAAAAGACAGGTTTACAGCCACGTGAGCTATGTGCGAGAAGGACCCAAATTCCAGTTGCTGCAAGTGAGGACTCTGGGGGCCATATTATCAGACACTAGCTAAGAGCAATATACTTAGGATTTCCCTCTCCTCTCTAACTAATATAGTGCCTAATGCAAATGTTACACTCACTTCAGGATCCCAGTGCTGGATCTCCTGTAAGAGATTTGTAAAGCGATAGCTCCAGTTCATAATGTCTGGATGGCAATGCATATAAAGATGAGGGCTCTGTTCTATCAGGTCCTGGGCCAGAATGTTATACGACATGACTCTGAATTCAAATAAAGACCCAGCCTCTGAGCTCAACTCTGGGATGCAAGCCTGAGCAGAAAGATCTTCCCAGTCCCTCCACAGAATTTCTGCATAATGACAAAGAAAGGAAGACAAATGTTAGAAATATGGGAGTGGGGGATGAGGGAATAGGCAGAGGAAACTGCATGAGGGAAAAGGCTTAAACCCCCTTCCAGAATCCCAATCCATTCCAAAAGTTCAAACAGGTGCTTTTAATTTAAAAATACAGTGGGAGATCCTGATCACAGATCTCCAGCATCACAAATAGTTTGACCCTATGAACCAAATCAGATGTGATGTTAAATGCACCCTTACGTTTCACATGCATGGTTTTAAAAACTGCAAATAGCACCATTCTGCCTCCCCACAATGCAATTAGAAGTGATTTTCACCAGGACCAAAGGAGGGGATGAAAGAGTTAAATCCTCTCTAGCTGTGATCCTCATAATTACAATCTTTTAGAAGCTACTACTTACTTTAAAAGGTACTTGTTAAATGCAAAGACACATTTACTATCTTTACAGTTTGGCCCTAAGTTACCTCTGCTATGTGGGAAATGAAGGATTAATCATTCACCAATTGCTTGAAGAATTTGAACTATGATATAATCGTTCAGAAAGATTATTCAGATTGTAAAAGTACTCCACTGGCAGAGATGGATAGGCGACCAATGGATAAATGTATTTAAAAGCAACAAAGTTAGCATGGTGGCATCTTGAAGATTAATAGAGTGTGGTATTTTATAGGCCTACTTCACAAGATGAAATTTTACAGCAACAGACTAAGATAGCTAGTCTTCCAGACTTAAATGTATTGAAGAAGAAAGATTCTGCAATGCTCACAAGTTTCAAACAAGCACTCGATTCATTTCCTTGCAACTGTACTCTGAAACGTCATCTGTTTCATAGATAGTAATACACTTCGAATAACTCTCCTTTCACTACTTTGCCAGGCAATTCTGATGGCAACTATTCACAAGACCTTCTGCCTATGTTTTTTGGGCTGTAATTTTGGTCATACTACATTAAACTAGTAATAACATATCCAAACATGAAAGGAGTCCAGCAATGGAATATGTTTCCAAGGCAAAACTTTGAAGGAGTCTGCGGAAAGATAATACTGGTGTTTTTCAGCTCTGTTGCAGCCTTACACATGGCAAAGATCATACAGTCATATTATATTAGAAAGTTTTGCTCTATGAAAGCAGAGTCAAAATCAGAAGATAAAATACATTCATTATACTCACCATGATAAGGTATCTCTAGTGGGAGTGGCTGAAACTGACCAGCATTCTGAAAAGGCCACACTGCTCCCTCTGTTGGTCCCACATCTGTCTCCTGGGCAGGACTCCAGGCTAACACTGCAGGGTCTTCAATCCACACTTCTGTAGACAGAGGAGCAGCTTCAACCATCTGAGGATCAGCCTGTGTCCTTACTGCTGCCCATATAGCATTGTCCCCTAAGGCCTCCCTTTCTTCTGCGGGTAAACTTCCTGTCACTTCTACAAATTCCTGTAGTCCAGGAGACGTCTCAATCTGGACCTCACTTGGCAGCTGCTCCTGGCCACCAGATTGTGGTGATACATTCAGGTCGCTTAAGCTTGTCATCAGCAGCTCTGGGCCTTCCAGCCACTCAGCATTTGATATCGTGGGCACCTTCTCTGGTTTTGAAGCACTCTCACTGGCATGGACCTCACCAGCACCTTCCTCCAGCCACTGCTGCAGCAGGGCTTGCTGCTCCTCTGAAACAGGCTTCCCACTGATGGGAGCAGATAGGCCGTCTATATGGGTGGTCGTGCTCTTCGCCAGAAGCATGTTCTTTCGACATGTAAAGAAAGCATCTGCCAAAATAAGCCAACAGCAGATGCTGATTAAAACAACACGTTTCCAAAGGGTAGCAAAATTAGGTGCCACAAAATTATTAGAACTCAACAGTTTATGATACGAGGACAATTCAGAAGGATCAGCAATAGGTTGGCACAGTAGGGCACACCTGCTTTTACCAATCCTGAGAAGGTGGGCAGGAAAGTAGTCCATGCCACTGTCTAAAGCAGTCCTACATTGTTGCAGGTTCATGATTTTGAACATTTGGGTTTAGCAATATCAAGACTTCCTTGATCACTTTGGCTGATCTCAAAATCTCAATGATTTTCTATTATTGATTTGAGTGCAAATAGAAGTAACCATTAACAGACATTCATTTCCAAAATTTTCTTACCAGATCAGGAGGCATTGTTAAAACAGATATAAAAGTTAAACAAGTGATATTGGATTACTTCATGAACTGGAACAGAATGAAGTAGTACAGAATGTAAAGGTTTTAGCTATGTTATCTGGCTGGTATATGTATTTAGGAAACAGTAGTTTCAGATTGGAAGGGAGCAAGAAAACAGGGCAGGGGAAGAGGTTTTAAAATCTCCCCCAAAGTCATGATCCCAATCAAACAAACCAGACAGATCTCCTGCATCGGATCTAGCTTGGCTATTAGATGAATCCTCTTCTCTGGGTTAGAATGCTAATCCTTGTTCCCTCACATTTGTCTTTTAGTCATCTGATATTACATGGCAGCAAAATATTTGTCATCATGATGGGTGGAGTGTGATGCAGGATGATAACTTTATTATACAAGAAAATAGGGCCAGGGGTCGCAGAGAAAGACTAACCCTTAAGAGTACTTTCCAGTGTGCCGGAGCCCTGAAAATTGATACATTTACAGTTCAAAGCATTGAATTGTTGAATTGTTAGAAAATTCTGAAATGGGACATCTGTAGCCCCCTTCTTCAAAAGGGGGAGGGGGAGAGAATGTATTAAAAGCATACCTCAAAAAAAGGTACTTCCAAAGCCACATAGAAAATGAAAATTGGGCACCTATCTAGCCCCTAACACTCTGATTATTAGAGAGTCATACAAGGAGACAAGGTACTGCTAGGCTACTTAGAAAACATTCTCACTCACTCACGCTCAGTGTAACAGCGACCTAACTTAAAAGGATTACAACACAAATCTGAAGTGTTTTGAACAGTTCAAAAGGCCTATATGTTTCATTTATTATAACCACAAATACACGCGTTTGCCTACTCTTCCTACGCTCCCCCACACACTTCGCTCCAAACCACCTGTCTCCTTAATCTCTTTCCCACGGCCATCATCCAGCCAAACCATAATTACTGCATCTAACGTACAGCCACATTTGGTAGGGAACCCGGGGCGGGTTGGAGACAAACGCAGCTTCCCAGTCTTCTTCGTCTGGCCTTTTGGGTTATTCCCCCCCACCCCGGACGCGTGCGCACGCACCCACGCACACCTTAATACACACCCTCGTTGAGCGTGCGTGCGTTTTCGCTCCGCGCGGCTGCGGGATAGAGAAACAGCATGGGTAGAAGAAAGCAGCCGACGGTACAAAGGCTCTGTTTTGCATTCATTGCCCCGCCCACTTCTGCGTCGGGTCCCGCCCACAACTGGCACGCCTGTCCTGCTCCCCGCCCCCCGCCCCTCAGTTGCCCATATGGGAAAGTGGCCGTCTGGTTTTAAAATAACACAGCCCCCCACTGATGTTAAGCATTTTATTACACTGAAATAAAGCACCGGCGACAGATAATGTTGTCCCCGTGAATGTAGGGGCAGAACTGTTAACAACCACCACCACCACCACGTCCTTCGAGGGGGGGGGGGCGGACTTCGCAAAAAGGGGTCCCTGAGGCGGGGAGAAGGGGAGGCTTCCAGGCCGCCAACTGAGCGTCGTCCGGCCAGGCCTGGTGGAGAAGCGCGGAGGGGCAGCGGGGATTCCTGTGAGCTTTGGGCCTCGGCTGACAGAAGCCCTCGCGTCGTGTGAGGAGCCGCCGAAGCCGCCTCTTCTTTCTGAGGAGACTTGGGGGGGGGGCAGGGAAACAGGAGGAGCCGGGAAAAAAGGAGGGACGGCGGCGCGGGGAGGGGGGTTTACCTCGGAAAGCCCGCAGGAGCCGCGCCACGGGCAGCAGCACGTAACAGAGCACGGTCCCGATCATGCCGCCCGCGCCTCCCCTCCCAGTTGTGGGCCACGCGCGAGGCCGACTCCGCCTCAGCGAGGCTCGAGCGGGCTGATTGGGAGCGGCGCGCGGGCGGGATGAGCCGTTGGGCGTCGCGGCGCCTCTCGGGCCTTCCTTGCTTTGGGAAGGCTGGCGGGCCCGGAGGAGCTTCCCCAAGCGAGCGGGGCTGGTGCTCAAGGACTGGCGCGAGAGGCTTCGGGAGGACGCGGCTCCGTCTCCGCCGCCCGCTTGACGGAGGCTGTGAAGGGGGGACGGAGCACCTGTACAAATCCCGCGGCTGGATCTCCCCGGTGCCTGCTGCTAAATGCGGAATATCCCAAGCAGGCGCTTCTGTGGGAAACTCTGGAAGCCACCCCCCCCCCTCAGCCCACGTTCATTTATTTGTCTTAGTTCATAAAATGTATACACCCGCTTGGTTTTAGTAGCAAGGAGGGGGCACACTCAAAGCTAAAATAAAGACAAAACAATAACATTATCCCTGAAAAGTTTGCAGCCGTCATTTAAGAACATGCGGATAGATAAGAACACACTACTATAGGATAGACTGAAGCCAAATTTAAAATCGTGCAGGCTTTCTAAACATCTGGGCAGCTTGTCTAAATAAGAGCCAATAACCAGGCCTTTTGTTGATCTGATTTACATTCTATGCCCTTTTAAAAGGCTTTTTTTGGAGGAGGGGTATCGGTGGTTGTTTGTATTTTTATTATGTATTTTCTGGTTTTATATCCCGATTTTGTTCTGGGAACCGCCCTGAGATCCCCCAGGTATAGGTCGGTATATAAATCCAATAAATAATAATAAAGGGTGACTTTCAGCGGGTCGCTCTCTCCCGCAGGCCTAACTTTACCTCAGAGCTTGGACGAAGCCAGGATTTTTTGTTGGGACAGAACCTCTGATTTGCATTAATTTTGATTGATTTATGGGGGCCAGCTCCCCCCCCCCCATGCCCATGCCCCAGAGGGTTATTGTGAGGTTGAAAGGGGAAGGGGAGTCTATTTGACAGTGGAACCATCTCCCTCAGCAGGTTGTGGACTCTCCTTCCTTTGAGGTTTTTAAGCAGAGGTTGGATGGCCATTTGTCATGGATGCTTTAGCTGAGATTTCTGCATTGCAGGGGGTTGGACTAGATGACCCTTGGGGTCCGTTCCTTAGTACTCTTATGATGCCGTGATCAAATGTCGGCAGCCTGTGGCTTCTTAAGAGGAAAGGCACAATACAGATGTAAAAAATAAATTGTTGGGGCTTCCCAAATTTTCTAAGCGGGGAGGGGTGGGTACTGCAATGAAGCAACGGAATTGTGTTGGGAGACAATTCAGGTGCCCTGCACTCAGCGCACATCTCACTGCTTTGTGGTTGTGCAAATCAGCATAGCAGCCTGTCAGGTGCGCACCTTAGAAATCTCCTTCTGGAATATCACACACACACACCTCACTTCAGCACATCCTTGTGGTAGACTTTTCCTGTGCAGTTGGTTATGTGCTTTATGAGGATTTTAATAATAGCATTAGCAGCACAGAATCAAGGCTAATAATTATTATTGATGAATCCAAAACTGGACTGTGTGGTTTGTGAAACATTCAGGAGCCCTGAATTAGTGCAGGCCTTCACATCTTCCCAGAATTAAAGAAACATGAGACTTGTTTATTAGTGTTTTTAAAAAATAAAATATAATTTGGAAGGGAAGGAGTTTCCTTCTCGTGTCTCATACTTAAAAAGTCAGCTTCCATTTCCCCCCACAATCCAAAGGCTTCTTTGAAAATGAAAACAGTTTATCAGATTTTAACTCCATTATTTTAAATTACCTAATTTAAGAACGTCCTAAAAATAATAATAGTACTTCCAGCTGCTCTGATTAATTCCTCTCTTTTTTCATTATCTTTTTTGCCTTTTCCTGTCATGTAAGGCCTGGGCCGTTTACTTGAAGCATGTGGGTTGGTTTTACTAAGTTTACCCCATGCTTGTCTGTAAGATCACTCCCAAAATAACCCTATCACCAGCTCCAGTCTTGGATTTATTTACATGCTCATGGAATAAATCAGAGGTCACATTAGGTGATAATTAGAAGCCTTTCTTCTTGTCTAACAGTTATGACTAGTGCAGCTGTCACTGAAAACAAGAAAACAGTCTCTGTTTGCTAATTAGAATTGTAAGCAGCTCACAACTTGCAGCAGGAAAACAGAGACTTGACAGGCACCCAAAATAGAAAGCAAGAGTGGGTGTTAATGGCCCAATCCCATACAAATTTAAGCATGTCTAAACATCAGGTCTCTTTACCTTGTCCATTGAAATTCAATATATAATTTTTATGAGCCACCCTAATAATTGTATTTATTAATTACTGTAGCCAGTTCAAGGACCTTATGGTGAAGGGCAGGTAAGAAATCAAATAAATAAATAATGATCCCAATGAACCATCTTTTCAAAAACTTTGTGGCGGGAAAGATGTCACTACCACATTCAGCTTGGTTTCCTTCTGTATTGTATGCTACTTTTGGATGGCAACAGATTTTACCATTTTTGCTGTCCGTTAAGAAAGGTTATTATTATGAAGACTCTTGCTCAGCACTACCTTACCAGCGTTCATGCCCATACAGTGGTACATCGGTTTACAGATGCTTCAGGTTACATACGCTTCAGGTTACAGACTCCGCTAACCCAGAAATAATACCTCGGGTTAAGAACTTTGCTTCAGGATGAGAACAGAAATTGCGTGGCGGCAGCGTGGCAGCAGCGGGAGGCCCCATTAGCTAAAGTGCTTCAGGTTAAGAACAGTTTCAGGTTAAGAACGGACCTCTGGAATGAATGAAGTATGTAACCAGAGGTACCATTGTATTATGCAATATTTTAAAGGTAAAATTAATAAAAATTATGGTTAAAAATTTACACCTCGCTTTCAGACGTCTGCTATTTATGAAGGAGTCAGATAGGAGTGTCATACAGATGGTACACGTCTAAATGTTGTGATTGGGAAGAATTCTCACAAAGGGGTCACCTGTGTCCTGAATTGTTGTGATCTGGCTAATTTAATAGGCTTTAGGGTGCCAAATCAATATGCTGATCTTAATCGGCCGCCCAAGGTTGACTGTTGTAACAAAAATCACCACATTTAAAGAGAGGGAGCTGAACTAGGGTTATGAAAAGTAGCAGAATTAGTACCCAGAACCATACATTATTTCTTAGAACCTCAACAGGTTTAGCTGCCCCTTAAGCTAAGGTTACCAGACGTCCCCATTTCCCGGGGACAGTCCCCGGATTTACACATCATTCCCCATACAAAATCCATTGAAGTTGAAAAGTGTCCCCGGATCCATTGAAAAAAATCTGGTAACCTTACCTTAAGCAATCAACAGCATCACTTTCTGAAACAAAATCTCTCACCTGAATTCTGATCCATTTTGATCCAGCTCAGCAAAGAAGACCCGATGCAAGTCTGAGCTATGTGACCATAGGAGGTACTATATATCTTGAGTCACAATGTCTAGATGAGGTCATGGAATACTTGAGATGAAATTAAAGTGACCTGATCTCAAGAGGAGGCAAACAGCATGCACAACACTCAGACAGTCCCAGTGACTAGGAAATGTCTTCCTAATCAGAAACAATCCCATCTGGGATTCCATATCACCAGCTGACACCTTAGGTCATGGAAATGTTTCTGTGATGTAAAAAATTGTTATGGTTGGGTAACTCCAGTAAAGATTCTGTTTCGAAAAAATCTGAAATAGAGAGCACAATAAATTACATATAACACTATAAGGGAAGAATCCACAAGCAGACCGTCTGGTTCCTTAACAACACCATGGACTTTTTGAACTTTGACTTTGAGGAGGATGAAGGTGAGAGTGTTGTATGTGTTTTGTTTAAAACAGCAATCACCAAACGAATGCCCTTAGAGCTTTAGCAGAAATCACAATTATCTGTGTATGTATAAGAGCCAAAAATGGAAAGCAGGGCATTGGTGTCTTATGAAACTCTGAAGTATTCAGGGTTAAGTGAGTCCAGAAACCAACTCTCCTTCCCCACAGCAAGCTTATTCACAAAAAGAAACTAGGAAGTGATGCTCACATGTGCCAGGAATTATAGAGAATCTCAGGTTGATGAAACAGGCAACAACAGTGAGGCTGAGGTAGAAGAACCAACCACTAATATCACCAAACAGGGTTACACACTACCATAACAGAAAGGTTGTCTGGACTGGTAGGATGGGGGGGCAGAATTAGGGAAGAACATCTGTGCAAGGCTGGCATAGTAAAGCAATTGCCTTGGGCAGCAGATGCTATGTAGCAGCAATGGTAGCTTCTCAGTCATTCCACCTAAGCCTCCTACCTGTTTGGTTTTGCCACATAGCTTGTCTTGCATTCCTTCACTTGCCTGCTGCCATCTGGTATAGTGAGGGGACATTCCTAGTGTTGAAGCAACATTCAGCTGCCCATCCAGCTGGCTTCTGAATATGGAACCGGGGAAGGAGCTCACTACCTTATCCTTTGCTGCAAAAATTATTGGGCCAACCCTGTTTGGGTGGCCCATTTCGCTTTTCAAAATAAGGGGTTGACCTTAGATGGCTTTTTTGGATCCTTTATTCTATATTATTTTATTTCATCCATTCCCAGCACCCACCAGAATCTTTGACTGTAAGTCAAGACAGTGTTGAAGCCCAGTTCATTCTGAATTGTGGTTATCAATTTTGTTATTTATTATTATTATTGTTTATTAAATTTGTATACTGCCCTCCAGGGCAGTTCACAACTCAAAGACGCGAGATAGAAACACAAAAGACATAATACAAGAACAAGAAAGAAAGAAAAACAAACCAATAAACCCAACACACACCTGTCAATGGCCTCAACTAGCACTCTTTTTTTCCACCCATATCGATACCTGAATGGCTGAACTGGGGATCATTCATGTCGAGCTTAAATATTGAATAACACTCAAGAAGGTTGCAGAAGTGCAGCTCAGTAACCCAATAAGTGGAAGGAAGAGGTTGAACACCCTGTGCAAAAAAAGAGATTGAATAAAGAGTAACACATTTTTTTTTCTTTCCTTCATTTGGCTGGACGAGGTATAGCAACAAATCCCTTGTACAGTTTGAGTTGTCTTAAGGGGCAGTTTTCCAATGCTGTTTCTGCCTAATTGTAAAATAAATTATGAATTGGAGGTGAGAGAGGTGGAATCACATCTAATAGCATCTAGTTACAAATCTTGCTTCCAGTGCCTGTGCAGAGTGGCATTCAAACCATTTCATCTTATTAGAGAACAGCACAATCCCCACCCCCAACCTCCAAAGCCTTCTCTGCCTGATACAAAACACAGCCGGTGTGTCTTCCAAGTTAGCAACACAAGAAAGAGATGAAAGCAGTTGTCATCATTTTAGGTGGTGGGGTCAACAAAACGTGGGGAGCCCAGTCACGGTAAGTGATTGTAGGTGTGAGAAATGACAAACACCAAGAAAGGAGGAGAACCTCATTTGAAATGATCAACTACACACCCACGGCAAGGCGAACATCACAAGACAGCTAGTGGTGGACTTTTCTGGATCTCACAGCAGAAAGCAACCATCAACCTCTGACGGCTTTTGGGTGAGTGTCATGCACACTGGAGAGAAGGGCAAAGATCCATGGATGGGGAAGGAGAGAGAAAGCTCTTTAAGGCGCTTGGGTTCATGAATGGCTTCATTGATGGGCAACGAGGGCTTCATGTGTAGTGTACTAGGCATAGCAAGGGGCTTGTATTCCTACTGCAGAATGTGTGCAATTAATCTCATTCCAGATGAGTATGGCGAGATGTCGGAAGGCAGCACGTCTGCAGAGATCCTGTCTGTTACTGACACCACTGACAAAACAGAAGAGAAGTCAAGGGATGAAAATTCTGACACAGACCTTGAGATAGAAGGTGGACTGTTTAGTATCTTGTCTTCCAGCCAAACCTTTCCCCTCAGCCTCATAATAACCTTGTAGGATAGTAGTGACTTTGTCAAGGACACTCAGTAGTCATGGGCATAGCCGGGGGGGGAGTTGCCCCCCCCAATCAAGCAAATCAATAAAAATAAACTAACTGAGGTTCTGCCCCCCCAACATAAATCTTGGCTCCACCCTTGTCAGTAGTCGTCTGTTTAAAAGTATGGGTTCTGTTGCTAAACTGAGGAATGCCTCTATAACCTTCATTCTGGTTCATCAAGGCAAAACAAAACATGGATCAGCCACAAATATCAGTGTCGAAGTTATTTGACAATAGTAGGCCTTGTCAATCTTATTTAACTGAAGGCTAACGTGAGTTGCTAGCCACAGTGGCTAAGCTCTTGCTCCACAGTCAAAGGCAGTAATGCTTCTGAATTCCATTTGCTGCAAGCCTAAGGGGAATGGGGAATGTTTTTCTGCTCAGATCCTGCTTGCTGGTTTCCCATAGACAGCTGGTTAGCCACTGTGAGAACAGGATGCTGGACTAGTTGGGCCATTGACCTGATCCGAAAGGCTCTTCTTATGTTCTTAGCCTCAAAATGTTATACAGGAACCACAATCTAGTTCTATTTGCACTTACTTGTATATGACCAGTAGCCCAGCCAGTGAATATACAGAGACATCTGTATCAGGAAACCATCAAATAAAATGTGGACCAGCCATGTACAAGAATGTGCACCTACATCAACCCTGCAAATGGATTTTCTTTGTTGTATTGGTTTACCTGGTTGATATTGTCTTGAACATAAATAGGATTGATTTAACTACAGCATATTGTAGTGCAGGCTTGGCATAAATGGAAGGATAGAGATATTTGTGATCTTATGATTCTTTCCTGGAATCAGCGTGGATTTTGCACATTTGCAAGGCATAAGGGAGAACTTCAGAGGTGTTCAGCTGCCTAATATTTTAGGGGCCATCAATTTAAACCTTTCCTTAGCGACTGTGCTACTGAAGTCTAGGTCAGGACACGTCTGTTTTCTTTGTAGTGATCACAGGGGAAATGCTATGCCAATCAGACTGGTTTGCTTTTCCAGATGTTGACCGATCATTTGCAACCATAAAGGGTGCAGAACTCTACATAGAGGCTTGCAAGCTGGTAGGAGTGGTTCCTGTCTCGTACTTCATTCGTAACATGGAAGAGCCCGTCATGAACCTTAACCATCATGGGCTTGGACCCAAGGGAACGAAAGCCATTGCCATTGCTCTGGTTGTAAGTACTTCAAAATAATAGTCCACACTATTTCACATCAAGTTGATAGGGGAGAAAGAAGATTATTCTTAAATGTAGGAAGAAAGAGGACACTGTCTTATCACTAGATCTGGTTAACTGTACTGTGTAGATGGCAACTTCCCTGTCCCCATATGTCCCCTTCACATTAACCAGAACTGCAATTGTATTGATGTTCTTTGTTTACACTCTGCAACTTGGTCCCACACTGTTTTCCCCATCAGAATCACATTTCCCAGCTCCTACTAGCCCTGCCAGGGGAAAGGTTGGTACCTGTATTATTAATTTTGTAAACCTAAGAGGTTCTATTTACAGCCAAGATGTAAACAAACAAAAAACAGCCTGTCTTCCTCCCATGGTAAATACTGCCTTCAGGGTGTGGGTGTGTGATTTTGATCAGAGAATTTAAAAAGGTAAAGGGACCACTGACTATTAGCTCCAGTCGTGACCGACTCTGGGGTTGCAGTGCTCATCTCGCTTTATTGGCCGAGGGAGCCGGGGTTAAAGAGGAAACTACCCCCCCACACACACACAACTATCCCAATATAATTCATCTGTCTCCTGTTTGTAAATTCTCCCTCTCCCAAAGCTGTTTTTCATCTAGGAGTAAAGATCCCATTGGTGTCCTAATCTGCTCCTCTGCCTAGCTGCTGTTTAAACTTTAAAAACAAAGCCCATTAGCTGCATTCATCCAATTAACGTTAACTCCAATGTTAGCTGTCTGGGCTTACAGTTCTTTGTGGTTTTGTGATGTCGAGCTGCAAAAACTAATATTTTGGGCAAACAGAGAACTTTTAAAAAAGGCCTTTTCTGTCAGTCATTTCTGCTAATATCCTGTAGTTCTCTATCCCTCTTTGCATTCTTTAGTCCAACACAACCATCACCCACTTAGAGCTAGAAGATAACTGGATTCTGGGCGAAGGAGCCACATACCTGGTACAGATGCTGCGGGAGAACTGCTACATCCAGGAGATGGTACCCAATCTTTCCCTGTATGGAGGGTGAAGGGAGTTCACTTACTTGACGAATTCATTCTTTTTTTGGTATTGATTGTTATTGCTATTATTGATGTGCAAAGTCTTTTACAACCTTTTTCTTGTTTATCTCTGGAAACTGGCCTTCTCATTTCACAGTAATCGCTTACATGTTTTCAATGTATGAAGTCCCATGTTCAGCCCACACCCCTTCAATATGTTCTCGGATACAAGGGCTAGGAAGGACTTAGGTCTGGAACCCTAGAAAACCATCAGAATCATAGTAGTGGATTGATCAGCTTCAGGATTTTGGGAGTCCCTGAGCAAGAGATTGTTGATATACCTCCTTATCTGGGGGTGAGAGCCTGGAGACCATCCCAGGGCCCTCTGCAGAAATGCCATGTGCAGCAGAACTAAGCCCCACATCAAATGTTTTTCAAAGCTAAATTTATCTTTCTATAATATATGTATCATTGCCCATATCAGTATTGCCTGTAAGTAGCATCTTCACACAGTCTTTTGAGATCCATGCGTAAGTTCATCCTTTGAATTCTGCATTAGCCCCTAGAATAACATCATGCTCTTGGCCCATATTCACACAAATCTGAAAAATAGGCAGCTTATCCATAGATGTGCATTGAAATTGTAAGGGGAGGAGAAAATGTCACATTTTCTTGACATCCTGCTTGTGAATACAACAAGTCAAGGCCCAAATACACATGACTTTAAATAAATTAATGCACTCAACATGCAGGCTGTTTCAAATGCAAATAGGATCTAGAAGGAGGGTATAGTATAGTAGGGAACTGCAGAGTGTGGAGAGTATAAACCTTTCCCTTCTGCCAAGGTCTCGCCAAAAGTGCTGCCCCCAACAAATACTCACTGCTGCTTGCACCAGGAGAGAAACTTGCATCATAAACAATGAAAACTCCCCTCCTTGTGCAAATAGCAGGTGGGGATGGATTTTCGCCTGGGCCAGTGCAGCAGGGTAAAGGTTACGTTCTCCTTCCAAGCATCTTACTATTTCAATGCTGCTCTCTCCTGTTTCAGATGAAAAATATGCACATTAAATATGTACTTTAGGTGCAATTACTGTTGACATGCATATTTATACTTTCTCTCTCTATTTTATTTAATAATACATTTAAATGCATATTTTGAGATGTTCAAACTGCGGAGAAGTGCATCACAGCATTTGGAGAACAGAAACATCAGCTAAGTTTTGATCCTCACCAGAGGTGCCGAGTTCTGCACCACAATGGGGGGGGGGAACCTTCATTGTGTGCAAGATTGGGGGGGCTCAGCTCTATCCCCACACACGGGGGCCGGCTAAGCTGTCCTCAGCCCCATAGAGTTGGCGTCTGTGATACTCACATGAATCTGAGCGGTGTGTACCAGTTCATTTTGTATCTTTGCAAAGGTCCGACTCCACTTTCCTCAACTTGGTGCCCTCCAGATGTTTTGAATGGCAATGCCAATCAGCCAGTGTGGCCAGTGGTAAGGGGTTATCAGAGATGTAGTGCAATGATAACTGGATAGTACCATGTTGGGGGTAGGCTGGTCACATTCCTCAAACACCTCTTTATTCAGAACAGTTTCATTCTTTTAAGATGTCCATCCTCTTTCCTTGCCTTATCCCCTCCCCATGCATTTCAGAATATTTCCAATAATCATCTCAACACAGACGGAGCTGAAGCTATCTGCAGGATGTTCTACAATAATATTTCGAATATCCGGGCTGTTCAGCTTTCAGGTACGGTTTCTACCTCTATAGACACAAGTGGAATGATGCAGCAACACTGATATTTCTGAATACTGTACACAGGAATACATGAAAGTAGCCTTCCTCAACCTGGAGTCCTTCAGATGTTCTGGACTGAAGCTCCTTTCATCCCTCCCTGACCATTGGCCACTGACCATGCTGGCTGGGGCTGATGAATGTTGAAGTCCAAAACCATCTGGAGGGCACCAAGCTGGGGAGGGATATTAGACAACAAGGCTGGGAAGACCTGTTCCTGAATTCTTGGCTACTTCCAGTCAGATCAGGCTATACTGGGGCTAGAAGAAGTGAACCTGCAGATTTTCATGTTTTTGTTATAGATGAGTGAGGGTCAAGTGGGACCTGCAACAAAATGTTGCAGTGTGGAGTGCTTCCTATTCATGATGCCAGCCAACCATACCGTTTTCTAAGGGCCTGTCCACATTTCAGCAGTATTTAGCTGTTAGTCTACTTTTACCCCATTTCAATTAGACTGTAGTCCCGACCTGCACATATTTGAAATTGTGTATGAGGAAGAATTTTGGTCTTTGCCGTTAATACCAGTAGAAGTTCCCTTTTGTCTCCACCTTCTAATGTTCTGATTCTATTATGTGTGTGTGAATGTGAACTCCATGCATTACATCTGAGTCATTCCAAAGTAGGAAGTCTGTAAGCCCTTTGGAAAGAGCCATGAATAGGGATGGAGAAAGGAAGGAAGGAAATGAGAGAAACAATCTTAAACCTCTGCTTTGTTCTGCATTGTTTTGACGTGTGACGTTTGTAATACACAATCCATGTCTGGGGAACACATCACACAAGTCAATCTCTACAAAGGAAAACTGCATGTAATGTACTGAGCAACAAGTTCATATAAAGCTATGGTCAGTGCTTTTTTTCTGGGGGTACACAGGGGTAAGCACACCTCTCAACATTTTTTAGAAAAGAAAAGAAAAAGCACTGCCTATGGTACATTTAACAGGAGGACTCCAGCTCCAAATGCAGCTGTTTCAGTCATGCACAAAAGATATATGTACTTTGCATGTGTTGTTTGTGTGATTTTCCTACATGGAAGTGAGGTCAATGCAGGTAATTGACTCGTGTGAAACAGCCCTCTGTTAGCATCCTCTTTTCCTCTTCAGGAAACAACTTTAGGGAAGAGACAGCACCATATTTTTCGGAATCATTAATGGTGAGTAACTTGTGAGCTGGGGAAACTCTGGGAGTCTGTGCAAAAGGCAGTAAGTGAAAGGTTATGATGCACTCTTCAAAGTGAGGGATGGCAATGACCTGTGGCAGTGGGAAGAGAAGATACTTCATGCCTTGTCTGCTCAAAATCGTTCTTGCAAAACTTTGTTTATTCATGCAGCAGGTGGGAGGTGGGATAGAAAAACTGCTGTCTGTAGAAAAGTACGAACACGCGAATGGCAGGAAGGGAAGAGCCCCTCACTGTGCCCACCTAGTGGTCACGTGATTTTCTTTCTTTTTAAAATTGTCATAAGGAAGCCTAATGGAACTGCTTCTCATGTTTAATTTAGCCTTGAGAGGAAATGTGGGTTGCCAGGAAGGTGCTGTGGTAAGAGGTACCATTATATTCCATGCACTGGAGTACTGGGGAGGGAGTATCAGAGAATCAGAGAATAAGAGACCAGAAGAAAAGAGGAAGGGGAATATTGACAATGTTCTTCTCAAGTAAATGTACTCAGTACTGTGAGTAAAAAGGAAGAAATAGCAGCACACTGTGTTGAGTACGATTTGTTTCATCCTCCTTGCCCCCAATGCTCCACTACAGGGAATGAATTCCTTTGTGCCTGTTGACGGCCTCTTGGGTGAAATATTGCTGCTGAACTTTCTGGGTTTTTTGGGTTGGGTTTCTTTATGGGTCACTGTATCGAAATTTTGAAATGTTGAAATCTTAATCAGAAGCAGAACTTTGGGGTAAGGTGTGCATTGAACCAGACACTGAGAGTATGCCAACTTATAAAAATACCTGCCGTGATGCTTCAGAATACCAGTTGCTTGAAACTGCAGGAGGAGATTGTTCTTGCGCTCAAATCCTTCTTGTGACTTTCCCACAAGCATCTGAGAACGGGATGCTGAACTATATGGGACAGTGGCATGATCCATCAGGCTCTTACTTATGTTCTTTTGTCATCACTGTCAGTATCTTGGTGGACTAGGTTGATGCACACCACAAATGGGTGTTTATGTGCACAGGAAGCAATGATCATTAGATACTACAAATTAGGAAAACAGGATGTCTAGGTCCAGTGCTTGGTCTGAAGGCTGCAACTGAGCTTGTAGGTCTGTGCACCATTTCTCTCCACAGGTCAATTACAGAGTGATAGAGCTGGACCTCAGCCACAATGAGTTTGCTGACAAGGGAGGAGAGCAGCTGGGACAGATGCTGGGTAACCGTCTTCATTATTTCTACATGGCTACCAGTGGGACCAAAGAGTTACGTGCTCCCTGCTTCCACAAGCAGGAAGAAGTTCCAAGGGGCAACACTACCTGTTTAGTTTCCTTTTGGAGGAGAGACAGACCCTCCTAGTGTCCCTATTTTCCAGGGACGTCCCTGATTTACAGAAGCCGTCCTAGTTTCTGATTTGATCCTGGAATGTCCCACCTTTCCTTAGGATGTCCCTATTTTCATTGGAGAGTATGGGGTTTTGTGACCCCCAAGGCAATTCTGTATAGGGAAGGGGTTTTTTATGTTTAATGTTTTATTATGTTTTTATATTTGTTGGAAGCTGCCCAGAGTGCTGGGGCAACCTAATAAGATGTGTGGGGTATAAATAGTAAAATTATCATTATATAATGGGATGTCCCTATTTTCATTGGAGAAATGTTGGAGGGTATGGAGAGATCGCTGGAGTCTTCTGCTGCTTTTGTAACAGTTGGCTTATTTGCAAATATATAAATATAGCACAGGTGGAAACTAGCACATTAAGCATTCTTAGCAGGCAGCAGATCCACTAACCCATTCATCATTTATTCTGCAAAAAGCCTATTGTGCAATGGCTCCTTCTGAAGCAGTGCATTGGTAAATTTATTTGTTTAAAATGGAAGAATTAAAGAAGACTTTGGGAAAGCTAATATAGCATGCATGTATTTTAATGTTGGTACTTTGCCTTCCAAATACAGTATGATTCCTGACAATTTATAATATCTCTTGACTGTGTAATCCTAGTTTCACCCTTGCCAAACTAGTTCCCAACACCCATAAGAAATTACAGTTTCCAGGATTTCTTGGGGGAAGCCATGTGCTTTCAGTGCTTTAGATGTATGGCGGACTGCCAAAACAAAGAAAGCTAATCAGAAGGAGTTTCTTGTGTAAAGACTGCGAGCTCACTTCAGTTCTTGTACTGAAAACAAATTTCTCGGCTCATAATGTGCTCAGAGGCATTCTGCGCCATTTGTTAACTGGCTCAGGTTGAGAAATCTTTGAGTTCTAATTTTAAAAAAACTTGGAGTGTGTCTGACAAACCTGAAGTCTGCTAACTCCTGCTCTGGAGGCAGAAATGCAAAATAAATAAGCAGCCTCATCATTTCATGGATTTGAGACCATGTTGTGGCCAGGAGACATTCCATAGACGCCAAGTCTAGCACCCACAATGCGGGGCTCTGACGCGACTTCCGGTTACCTGAGGCCTCATGAGACCTCTGACGAGACTTCTGGTGGAAACCAGAAGTTGTGTTTGGAGGTCTTGCAAGGTCTCGGATGTAATCTCTGAGGCCTCGGAAGAGCCGCTGACCTGCTGACCCAAAGTGACATCATGACGTCAAGTTACATTACAGGTGCCATTGGGCAGCCATAACCTGGGGCCCAAGTCAGTGCCTCTGAGGCATTCAGTTTACTTCTGGAATAGTGGGTAGCTTTGCCCTTCCCTGTTGTGGAAGGAAAAGAAGGCTGGCCTCACCATGAAAATTCAAGCAGTAGTTACCAAGGGTGGCCCTGTCAACTTGCTGTAGTCTTCTTTCTATCAGATATACAGTGGTACCTCGGGTTACAGATGCTTCAGGTTACAGACGTTTCAGGTGACAGACTCTGCTAACCCAGCAATAGTACCTCGGGTTAAGAACTTTACTTCAGGATGAGAACAGAAATTGTGTGGCGGCAGCGGGAGGCCCCATTAGCTAAAGTGGTACCTCCGGTTAAGAACAGTTTCAGGTTAAGACCAGACCTCCAGAATGAATTAAGTTCTTAACCCGAGGTACCACTACTGTACAACATCATTTTGATTTTTCACTTATTGGACAAATAAGCTTCTAATACTCTTCCTGGGAATAACACCCCAAACTTTTAGAGCATTTCCATTACACACAAACAACACACATTTTTTGGTGTTAAAATGGATGTCAGATATGTGATTTCTAACTAGATAAGAGTTTCCTTGAAATTAGTCTGGAGCTTACCCCCTTAGCAGAAATAGCATTTTCACAGAACCAATTCAGCATTGTTAATGTTATTAATCCAGCATGAAGGTCAGCGGATGCCTGCAAGAGGCAGATAAATCCATCATTATGATGAGAGCCAAAGGGGGGGGGGTGGATAGATAGCTTGATATGCTTATGGCTCCATCAAAATCTGGCTTGGAAACGAAGGCTTGCTTCTAAAAAAAAAAGGATGCGCCATCCCAGCAGCTGTGATGTGCTGCCCTCCACATGTTGCTGAAATCCAACTCCCAGCAGCCCCAGCCACTACGGTGGGAGCTGTAATCCAGCAACATCTGAGGGACACCAAATTGGCGACTTCTGTGAACCAAGAGGGAAAGCTTCTGGGAATGTGTAGGAATCCAACTGTTTTCTCAGATCTCTTTTCACCACAGCTCCGCAGAGGCACAATTGGGTCCCAGAATTAGAATCACCTTAGAAACTCTTGACTGATTATGTTTCAGTGTATCTGTGTGTGTGTGTGTGTGTGTGTGTACGGTACACACACACACACATAGTGGTACCTCTGGATGCGAACGGGATCTGTTCCGGAGCCCCGTTTACATCCTGAAGCAAACGCAACCCGTGTCTGCGCATCTGCATGTGCGCGGGTCACGATTCGCCACTTCTGTGCATGCATGTGACGTCATTTTGAGCATCTGTGCATGCTTGAGCAGCGAAGCTTGGAAGTAACACGCTCCAATACTTCCGTGTTGTCGCGGAGCGCAACCCGAAAATGCTTAGCCTGAAGCTACTTCAACCCGAGGTATGACTGTACTGGTTGCCCCTTAGAAGTCTGGCCTTAGAAGTCTGCCCCTTCAGAAAGTTGCCCCTTAGAAGTCTGGCCACATCCTTGGGAAAGAACCGTCACTGTCAACAACTGTATGTCATGACTGTATCATTCAGGGGCGCCGACTTATAAAAAATATTGGGGGGGCCCATACCGACTTATAAAAAATATTGGGGGGGCCCAAGACCTCCAAACCGCTGCTGCTGGGGGAACGAAAGGGGCGAGCCCCGGGCTGCCACGACCTTAAGTGAACCTGTGAGGGCCCGCCCTTTGCGGCAGCCGTTTGGCTGCCGCCGTGGGCGGTGAATATTAATGAGCTAGGGGGAATCCCCGCTTCTCGCGGGGCTGACGCCAGCCCCGCGAGATTGTTGATGGGTCGAGAGCCCGCAACCCCACCCCCTCTCTAGATCGGGAGTGGCTTTGTTTTAACTCATTACTGAATGTATTTTAAAAGGTAACTATCGTCAAACAAGGAAAATAAAAAATACCAACATAATTTTGTGATTTTACAAAGCATAATATAACTAATAATTTTCTTAAACGAATTTTTGAGGGGGCTCGGGCCCCCTCAGGCCCCATGGAGTCGGTGCCTATGGTATCATTGCTGCTGAGGCATTTGCTGGGAGTGGGGAAGGCAGAAGGTTGAAGGGGCAGGAAGGTTTTATTGTGAAAGGCAAAGAAAAACCCTCAGCCACTTCATATTTAATGCCAAGAACACCCTCCCCCAACAAAAAAAAAAGTCTTGTGAAAAGCAAAGAAAAGCCCTCAGCCATTTCATATTTAATATCAAGAACCGACCTGCCCCCAAATATGAACCCCACCACCCCTGAAATGTACAAAAATCCCAGGGCCGTCCTAATTATGTCAATGCGAGTCTGGGATCATCACAGACCCAACTCCAGAGAGCCATTTATCTTCACCCACCCCAATCTTTTGCATCCTCAGCAAGTTTTTTTTCTTTTCTTTTTTTTTTCTTTCTCCTCAGCCAACAATGAATCGCTGGAGGTTCTGAACCTGAGTTGGAATCACCTGCGCATGAAAGGGGCTGTAGCCCTGAGTGCAGGCCTCAGGGTAAGACTCCGTTGGGCCCCGCCTTTGCGGATCCTGGGGAGAGGATCCCGGGAGCAAGGCGAGGCTGGAGACCAATTCAGGAATAATGCCTGAACAGGGCCGGCGTGTGGGGATGAAGAGGCAATGGTGGAAAGAGGCCTGTGGTGATTAAGAACAGCAAACAGGGTGCCCTTGCTGCTCAAAGTACCTTTTACTGCCCCATCTCATAGATGGTTGGGGTGGCGGGGAGAGTGCTGTTGCCCTCAGGTCCCTCTTTCTGGTTTCCATCTGCTTAACCGCTGTGAGAATAGGATGCCGGAGTAGATGCACTATTGGCTTCATCCAGCAGGATTGTCTTATGCTCAGTGTGGCAGCAAAACGGGCATGCATTGGGAGTTGGCACATGTGCTTTTTTCCTGGGGGTACGCAGGGGTACGCATACCTCTAAACATTTTGTGAATCTAACGGGAGAAGAAACTCAAAATGTTAAAATTTTTAGTTTCTTCTCTAGCATGGTGAATTGTCAGTTCCATTGAATAGCACGTTGATTGGTCAGTTTCGTTGTTACCACCTCCTATGGCAGCTTCATTTCCTGTCATGATGTTTCCTGAGTCTCAGACGGAAGCGAGCGTTTAATGTGTGAAACAGTGTGGAATGTGGATGTGTGTTGTTTTACTGATGAAAATTTGGCCTCATTGAGGGGCAGTATTTCAATACGAGTCAGAAAACAACTGTGAGCTGTCAGCTGTGTAATATGAGACAATGCATGTTCTTCGTACTTTTGTCCATTTACTGTATTTATTTTTCCCGGTTTGAACTATAAAATAGTGATTCACTTGAGTCAAAACGAGAGTACCCTTAAATATTTTTTTAGGGGATAAAAGCACCTGGTAAGGCAGTACCATACCCACACCATCCAACTTTTTCAGATTAAAAAACCGGGATGAGCGACATTCAGGATGCGCTCCTGGGCAAGTCACGTGACCTGTGCCACTATCTCGCACCAAAAAAGCTTTTTTGGCGGGGACAAGGTAGCGTGTGATATTGTGGCACCCAAAAGAGCCACTGTGGTCTCGCTTGAAAAAACAGGATCCCCCCCCTTTCCCCCCCGGGATACTTCGTGGGTATGCCGTACCTACCTTGCTGTACACTCCAGGTGAGGCCCCTCCAAGTCAACCCACATTCCAGTATGGGCCAAAGTCCAAATTGGGCACTATTATTTATTATTTTCAAACACTTTTATACCCCGCCAGTTTATATTTTAGAAGATTTCAAAGCAATGTACAGAAGTGATTTTTTTAAAAGCATAACTCAAACCACAACCCACGAGCTTGGAATATAAACTAGCCCTGTGAGGAAAATTTTGGCTGGTGGGTTATAAGCTGGCACAATTGCCTGGCACCGCTAAAAGGATTAAAAATAATAATAAAATCACTGGTGTTTGGGCAGGCACCAAGAGGAAATCGAGTTACTTTATTGTTTGGTGGTGCTATTAAGGGTACAAGCTAGATACCATTATGTGAAAGCTGGCACTGAAGGAGCAGACAGGATTTTGTGACTTGCAGCTGATCCTAAAGGAATTTTGGAAGAGCCATTCACATTGTAATTAAACTGGACTTTAACCATCAGAGAGCTTTACAGTGCCATCCTTAGCATGTCTTCTTGGAAGTAAGCCCCTCAGTTGGTACCCATCTGTCTCGGGAGACAATGGAGGAGTGTGCCTTGGTGGGGGGAAAGGTGTGTAAAGTCAAACCTTTGGGAGTTACAGCGCCTGCTGTGGCTATAGGTAGTGATATGGGAGAGACATGGTTTGTTGCAGCTAGGCAGATGAAGGTGTCCGTTTGCACTCCCTTGGCGTTCCTTGTCTCTGTGATCCTCCTGAAGAGTTCTATTTTTATTATTTCTATTATGTCTCCAGAACTGGTTCCAGGGTGATTTACAGGGTTAAAAAGAACATATACATGAAACCACAAATAAATGTTAATTTCTCCTCTCTCTTTTTCTCTTTCTCTTTCTGGAGGCCAATGGAGCATTGAAGGTACTGGACCTTTCATGGAACGGTTTTGGGAATGAGGGTGCTCTGGCCCTTGGAGAAGCCCTCAAGGTCAACAATGTGCTAAATGAGCTGGACATCAGTAGCAACCATATCAACAACGAAGGGACGTTAAAGTTGTGCAAGGGGTTAGAAGTTAATGGTACCCTTAGAATCCTGAAGGTAGGATTTTATTTTCTGAGCTGGTTTGGAGCTTGGCAGCATATGTTATATGAATGATGTTTTGTTTTTGTAAATTGTTTATTCAAAAATATTTCTAAACCACTTAATTTTTTTAAAAAAAGTCTAAGTGTTCAAAAACCCTACAAGTGAACTTAAAGAAACTAGAACAATATCATAAAAGCAGAAGTCAAATGGTACAAAGTCCAGCCTATTGATCAGGGAAAGCCAGCAAAGAAAGATACATCTTTACAAGATGTTGGGAGCAAATAATTGATGATGCTTCAGGTATAGCTGAAGGAAGGGCAATCCAAACTGGAGGAAACGTGTTAAACCGAAAGGTTTTTTTGTTGTTTGTTAGCGGAAAGGCTATCTCTACACCTACAGTTCTCTAATCAGGCGGACATGAAATTAAAAATGAGAAACTCAGTGGAAAAAGTAAAGATGAAATATCTCTGCCCCCCCCCCACATTATATAGTGATTAGGCTTTCCCCTGACTAAATCACTTTAAAGATCTGCTTATATTTACTGTTATGATGTAGTAGATATAATTGGGACAAGTTATTTATTTATGAATGCACTTTCATAAAAATATATAGCAAAGTGCAAAATGTAAGAATAAAATCAAGAAAAACATCAATAAAACATCAATAAATATACGGTAAATACAGTACATACTGATTTGTTAAAATTTCAGGCAGTCCAATGCGCCACCTCCCAGTCAGCACACCATGGATGGCAATAGATAAGCAGTGCGTTCCACTGCCCTTAGCCCTGTCACTATAATTCCCATTTCTCAGGTAAAGCGTTTATGTATTGCCACACAATTTCCATGTCAGAACTGGAACCATCCCCGACCTTTCAACTCAGTTCTTTAACCTTAGGACTACTGATGGTGCATTCCTTTCAAGCCAGTGAAATATTTCCTGTCTTCAGATCATCTCTGATTTCTTTTCCTTATAGATGTCCCACAATCCCATTACAGTAGAAGGCGCCATTGCTCTCGTCTCATGTGTCAGAAAGAACACAAGCACCAAAATGGAAGAAATCAATATTTCGGTAAGAGGATGCTAAGGGAGAGTTCAGTAGCCCTCATAATTCATAATGCTGAAATCCTGCCTAGGCACAAATGCAGACATTTCCAGCAAGAAAGAAAAGCGTGAGGCATCTGAAGAAAGTGGTGTGGCTGCATAAGGAGCTTACAGATGAGCTGAGATTTAAGAAGGGCATCTATTAAAAAAAGGAAGAAAGGGGAAATCATGAAGGAGGTGTATACACGAGTAGCCAACAGTTGCAGGGAAACGGTCAGGTGGGCCAAAGCTCAGAATGAACTCAGGCTTGCAAGAGAGGTTAAAAATATTTTTTAAAGGTTTCTTCAGCTATGTTTGAAGCAAGAGGAAGAGTAAGCAAGTAGTAGGTCCTCTGCATGGAGAAGACGGAGAAATGCTAGGAGATGACTGAGATAAGGCGGAACTCCTCATCACCTACTTTGCCTCTATGTTCACCCAAGAGGAAAGTGCCCAATCTGGTGATAACAGAATAAACAATGCAAGGAGGCAGCAGCAGCCCAAGATAGGAAAAGAGGTAGTAAGGGAACACCTAGCTACTTTAAAAGAATTCAGATCTCCAGGGCCTGGTGAGCTGCACCCAAAAGTACCAAAGGAGCTTGCGGATGTAATCTCAGAGCCTCTGTGTATAATCTTTGAGAATTCTTGGAGAACAGGTGAGGTCACTGCAGACTGAGGGCAGGTAAATGTTGTCCCCATCTTCACAAAGGAGGGGAAAGAAGACCCAGGTGACTACCAACAAGTGAGCTTGACATCAATACCAGGAAAGGTCTTGGAACAGATAATTAAACAGTCAGTCTGTGAGCACTTAGAAAAGGATGCAGTGATTACTAACACCCAGCATGGCTTTCTCAAAAACAAGTCATGATAGACAAATCTCATTTCTTTTTTGATAGAGTTACCAACTTTGATGGATCAAGGGAATGCTGTGGACATAGTGTATCTTGATTTCAGTAAGGCTTTTAACCAAGTCCCCCATGATATTCTTCTGGGAAAGTTGGTACAATGTTGCTTGGATGAGATAACTGTTAGATGGATTTGTAACTGGTTGGCTGACCAAACCCAAAGAGTGCTCACTAAGGTTATTTGTCATCCTGGAAAAGTGACAAATGAGAAGCCACAGGGTGTTGTCCTGGGTTCAATCCATTTTCCATTTGTGCTGCATCTTTTTAGATTATAAACCTGAGGACAGGGGCTGTTTTTAGTGATTGGCAAATCACACTGGAGGCCTTTTTTTGGATAAATAGCAGTGTGTGTGTGTGTGTGTGTGTGTGTGTGTGTGTGTGTGTAAATAGCAAAGTAAACAAAAAGTTAGAAGGGGGCAGAATCAATTATGCAAAATGAGAGCATTTGTTCTATTCATAGAATTCAATTTTTGGATTGCCTGGGCCCCAAATTTTGATTGAGATGGATTGCACAAGGTACTCTCAGCCGATCCCCTGGACATTGAGACCAACCAGACAGGCTCCAGGGTTGTCATCCCATTGTAACCGATTACAGTGGAACCTCAGTTGTCGAACGTAATGCGTTCCAGAAGCCTATTTGGCTTCTGAAACATTCGAAAACTGAGGCTCAATGGGGCAGTCAGCAAGCCCCATTGAGAAAAAAGGAAAAAGAGAAGCCATTCGGCTTCTGAGGCACGTTCAAAAATGGAACCATTCACTTCCGGTTTGTTGGAGTTTGGGAGCTGAAACGTTAGGCTTCCGAGACATTCGGCTTCAAAGGTTCACCTGTATATGGAAATGGGATCTAGCCTGTCTGCCCTAAATCCAATCTGCTCTGCTTTAGAATGTGCTGGTGAATGAAGGCTTCATCAGGTTGCTGGATGTAGTCTGTGACATACGGCCTGAACTAGACGTCGTCTATGGAGGGGTTGGAGGCCACGTTGCCCATAAGATTCCACCACGGCCAGATGCAATGAAGCTGATTCAGGTGAGGTCCTCTTCTCGCATTTTTGTCATGTCAAAGAGAGAGAGAGAGTTTGCTTCTCTCTGGGTAGCAGTGGCATTCCAACAATGATTAGGCTCCCATCAGATGGAGTTCAGTAACTGACAGGCCACAGGTTTCCCATTCCTTTCTTAGTGGCCTTGTTGCACAGTCAGGCTTTTCAAACAGTGCATCCACCACTGGTTTCAAAAGCATGCATTCTCTACAAGACTCAGTAGATGGTGCTATTGAATGGGAAAATAACATTACAGTACTTCTGGAGAGAAAGCAATTACTCTCCAACCTGACCTACCGTAATCCGTAAGGGTGGCATACTCCAGGTGTTAGGGACTACAACTCCCATCATCTCTGATCATTGACCACACTGGCTGAGCCTGATGGGAGTCCATCAGCTTTGGGAGGGTACCACATTGGCTATCACTCCCCTACATTTTGAGGGCATAAACTGCTGTGCTGAGACAGAGGTTCACAGGAGCCAATATAAGTCTCCTCCTAGCAATATGAAGACCCAGGCCTGGAGTCAGCCCAAATCTTCTTTCCACAATTCTGAAATATAAACACCCTAAAATTTGACTAGATTACTCACAGCTTAGTTGCATTGTCTTCAATAGTGCTTGCTCCCAAGTAAATGTGTATAGGGCTGCAGGCTAAATTGCATGCGGCAGTGTATCAAGTTGCGAGAGACCTCTTCCAGTATCTTTTGATTTTGCAATTTATTACCAGGCCTTTTGAGTCGATAGCAAACATTTCAATAATAAATCCCATGGTGATAAAATAACCCAAGAGAATAAAACAGCACTGACATATTTATAAAACTTCTTCCTCAGCACTGACATATTTATAAAAATCAACACTGTTCTTAACTGCTTAAAAGAGAAAATAGAGTTGGCCTGATGAACATCTCTGGGGAGGGTATTCCATTAAGTGAGTGCCACAACTAAGAATCATGTACTAATCTTAGGGCCCATCTGTACCATCCGAAATACTGTTTAATGCCTTGAATATTCCTGCAATGGGCAGGTTTAAGTAAATGGATGATATTTTCAGTTAATAAAGAGCACCCAATAACATATTTGTATTGTAAATGCTTGAAGATAAACAGGAAGGAAGCAGAAGAATAAGCAGAATCGCTTCAAGAGTGGTTCTATCTAGTGGTTTTGAGCAACAGAAAATGTAGCCTCTGCATCAGAAGTCCAAGATGTAGATATAATCTGAATATATAAGAAAAACAGTAAATGCTATCCAGGGGAGAGGGATCAGACTTGTGGTCTCACATAGGTTTCTTCTATTTTCTATTCCTAGAACTATTTAGATGAACACAAGTTGAGGCTCTGGGACTTCTTTAGGAATATGGACAAATATGGCAACATGAAGATTCCTGTGGCGGAGTTTCGAAGAACCATGATGCTGGTATGTCCCAGAGGCCGACTATACTAGAATTTTAAAGAGATTTGATTGGTTTAAATTATCACGGATTCTCTCAAAGACCCCTGGGTCTTGCAAGTTCACTGGGGTGTCTGCAATATTGGCTGGGAGGACTTCAGCCCTTTCTCGGAACTGCAGTTCCCACGTTTTCCATTGTTGGAAAGTGAAATAGTCAAGCAAGTATGGAAGCAATTTAAACGTTTAGTGTAGACAGATGAAAAGAAGACTCATTTTCTCACATTGGTACATCTCTAGCTACTCCAAGTACCTACCACAAACCCTGTGGTTTATTGTTACAATATTTCATTTTCATCCCCGTAAGTATTGCTGGTACAGAGAAGCAGATGGGAAGAGAGACAACTGGCTCATCAAACAGTCAGGAAAAGCTGTGACATTTCTTGGCAGAGGTCGTGGCTGTTTAAAGAATGAGACGAGTTGCAGAGATTGAGCCATCTGAACACATAACTCAAACAAATCAGTCTGGATGCGCTGAAACATTATTGGCCAAAGTCTAGATGTGAGATTGGCAATGGGCAGGGGTGGGTGCTGAAATTAAAATTCCGAATTGGTAATGGACATAAATATTGGAAGTGGTGAGCGAGGGTCATGAGAGTTGGGTTTTCCACCTTGTGTTTCAGGCCAGGAGTGCCAGCTTGGCTCCTGGGGCCATGGGTGCCATTCATGTGCATGGCCATGGCACCGAAATTTGTGGGTTCCCAGCCCCTCCATGGGAAATTTTGTGGGTGCTTGGGCATCCAGGGCCCAGGGAGCTGGCACCTATGTTTCCGGCAGTTTGAGGTGTATTATTATAAACAGGATGTGTTTAGAGATGTTGAGTTAGGAGGAGTCAGCAGGCTCTGTCTCTTGCATGGTCCCTTTCTCAGCAGATAAGATAGGGAAGAGAGGGAGGTGGGCACTATTACCTTACAGCCACCCAACAGAGGAAGGAATATATCAGGAGGGCGGAACTTCTGTCCCTCCAGATGTTACTCGACTCCAGCTCTGGCAAAGCCAGTGGCCAGGCATGACGGCAGTTGTCGTCCATCCACATCGGAAGGGTCACAGGTTCCCCATCTCTGGAATATGTAACTGTACTCCATTTCAACAATGTTATTCTTCTTGTATCACAAGCAAAAAAAGATCCCCTTGGACCGGGTACAGGTTGTGGAGCTGGTGCGTAAGCTAGACCAAAGCAGGACGGGGTACGTGGACTACAGGTGAGTAAACGGTAGCCAGATTTGGCCTGTTACTCTATTCTCTTCTCAATTTCTGGTTTTCCGTCAAGAGATCAAATAGATCTCTCAACCAGGCCACAGGTCTGCATTCTCCTATGGCATGACTTCCCAAATTGTTCACCTTTTACAAATCTGCTTGGAAAAGGGTGCACACGCTGACCTCCATGGCGTTCTTTTGAGTTAGGAGGAGTCAGCAGGCTCTGTCTGGACAACAAGGAGGGAGCCAGTCTAGCTTCTCTAGGGAGGGAATTCCAAAGTCTGGGAGCAGCCACTGAGAAGGTCTGAAGGTGCTAAGGCTTGGACTTTGATGGTCTCTAAGGGGTGGGACGCGGGTGGCGCTGTGGGTTAAACCACAGAGCCTAGGACTTGCCGATCAGAAGGTCGGTGGTTTGAATCCCCAGGACGGGGTGAGCTCCCATTGCTCGGTCCCTGCTCCTGCCAACCTAGCAGTTCGAAAGCATGTCAAAGTGCAAGTAGATAAATAGGTACCGCTTCAGCGGGAAGGTAAACAGTGTTTCCGTGCGCTGCTCTGGTCTGCCAGAAGCGGCTTAGTCATGCTGGCCACATGACCCGGAAGCTGTTTAAGGACAAACGCCGGCTCCCTTGGCCCATAAAGCAAGATGAGCGCCGCAACCCCAGAGTCAGTCACGAGTGGACCTATGGTCAGGGCTCTCTTTACCTTTACCTTTAAGGGGTGGGCAATCTTGTATGCTTCTTCCTTGTTCTTTCCTTTGTAAATTCAGTCTCCTCGTTGTTGTTGGTGTTGGTGTTAAAATTATTACATTCCCTTCAGTAGCATGTCCCAGGATGGGTTACAACAATTTTAAATGTCAGAATTAAAAACAGTTAATATACTGCCTTTGGCCTCAACACTTCCTAAGAGCCTGAATGTAGATTCATTTCTAAAGTGATAATAGAACTGTTTTAGTGATAATGCTATATGCTAAGGTTTCCCAAACTTGGGCCTCTAGCTGTTTTTGGACTACAGTTCCCATCATTCCTAAGCACTGGTCCTGCTAGCTAGGGATGATAGGAGTTGTAGTCCAAAAACAGCTGGAGAACCCTGCTATCGGGTTTATTGTTCGGACAGCTCGCAACTTAATGGCCAGCGCATATTGCTTCCAGCCTCTGGCAGGCTGGTTATGTGCCTTCAGCATCATGTGCAGGACTGAGCCTTCGGCACACAGCCACACAGGGGGTAATTATGTGCCCAAAGCCGATTTCTACATGTGATGTGGTGGATATGTGTGACTGTGGGTTTGAAAGCAGCACATGAACAGCACAGCTCTTGCTCTGGCTGTTCTGTGCCCAGCGCTAAGTTCTTTTCAAAGGTCTGTTGGGGGGTGAAGAAATTCAGGTATACATCCCATATTGCATGAGCAAAAGGTAGCCTGTACAAGGCTCTGTTCTCCAATTTTGGGAGGAAAGATCCATTGTGCAACATTCTGATTGTGCAAGACTGGATAGAACTCTCAGTAAACTTTCTTTTTTCAAAAAACAAATCCTCACTGGTTTTTTTCCTTCGCCTTTCAAATTAGTAATTATAAAGTTGAGGAGCCAGAAAAGAAGCCTGAGGAGGTGGAAGAGGAAGAAGGCTAATCAGGTCCAGGAGTGAGGTCAGCCAGTGAAGGATGGAAGGATAAGTTGTGTCAGGAAGCTAAGAAACATGTCCTGTGGGCTGAGGGAGATGTACTGGAAGTGGGGAAATAATCAAAAGTCTTGACTTTAGATCGTAAAATATACTGAAATATCAACTGATTTCCAAAAGAAAGAAATACAGAATCTAAAATATTCTAGGGAAAACACAGTACAACCCCCCCCCCAAGCAGTGCATTTATGATTATTATTATCTTTACATTCCCATGTGGAACTGTGTGTGTCATGGTCACCAGTTAGACATTCCTGTCATGATTCTCCCACCTAGGCTCATGCCATTTTGCGAAATCCTTTTCGTTTCAGACATCATCATCTAATATGCTTTATATTATGATGTGGCAGAAGCAGTTTTAGTGCTTTCTAGATCAAGAGATGAAGAGCCTCCAGGTGTTGAGAGACTCCAGTTCCCATCAGCCCCAGCCAGCATTGTCAATGGTCAGAGATGGTGGGAGTTGTAGTCCATCGGGTGTGCGCTGGTTCCCCATCTCTGCTTGAGACAAAGACACATTTTTGCTGTTTCTGAAGCAAGCTCTTTTAAAAATTAGTCTGGCAAGTGATGAATAACACACACACTTCTCCCATTGTGTGATTTGTTTATATTTCAACCCTTCAGCAGCCATGCACTTTCCTGCCATACAGCTCTGATGTGGAAGTAAATCCATATTGACAGTCAAATGGAATCTACACCCATTAGAAACCCGCTGTGAAATGTTTTTTTAATTTATTTTTTTTGAAAAATATATTGCATTTGCCATAGCTCACCATCACCATCTAGTGTCACATTTGTATATTGCACTTTACAATACAGCTGAGGCCTGAGAATGCGCAATGCTGGGCTTGGTAGACAAATAGTCTGACTTGGCATAAGGCAGGCACTGATGTACTTATGCTCCTAAATATTTGTATTCATTAAGATAGTATGCATAGTAGACTAAAAGCGAAAACATTAAGATACTTCAAATTGCTGTGATTTAAGGATGAAGAGTAAGCGTAAGAGTTCCAATCAGTCTGCCTTCCTTGCACACTGAGTTCCTGTTTCTTTCAGAAGAGTGAATTTTAGCAGGTACAATATTTGCTTTACCTGCATAAATTTCCACTCCTACATGACTATGGGCTTTTTGTCCCACACTTTCCCCTGGAAAAACCCACACTTTAGTGCTGAATCGGAACAAATGGCAACCGGGTTTTTTGCAGATTGCCCATTTGTTCCGATTTAGCACTAAAGAGGGAGTTTCTGGTGGGAAGTGGTGAGGCAAAGGCAAAACCCATGCTCAGAACCATGCTTTCTAGACACAGGACAGGCAGAAGTGGGGATAAGCCCTAAGAAAGATTTGGAGGTTGTCTTTTGTGCTTCAGATTACTCCAGTCAGCACATTTTGAGGCATGCCTGTGGGATCTGGACAAATTTCTCAAAACAGCTGAGGCTTCCTAAGGAATTTTGCTCTTCTTCAAGAGCTGAGATCCTTCTCTTGCTTCACTGTGTGACAAAGGAGATTAGCTGTATTGCAAATTGCAAGGCACTGTTGTTTTGAAAAGTAGCAACACTGGGCTGTGTGATCTGCAGTGCCTCCCTTCTCAGTATTTTGCAGGAGGAATTATCATAATGTTAAGTTTGCACAAATAAAGCGGATTAAAGTGCTCTGTTAAAGTGCAACAAATCCCCCTCTTTTTTAAAAAAAAAACCACACCACCGACTTTTTGTAGTTTTGAAAGAAACAGAGAAATACATGGAAAACTCTGAAATGAATGAATGGTTCATTACAAGATGTACAAACACTCCACAACAGTTTTAGGATGAATGCAGAATGAATGCTCATTGTCATATAACCACCCTGTAAACAAAGCAGAGGAAATGTGCAATAAAGACCAAACATAGTCTAACCACCTTGTAAGCTTTGTGTAAGCAAATCAGGTTGAAATGCTGCATAAACAGGTCATCTGGATGAGCCCTTAGCTAGAGATACAGAGAACCGTTGAGCGGCTGGGTCATCATGTCAAAAGTTTAAAGGTGAGTAAACTGAGTTCAGGGATGCGGGTGGCGCTGTGGGTTGAACCACAGAGCCTAGGGCTTGCTGATCAGAAGGTTGGCGGTTCGAATCCCCGCAAAGGGGTGAGCTCCCATTGCTCGGTCCCTGCTCCTGCCAACCTAGCAGTTCGAAAGCACATCAAGTGCAAGTAGATAAATAGGTACCGCTCTGGTGGTAAGGTAAACAGCGTTTCCGTGTGCTGCTCTGATTCGCCAGAAGTGGCTTAGTCATGCTGGCCACATGACCCGGAAGCTGTACGCCGGCTCCCTTGGTCAGTAAAGCAAGATGAGTGCTGCAACCCCAGAGTCGGCCACGACTGGACCCAATGGTCAGGGGTTCTTTAAATTGAGTTCATGTGAGGCTGTTTTAGAGGAGCCCAAGATGCTTCTTGTGCAGATCCAGCCTTTAGATGAGATTTACCATAGTTTTCCGTGTATAAGACAATTTTTTTGTTATAAAATAATGTTAGAAATTAGGGGTTATCTTATACACTTATAGTACAGAGGGGGGGCCGGGCGATTGGTTGCAGCCGTGAGCAGGAGATTGTCAGCAGCGATTTGGCAGGTGATTGGTGGCTGTCGCAAGGGCTGCTGTCGATTGGCTGCTGCTGTGGCAAGTGGGCGGGTGATTGGTGGCTGTGACAAAGCCTGTTGATGATTGGCTGCCACTGTGGCAACTGGGCAAGTGGTTTTTGACAAGCACCCCCACACACACACACACAAAAAGCTGAACAACTCTGGGCAATCTCCCCCCATTTTCTTAATTTGGAGTCCCCCAAAATAGGGGTCGTCTTATACATGGGAAAATATGGTAATTCTTGACAGAATGACTAAGTTCCATAGCAGTAGTTAATCCAGGAAAAGGCAGATCTGTAACAGATATATGATTCTGTGAGTCTATGAAATTTGTGCAACCATTTCTTTCTTAATACAGGGTACTTTGAATCTCACCATTGCCCCTCTTCAGGAATATGATATTATACAAGTTTGATAATAAGAAATGTGGCACACTGATAGTTCACAGTCTTTGAGTAAGCTAAGGCAAAAGAAGAGTCTTAAATCATTGAAAATATTTTTATTTGGCGAGTTGGGGGGAAGCAAATGCAAAATAAGCTCAGGCATTTAAGAAAATACACACCAAAATAGCATGCTGACTTAGCTAAAACTCTGACTTAGCTAGAGGATGAAAAATGCTTTGTCAGGACTAGATAATAAGTTTCCATAGTTATAAAAGAAGTTGCTGTTTCGTTTGCAGGTTGGCTTCTTAATGGCAGAGAACAAAGCGAGCCCAGGAGGACTGTATATTGTGCTTATTTCAAACATCTGAATTGGCTCTTAGTTTCCCGGGTTCAAGGATGACGATCCAATCAAAGGGCTGTTCTTTCTTTAAAGGCTTTATCCAGCCTCTGTAGATGGAGAGAAAGAAGGGCAGGAATGGAATAAAATTGATGCATTGGCTAACTCTCCTGGAAAACCGAACTTCTTTTAAAATCCTAATATGAAATGTTATGTGCAGCAGACTGCATTATTCCTCTGTTCTGCACAGTGCCCGGCATCCTGTTTGTTTGCACATGTAAAAGCATTCTCTAAAAGCTTTCACTTTGGCCAAAAGGGGTCTCAGAGCTGCTTAGAAGCTCAGTAGGGAGACAGTCCCTACCCTGCCCCAAGGCTTACAATCTGAAAGAGATGACACACTTAAAGAAAAATAAATGGGGAGGGAAGAGGGGAATGCAAGCTTAGGCAACCAAGTTAGAGTTCTTATGCAGCAGCAGCAGCAGCAGCAGCAGCAGCAGCAGCAGCAGCAGCAGCAGCAGGGGTGTCCACCAGCTAGGACAGAAAGTCAGGTCTCAGTTTGTGCCCTCCAGATTCAAGTACATACTAGTATTTTAGGTTTGCACCGTTGTTGTTTAGTCGTTTAGTCGTGTCCGACTCTTCGTGACCCCATGGACCAGAGCACTCCAGGCACTTCTGTCTTCCACTGCCTCCCACAGTTTGGTCAGACTCATGTTTGTAGCTTCGAAGACACTATCCAACCATCTCATCCTCTGTCGTCCTCTTCTCCTTGTGCCCTCCATCTTTCCCAACATCAGGGTCTTTTCCAGGGAGTCTTCTCTTCTTATGAGGTGGCCAAAGTATTGGAGCCTCAGCTTCACGATCTGTCCTTCCAGTGAGCACTCAGGGCTGATTTCCTTCAGAATGGATAGATTTGATCTTCTTGCAGTCCATGGGACTCTCAAGAGTCTCCTCCAGCACCATAATTCAAAAGCATCAATTCTTCGGCGATCAGCCTTCTTTATGGTCCAGCTCTCACTTCCATACATCACTACTAGGAAAACCATAGCTTTTACTATACGGACCTTTGTTGGCAAGGTGAGGTCTCTACTGTTTGCACCGTTAAAGTGCATCAAAACACCCTGTTGCCTGAGTGCAACAAATCCACTTTAAAAACAATGCACAGACTTTTTGCAGTTTGGAAAGAGACAGGGAAATGCATTGAAAAGTGTCAGATGAACAAATGATTGATGGGAGGGCTAGAGATGGGAAGGCCTGGGAAAAACCCGGAAAAATTGGGAAAAACCCAGGTTTTTCCAAAGCTGATTTTTCCCCAGGAAAATGGGGTGTGTGTGTGGAATATTAAAACTATATCAAACTTTTTAAAAAAAATTTCTGGAAAAATGGCATTGGGGGAAAATGGGGGGAAATACCTGGTTCCGCCCCCAAAAATCACGTTTTTTTTCCAGGCCTTCCCATTTCTAGGGAGGGTGTGTAGACACACCACAAGCAAATCAGAATAAATGTTCCTTGTTATGTAGCCACCCCATAAACAAATCATAACAAACGTTCAGTAAAGAGTGCACATCATCCAGCTGCTACATAAGCAAATCAAGAAGAATGCTGAATAAACATGTCCCTTGGAAGAATGATGTGTCTGTTTCACACTCATTTCCAGGACTGCCAGTCTATTGCAGTCTTACACACCAATAATACCACTTTTCCCAGGGAGGTGGGATGTGAACACCTGATTACCAGATGACTCTCTGCTTCCAGAAGGCCCCATCTATCGATAGAAATCTTCGCAACAGTTGCATGGTTGACTACTTTGCCAGTGCCATCAGGATGATCTCCAGCGGTCCTGCTGGTTCTATCACCACTCTCCTGAGCAAACCTTAGTTTTGCAGTTATAGACAGGACTGGGAGTGAGCTCATCCAGACTAACCCTCCAACTGCAAAATAGTATCCTAGTATAAATACTAGACAGGTTTGGTAACTCAGAAGAGAAGCACTTGAAGCACAGTGATGATCAAAGCACCCTCAAGGAAGTAATAAAAGAGAAGAAACCCATGCAACAGGACAAAGCAATGCTATGTGCTGCATACTAAGGCAGGGCCTTCAAGGTGGTGGTTCTGCTACATTGCTGAGTGCACCAGTGAATGGACTTCTCACCTGGAAGCATCCTTTGCCCCTGCATCCACCCAGCCTCGCAGCTTACTCACACGAGGCTCCTCTGTATAACAGAAACAAGAAGACTTGCAGGATCTGTTTTATTTTTTACTGGAAGGTTGAGGTCCACCAACTGGAGCCACGATGAAAGACAGACAATTAGAATAAAACAATTCTGAGCCCAGGAATTTGGTCCAAGTACCAAAACTGAACTGATTGTACATTCCTTCCACACACACAAAATACCTCTGGTTATTCCACCCTCTGTATCAGAAATGGGGAACCTCAAGCAGCTCTCCAGACTTCCCTCTCTGGCCCTTGCAACACCCCTTACTGGGGCCCTGACCCACATCCTCCGGTACTTTTGCCTGGGTGGAATAGATCCTTGAGCTGTGATTGTGGTGTGTATCCAACTCAGGCTGGCCCTTGGATCAGTAAAAATTCCTCTTCCCTGCTTTACAGCTTTTTTCCCTTTCAGCAGTGTAATTGGTGTGTGTGTTGCTTTGTTGTTGCCATTGATAAACAAATGGGAGGAGTCAGAAATCTTTGCCGATGCACTTCATCACCCAGAGGCTTATCTGCCACTACAACCTTCTGCCCATCCCTGCAGTGTATGGAAATCATTGTACCTTCAGCTCCCTCATTCCTGCTTTTTTAAAAAATCCTCTCCTACCTATCCTCCCTGTTGCTTCACAGAGGCCTGGTGGACACGCGGAATCAGATGGTGCGTGACCAGCGGCGTCAGCTCAGGCTGGAGGAGTCGCAGAAGAAGAAGGAGAAGCACAAGAATGAGCGTGTGCTGCAGACGTTCAGGAGTGCCGTGGAAGTGGCCACACCGCACAGCTCGATGGTGATCTCTCCCAGCCAGAAGTCAGTGGCGCAGGCGGAGCCTGATAGTCCTCCGCCCACCCGTTCCTCAGCCACCCCTCTGAGCTCATGGTATCACCCAGCGGCGGCGACAGGAGTGTCCACCAGCAGCCAACATTCTGCTGGCCAAGCGCCCTCTTCCAGCAACCCGCTCTCCCAGAGCGAACCACATTCTGCCTCACGGGGCATGCCAGCCTCCAACCTGGAAGTGAAATTCTACTCTGAGCCCAACCTAAGTTGCTCGGAAGCCCCCGTTCGTTCCCATTACAACATGGCCACCTCAGAACTAGAAGTGGATTCCAGTATCCAACCCAGCGACATGGCTAAGTCCTACAGAGTCATGCCTGTGGGGAACAAACATATTCCCCACAGACACCACTACCAATGGGCCCAAGAGCATAACACTGTTGCCAAGATGCAGCAAAGACTCAGATTGAAAATTGCAAAGAAGAACAGATAATTAAGGCTTTAGGGAGTTACTCTAGTCCCCTCAGTCATTGAGCAGGAAATCTCCGAAGGAGATTTAGCACAGGGCAAATCAGTCTGGTTTAATTTCCACACCCTACAACACAGTGCAGTGTAAAAACTTCCTTAAGCGCACATGACTTTTGGGGGGGATATTTTACTACCTCAGAATACACTGGAATCATAATACAACAACGCTAAACATACTAAAGAAAAGTTTCTTCTCCATGATTAAGAAAGTCAACCAGCTTCCAAAATTCTCAGGTCTCACAGCAAGATGGGATGAAATCACCGTGAACACACGAGGAGTAATGAGACACAAACTTATCACTCAGGTTCACTAGAAGGCAAGGAGAATTCATTGGGATCAGATACTTTGGTGAGTTGGGCAAGATAGCTCTGTGCTTGGAAGCAGCATTCCACACACATGGCTGCTGAAGAAGCAGAGCTGGATGCGTATCCACATCAGCGTTATGGAAATTATCCAGCCATGGAAGTATCTGGCTGCATCTCTGAAGGAGGATTGGTTGAGGCAGCCATTGCTATGTGTCAGGTCAGGACTATTTTGTACAGAAAATAAGACTGCCGGAGGAAGTTAAAACCCCTTGCTTTAATATCTATTTATAAATTATAAAGAAGTTTCTGTATACATCATGTATAGGATGTAGCTAAGCTTGTTAGTAATGTCCTGGTCTAGGGATGGGAGAGAGTTTTGATTCCATTTGTGTGTAAAGGCAAACCTACCTAATTTGCAGTTTCTGAAACAATACGCAAATTGAAGCCATCCAGCCATCCTTTGAAATTCTAACTTCAAACTTTGCAATGCAGTCCTCTAGCCAAATAATGTATGCAAAAATGCATATACTCAGGTAAAATGTGCATTAAAATGCACATGTTGGTGAAAATAATATACATAAAAATGCATTGGGCTAGGCAGAATTGCATACAAAAGTGCAGATATTAGGAGAAATCTGCACTAAAATGTTACTGAATTTTCATGAGAACTTCAAAAAAAGGTCACAAACTGATGTGAAAATGTGGATAACCGAACTTAAGACTGGAAATCTTAGAAACAGAGAGAAATAAAAACTGACAGATTTGCCCATCCCTACCCTGGTGTGTCCCCAGTTTAAGGTTATGTCGTATTGTGAAATGGGGATGCCGTTTAATGGAGAGCTGCCTGATAGGTTGCTTGAAAAAAATGGGTCCTTTAGCTAGAGAGTGGAGACCACAGCTCAGTGATAGAGCACAGTTGTTGTGTGCAGATGGGCCCAAGTTTAACCCTGGCGTAATAAGGTTATCAGAGAGCAGGACTGGGAAAGATCTCTACTGGAGACCTTGACAATCGACTGCTAGTGAACGTAGAATGTATGGGGCTAAACATAGCTGTCAACGTTTCCCATTTTTTAAGGGAAATTCCCTTATTCCAAATAGGATTCCTCGCAAGAAAAGGGAAAAGTTGACAGCTATGGGGCTAAATGGACGGTGCCTTAACTCAGTATATGGCAGCTTCTTGAGCTTATATGGCATGTCTCAGGAAGCAATGGAAAATAATTGGGAATATTTTATGACAGTTGCCTTACTAGTGGCATCCAGAATCTAAAAGTTTGTAGCAATAGAAAAAATGCCAGTTGTGGGCAGTCAAGAATTATCAGCAATGGGCCCAAATGGGAAGATGAGAGAAGATTCTGACAACAGGATGGAGATGATTGAATCTCTTGATTGTCAGGATTCAGTTCTTCACACTGCAATCTTGCATACAATTTCTTGGAAGTAAATCCCAAGCAAGTCCCTGGAAATGTTAAAAGTTGGAGTGGATTAGTCCTTTATCGTGAAATATTGATGCCACAGAACTTCATTCCTCAGTTTGTTGCGAAAACTTGCTTTAGTGAGGCTATAAAATTTCTGTGTAAAACAAGTGCAAGACATAAGCTCATGTACTGGAAACAGCTATCAGCGCCGCACAACCAGATTCATAAAATAACTTCAGTTGTACTTTGTGTCAGAGACCCATCTGTGCTATTCCGCTGAAAAGGAGAGACTTCCTGTAGCAAAGCAGTGAAACCAAAAATTCTGCAGCTGTCATGTTGAAATGAGCTTTGTTTTCCCATGAAGGTTTGCCCTCAAAATAAAGAGAATTTGTAAAACTGATAAAGTTTCCACACCAGCTTCATTCACCAAACATGAAGTAGCAGCAATACAGAGCGCACTGCCAAATGATTCCCTTTTTGTTTTGCCCTTCCTGTCTATCAGCTCCATCTGGTACACAGGCTGAGACTCTACCTGCCTGCAGTCTGTCTCGCCATAGTGGTGCATGCTCTGGTTATCTCCCGCTTGGGCTACTGCAATGTGCTCTATGTGGAGCTACCTTTGAAGGTGACTTGGAAACTATAACTAATCCAGAATGCAGCAGCTAGACTGGTGACTTGGAGTGGCCGCTGGGACCATATAACACTGGTCCTAAAGAATCTTCACTGGTTCCCAGTATGTTTCTGAGCACAATTCAAAGTGTTGGTACTGACTTTTAAAGCCCTAAACGGCCTCAGCCCTGTATACCTGAAGAAGTATCTCCACCCCCCTCATTCAGCCTGGACACTGAGGTCTACTTCTGAGGGTCTTCTGGCAGTTCCCTCACTACGAGAAATGAAGTTACCGGGCCTTCTTTTTCGGTAGCGCCCTCCCAGTGGAATGCCGTACCATCAGATGTCAAGGAGATAAAGAACCACACAATTTTTAGAAGACATCTGAAGGCAGCCCTGTATCAGGAAGTTTTTAATGTTTGACTATGTTTTTATATTCTGCTGGAAGCCACCCAGAGTGGCTGGGGAAACCCAGCCAGATGGGCAGGGTATAAATTATAATAATTATAAAAATTATTAATAATAATTATTATAATAATAGAGGCAGGAACAACAAACTGTGAGCCTTGACTTGCCGTGATGGGCAAACTAGCACTTGTGGTTTATTTCTTCCAAACAGCAATGAGGAAAGCTTGCAACAATTGGAGCTGTTTAGTTTAGAGAGAAAGGAGGGTGTGGGTAGAAAGTTTTCCTCCCTCTCATAATACTTCAAGGTGGGGTATCCAGTGAAGCTGAAGAGTGGGAGATTTGGGCAGATAAAGCAAGCACGTCTTCACACAGAGCATGAAATGACCACCTCAAGGCTTGGTGATGCCCCTGACCTAACTTAGATGGCTTTCGAAGGAGACGAGATGTACTCAAGGAGGGTGGGGCTATCAATGGCTACTGGTCATGGTGGCTGTGTGCCAGAATCGGAGGCAGCAGGCCTCTGAAAATCAGTAACTAGGAATGACAGTGGGAGAAAGCTAATGCCCTCATGTCCCACTGATGTGGACTTCGAAGTGGACTATATGAGAAGTAGAGGAAGCTCCCTAAACGCAACAGATGTGGTAGACAGTGCTTTTTTCTCTGAGGGTATCCATGGGTACGCATACCCCTAAACATTTTGTGAATCTTTGTACTTTTGTCCATTTACTGTATTTATTTTTCCCAATTTGAACTATAAAATGGTGATTGTCTTGAGCTGAAATGAGAGTACCCCTAAACATTTTTTAGAAAAAAAACCCCACTGGTGGTAAAAATGAACAGACTAGGACTCATCCATACATCCCTGCAGTTTACAGTGGTACCTCGGGTTACATACACTTCAGGTTGCATACACTTCAGGTTACAGACTCCGCTAACCCAGAAATAGTACCTCAGGTTAAGAACTTTGCTTCAGGATAAGAACAGAAATTGTGGTCCGGCGGCGTGGCGGCAGCAGGAGGCCCCATTAGCTAAAGTGGTGCTTCAGGTTAAGAACAGTTTCAGGTTAAGAACGCACCTCCAGAACGAATTAAGTACTTAACCCGAGGTACCACTGTATTCTGTTTGTCCCATGATTTCCAGGCACGGACCCAAGAGGTTTTTCTTTTGTCCCGCCACATTCCCCAAGAAAACCCGTGGTTTACTGCTAATTGGAATAAATGTCATTCCACAGTTAACCTGGTTGATGTTTGTTCCTGGGTAAAGCGACAGGGCAAAAGAAAAACTTCTCAAAGAAACAGATATGTGCTATAGATGAGCAACCTTGATTTTGCTTATGCAACCACTTGGCCACTAGGTGTCAGCGAAGTTCCAAAATTAAAGGAAGTCTAGTCTCTCCATTTACAGATAGGTAGCCGTGTTGGTCTGCCATAGTCAAAACAAAAAAATTTTTCCTTCCAGTAGCACCTTAAAGACCAACTAAGTTAGTTCTTGGTATGAGCTTTCGTGTGCATGCACACTTCTTCAGATTGGTAGGCCTTAGCACATTATTCCACCGTCCTTAAATTTCCTTGCTGGTTGTTGTAACTTTATTTATGTGTCATATTATACCCAAAGGCCTAAACACAACTTACATAGTAAAGAAATAAATATTAAAAATATACAATAATAAATAAAATTGAACACACTCAAAAATTCCTGCAAGTACACATTTCCCACCATAAATTTATCACCAGGGATCCCTGTAAAACACCAAGCAGATCAAAACCATCCATGGAATGAGTGAAAGATAGATAACAATATTGAAATACTTGGGTGCATTAAAATGTCTTAGCCTGGCCCCACAAAATATGTTCAACTTAGCTCCAGATTCACCTGACTTTTTGTCAGGTAAATTTGCCCAATTGCTTCTACAAAACACTTTAGTTCTTCTGGTCTTGAGGAGGACAACTTGAGACAATAATCACATGTCCCTTGTAGATATCCGAAAATATGTTTTAACCCTTTCCAAGCCACTTCGGTAGGATGACTTACAAGCCTACTCAATATTCCAACAGAATAACTGATATCTGGCCTACTACATTGAGAAATATACATCAGACTTCCAACAGTAGAATGATACAATTCAGAATCTATTTGCTTTTAACATTCCCCCTCAAGAAAGCATCGGGAATGCACAGTTATGAAGGCGTCTGGAGGAGCCCAGGGCCAAGAACAACCCTGCGTCCATTCTCTTCTTCCTGCTCACAAACAGGCCAACACCTTCCTGTTTTTATAACAGCAGCCACAGGTTTTACTTAGCCTTCCTGTACATTTTCGTTGCCCCGCATCCCACCCACCCAGAAGCCAGAGAGCTTTTCCTGGCTTGTTCTATCAAGTGCCGTATCTTCCATCCAATTGTGCTGTGAAAATCCATAGAGAAGGACAATGCAGTTTGCTACTTAAATCCAGAAGGTAGGCAAATTCCAAGACGAGATTGGAAATGTACATGGAAAGAACAAGAAGTAATTACTGGCTTGTAGGAATCGCGAGAAGTCTTGCCTGTTTTGTGCTCGCGTGCTGGCACATATGTTTGTAATTGGGTGTGCATACGGAAAGCAAAAGTCAGTTTATCTACCTTCCATTCATTGCCTAGTTGATTGTATAGTTTATTGCCCCATCCTTTCCCATACCATCAGACGTAGAAGGCTGGAGGGGTCATCAGAAGCCTGTTTGGTCACGGCAGTTATTGCGCTTCTTGTTCCTGTTAAATATGGCAAGGAATTCCACGAATGTGTCCATCATATGGAGACTGTCCCTACTGAAGTGAGAGCATTGCATCTCAGATTAGGCCAGCTACATTGGGCAGAGCTTCAGATAACAGAAATATGGAAGAGGCCTGGGTATCATGTTGCAGAAAGAATCTTCTAAGAACATAAAAAAAAAACAGGATAGCTATCAATAAAGCAGCATTGCTTTGATTGCATAAAAGCACATTTCAGTGGTCTCTGATAATTGCTGGAGATGAAATGTGCCCCTCTTTTTGTATTCCAGGGAATTATTGCAGCTTTTAACCCACCCACCCCAAATTTTGCAGATATCTATGCAGGAGCAGACTCCTTATTAACCAGGAGCCAAGTACACAAGCCACATATTTTGTTTAGGTGAATTATAGGTAAACAACCAGAGCTACTTCCTCCTAATAGTTGAGCCTTAGGCTAGGCAAGACTCTCTTCAGATGAAACAGTAAACAAGTAGGTGAACATCAGACCTATCTTTCCATGATAGAACTGCGGAACAGGGAGACCAACTTAAGGATAAGGTCGGTACCAGAAGCGGAAGAAGGTAACCTAGCTGAGTTTTTGACTAAAGAATTTTCCAAGTTTTGGAACTTAGAGGAAAAAGATTTCAAAATCATATCAGCCTTCAGGCTTGGAAGACTTATAAAGAAAGAGAAGCCCAGAGACTGTTTAATAACACTGAGATCAAAGGAGGAAAGGGACAAGATTTTGGGCCTGCATTACGGAAGGTCACTGGATATTTCGGACAAAAGAATTGAAATTTACAAGGATATTCCTAAACAACTGCTGGACCTTAGATCTGACTATTTGGAACTAGTAAGACTGTTGAGGAGCAACTCAATCATCTTCAGGTGGGATTTTCCTCAAGGATTATCTTTCACTTTTAGAGGGAAGAAGATTAAAATCAGAACACTGGAAGATAGAGACAAATTTCTGATCGCATACGGAGAGGACCTTCAAAAAGGACTTGAACTACCCTCGGGGCCTGGAGCACCAGAGGCACCTGCACCCTTGGACCCTGAAGATCCAGCGAATAAGGTACCACCCTCAGAAAAATAACCAGATTTATTCAGGATGTCTCTGCAACTTTTGAGCTGGAATATAAATGGCTGTAACATCCCGGAAAAAAGGAGGAAAATTTTTCATATATTAAAAAGGGAACAATTGGACATTATTTGTTTACAAGAAACACATGTGACTAGGCTCCACAGAAAAGTGTTAATAAACAAAAGACTTGGCCAGGAATTTATATCTTCAGACATAGTAAAGAAGAGAGGCGTGGTGATATATGCAAAAGAGAGCCTGTCACCTAAATTTATATTTAAAGATGAACATGGAAGAATCCTGGCAATCGAAATACAACATCAAGGAGAGAAGATTCTGATATTAGGAATTTATGCACCAAATGAAGGGAAATCGGAATTTTACAAGAAGTTGCATGAGATCATGCTGGACTATCTGGACTATGACAACATCATTATGATGGGAGACATGAACGGGGTCGTATCAACCAACATGGATAAGTCACAAAGCCAAAATGTTACAAAAGACGGCAGACTACCAAAGACCTTTTTTGAACTGACAGACAATATGGACTGGATTGATATCTGGAGAACGAAGAACCCCTTGGGAAAAGAAGGGACATTTTTCTCTGAAGCCCAGCTGACTTGGACAAGAATCGACCAAATATGGATAACTAGAGGTCTGGCACCCAAGGTCAGAAAGGTGGAAATCTGCCCAAAGACATGCTCCGATCATAACGCACTGAAGATGGACATGACACTACTACCAACCGGTTCCTTTAGATGGAAGATGAATGACAATTTGTTTAGAGACCAGGAGATTATTAAGAAGGCCCAGAAAGCTTTGAAGGACTACTTTGAGATAAATATGAACACTACGGTGGAAAAAAGAACCATTTGGGATGCAAGTAAAGCTGTGATGAGGGGGTTCTTGATACAACAGAATGCTGTAAAGAAAAGGATACAAAATGACAGAAAAGACAAGATTTTGGAGAAAATAAAAGAATTAGAGAAGAAGTTAAGATTAAATCCGAAGTCACAGCCGATTTTGAGAGAAATCAAACTCCATCAAGCACAATATTCCAAATTGATAAATCAGGAAATAGAGTAGAAGATTAAATTAATGAAACAAAAAACTTTTGAATCAGCAAATAAATGTGGCAAACTGCTAGCTTGGCAGTTAAAGAAGAGACAAAAATTAAATACAGTTACAAATCTGGAAATTGAAGGAAGAAACATTCAGAACCCCACGGAGATCAGAAAGTGCTTCCAGAAATACTTTAAAAAATTATATACTCAAGGGCCGCAGGACGAGGTTGAGATTAAACAATTTTTGGAGAAAAATGGACTTAAAAAATTGTCACAAGAAAATAGATCACTCCTGAACAGCAAAATAACATGTCAAGAGATTGAAAAAGCCATTCAGAACATGCAACTGGGCAAATCTCCAGGGCCAGACGGTCTGACCTCCAAGTACTATAAGACATTAAAAGACTATCTGATTCAACCAGTGATGGAGGTCAGCAATGAAATCATGGAGGGGAAGAGGGCGCCGGAATTGTGGAAGGAAGCTTTCATCACATTGATACCAAAATCGGAAACTGAAAAGACACAACTCAAGAACTATCGTCCCATCTCCCTTTTAAATGTGGATTACAAAATATTTGCAGATGTTTTGGCAAGCAGACTTAAAAGAGTTTTAAATAAAGTAATCCATAAAGACCAGGCAGGCTTTCTCCCAGGTAGACACATGTTTGCTAATACAAGGAACATTATTGACATCTTGGAACTTTTGCAAACAGACATAAATACAAAAGCAGTGTTGATTTTTATAGATGCGGAGAAGGCCTTTGATAATATCTCTTGGAAATTTATGAAGGGAAATCTAAAAGAAATGGGAGTGGGACGGGGTTTTGAGAATGGGATTGATGCAATATATTCAGAACAAAAGGCTAAATTGATAGTTAACAATGTGGTTACAGAAGAGTTTAAAATTGAAAAAGGAACACGACAAGGCTGCCCGATTTCCCCTCTGCTATTTATATCGGTTCTGGAGGTGCTCTTGAATATGATCAGAGGGGACCGGTTGGTGGAAGGGATCCAGGTCGGAGCGAAACAATATAAACTTAAAGCTTTTGCAGATGACCTAGTTTTGACTTTGCAGGAGCCAGAATCTAGTACAAAAAGAGTATTGCAACTGATACAAGACTTTGGTCGGGTAGCGGGATTTAAATTAAATAAACAGAAAACCAAGGTGTTGGGGGAAAATTTGACAGATACAGAGTCAGAACGGTTTCAGAGAGAAACAGAACTAACTGTGGTTAAAAAAGTAAAGTACCTAGGGGTAAACATTACAGCAAAAAAATCTGAGTCTGTTTAAGGACAACTATGAAAAATGTTGGTCTGAAATTAAAAGAGACTTGGACAGTTGGACAAAATTGAAGCTTTCTTTGTTAGGCCGAATTGCTGCTATTAAGATGAATGTATTGCCAAAAATGTTGTTTTTGTTCCAAACATTACAGATTGTGGACAAGACGGAGTGCTTCCGGAAGTGGCAGAGAGACATCTCTAAATTTGTCTGGCAGGGCAAAAAGCCCAGAATTAAGTTTAAGATATTAACTGATGCGAAAGAAAGAGGGGGCTTTGCCCTGCCAGACTTAAAGCTGTACTATGAAGCCGCAGCTTTCTGCTGGCTAAAAGACTGGCTACTTCTCGAAGACACTGATGTACTGGACTTGGAAGGTTTTAATAATGCTTTTGGTTGGCATGCATACTTATGGTATGATAAGGTTAAGAGCAATAAGGCCTTTAAGAACCATATTGTCAGGAAAGCAGTATTTAATGTCTGGACAAAATACAAAGACTTATTGGAAAATAAAACTCCGAGGTGGCTTTCACCTCTGGAAGCTAAGGCCCGAAAAAGACCCAATATGGAGGCCAAATGGCCAAAATATTGGGAAATATTAGAAAAAGATGGAGACAATTGGAAATTGCAGAGTTTGGAGAAAATGAAGGATAAAGTGTGAGACTGGTTACATTACGCTCAGATTAAAGAAGTCTTTAAAAATGATAAAAAGTTAGGGTTCCAGGTGGAGAAATCGAAGTTGGAAACAGAATTGTTAGAACCAAAGACTAAGGTATTATCAAGAATGTATAACCTGCTGTTAAAATGGAATACACAAGACGAAATGGTTAAATCGGCTATGATAAAGTGGGCTCAGGACATTGGGCATAACATTATGTTTGAGGACTGGGAAAGGTTGTGGACCACCGGGCTGAACTTCACTGCATGTAATGCTCTGAAGGAAAATGTAATGAAAATGATATATAGATGGTACATGACCCCAGTTAAACTTGCCAAAATATACCATTTGTCTGATAATAAATGTTGGAAATGTAAAGAAAATGAAGGAACATTCTTTCACCTCTGGTGGACCTGCCCTAAAGTGAAGGCCTTCTGGGAAATGATATATAATGAGTTGAAAAAGGTGTTCAAGTATACCTTTACTAAGAAACCAGAGGCCTTCCTTCTGGGCATTGTCGGCCAGAAGGTGTTAAAGAAGGACCGAACATTCTTTATGTATGCAACAACGGCAGCAAGGATACTCATCGCTAAGAGTTGGAAAACTCAAGATCTACCCACACTGGAAGAGCGGCAGATGCAGCTGATGGACTATATGCAACTGGCCGAGATGACTGGCAGAATCCGGGACCTGGGAGAAGAGAGGGTTGAAGAAGACTGGAAGAAATTCAAGATTTATTTACAAAAATATTGTAATTTGGTTGAATGTTAAGAAGGATGCTAGATCACAAATAATTGCCCACCACTGAATTAGATCCGAATTTGACGATAAGTGAGATTAAGGAAAATATAAATCTTTTGGAGAACTGCTAGATCCTATTTAAATGAGCGGATATAAGATTGTAAACAAGATGGTAATTACTTGGAAAAACCTTTTTTAACGATGTAAATGAGAGTGGGAGACGTGAGGGAGTCCAAAGAAGGGGTGAAATTATGTTATGATATAAATAATGTTGTTTATTATTTATGCATTTGTATTCAAAAACCTTAATAAATATTTATTTTAAAAAAAGACTCTCTTCAGATGATCAGCTGATTGCTGGTGCTTGCAAGTCTGTCGAGGAATAGGACTTCAAAGCATACTGCAAATGCCTTCCTGATTCAATCACAACCTGTGCCCACCCCATTCAGACGTCAGGTGTAGGGTAAGTTGTGTGGCTTTGCTCAGATGTCCTAGCAAGCCAAATATTTCCTCATTTCTTTGATTTATAGCCTGCACTTTGCTCGGAGGAGTCCAAGGCGGGAATGGGGAGGCCTGACTCGGCCCACCGCCCAGAGTTTCTCCAGCCCTGCCTCAGAGAGCCCAAAGAAGGAAAGTTTGCAAGGACAAATGTGACCGCTTCCAGCACTGCAGATTATCTGGGCCATGCGATTGATGCTAATGTTCTTCGCAAGACAGCAGGAAAGGTCAAAGCCATAACGGATATCTCTGATAGTGTATAAATCAGACGAGTTCTTCTATTACAGATGACTCATTCCTCTTCTGGCTACAGTCCTAAAGCTTCTCCGTGATTTTGTAAGTCAAGGAATATCCTGAACAAGGAAAAGCTTTCTGAAAGTCATGTACCTGGAACTAGTGCCTTGGAAAAATTTCTGCTGGTAGTTTTTGATTACATATTTGTTCTTTGAGTTGCGGGGAGCATGACCTAGAAAACAGCTGTGCACTTATTCCTGGTGGTAGGAGACCTCCCTGTTGGCAGATTTTCATGCCAAGTGTCATTCCATTTGCCCTGCAATGCTGTCCCTCTCCCAGAAACCAGAACCCCCAGCTACCAAGAGACTGACATACTATTGTGGTTTCCATTGGGGCAATAATTTTATGTGTAAAATGGAAAATGGACTTAAGCACTCACAGAAGCTTGAGCCCTTAGTGAGTGCTTGCAAAAGAATTGAAAGGACCTGTAGGAGCTGCCGCTGACACCCAGCTCTACTGTCTCCACCTTCCCCTGCCCCAGCCTAATCCTAAACAGTTTCCTGTAGAGCTCTGGGAAGCAGGGTGGGGTGGAGCAGAGGCAGGCTGTGTCGTGAGCCCTGATGTGATTGAGCTTGTGATGGCAGGCTCCAATGCGAGAGGAGGAAGAAATGGAAGTGGTGGGAACTTGGGTTGGAGGAGCGAGGCTCTCCGCTTTCCAGCCTGACTTTTATCACTTTGGAAGGGGAAGCAGGGATACTGGCTCCCCCCTCTGACCTTCCTCTGGAACAGAGAACCTCATTGGAGGCTGAGGAGGGCTTTGATCAGCTATGAGCAGGGGAGCCTCAACAGGAGTCTGAACAATGGAATGCCTTTGCAGATGGAGCATGCACTTTCAATCTAGACATTCCCTTAAGGCCACACCTCATCTTTCAAAGCTGGTCGAAAGGGTGGCAAAACTTGTTGGGACAGCCTCATAACTTTTGTTCAATTCTAAGCTGCCTGCCCTGCCCCTGAACTCTTGATCCGTGACTCCTCGGCACTGTGTCTGCTGCCGAGCCTGTACCTTCGCTTTCCTGGACAAGGATCTCTTCCTTACTTACAGGTAAGAGCCTCTGTCTGTGTGTGTTGGGCAGAAGCCAGGACAGGCAGGAACAAAGCGCCACCACTTTTTTCAGAACAGATGAAGGACTATAATGTCATCTGCCAATGCACTATTTTCTGATCCGCTGCATGCCAAATAAGCCAAGTGGAGGAAGAGGCAGGTTAAAACACATAGCAAAGGTTTAGAGTGCCACTTTTATCTGGACAGCTTTCAGCATTTTTAGTGTGTCCAAAATGTCACGGAATAGTGAGTAAAGTTTCCAACTCACCAGAACTTTTCATCTGGCTGTATGTGAAGCAATATGGGAGGCAGCAGGTGAGCACTGGGAGAGGGGGAGCGGGCTTAATATTGAAGTCATAATGAGTTGAAAATTTGGATGCAACCCAGGTTACACAAAAGCAAATTGAGCTGCACCCAATCTTCCAACACCCCTTCAATTCTTGAGCACCTGGATAGCTCACTATTCACAGGATGCAACCTAAGGTGTATCAGTCTAAAGTTCACAGGATAGAGAGGTCACCATAGAGGTGCACGGTACAGGCATAGTATACAAATCTGGAAGTCCTTTATTCTGTCTCTTTTAACTCCATGCGAATGGCTTTCTGCAAGCTGAGTTGCACCCAAACTTACAATGTAAACTCTGCGTTGGTCAAAAATCAATAGCCTTAGAAGGGCCATGCCTTCTATGGGATGTCCATGCAACACTCTGCAATCCCATAGCCAATGTTTGTTTGGGTTCATGTGTCTCTTTACAGCCACCAGAGAGCGCTCTGTTCTCACACATATCATTGGCAGCCTTAAGCCAGGAGTAGAGTTGAATGGCCAAATTTTGGAGTGTGTCTGTCTGTCTGTGTATCCCTCTCTCTCCCAGCCCTGCATACACATTCCTCAGACGAACTCTGCTCTTGGAAAGTTTTCTTAAGCCTCTGGAAGTCCTGGCAGACAAACAGCTTGTGAGCCAAAGAAGGAGCATGACTCTCTCCATCACCATCCTGCCAGCAATCTGCAAAGCTGTCTTTGACCTTAATGTATCACTGTCTGGTGCCAAGCAGGGATACCCACCCACTCTCACCTGCCCACAGTCCCCAAAGGGATCATGGGGAGCCATGTCCCTAAAGCTTAAGATGCATTGTTTTTACTGTGCTGTAGAGAAGTAAACCTCTCTCTGGGAGGGCTGGAGACAAGTTGAAATGGAGCCATGGCTCAGATTCTTGAACCTACTGTGTCCTTTTTCCATTGAGAAGAACATACTTGTGCCCCTTCCAGCCTGGCTTTTCATTCCCTCCTTTAAGCTGTAGTGAACTTTTCCCATCTTCCCCCAAAGGCCTGCTGCTTATCACAGGCTCTGAGGAGGAACAGGGAAGAAATTGATTCAGTTCACGGTTAAAGGGGATTCTCTCAAACCCACACCTTCTGAAACAATATGAGCACCAAAACACAGCCATTTATTTTTAAAACGGATGAAAATTAACCCACGTTTTAGTGTGGATTTAGTGTGAATATCTCCTAATAAACACATTTTTGGATGCAGTTTTAACAAATGTACACGTTTTGCAAGCAAGCAATGTCCCCTAATGTGTGTGTGGGGGAGTATTGTGTTTGGCAACTGAAGAGGGATGTGTCAGTTGGTAGAACACGAGTCTCTTAATCTCAGGATTGTGGGTTCAAGCCCCACATTGGGCAAAAGATTCCTGCATTGCAGGGGGTTGGACTAGATGATGCCCGTGGTCCCTCCCAACTCTATACCATTCTATGATTCTATGGTTGTTCAAAATTCACACTTACCCAAATTTTGCAATGCAGTTTTCCAACCAAACCATGAATTTATCTGAATCCCATTGATGATTATTTTATGCATTTCTAAAAGAAAAGGTTTTGTGGATTTTAGCTGTTTTGTTGATAATTTTATCATGCATATAGCTTAGAGGGGCTTGTGCTTAAAAGAAGGGGAATATATTTAGGGAGTGGCTTTGGGGCACCTCCAGATATCCAGCAATGGGGAGGAAAGTCGTTCTAAACCAGGCACCTCATGAGCATCATAGAACTGTAGAGTTGGAAGAGATCATGAGGGTCTTAGAGTTCAAAAACAGGAAGGAGGGATACTTCTTGTTTTCTGAGCCTCTCTAGGGGCTCCTGCAGACACCTTTTTTTTTGGTGTATTTATGATTTGTGCTCATGATACAAAGGATTTGAGGCAAACATGCTGCTTTGTTTCCAATTGGTCCATGTCCCATAACTTCCTACTGGAATCCTGTCACCACAAAGTTTCTGGGAGTGGGCTAGTGTCGTGCTTTCGTTGCACCATGGCTCAAGAGTGCCCCATCAGACAGCAAAAATGTGGGGGAGCATCACAGAACGAATAAAGCAGAATGACATGTGGATGGCCCAATATAAGATCACTACCAATGCACTGTTATTGCTTCAATGGCATGTTGCAGAATACAACCACTGGTATGGAGAGATCCTTAGACCAAGTCAAATTGTGCCCATTTAGCTTAGGATCATAGTGAGGGCCACCAACTTGGACAATTATAAAAGGTGATTAGGGGATTATGCTATTAATAGCTGCTAGTCATGATGGCCATAAATTTCCTCTGTTATCAGAGGCAAGACACTATTTTGAATGTGTAGCTCCGGTGCTGAGATAAGAACATAGTAACAAGCACAGCAATACATCCTTCAACACATATCATTTGTTGTGATTCCTTTTCCCTCTACATTTTAACTTTCTAGATCGCTTAAACGAAGGCCGTGTTTCTGATCCACTTCATTGACACCTTGTAGGTGGCAACATACTAATGTCTACTATATTCTATGAATGCAGCCACATAGCCTCCAACATTTCTCAGATGAAACTAGAGACGTCCCCTCCAACATTTATCCAATGAAAATAGGGACATCCTAAGGAAAAGTGGGACATTCCGGGATCAAATCAGAAACCAGGACAGCTTCTCTAAATCAGGGACGTCCCTGGAAGATAGGGACACTTGGAGGGTCTGACGCTGTGCTGATCCTTCCAGGGCTGTGGTTGCCAGAATGGTGACTGTGGGTACCATCAGGCCCTCTGGGACTTCCCATGGTGCCCAGAAAGGCTTTCTGCCCCTTCTACACTCCCTGCCAACTATGCTATCACGTGGCAAAAATTCCCTTCACTTGAAAAACGCATAAAGCTGAGAGAGGAGGGTTTTGCTCTTTCACACTTCAGCTCTATGTGCTTTTCAAGGCTGAGATTGACACCTGAAAGGTGCGTCATAAATTTAATCATCTTCATCACTGGACCCTCTCCCTGGCACTCTCTTCCTGCTTCCTTCTCTGGCATCTCTGGAATGAATGTATCCTTTTATAGATCTTGTTCATGTCTCCCCTTCCCCCCTTTCTCTCCTTTCTAAATTAAATGACCACAAATGTTGTGGTAAAAGATGGTAGGGCCCCCTGATCATTTTGGTAAAGGGAAAGGAGCATCCTCGCATGTGGGAAATGTGTGGTGTCAGATTATATGATCGAGTAGGTGGATCAGCACATCAAAGGATCAGTACACTAGGTCATAAATCTCATGAATTGAAACTGCATCAGCCATGCTGAGAGCATACTGCAGAATAATTGCCTATGTATATTACATGACAATGTCAGCGACATCATCCCAAATGTTGCAGAGCAACATTTCCAATCTAGCTCTGAACAAATCTCAAAACCATTGTTCCCTTCTTAGCAATGGCAAAAAACGAATGTGAGCATTTGTTGGCTAGGTTTAGCTCAGCTCTATTTAAAAGTCATTTCCTGGAAATATTATGAGTTTTATTTCTGAAAATGTCTCCTGCTAAACATGGACAGCATAGAAAATATTTGCATTCTCCACTAAATCCCATGTTTGAGGAACTTGTGTTTTGCATTACTTCTCTTCTGGAGGAGCACATCCATGGCAGAAATCTCACTCTCCAGAGCCAGGCAGCTCTACAGGAGAGCTGGAAATAAAATCCTCACAAGAGAACATAAGAAGATCCTGCTGGATCAGGCCAATGGTCCATCGAGTCCAGCATCCTGTTATCACGGTGGCCAACTAGATGTCTGTGGGAAACCATTAAAGAATTCAAGCTCAAGAAGCCTCTCCCCTCCTGTGGTTTCCAGCAGCTGGTATTCAGCACATTGCGGTCTCCCAACATGGAGGCAGAGCATAGCCAACATGGCTAGTAGCCATCAATGACCCTCTCCTCCATGATTTTGTCTAATGCGCTTTTAAAGAATGGTGTGCCATGCTTAAGTTTAGAGCAGGGTTGTTTATTTTTAAAAGCATTTTCCACTTTAAAAAACCTTTACAATCAGTGATAAAGACAGGTCAGAATGGAAATTGCAGCCTTCTCAGGGACATGGGTGGCGCTGTGGGTTAAACCACAGAGCCTAGGACTTGCCGATCAGAAGGTCAGCCGTTCGAATCCCCGCGACGGGGTGAGCTCCTATTGCTCGGTCCCTGCTCCTGCCAACCTAGCAGTTCGAAAGTGCAAATAGATAAATAGGTACCACTCTGGCGGGAAGGTAAACGGCGTTTCCGTGCGCTGCTCTGGTTCGCCAGAAGCAGCTTAGTCATGCTGGCCACATGACCCGGAAGCTGTACGCCGCCTCCCTTGGCCGATAAAGCGAGATGGGCACCGCAGCCCCAGAGTGGGTCACGACTGGACCTAATGGTCAGGGGTCCCTTTACCTTTACCTTTTATGTCCCTCGTGGGGGAGAAGTCTGCCTTGTTACAGAGGCGGTAGGCTGAAATTCATCAGGTCTAACAAGTGATAGGGAAATTGCTGCAATAAACATTTGGCCGGACTTAGGTGAGGGAAAGGCGCCATTTTGTCTTCCATCCCACGCAGGAAGATGGCTTTGGGCTGGCCCTGCACAGTTTGAAAACTGCTCCTTGAATAATGGAACCATGAGGAGACATGTCACAGACTAAAGAAGATATAGATCAGAGAAGTCCTTAAAAGGAGGTCTGCCCTGTTGTGCTTCTCAAAGAGTTTTTTCTTTGCCTGCACATGTGGAAGTGGCTTGGTGACGAGGAATCAGACCAGCTCAAATGGCCTCACTCCACTTTGAGTGTCAGGCATGGAGCCAGAAAGAAAGGGAGTCAATTCCATAGTTCGCTTTGCTCTGGAGGGTCTGTGGGCCTCCCATGAAATACCAGAAAACCTCCTGAGTCAGCAGCTCACTCCTACTCTTGGAGTAGTCGAGTTTCCCAGATGGACGCAGTAACTTGACTCTGCTCCTGGCTCAGGGCAGCCACCAGCTGATAAAAAAAATCCCTGCCTGGACTATTAATAAAGCCTATTTTGGGTTCAGAAGAAACCAGCCTGACTGATGAATCCCCTTGGCTCAGAGGCTCCAAATGAGGGCTGCCGGGTTATTCTTTCTTTATTCAGTAGAAGCTGGAATGGTGCTAATGGAGTATGTATGAGAGAGAGGGAGGGAGGGAGGGAGCAGGGTCTGGTCCTGTTATGAGGTAGCTTGAGGCAGCTGCCTCAGGCGGCAAATTCTGAGGGCTGGAAAGCAGCTAGAAAGCAGTGCCATGTGTTCTGCCCTGCAGACCCTAAGTTAGCTTGCTGCCTTATCATGTCTGGCACACCAATGAGGCAACCTGAGGCAGCTGATTTGGGTGGCATGACCAGGACATGGGCCTGGATCTGTTGGTTAGGAGCACTGGTAGCACAGCTGGCCTCAGGGACCAAAAGGTCTCAGAGTGGCCCTGGTGGTGATGGTTGGACTACAGCACAGCTGAGGCAAAGGCCCTTGGAAAATTGAGTCTACTCTCTTTCAGCCAGGCAACCTGGCTCAGCCAAAGAATTCTCCCTAGCAACAGTACAGTAGCTCCCTATTCAGTACAGTACCTCTGAGCTGAGATTGTGTTGCATTTACAGCAGTAATTCACCTCATATGCTTTGTAGAAAAGTGGCATATAAGTTCAACATCATCGTCAGCTTCATAACAACTACAGCAGGCATTGCCAAGCACTTAAAGCAGATTTGGTTCAATGTGACAGCATTGCTACAGAACGGCTCAGTCCTGGACTATGGTTCTTAAAGTTATTAATGGCATGTTCAGTTAAACCAATGAGAATATCATCAGTGTGGATGAGGAGCTCACAATCTAAATTTTGGTACAAGTTGCTTCTAGGATATACACTAGCATTGCTCTAGTACTTTATAAAGACCTTCTCTTAGAATGCACTGCCTTGCCTTGCAGAGGAATCGGGACCTTGGTTGCAATAAATCTTGAATCCCTTTGACCATTCCCTTCTGCACCACAATCTGATATGTAATACCTGGTCTCATGCATAATATTGCCAGCTTAAGATCAAATTATGAAAAACCTCCAGTAATGTAATAAACTCACAACTCATAAAAGTTCTGGTGTCCTTAATAGCTGTTGGGCAGGAAGAAGCTCAACAGGTTAAGACCTGGAAATACAATAATGGGAAAAGCTTCACTTGTTGGCATTCTGTCTTGTGGACAATGCATCACTGGTGTGTGGGCCCTGATTTAATTTTTGGACCCTCTACTACAACAAAAAAAGATACAAATTTGCATACTTCTGCATATGCATGCAAATTTTATGCACATTTTTGCCCTTGGTTGTGGGTGAGGCAGAGGGCCTAATACACATATATCAGACCGAGGAAATCCTGTTGGCAGCCTTGTAGCCACTTATGTAGCAAGGGTAGATGGGTAGCACAAAAATCTATAGCTCAGGAATCCTAGGACATAGTAATTGAATACCTTTACCAGCAAAAAAAGAGAGAAAAAGGTCCATATGAATGTCCTCTCTTATATTGTCATTGTATAAAAACAAAATGAATTCCATTAGTGTTCAAATGCCTTTTTCTTTTGTCTTCACTCTCACCTCTCACACAGCTAAATGAATTTATTAAGCTTATCTACCCATTGGGGGATTTCTTTTCTTTGGAAGGAATCTGTGCCCAAGACTTCTGCTGCTCCTTATTCTCACTCGAGTGGAGGTGGAATCTGTTGTGACTGAGACATTACTTGTTAGGCAAGTGTTTTTATCTAGAAGGAAAAGGGTAGCAGCCCGCATGCTGGTAAGCACCCCTCACACAAATGAAGTGCGACCTCTGTGCTCCTGCCAGTTTTCCATTGCAGCCTTGCGTGAGACCACACTTGGATGGCCCTCGAGGTAAGCATGACTGGAAGAACAAGCGGTCGTTTCTTCTGCCGCTTCTCCAACAAGTGGGAGTTGATTACAGCCACTCAGCCTTGGATATGAAGAATGTGTACTATAAAACAAGGGTTTCCAACAGTTATCTGATGCTTGCAGGTATCTTAATTTGTTCTTCCTTAAGAGGAAGCCTTTGTTCTGTCTTCATCCACAATAAGTAACAAAGAGGGTCAAACTATATGTTACACTTACAGTGTAGCATGTAGCTACATATCCTTCATTTTAGGCACATAACTTTACAGGGAAGGGAGGCAGTGGCAGAAAAGGCTTGTCTCTTTTCTTCCTACTGCAGTCAAAGCTAAACGCACTGTCTGTGGACAGCTGCAATGCTTGGGGAGGGGCAAATGTCTTACTGACACCAATCAGAAGTTTTTTTCCTAAACATGAAAGCCACACAAAGGGAAAATGTTGGCTCTGACTGTGTCAGGGAGGGAAAAGTCTCCCTTCCCCGTGTGATTTCTTTTGCTGTTTCTTGCAAAGGAAATGAGATGGAAATATAGGCCACTTCCAGACAACCTGCTTATTGAGCATTCCTCCTCATTTGTTTTCAGGGAGGTTAGACTATCAGCTTGTTCATGCTGGAGCAAAATGTAGCACTGTGGCTCTAAAACTTGACTAATCCTAGCCTATTGACTAACATTACGGTATTTGCAGTCTATTTATGGGTAGGCAGCAAGGATGGTCAGCGTTTGGGAACCATACATAGGAAAATCTGGCCTGCACACTTTCTTGTTTTCTTTAAGGGGGGGCCACACACACGCTCACACCCCCATATTGGAAAAAGGCTGTGGAGAGCAGAGGAGGAGCGTCTGAGGGGAAGGAGAGGAAAACATTGTCCAAATACATTCCACAAAGCTCCACCTACGGCTGTGGCTGGCAAGCAGCAGTGGAACAGCAACAAGATGGAAATGTGCCCAATTTCCACACAGACAAAATCATATCCTTATGACCTGAGTGTGGAAGCATGCTTGGTCTGCCTTTTAGATGTGTAACTGCAGTTTTCTGACTTGACATTAATTCCAACATCTTTATCATAAGGTTTTAATCATACATTTTGAAATCAGCTAATAGGAGCTGAAAAAATATCTGTGGAGGAGTTGGGAAAACCAGGCAATGAGCTCAAGAGTCACATTTTTAGGACTCTAAAAATAGAGAAATCAAACAATGATGAGGGGAATAAAAATATACAAGTGAACAGCTGTAACTGAACACCAGTTGTTACAGTAATTTTTATTTATTTTTTATTTTTTTGTGGAATCTGGTTGGCTCGGGCCACTGTTTAATCTAAAAGATCCTTAGGAATGGCAGTCTTTTTCAAGCCAATTTGACTTGGCTGGGAAGGTCTGGAATGTGCTCTTCCCCACATCCCTCCCGCTTAAGCAAGCGGACTGCGGCACAGAGCCTGATCCCTCTGTCTCCTTCTATTGTTGCCATGTGCCGTCAGCTTCTCTTTTAGCACATCTGCTTGCTTGAGATGGAAACCGAGGAACAAAATAGCCAAAGCCTCTCTCTTTTGAGAATGCAAGACACATTTGCCATAAGGAGGAATCCATGTAAGGGCCGGGCCAGGAGGGGGTGAGACCATCACAAAAATGCCTTACATTCACATTTGAGTGCTAAATGTATTCCAACTGCCAGAATGGGGGGGGGGGGGGGCATCTTGTGATTCTTGGCTTTTGCTTCTCATTGGCCTTCCTTTTTTCTGGATACAGAGAAAAGCTCACCAAGTATGTGTCTTTTAATATTCACCATTGTTGTTTAGTCGTTTAGTCGTGTCCGGCTCTTCGTGACCCCATGGACCAGAGCATGCCAGGCACTCCTGTCTTCCACTGCCTCCCGCAGTTTGGTGAGACTCACGTTTGTAGCTTCAAGAACACTGTCCAACCATCTCGTCCTCTGTTGTCCCCTTCTCCATCTTTCCCAACATCAGGGTCTTTTCCAGGAGTCTTTTCTTCTCATGAGGTGGCCAAAGTATTGGAGCCTCAGCTTCAGGATCTGTCCTTCCAGTGAGCACTCAGGGCTGATTTCCTTAAGAATGGAGAGGTTTGATCTTCTTGCAGTCCATGGGACTCTCAAGAGTCTCCTCCAGCACCATAATTCAAAAGCATCGATTCTTCAGTGATCAGCCTTCTTTATGGTCCAGCTCTCACTTCCATACATGACAGCTGGGAAAACCATAGCTTTAACTATACGGGCCTTTGTTGGCAAGGTGATGTCTCTAGGTATGTTTTCCTTGTTTTCCCATGACTCCTCCTCTGTTCTTATGACCTCCCATTTCATGTGTGTCTCCGAAAGTGCTGTCGGTGCTGTCTCTCTCTCTCTACCATTGTGTGAAAGGCAGAAATGCAGTTTAAAATGCACTTGTATCCAGTCTTTAAATCCTGTCAGTGACCATACAGGAAAGTGGATTTACAATCAAAATTTTCAGCTGTCTTGCATTTATTGTATCACCTGTGGGAAGGGCCTCTTGCATCTCAGCAGTGAAGACATTCCACAGCACTTGTGAAAAAGCTCACCTCTGTGCTACCACAAGCCAATCGTCTTCAGACCATGGCAAGACTAAGCAGGTTCCATTAACACAGACCTGATTCTAGTGCAGTGCATGGCATTGGCAACATTTTATCCTGGGAAAGAATAACTTGTGAACCGGGGAAATGTTCATATACTGAAGCAAGAGAAGATTCACAAGTGATAAGTAACACATTTTAGAATGCACGTGAGATGTCTGCCCTCATTTTCTAACTCAGTGGGATCAAAACAACACACTCATGTCAACTACTGCCTTGGAAATTAGGTACTGATCTTTATCTTACTCTGAAGTGAAGATTTCCAATTCTCCCCCCCCCCCCAAAAAAAAAAAATTGATGTAAAACAAAGTTTACCTGAAAGAGGATCTGGAGCTGTACTCTAAAATCCTGATTATGGAAAATGAATGGGGAGTGGTGTGTTAAAAATAGAACATTATTTTCCTCTGATACCTGTACAATTGAATCTGTGGGATTTGTTCAACACTGCTCGACAACTGGAGGCTATGAAAATTTGTTCCATCTACATGCAATATTTTTTAATTGCTGCATATGATGGATACACAGTAGCTGAACAGAAGAATATCAGTTTCCACTAGCAATGCACCCCATCAGAGAGCTGTGAGGTTGATCCCAGACTGTACAATAAAGCATTTCTATATTGCCTGAGCCTGAGATGGTGATTGTTGCTCTCTGCTATTTGGTACATTTCATTCAAAGCTTGCAAGATAATTGCATCTGCTTTGCTGTTTCAGTCTGAAGATGAGGGTAGGGGAAGAGTTACTGCAGCTCCAGATGTGGTATTGCTTTTCTTCTAACCATTCAGCAGAGAGAGAGAGAGAGAGAGAGAGAGAGAGAATCCAAAAAGCCTGGTTGTTATGGCAACAGCATCTCTGAAACTGATCTTGTGTCGTGGGCGGCGGCAACTTCCTAGCTGAGAAGATGAACTGAAGCCTAGTGACTATATTAGGTGCTGTTGTCAGAAGTCTATTGGTGAAGGAGATAACTCATTCAGTTTCATAGAGTTTGCTGAATTACTTCAAAACTGTCTGAACTGTGGGAATTGGACTCTCATTCCCATTTGCAGAAGATGAAGAAGACAGGTCTGGGTCGTTTGATCCTTTAATTAGTTCTCTTTCCCCCCCTCCTATAAAAAACTATGCAACACATTCTCTTTTAAAGTTTAAAGAACAAACAATATTTTCTTAGTGTATTTGCAGTTGCAGATTAAAATATATACAATGCAGGTGAATGTTTCTTAAATTGCTAATGTGTCCCACATAGACAAACTATGAGGCAGACAGCAGCACAACACATCTGCTGCTCTATTAAGACTGTTCTACTAACTGCCATAACTATACCGACTGAAAATAACTGCCACAGAGTGCATGATGTCATAGAGCTCTACAGCTCTTGCAATTAATCTTTTACATATGCATGAACTACACCTGAAAGGAGGGAGGGAGGGAGGGAGGGAGGAGAGAGAGAGAGAGAGAGAGAGAGAGAGAGAGAGAGAGAGAGAGATGGATGGATCTATTATTTCAAATTTTCAGGTTATGTGGGGGGAAATGGTGCAGTTAGGTAATTTTAGACTTTATTGTCTTATGTTGAGGACTCTTCAGATGGTGTAAAGCATGGGTACGCAAACTAAGGCCCGGGGCCCGGATCTGACCCAATTGCCTTCTAAACCCGGCCCACAGACGGTCCAGGAATCAGCGTGTTTTCACATGAGTAGAATGTGCCCTTTTATTTAAAATGGATACCTGGGTTATTTGTGTGGCCTGCCTGGTGTTTTTACATGAGTAGAATGTGTCCTTTTATTTAAAATGGATACCTGGGTTATTTGTGTGGCCTGCCTGGTGTTTTCACATGAGTAGAATGTGCCCTTTTATTTAAAATGGATACCTGGGTTATTTGTGTGGCCTGCCTGGTGTTTTTACATGAGTAGAATGTGTCCTTTTATTTAAAATGCATCTCTGGGATATTTGTGGGGCATATAAATTTGTTCATTTTCTCCCCCCAAAAATATAGTCCGGCCCCCCACAAGGTCTGAGGGACAGTGGACCAGCCCCCTGTTGAAAAAGTTTGCTACCCCCTGGTGTAAAGGAACAGCACTTCCGCTTTTGCCAAAACTGCCCTAGGTTCAAGCCAGCTGTAAATGCATTTGATAGTCTACCACCACCTCGCCTTTAGCGCGAGGCAGAGAGGAGTTTCCAGGGCTACAGTGGTACCTCAGGTTAAGTACTTAATTCGTTCTGGAGGTCCATTTTTAACCTGCAACTGTTCTTAACCTGAAGCACCACTTTAGCTAATGGGGCCTCCTGTTGCTGCCACGCCACCGGAGCACAATTTCTGTTCTCATCCTGAAGCAAAGTTCTTAACCCGAGGTACTATTTCTAGGAGTCTGTAACCTGAAGCGTATGTAACCCAAGGTAAAAGCTAAAGGGACCCCTGACCATTAGGTCCAGTCGTGGCCGACTCTGGGGTTGCGGTGCTCATCTCTCTTTATTGGCCGATGGAGCCAGTGTACAGCTTCCAGGTCATGTGGCCAGCATGACTAAGCTGCTTCTGGCGAACCAGAGCAGTGCACGAAAATGCCGTTTACCTTCCCGCTGGAGCGGTACCTATTTATCTACTTGGACTTTGACGTGCTTTCGAACTGCTAGGTTGGCAGGAGCAGGTACCGAGCAATGGGAACTCAATGTTGGAGATAAGCAGTGTCCAGTGCACAGCGGAATGATGAAAAGTACGTGCCAACATGCTCTATATTACTTTATTTACACTTCAAAGCTGGTGATTTACAGAAAAACATCTTCCCTCTGCCGGAGCAGAGAAAGGCATCCTCTCTCCTCTAAAGCACGGAGAGAAAAAGACTGAACTGCAAAGAACAGTGAAAAACAGGAAACCAGTGTACGTCACATCCAGTCTCCTTTCCCGTGAGAAAACCCAACAGCACTTGACTGTGGAATGTAAACATTGTCTTGTGACAAGCACTTCGCTGCTCAGTGAAGGAAGCAGAAACCAACATCCTCCCCCTTTCTGTGAACATCACTGGGCAGCGTGTTCGTACAATATCAGTACAAACCCAACTTCTGCACATAGGTACAGTGTTGATCCCTTGATACAATCTTGGACAATACATCAGCAGGAATTTCATTACCTGGCATATAGGACACCGTTACGAGTCCCTTTTGAATACGTTCCCTAGCATGTTGCAACTTCAATTGCAAGTGCTTCGTGCTTTGCTTACAACCTTCAGAATTCAGCAAAGCCAAACATGCTTTGTTGTCCTGGTAAACCTGGATTGGACATTTGACAGGAATTTTCATGTCTTTGCACAATTGTAAAAACCATTCACAATCCTTAAGTGAATAAGACAGTGCATTCAGTTCAGCTTCACAAGTACTTAAGCTAACTGTTGTTTGCTTCTTGCATGACCAATCAAATAGACCCTGATTGTACTTATAGCAAACTCCAGACGTACTTTTCCTGTCTGTAGTGTCACTTCCAAAACTTGCATCTGCAAATATCTCAAGACCACCAGACTTCTGATTGTTAAATCTCAGTCTGTAATGCATAGTGCCTTTCAAATACCGCGCTATGCGTTTCAGAGCTTTCCAATCCTTAACAGTAGGATTGTTGACTTGTCTGCTTAGCAAATTACAGCTAACAGCAATGTCTGGTCTTGAACATCTGGCAATGAAGTTTAGCTTGCCTAGCACACTTCTGTACAGTGTAGTATCAGAAAATGCTTCTTCAGTGTCATCTACCTGATAACCTGTTATCATCGGTGTGTCTACAGGGTTAGCATCCATCAGGTTTAGTTTGCTTAACACATCAGCAATTTTACGTGACTGGTGTATTAGAATGTTACCATCTTGATCTCTCTCTATTTCCAGAGATAGGTAGTTGTTTACCTCACCAAGATCTTTCATGTCAAAGTGCTCTTTCAATTGAGCTAGGGCATTATTGTACATTGTGACATCCTTCCAAAAGAATAAAAGATCATCAACATAAAACAAACAATACAGTTTCTTTTGCCCCTCCTCTTTGACAAATACACATGGATCAGCTTTCCCTTGCTTAAAACCTAGAGAAAACAATACTTCAGTGAGTTTTGTGTGCCAACACCGTGCACTTTGTTTGAGACCATAAAGGGACTTCTTCAGAGCACAAACAAATCCCTGTTTTACCTGTACGCCATCAGGTGGAAGCATATAAAGTGATTCATCTAGAGATCCGTACAGAAAAGCTGTATTCACATCATGGTGACTAATGTGTAGATTCTCTTCTGCAGCTAGCTTGAGCATAAGCCTAATGCTCTCATACCTCACGGTGGGTGAGTAGGTCTCGTGATAGTCTTCACCTGGTACCTGTGCAAAACCTCTGGCTACCAATCTGGCTTTGTGTCTGACTATCTTGCCATTTTGATCTGTCTTCGCTTTGAAGACCCATTTGCTTCCAAGCAGTTTCATTCCTGGAACTACTGGAACAAGGTCCCATGTTTTGTTCCTTTCCAAGGAATCAAGCTCAGCCTTCATGGCATTTAACCATGGCTCAGCTTCCTTTGAATCCAAATCCTGGATTTCTTGGAAACTTGAAGGTTCAAACACCTTCTTGGAGCTTTTAACAGCTGTTACTGCTATCTTAGCAAACTCATCAGCAAATCTCTTTGGAGGTCTGCCTTTTGTTGCTCTCTGTGACCTGCGAATTAGCCTTAAGTCTTCAACACTCTCCTCTTCCTTCTTAGGAGAAAAGTGACCTATTGTGAACAATGGTTCCTCCAACTCTTGATCAGAGCTTTCAGAGGGTCGCATAGAGGCTTTCGCACTCTTGAAATCCTCTGAATCACCCGATTCAGTTTCAGACTCAGAATCAGAACCTTCATCAGTGGGTGTGGGTTGTTGCGGTTGCTTTTGACTATCCTCAGTTTCATCACTGTCATCAGGATAACATTGGAAAATTCCCACATTCTCCCCCCACTTGGCATTGTACTCAACACTTCTTGTGAGCTTAATTGTCTTAGAGTCAGTCATCATTATTCTGTAAGACCCTTTCTGATAACCTAGAAAGATACCATGCAATCCACGCTTGTCTAACTTGGAGTTTTGTGGTGAGTGAACCCACATGTCAGAACCAAAAATTTTCATGTGTTTGATGTATGGCTTCTTGCCAAACATCTTCTCATAGGGGGTACAACCAATCGCTGAAGATAACCTGCGATTATAACTGTAAACAAAACACGAGAGAGATTCGGCCCAATAACTCTCTGGAAGATTGGCATCATGCAGCAAGGTTTTTAACCCTTGAAGCAATGTCTGATTTGCTCGTTCCGCAAGTCCATTCTGCCATGGCGAGCGAGGACTAGACAAATCGTGTTGAATTCCTTTCTCAGTCAGAAAAGCTTCAAACTGCTGAGAAGTGAATTCTCCCCCGCGATCACTGAAAAGAGTCTTTACCTTCTTACCATGCACATTTTCCAACCAAGCACAGAATTCCTTGAACCTTGGAAAAGCCTCTGATTTCTGCTTGAGATTGTACACATAAATATACCTGGAAAATGCATCAATGAGAACCATGAAGTACCTGTTTCCACCCAAAGAGGGCGCTAGTGGTCCAACCAAATCAGCATGAACAACCTGGTATGGTTCTGTAGCTTGCCTACTAGACACCTTACCTTTCGCAGCCATTTTTACCTTGTTTGCTGCGCATGCCTTGCACTTCATGTGGTACCTGCAGGGTTTAATAGTCATTCCTTCAACCAAGGCAGGCATTTTAGATACTGCCTCAAAATGCAAATGACCAAATTTTCGATGAAAATCGTGAATACATTCTGCATGCAAACTTTTGTTAGAACCTGCAATGCAACAAGTGTCATCCTGCACAACATCATCAAAATACAAAACATACAAACGATCAACATATTCAGCATGCAATACATAATCATTTTTCTTTGTGATGATGCACCTTTTGTTCTTAAAGGAAACGTCAATTTTCCGCTCATTCAGCTGTCCAACGCTGAGCAGATTATGCTTGGCATCTGGCACATAAAGCACATCCTGTATCGACAAGTCCAAACTGTGAAGAACAACAGTTCCGTAGCCTTTACTGGGAATTGTGTGGTCATCCGCCTGGTGAATCGCACCTTCCTGCGGTGTAAAAGACACGAACAGTCGCTTATCGTTGCACATGTGGTGCGTTGCAGCCGAATCAATAACGAAGAAAGATCTAGACGTCTTCTGGACCTCTGCAACCTTTGGAGTGAAGCGTGAGACCATTGCCTTGTGCTGCGTTGTCCTGGACACCGGACCTTTGCCTTTGCCTCGGCCTTTTCCACGCGATGAGCTTTCGCTGCGCTGCTCTGTCTTGGCCCTGGGATTTCTGCATTCCCTCTTCATATGGCCTAGACGTCCACACGAGTAGCATTTCACTGCCTTCAAAGCTTTGGCGCCATCTGGTGGTTCCACTGCACTATGGGATGACGTCTGTGAAGTCTCCCCCTTGTTGATGCAGCTAGCACCCCGGCGATCCGCTTCATTCAATATCACGGCAGTAACATAGTCCACTGTTAGCTGAGCAGTTGGCTGTACAGCAATCTGAGTCGCAACAGACTCCCAACCTGAACCCAAAGATTGTAGTATCATAAAGGAATACACTTCCTCTGGAAAGTTGAGTCCTCTCTGTTGCAGCTCATGTCTCAGATTCTGCATCTCCATCAGATGTATACGCACATCTCCACCTTCAGCAAGAGCCATATTATGCAGCTTGTTAAAGTAAAACATTGTGGACCCAGCTTCTGTCCTCAAGTGAGCCTCTCTCAAAGCGTCCCAAATTTCTCTGGCTGAGGTCTTATCACGCAACAGACAGAGCTCTTCTGGGGATACTATCAACGTAAGAGTTCCCCTTGCCTTGGAATCCATAGCTTTCCATTCATCTGTAACTGGAGCTGGGGGGGTCTCTGTAATAACTTTAAACAGACCCTCTTTCCGCAGAATAGCCTCTGCATAGAGAACCCAGTCCGCATAGTTCTTCCTATTGAGCTTAGGAATCCCACAAGCATCCTGAAGGGCCATCATGACTTTGGCATTAGCCTTTAGCGTCATCTTTGCTGCTTTAAATCAGGCTGCTTTATACATGCTGCGTCTGTGTACAGCTGCTTCAATCCAAAAGCAAATTCAAAACAGCCTCTGCCTGTGAACCTGTGCCTTTCTGCTTAACTGCTTTGCTTATCTGCAGCTGCTTCAAACCGCATTCCAAAGGCAAGTTCAAAAGTGAAAGTTCTCTCTGCTGTCTTAAATTCATGCTGTGACACTGCTGCAGCTGCTTTACTTTCGATTTCCCCCAGCATAGGAAAAATTTTTCCTTCTAGCCTTTTGCCTGTGCCACGGCAAAAACGGCTATAAAAGTTCAAAGTCCAGCCATAAAGCCATTAATTAGAAGCTGGCAGGCTGCCCGGAGCTGTAGCACATACCTCATCAAATCATCTTGACGCGCAGAGATATCGTCCGATCCGGCCCTCTGCATTCCGATCCTTTGCCGGCACTCCAATTCTTTGCTCCTTTGTTCCTTTGCCAGGAGCCCGACTTCTGGAGTCCATTCTCAAAACACTGCGTTTTCCTGGGCCCGGAACCAAAATGTTGGAGATAAGCAGTGTCCAGTGCACAGCGGAATGATGAAAAGTACGTGCCAACATGCTCTATATTACTTTATTTACACTTCAAAGCTGGTGATTTACAGAAAAACATCTTCCCTCTGCCGGAGCAGAGAAAGGCATCCTCTCTCCTCTAAAGCACGGAGAGAAAAAGACTGAACTGCAAAGAACAGTGAAAAACAGGAAACCAGTGTACGTCACATCCAGTCTCCTTTCCCGTGAGAAAACCCAACAGCACTTGACTGTGGAATGTAAACATTGTCTTGTGACAAGCACTTCGCTGCTCAGTGAAGGAAGCAGAAACCAACACTCACCCCGTCACAGGGATCGAACCACCGACCTTCTGATCAGCAAGTCCTAGACTCTGTGGTTTAACCCACAGCGCCATCCACGTCCTGTAACCCGAGGTAACCTGAGGTACCACTGTATAAACCAGGATTATTTTGCCTGGGAGGAGGGAGCAACCCCAAACACCTCCCCATCTCCACAAAAGCAGCACAGCTTGCTTTTCTCGTGAATCCCTTTAGTCTCTGCGGGTAGCCTGAAGCCGACAGATCTAGGCACATGTGAGGAACATAGTCCCTTGAGCCTGTCGCAGAACACAATCTCAAGCCAAGACAAAGCCAAATTAGAGAAATGCTATTAAGAATAAGACTAAGAGGCACAAAGAGGAAAAACAGATTGGTACTACAAGAAAAGCAAATGTTAAGAATCTAGCTAGCCTGTGGAAGACTAGCTGTGAACATAAGAACATAGGATCTAGTCCAAAATCCTGTTCTCACAGTGGCCAACCAGATGCCTGTGGGAAACCTACAAGCAGGCGCAAAGCACAAGAGGACTCTTCCATTCCTGTGGTTTCCTGAAACTGGCATTCAGAAGCATTACTGCATCCGAACATGGAGGCAGAGCATAGCTATCAGCCATTGATAGCCTTATCAGCTGTGAATTTTTCAGATTTCCCCCTCGTCCTTAAATGTAAGCGAAGTTTTCTCTCTCCATAATTAACCATAACTCTTCATGGACATGCAGCTTAATCAAACCTTTCTGGAAGAATGTTTTCACAGAAAACAACTCAGTAATTCAGCAAACTATGCTAGGTACTCCACAGCTTGCTTTTATTAATGATTTTTCACAGAGACTAGAAAGATCTTCAACACAAGAACTGTTCACCTTCCTCTTGCTGGCAGTGAGACAACTCATAGCCCCCAACTGGAAAGATCTGCACAATTTACAAATTCACAACTGGGGGCAGAAAGTGCGGACAGTCACATTGATGGAGAAACTTAGGAAACAGGTGAGAACATTTAAAGGACAAGTCAGATGAAAACTTTATTGAAACCGGATGTCCGCTTATAACAGACATGAAGAATATTGGCATCCACTGTCTGACACATCTACAACTATGGAGCAATGTATTTCATCAAACTTATGTTCAGCTGTGGGGAGAGACTTACAATTTTGTTGTTGTTGTTGTTGTTTTGTATATTGATGCCGGAAAATCAAAATCAAAACATTTCTTTTTAAAAAAAATAATCCATTTGTCGTGCATTTGTCATCCACATTATCCCTATGCAGTGCCTGATGCCATCGCTGTGACATGATGCTGCTATTAATACTGTGCAACCTGGGAATCTAGAGAGGACTGACATCTCTTGCTCTTCCCTGGCAACTGGCAAGAAGAGCATCCCTGTATACCTTTTCTGAATTTTGCATCTGGTCTAACACTTGGCCCAGATTTATTCTCAGTGAAACGTAGCGCAGTGCTGCAGTTGTGTTGAAATCTTTGGAACAAAATGGCATTCCACGTAACCACTTTTTGATGTGAAGAGTTATAGTTGTGAAGGCTCGTCCACACATCCCGCTCCTTCCCCCTCTAGGAAACCAGCTTTTTAGTGCCAGTGAGGTTTTCTACAGATTGACATTTGCTCCAATTCAGCACTAAAGAGTGGGTTTTCCCAGGGGAAAAAGCAAGGCAGATGGGGACAAGTGGAAGTGTAGATAATCCCTAAGCAAAGGAAAATGACACTGGTTGTTGTTTAGTCGTTTAGTCGTGTCCGACACTTCGTGACCCCATGGACCAGAGCACGCCAGGCACTCCTGTCTTCCACTGCCTCCCGCAGTTTGGTCCGACTCATGTTGGTAGCTTTGAGAACACTGTCCAACCATCTTGTCCTCTGTCGACCCCTTCTCCTTGTGCCCTCCATCTTTCCCAACATCAGGGTCTTTTCCAGGGAGTCTTCTCTTCTCATGAGGTGGCTAAAGTATTGGAGCCTCAGCTTCAGGATCTGTCCTTCCAGTGAGCACTCAGGGCTGATTTCCTTAAGAATGGATAGGTTTGAACTTCTTGCAGTCCATGGGACTCTCAAGAGTCTCCTCCAGCACCATAATTCAAATGACACTAGAAAATGGCAAATGAAGAAAATGACATTAGTAGAAACTTAGGCTGCACACCATACATTGAAAGCACATGACTTCCCCCAAAGTATCCTGAGAACTGCAGTTTCCTGGGAACTGTAGCTTTGTTGAAGTTGAAGTTCTCAGGATCCTTGGGGCAGGCGCCATGTGCTTCAAATGTGCTTTAAATGTACAGTGCGTCCGTGGCCTTAAACCTGGGGTATCCATGTTTCTTGCATATACTGTAATGAGATTTTCTTGGCTTCATGCAGTTGAGATGTCTTGGTAACCCACACAGCAAGAGATTAATTCTGCAGGAGAGGCCCTTCCCTTAGCACTGCCCATTTCTTTATATGTTTTCTTTTCTACCCCAAAGCAATTTTGCTTCGTGGCTTCTGAGACAACTGAGAAGGGCTGTTAACAAAAAGGAGCCCTATTAACCAAGACACCCTGCTGGAGGTGTTTGGGAAGAGATATTAGGCTGCTGTCAAAACCAAGCACTGATCCCAGAAGCCAGGGTTGATTCTGCCTGATGTCTGCTTTCATTCGAGGTACTGCCCTGCGTATTAGATTCCATCAAAAGCCATTTTGCCACCTAGCTGTGCCATTTCCTGGGACGCATGTTGCTGGAGGGGGTCTCCGGGGTCTGTCCAGTGGAGATGGCTCCAATCGCCACCCCAGAGGTTCTGGGGAGAGGAACTGGTCGTAGCAGAGAGCACCAGAAGATCTGCTTTATCTCTGTCAATACACCCACTTGGCCATGTCCGCCACCTTCTTCTGTGTAAGCCAACATTATTTTCAATGCTCACTTGGTGGCACTAATTACCCTACAATCAAAACCCATGGAGCAGAAATATCCATAATGAATTAGTCCCTAATATCACAATGACTCATGTAAACATAAAGTTGCATCCAACTACATTAGACTCAGAGTAGACTTGCTGAAATCAATGAACCTCAGTTAGTTATGTTCATTAGCTTCAGTGGGTCTACTCTGAGCAGGACCAGCATCAGTTACAACTCATAAAAAATAAAATGTTGAGAAAATCCAAATATTAGATTCAGAATATAGGTCATAATCTAGAGAACTGAGTGATTCATTCCATATACACACCCAGAGGTGCCTTTGGCACTTCTTTTCCACAGTAATGTGCTTGTCCTGCTTTCAAAGGAAGCCGTTCAAAGGGTGAAAGCCTTGGCAGATCTAAGAGGCACGTTGAATTGTGGCCATGGTGGTCCAACAAGCACTGAGATTTCAGGATACTGACTTCATAGACGTAAAGAAGCAAATGGAGTATTGCAAACTCTTAAATTCTGTGAGTGTGATCCAGTGGGTGGACACTGGATGGGTTGTAAACACACAGGCTGAAATCTTCGCTTTGCAGTGGACTTCCTGTAGAAGTAGAATAAGCGACTGGGGAAGAAAGGGAACATGACCTTTTCCAGTTCTGCTTTATGAGGTTCAAAGTAATGCATAAATTGCTTACTCTGCCCCAAATTGCATCGCTGACATTCCCGGCTAATCAGCCCCATCTGTAAGAAGCAAACACGCCACCCTTATGGTGGCATTTGAGCAGAGATGCTTTCTACCCCTCTTAGAGACCCACATCTCTGAGCAAGGCTACAGTGACTCTTGTACCCTTGCAAAGCCTTGCTGCTCACTGTGTGCTGACCACATTCTCAAAAGAGTCTCCAAAAGATCTTATTTTTTATTAAGTAAAACATCCCATGCACATGTGGAGAGATAGTAGCTTTGCAGAAGCCAAGGCACCTATGTGAGCTGACATAGTTTTAAGCCAGTTCTAAGTATGGAATCTGATTTATGGGGGCAGGAGCTGCCAGGGATGCTGCCGACAAGGATGAAAGGGCACTAGCAATGTTTTTATGCTGGAGATTTAGAACTGGAATATTTCAGGGAAAGGATACTAAAATAGAGGGGAATTGTTGCTGCCAATTTGGCGTGGTCAAGTAAGGGGCCTAGAGCTGGTATTCAAAAGGTAAAAAAAAGAGAAATGGGAGAAATCCAATGCTGGTTTTAGATGACTCTCCAAATGCAAAACAAGCCTTCAGCCCTAGTCAGGGAGCAGGCAATCTCAGCCTATGGGTGGCAATTAAAATACCTCCCTGTCTTCACCTGTAGCCTGGGATTGGAAGTGATTTTGATAGGCATTTCATTCATTCCTAGACATTTGTTTTCAAGGCAGCTGATATGTGTTCAAACCATATGTGTTGCACTCAGAATGTCTTTTCGGTCTTTGGTTTGGTTGGTTTGGTTCAGTCAACAATGCCAGACAGTGAGAAGGTTTTGAGTTTTGGGTTGCAAAGCCACAGATTTATGGAGGTGTTTGCAAAAGTGGCTACCTTCACTCTCGGTTCTCCATTTGCCAAATGGGAATTAAAAATATTCACATTGTCCTCATTTTTCATAATACTGATGTCCTGCATCTGTGTTGTTCTTATTTCATTTAGATAATTTCTATGCCTATTTCTGGTAGGATTGGTGTGAAGCACTCAAACCGTCTCGCCCTGGTGAGCAGTCTGGCTGCTGAATTCTGCACCAGCTGCAATCTCCAAACCATCTTCAGGGGCAGCCCTACGTATAATGCATTGCAGTAATCTAACCTAGAAGGTACCAGAGCATATACAACAGATGTTAGGCTATCCCTGTCCAGATGCTGATAGAAGGCACTCTGCGCCAAGTGTTAGCCTCAAGTGACAGCAAAGGATCCAGAAGTACACCAAAGTTATGTGACCATTCATTCAGAGGGAGTGTAACCCTATCCAGAACAGGCCACCTCCCAACCATCTGATCTAGGGAACTGCCCACTAACAGTGACTCAGGACTCAGCTATACAGCTGCAAATAAAACATTTTAAGTGCGTTGTAAAGTGCATTATACAAATGTGACACTAGATAGCGATGGTGAGCTATGGCAAATGCAATACATTTTTCAAAACGTTTTTTAAAAAGGCATTTTCACAGCATTTTTTATATGTGTCTAGATTTCACCTCAGTCTTATCTGGATTGAGACAGCAAAGTATGCCTTCTTTGTCACCTTCACAGCCACTGAGTATGCTTGATAATGAGCCCTCACCAGAGTTCAGTTGCATTTATCAGGAGTTTTCCTCCACTTGTATTCAAGCCATCTTCCAGCTTGTTTCATTGAACTTGGAGTATACCAAGGAGCCAAGCAGGCTCTATGAAGATGATGGTGACTCAAATCAACTTAGAAACACAACAGAGATACAGTCGTACCTCCTCTTACGTATCCCTCCAGTTACATAAACTTCGGGATACGTAAGCGGCAAACCCAGAAGTATATTTCCAGGTTTTTGCCATGCATGTGTGCACAGAAGCGGTCTCTCAGGTTGCACAAACCTCGGGATCCGGCCAGACCTCCAGAATGAATCCAGTCCGCAACCGGAGGTACCACTGTACTGAAAACTAATTACAGTGGTACCTCGGGTTAAGTACTTAATTCGTCCCGGAGGTCCGTTCTTAACCTGAAACTGTTCTTAACCTGAAGCACCACTTTAGCTAATGGGGCCTACAGCTGCCACTGCACCACCGGAGCACGATTTCTGTTCTCATCCTGAAGCAAAGTTCTTAACCCGAGGTACTATTTCTGGGTTAGCGGAGTCTGTAACCTGAAGCGTCTGTAACCTGAAGCGTATGTAACCCGAGGTACCACTGTACAATAAACGCAATCAGTAAGGACCTAAAAATATCAAATACATCTATATAAACAAAAGACAGGTCTAGCAGCTTCCTTCAAAACAACAGCACAGAAAAACAGAGCAACCATCCTTTATCTCAGAACCCTGCGGCCCCAATAAAGCTCTGCAGGATGGAGCAGAAGTGACATGATCCGTCTATCTATTTTCTTCTTCATCTGGCAGTCATAGCCTGGACAAGCTTTGGATGGCGAAGCTGAAAGTAGCCTGAGGAATGGGGCCTTCATATCAACTCATGTCACATTTTTGGAAACCTAAAGACCTACCGGGAAGAAGAGAGAGAGCTTGAGAATTCAAATCACATCAAGCTCGTGGGCACGCAGAACCCTCAAGAACCTGGCCTGAAACCCAATGCTTCTGATAAGTGAAAGCTAATTTAAAATGTTTAAAAAGTGTCCAAGTGGATCTGGAGCAGGTACCAAGAGCCTTGGAGATAAGGAACTCTGATATATAAGTCCCTCATTTACACACACAGAGACACACACACACACACACGGCTGGCCCCTCCTGGTTTTCTTTTCTCTCATTCCTTCTCTGCACTAAGAAATAAATTGTCTGCATCTGTCAAGTCTGATCCTCTCAGCGTTTTAATAAGAGGCAGCAGAGGACTGAGACGGGGATTGAAATGGATCTCCGAGTCATGATGAGGCGCAGATATTCCTCACTGCACCCTGCCCAGGCTGCCCTGTCATAAATCATTGTTTGTCAAATCCAATAAATCTTTGAACACACACACATGCCCAAATGACACTGCCTTCTGGGATCTCCAAAGAGCTTTGGGCTCCCAAAGAGATGAAGGAGAGAGGAAGAAATGTTGTGCATGGCAAAACCAAGAAAAGGCTTTTCACTCATTCTTCCGTCACTCCTACACCTTTCAAATCCATCACATGCTGAGGTGAGTGCCCTGAGGTGGGGGGGGGGGGGCAGAATGGCAGTCTGCATACGCCCATGTGAATGCAGGCAAAAGAGGGAGCAGAGCACAGGGGCCAGAGATTTCACTGCCTAAAATCTCTTTAGATTTAAAGCACCCTTACGAAAGCGCCAACCCCAGTTCACCAAGGAATCTATGTGCATGTGGAGTGCCTATAATTCATACAGGCCAATGCACTGTGAGGAAGGGAAGGCTGCTAGGTCAAAAACACAAGACTACAGGATGGTGTGCCGCAAGACTCCGCAGAGTTTTCTACCACAGCCTTGAAGCATCTTACATTAGGGGCAGTCTATTAAAAATAAGAAAAGCAGAAACCCTTGCCATTTACAATGCCACTGTCCTCCTTTATTTGCTCTGTATTTGAGAGCTAGCATGTGGGAAATGGCATTTTGTCAGCTTTCAAAATGGCCTCATATATTTATCACCTCACTCATGGGTACTGAGGGAATACGGTTTTAAAGCCACTCAGATGAATGCAGTAACATCTTCACTTTAGTCTCTCTCTCTCTCTCCTCCCCCCCCCCCTCTGAAAAAGTGACGTGTATAGATGCACATGCTGTGTTAGGGTGCAATTTTCTATCTGTATGTGTGTGCACATTAAAAAATGCATGTCTGTGGGATTGTATCTGAGTGAAACTGAGTGCATAAATAGGAAAGGATTGTGAGTTTTCTGTTGATTTGTGTTGGTGAAGTTTCATGCCTTTAAAAAAATGCTTTTATGAGTGTAGAATGTGTTATGGCATTATGAATGCCATTGTGAGAGGTTGTGTGTGTGTGTGTGTGTGTGTGTGCCTACGTCACTGACAGCCTTTATGTTCTCATAATATTCACAGTCACTTCACTGGTTAGAATATGAAGCAATGCAGCCCCTTTATTTCTCCAGAGTGCTGGCGGGTTTTTTTCCTTGATGCAGTATTAATGAATACTGGTGAAGTAATTATCAGAACCCTCCAGGGGCCTGACTGTGAAAACAAAGTTTCGCATACCAGTTTTGGAAGGCTCCTGTGCTCTTTGCAGACTTTTCCAGGAAAGGAGCTGGTTACGACTGCAAAGAAAGCATTGGAAATGGCAGAGATGTCTGATTTTTCAGCCTGTGAAAACAGACACTCCAGGCTGCAGAAGGCACAAGGATAGGGAGAACACACCAGAGACCCAAATCCAGAATGTTAGCAGAAAGGGCCCTTTCTCCTCAAAGCTTTTTACTCCCTCAGCTGTCTTCGGGATGGCCTGTATCAGAAGTTCCCAAATTATCACCTGGGGAGCACTGGTCATCCATTAGCTCCATTCAGATGATTCACAGAAAAGTTCCAAAATAGTCCTAAACTTGATTCCCCCTCTCCACTCCCCCCCACCCCAACAATGGAGATAGATGGCCGTTTTTAATGTGGGCAGATTTATTGATCAGGCTAGCATGCATGTGATGCACAACACGCACATGACCACATGCACGTGCAACACCCACCCCCCAATCTTGAGCGCAATATGGTTCCTCTGAGCCCTTGTGTCTTTGTGTGGCCTTAGGATTCACCTTTGAAGGAGCACAATTAACTTCCAGGCTACTTCTTCTTTTGGCTGCCAAGAGATTCAGCTTGGATAGCTCCATTGGTTAGAGCGTGGTGCTGATAATGCCAAGGTTAGAGGTTCAATCCCCATATGAGACAGCTGCATATTCCTGCATTGCAGGGCATTGATGATCCTCAGAGTCCCTTCCAACTCTAAAACTCTAGGAGTCTAACCCTTGAAATAGGAACGTGCTGGTTCTTGCAGCTAGGGACATCCATTCCTGAATTGCAGATCCTGTCCAGATGTTGGGTCCCAGTTCCCATCAGCCCTGGGAAGCATCTCACTGGACAAGAGACAATGGAAGCCATTGCCCAATAACCTACAGAGGTCCACGGGGTCCATTGCCCAACCTTTAAAAATTGTTTTCTCCATAAAGGCATATTTCTGGTCTGACTTGTCCACACGTTCAAGCAGCAAAATGCCTTGGGTTAGCTTTGCACTTGGAGCAGGACTGTGGGGCACAATGAGCAGCAGAATGAGTGGGGGGAGAGAGCTGCATTTTTAAGTAAGTGAAATGCACATTGCCACCTAAAAAGATGGGCCCTGTAAGATCATAAGAGTCTTGAATCTACAATTGCCTAAGTGCCCCATTGCTTGAACATCCCAAATATCAAGTCGCTGAAGATGTCCATTATGCTCATAGCAGCTGCGTCAGACTACAAAGAGCGGAAAGCAGGAGAAAGATCTAACCCAGAATCAATCACGGAGGAGCTGCTTCTTCATCTTGAAAGGATTCCATTGCCCAAAGCTCGGAGGCAATTTTACAGTACTGTACACTTTGGAAGGCTTGCCAGGCTTGCTGTCCTGTTTTGCCACCAACTGTCCATTGGGTGGCGCTGTGGCTCCAACTGGGCAGCACTACAAGTCGGCAGGCCAGTTTTAGTACCAGATGCGGGGAAATTTCCCTTGGTGCACAAAATAAAAATAAAAATAGTCAATCAGTAGTAGTAGTGGAAATGTAATAAATATATATTGAAGGGGAATTTTGAACCCTAATATTTCTGTACTTGGAAAGCATATTTATTCTATAATCAGTCCTGATTTTCAAATACTGGAACAATCTCCTGTGAAAACTAGTTATGCATCAGATATTGTAAGAGGACTTAGCGCTTGTGAGGATTGCAATCCAGGTGAGCTCTGATTTGGGTGATGCTTTGGAGGGGTGACTCCAGTATTAAGAGCTGTCACACTACGATAGCACCTAGAATAAGGTAACCAGATTTTTTTCAGTGAATCCGGGGACACTTTTTGACGTCAATGGATTTTGTATGGGGACTGATTTGTCAATCCGGGGACTGTCCCTGGGAAACGGGGACCTCTGGTGTGCTTGCTGCTCCTTCTTATACTCAAGTAATGATGAATTTGTGATCAAAATGTGAATCTACATGAAAACATGTAAACAAAAATGACAAAGAAGATGGCTAGATTAGACTTTAGTTCCAACCTTTCAAACACGTTTGCCTTAATTTAAAGTCATGTGTGTACTGGAATGCATTTTTTAAAATACAACTCCCGTCATTCTTCCAGGACAGTTTACACACAGACCTCCAGCATATTTAGCCTTAGTATAAAACTTCCATGTCAATAAGCATTTGCTGGAACAGGTTAAATGTCCCAAGACCTAAAAACTAACAAGATGGAGCTTTGATGGAGACTACTGGTCCACATTTTATTAGATTGCCCAATTTCTCAGCCAAATACAGTTCTAAATGGTGGTTTTAAACGCCATGCATAGCCAAGGACCTCAAGGTCTAAATGATTTCTGCTTCCCACATGGACCTACCCATGCCCTGATAAGATCCTCAGAATAGGCTGTCCAGTTTCAAGGGTACAAAGGGTAGCGATGGGGAAGATGGCCTACGCTTGACTCCAGCTCCTGACAGGGGAATTGAACCCTGGTTTCCCAGGTCCTAGTCCAACACTCTAACCACTGCACCAACTAGCTGTTATGGATCCTGGTAGGGTGCAGCATCAGGGCCTCCAACATCACACCTGCACCAGGGCCCATAAACCCTCTAGGTGGCCAGGCAAAGCTGACCACCAGGTGGGGAGGCACCAAAGTCACTTCTCACTAAGGGTGCTACTTCTCCTACGGCTGAGGTGAAATGGCCACAGTGTCTGTGTCCCTAGTTCTCCTATGGCTGAGGTGAAATGGCTACACTGTCTGTGCCCCTACTTCTCCTACGGCTGAGGTGAAATGGCTACACTGTCTGTGCCCCTACTTCTCCTACGGCTGAGGTGAAATAGCTACACTGTCTGTGCCCCTACTTCTCCTACGGCTGAGGTGAAATAGCTACAGTGTCTGTGCCCCTACTTCTCCTATGGCTGAGGTGAAATGGCTACACTGTCTGTGCCCCTACTTCTCCTACGGCTGAGGTGAAATAGCTACACTGTCTGTGCCCCTACTTCTCCTACGGCTGAGGTGAAATAGCTACACTGTCTGTGCCCCTACTTCTCCTACCGCTGAGGTGAAATGGCCACACTGTCTGTGCCCCTACTTCTCCTACGGCTGAGGTGAAATAGCTACACTGTCTGTGCCCCTACTTCTCCTACGGCTGAGGTGAAATAGCTACACTGTCTGTGCCCCTACTTCTCCTACGGCTGAGGTGAAATGGCTACACTGTCTGTGCCCCTACGTCTCCTACAGCTGAGGTGAAATGGCTACACTGTCTGTGCCCCTACGTCTCCTACAGCTGAGGTGAAATAGCTACACTGTCTGTGCCCCTACTTCTCCTACGGCTGAGGTGAAATGGCTACACTGTCTGTGCTCCACACAAGGCACCATTTTTGACTGATAAAACAAAGAAGTGCTACATTTGCATTAATCTAACTAAAATTAACTGGAATTTGTTGTCATCCAGCACACATTTTAATTACCATGAAATACTCTTATTGAACAAACGCTGCATCATTTTTGTCACACATTTCCAGAAGGGAAAAAATGAGTTCAGAGTGGGATGACTTCTTGTGGTTTGACATGTAATGTTGATGTTTATAATGCTGATGTTTTATAAGCCATCTTGCTTTTTTCTTTCTTCCAAGGAAGTCAGAGTGGAATTTTTAAAAGAAACAAAATCTGACAGCACTGCTGGGGGCTAATCTTGTGATCTGTTTGTGGGAAGGGGGGAGGCCGAATGGCTGGCCTGGAAAAACTCCTGTTCTTGCACATCTTCAGCAGTAACACACAAAGGAAGTCAAGCAGCTTTGTGGCAGAATCTGATAACGCGTTGCTCCTTTGTGGGGAATACTCGTGCCAGAATATATGCACACTAAATAGTAGTATGATATTACCTTGGAACGGAAAATCAACATGCATTTTGTAGATGCAAGAGCATGAGGGAGCAGGCAAGAATGTGGAGAGCTACTGCCAAAATCTAATATTTAGCATCCATTTGGAAGGTTGCATTCTGATACATGGGCCATCACGTGGGTTTGTTTTTTTCCAGGTAGGGGCACTGCTAACTAGGAACGAGGCATTTCAGCTCCCTGGGTTTCTCTTTTTTCCTATCTCAAATTCATTTCTCCACATTTGTGCAGCAATTTGCAATTTTAAAAAAATCCTCATGGAAATTCATCAAATTTTAATGTGATTTTTTCCCCCAATAAACACATTTTGGTGTTACATATACATTTTGCAAGCAATTTCCCCTAATATAAAGCATTTTAAAGTACATATATGATTTTTTTTCTATATACTGTTGGGGAACCTAAGTCGTAAAATTCAGAGAAGTACGGATTTTGAAAGATAGCTGTGTTTCATTGAAATTGGCCCATGGACACCATTAAACATGGTGCTTCCATGTTCACATTAAAGCTTTCGAGAGAAGAAATGTCTGGTGAACTGCCAACCTTTCATGATAAGCTGGCTCCTATTTTCCCACTAGAAGTGTTTCTTGGGCAGCAAAATCCAGTGTGACTCACTACCAGGGGTGTAGCATCAGGGGTGCCAGAGGGGCCATGACTCCGGGTACAGATTATTGAGGGGGCACGAAGCAGGCACCCCCATGCAGCCACCTCTGGCCTTCTACTCCTCTCCGCAGGCATTGGTTCTGGACTGACCAGCCTCTTCCTGGCACTATGAAGTGTGGAGTCAGGCCAGCCATTTCCTTAACCAGCAATCTGTCTTCATTGGGGCCAGCCCAACCACGAGGCAGACCGAGACAGCTGCCTCAGGTGGTATAATACTCCACAGTATTCCGCCACGATACTCCACCACTGCCTCCACACAATCTTGTGGGTCTCTCATGAGATCTCACCAGAACCAGTTGCAGTCACTTCTTGCTTCTCCAGTGGAGACCCTCACTTAGGGGCTAGGGAAGGTCATGTGAGGCCTCTCATGAGGCTGTCATGAGATCTTGATGGAACTTGGAAGCCACAGCCACAAGGCTTCGGTGGAGGTGGCAAGGTGGAACATGCGCAAGACAGCACCTTCCCATTTCACCTCGGGCAGCAAAATGGGATGAGCCATTCATGGTCCTGGTAGTGCAGACCTGGTTCCTGTTCCCTGACTTCCTGGTTTAAGCCTGCTGGTGTCTTCAAGTAGGTTGTTCAAAGCCACCCAGTGATTCCGTGGCTAAAGGAGGATTTGAACCCTTGCCATGCCAGTTCAAGTGTCTTTCCACTCCACAGCAGGCCGTATCCCATTTCTACAATGACTCGTTTAGATTTATTTACTTACCCGGCATATTTTTTTCAGAATAGAAGCCTTGTTTACAAAGCCACTGAAATCAGATTCTGCTTTGCATTCTTCCACTGGAAGAATACCACAAGTAATACAACTAGTATAAATTCTAAAAGCATTCTGTATCTTCACCAAGGGACCTGTGACTTGGAATTTTATGCACTCTATCTACAAATGGTTCTGATTACAAACCGGGATGCAACAGTCTGTGCCAAAAGAAAAAGAAAAAAAGAATGAGATGGTGTACAATTCAGCTTAGTTATCCATAGCACTGTTGTTGTGTTAACCTAGGGATGGGGGGCTAGCTGCAGTCTGTGTCAGCAGATCTGGCCGCTGGAATTCTTGGGAGACAGACAGAGCAGTTTTCCTTTGCAAAGGCAGAAGCAACATTGTCACCGACTTGTTTTGAAGGCAGCCGCTGTCATCAGTTGAACATGACCCCTCGTTGCTGTGCCATGAAAATATTTATGTGTTGCATGGCTAGCGGTGGTTGTGCACGCTCAACACATTAATAGGCACCCATGTTTGAAATTATTTTCCCAAGTTATTTGGTGGCCACTGCTCTGTTTTCCCCCTCTCCGAAAAGCAAAGTCACTGTCTTTGGAGATCACTATCTGCCTTGGATGACCTCCAGCACAGAACAAAAGCTTTGAGTGCCTCAGTGACTGTAGTCAAAACAAAAAAAAATTCCTTCCAGTAGCACCTTAAAGACCAACTAAGTCAGTTCTTGGTATGAGCTTTCGTGTGCATGCACACTGTGCATGCACACGAAAGCTCATACCAAGAACTGACTTAGTTGGTCTTTAAGGTGCTACTGGAAGGAATTTTTTTTGTTTTGACTATGGCAGACCAACACGGCTACCTATCTGTAATCAGTTACTGTACTCAGGGCTTCTCTCCACTCCCTTTACCCCACCCTCACCCTGTCTCTAGGCAAGCCATCAAAACAGTCAAGGCCGTGGTTTGCTGATCTTTTGACACCTAGAAGTTGCAGCCAAACTCTTAAGGAATCAAGGAGAGAAACACAGAATTGGAAGCTGGAATTAGATGTCGTTTTCTAAGTAAGACAAAGGCTTGCTAAGAGCTTAGAAGTTCTCAATTTTTATTTTTACAAAATAGTTTTGGATTCTTAAAATTATTTCATGCATTGAATGCATTTGCATGTGACTGCAGTCCCTGACACAATGGAAATCAAGAGAGAACCTTTACCTAAAGAATTAAAATGTGAAACTGCTGATCTTCTAACAAACAAAACAAGCCTGTAACTTGTACCAGAGGACCGGAAAAGGGTCAACACCCAATTTTATAATGGGATGTAGGGAGAATCTGGGAAATTACATGCTAGCTAGCTTTCTCTTTTGGGAAAACTGATGGCAAGCATTGTTAAAGACAGAACTGCCAAATATATAGAAGAACAAGTCTTGCTGAAGCAGTACCGTCCTGGTTTCTGCTATGGTAAGTCCTGTCTCACTAACCTTAAGCATTCCCTGAGAGTGGCAACAAGTATATAGATCAAGGTGATTCCAGTTGGCATCGTGTGCTTTGGGACTAACCAGTGAAGTTGCATGCTAGAAGATTCAGGACAGACAACAGGAAGGACTTCTTCACACAGCACAGAGTTAAACTATCGAGTTCACTTCCTCAAGATGTCATGATGGCCACCAACTTGGATAGGTCTAAAAAAAAAAGGATGTGACTAATTCTTGGGTGATAAGGCTATCAATGACTACTAGCCAAGATGTTCCACCTCCACACTTGGAGAAGTATGCCTCTGAAAACCAGTTGTTGGAGAGCACAGGGCGAGAGAGGGCTCTTGTGTTCAAGTCCTGTTTGTGGGCTTCCCATAGGCATCTGGTGTGAGAATGTGATGGGCCTTCAGTCTGATTTAGTCTGTTTCTTAATATGTCCTTAGAATACAGTAATAGAGGGTATCTGTCATGGCATCACACAAGTTTATCAGAATGTGATAAGTTTTTATGTTACACATTTGGGTGGCGAACACTCCCAAATAGAAAATTGTTGGGCTGAAAGGTTGGGGAACTGAGATTCCATAAATGAAGGAGTATTCCATAAATGTCAGTATCTGAGATTCCATAAATGAAGGAGTATTCCATAAATGTCAGTATCTGAGATTCCATAAATGAAGGAGATGAACATATATCCCAGTCAGTGAGGTGGGTAGGAGGAGAGAATGCTATCCCATGGGTTTTCTGTTGCCTCTTGCTATTTATTTGAGACAATGTACTGTTCGTTATGGTTATTCCTTCAAAGAGTTCAAGAAGCAGAAATGTTTGTACTTCATCTAAAATCTAGAGGGGACACAGACTCCCTCAGTATTCCATCCTTAAATTGTCTTTGGTAGGTCCATCACATATATCCAGGATGTGGATAAACTGCTAAACTGAACTTAGGTTAGAAAAACATCATTCTGTAGTACTTGACTCCAAGTCCTTTGCAGCCCTGCAGGGAAATCAAAGACGACAAACAAAAAGATTAGGAGCAGGGGTGATTAATTTTATTATTAATTAGGCTGTTGGTTTATTTATGTACCAATTGGCGTGCATGATTTCATAAAAGGATGTAAGAAGAAAAGCCTTTTTGCCCTGAGGCATAAACAGAAATGGAGAAGTCTAGATGTGCCCTGTGTGGCAGGGAAAGTATTTTCTGCCTCCCCAGATCCAGCAGAGGAATGGGGGAGGAGCAGTAGAGGTGAGGGTGCCACCTGGGGGACAAATGGGTAGGAGGTTTGAAATATTGGAATAGGCCAACAGCAGAGATGGGGCCAGATTATGTGCTATGCAGGAGGCTAGAGTAACTTCCAGATGACCTGAGCATTTGTCCAGATTTGTTTGTTTGTAGGTTCCACTGCCAAGAAAGGCTTTTCTTCCATCCCCACCTGCCTATGTTTATTTGGAAGGGCAGCACCTACTGCTTGACATGGTCCTTTACGTATCCAAGCCCTAAATCATTTCATGTTTTAAAGGCAAACACCAGTACATTGAATTGAGCCCAAGAACAATTTGTACAGAATAACATTGCAGGCAGGCATGCCCTGCTGCAGGCTGCACTGAGGACTCGTTTTGCACCAACTGCAGTTCCTGAGCCATCTTCAAAGGTAGCCCCACGTAGAGTGTGAAACGTTTTTCTCATCTGTGAATCTCTCTGCTCCCTTATGATATCAAGAACAAAGAGACTGAATCTGTAGGGAGAATGAATAAGATGCTTTATAGCATCCAGGGACAGAAAGGAACAGAATGCTAAGTATTACGCCATGTATAGCACACGAGTCAAAAGTATGCTACCATGCTCCTACATAAATTCCCAGTTATTTAAAATATAGAATCTTCATCAAAAGATATTAAAAAGGTAAAGGTAAAGGGACCCCTGACCATTAGGTCCAGTCATGGCCGACTCTGGGGTTGCGGCGCTCATCCCGCTTTATTGGCCGAGGGAGCCGGCGTACAGCTTCTGGGTCATGTGGCCAGCATGACTAAGCCGCTTCTGGCGAACCAGAGCAGCGCACGGAAACGCCGTTTACCTTCCCGCCGGAGCGGTACCTATTTATCTACTTGCACTTTGACGTGCTTTCAAACTGCTAGGTTGGCAGGAGCAGGGACCGAGCAACGGGAGCTCACCCCATTGCGGGGATTCGAACCGCTGACCTTCTGATCAGCAAGTCCTAGGCTCTGTGGTTTACCCCACAGCGCCACCCACGTCCCCAAAAGATATTATAGCATAGTAATTGCAAAGAGCTTGATAGGTCAAGATGCCTGCATGCTGCAGGCCCTCCGTCAGCAGGGAAAGTAATTTCATAAGATATGCCCAGTTGACTTGAGCAAGACAAGGTAAGCTCCAGTCTACTGAGGAAAGCAAACTTATCAGAAGCTAACAAAAGCAAATAAAGCCAGCTAGCCTGGTCCAAGTTTCTCAGGCCAGAATTGGTTTGATCGGAGCATGTGAACAAAACTCACTAGTTTTCTGAGGTAAATGGGTGTGTATTGGTTCAGCATCATTTCATTCTGCCCAGTATTAACATTCCACTACCCTTCTGTGACCTCAGCCAGCAATTTCCTGAAGCATCAGATCAGCATATCCAGTTTTAAGCAGAGCACTGTCCAAATAACTGTTGGTATGACAAAAGGCATACCAAAAGAAAGCGAGGGAAAACTGAAGCTAAGTCCGTAAAAGAAACAAAGAGGCGATTGTTAAATGGCCACAGGAACACCTTTGCTAAAGGAGTCTGTGCGCTTTCCCATTACTTTTGCCTTTTAAAAAGCCAGGATTGAGCGATTTATCCTAATGACCCTATGGAATACTGCGAGTCAATTCAAGTTTGCTCTTCCTTATTGTGACTCAAGCCTTTTCCGAGCCTCTCACACCTCAGAATGTGGCAAGGATCACTTTGCCTGATCCAGCAAAGCATTTTTTCTTGCCCATCTCATATCCTTTCACTCATGACTTTTCAGATCTTCAGGAAACTTAACTGTGTTCCATTACGCTCATGACTTGCCCAAGGCCACCCAACGAGTGGCCTTGGGAAAGTTATTATCCCTTAAATCCCATTACTGCAATGGAATTTGAACTCGGTCTCCGGAGTTCAAGGCTACCCTCCCATCTTTAGGCCCCATGTTTCAAACCAGCACTAGATTCAGTAGTCCCAGGATACCTGAGGGGGCAGGGGAAGAGCAGACAGAGATTGGCCAACCGTAGACAGCAAGCTGTTTCCTTGATGCAAGCCAAACCCAGCTGGTATTTTCTTACTCCTCTGACTTGCATGTGTGTTTTACATGACTATAGAAGGAGCAATCAGTCAGCTCCCAAGAATCTTAGCAACAGCAGCAGCAGGAGCAGTGTCCCCTGGAAAGGCTTGCAGCAGCTGAAACAGTGATGACTCAGCAGCCTCTCCCTCTCTGGCCGCTTGTTGATCCCTGGCAAGAACTCCAGCCCAAGTCCTCCTGACTCCCTTGTTTGGGTCAGTGATTTCTTGCTGGCACCAGCAGATAAATTCCTGGATCCTGCTGCCCTTGGCACTAGAGAGTAGCCAAAAGGAACTGACAGCTGCAGCCAAACTGTGCACAGAGCGCGTGCTTTTCCATTCTTGTTTGCTTAAAAACAGAGCAAAAGAATTAAAAGCAAAACAAATCCAATGTGAAGTTAGTCAATGATTACAGAGCAATAACAGAGCTCAGCGTTAGCAGGTGTGGGGTGGAGATGAACTGTCTCTTCTGGCCTTTGGGAAGGAAAACAGCTCACTGGGTTTCAGGGTGGGCTGGGGACACGGAATTACATCACCAGAGGCTTTGTTTATTTGGCTGAAAATAAAGTCTGGAACTTCAGCCTTTGGATACGTGCATGAATCTTTCACCTGGTTTAAATTACAACTGGTGCAACAAGTTGAGCTGGTCTCAAGTCAGTGTCCCCCTTGAGCTGATTACTTTGACCACATTGCACCCAATAGTTCACTTGTCATTTCTGATACGATCCGGTGGAAATGGTGTATATATAGATATAATTTTACATGCAGTCACTTTCACAACTGTTACAGAGGTCTGAGATCTGCAGATGATTTAAAAAAAATAATTATAGGCCACAGACTTGTCAAAATGGCTTCCCTATGCATGATTCTATGATATATAAAATAAATATATCGAAGCATCAAATGCCACCAAAATTATCTAGAAAAGACGTTCTTTAAAACAGCAGAATTTTACAATAAAAACAACAAAATAACAGCATCATATCTTTCAGAATAAACTACTTGGAATAAATGGAATTTTTAAAAATCTATTTAAAGGCTTGTATTGATGGAGCCATCTACACTTCAGTTCAGAGGAAGTGCTGTAATCATGGAGCCACCACTAGTGAGACCCTGTCTCTACTTTTGTATTTCATGACAAACTCATCACTCCCCTTCCAATTTATGAATAGAATGTAACCAGCTGAAGATAACATTTCACATACCTGATGAGCTCGCTTCCAGTTTGCAAAAGGTCATGCCACAATGCATTTGTTAGTTTTTTCAGTGTTACAAGTTGCATTAGCCTTGCTAGTTGGCTCGATTGGTTAGAGTGTGGTGCTGACAACGCCCAGGTCACAAGTTAGATCCCTGTATGGGTGCATATTCCTGTATTGCAGTGAGTTGAATGAGATAATCCATGGGGTCCCTTCCGACTCTATGATTCTATCCTTTGGTATGAATGAGGTTCTAATGCAAGGATCATGTTCCTTCAGGAGTAGTACCCCCCAACAGGGGTAATCTGTTAAAGGCTGCATGCTGGCAGTGGGTGGTGTAGAAGCCAGCATTAGGCAGGGCCAGATCAAAAGTGAGCATAACTATCATATTTTTCCATGTATAAGACTAGGGTTTTTTCCTAAAAAATAATGTCAAGAATTAGGGGGCGTCTTATATTCTGGGCCATCTCCCGCCATTTTCTTAAATCTGAGTCCCCAAAAATAGGAGGAGTCTTATATTCTGCCACTGTATTCTGCTCTGGTCAGACCTCACCTGGAGTACTGTGTCCAGTTCTGGGCACCACAGTTCAAGAAGGACACTGACAAACTGGAACGTGTCCAGAGGAGGGCAACCAAAATGGTCAAAGGCCTGGAAACGATGCCTTATGAGGAACGGCTAAGGGAGCTGGGCATATTTAGCCTGGAGAAGAGGAGGTTAAGGGGTGATATGATAGCCATGTTCAAATATATAAAAGGATGTCACATAGAGGAGGGAGAAAGGTTGTTTTCTGCTGCTCCAGAGAAGCGGACACGGAGCAATGGATCCAAACTACAAGAAAGAAGATTCCACCTAAACATTAGGAAGAACTTCCTGACAGTAAGAGCTGTTCGACAGTGGAATTTGCTGCCAAGGAGTGTGGTGGAGTCTCCTTCTTTGGAGGTCTTTAAGCAGAGGCTTGACAACCATATGTCAGGAGTGATCTGATGGTGTTTCCTGCTTGGCAGGGGGTTGGACTCGATGGCCCTTGTGGTCTCTTCCAACTCTATGATTCTATGATTCTACATTGGAGCGTCTTATAGACAGAAAAATACGGTATTCCCACACACAGAGCTATACAAGCCCTGACAATCTGGGCTCAGGGGTGTAGGAAGGTGGGTGCCAGGGTGCTGACCACCCCTGGTGCCATCATGAGGGGGGTGACAAAATGCCAGCTGAACTTGACACTGTCTGTGTAATGGAACTGAGTGGGGTTGAGTTGCATCGCAAACACCAACGCATCTCTTTCCCACCTCTGTGGCTGGGCGCATGCACAGTGGGCCGGACCCTGCTCTCCCTGCCCGTCCATGTCTCGCCCTCGCTCAGGGGCTGTGTGTGTGTCTGTGTGGCAGTGCATGCCGTGGTTGAAGCTGTGCTGCTCACAGGGCAAAGCAGGGTCTTTCTGGGGCTGACGCAGACTCCCGAGAAGGGCTCGGAGGCGAGAGAGGCTGTGGTCGCCTGTTTTCGCCTTTCATTTAAGGGACAAAACACACTGGTTTGGGGGTGGAGGGAGGGAGGTGAGAAGGAGCTGTGTCTCTGACAAGGCAAGGCGGGATCAGGACCAGCAACAGCATCACCTGCGTGGCTTTCTTTGATGGGGGGTGGAGGGAGGAAGGGGGAGAAGGCAGGATCTGCATTGTGGTTGCCTGCACGGCTCTCTTTGACAGATTTCAATTTCAATGGGGGAGGGTTTGACCAAAAAAAATCCGCACCGGGTACCACCTGACCTTGCTACGCCACTGCCTCGGTTTTAATGAGATTTACTCCCAAGTAAGTTTGTACAGCAACTTGCTCAGAAGTAGGTCCCAGTGCATTCAGTGGGGCTTACCCACAGGCAAGTGTGCTAAGAATCACAGCCTAAAGACATTTAGAACTGGAGCGTGCCTTATGCTGTTATGTTTCACTGCTGTTTCTTTGAAGAATTTGTCTACAACAATGGTCGTTCCAACTGTGCTAGATGCTGTATGGTTTTTAAGTGTAAGTTTATTGCTTCTTTTATTTCTTATGTGTTGCATTTTATGGTATTCCAATTTGAATTCAAACTGTAATGCAATAAAATGCAATTTGTAACGCAAACAAAATGCAAACTTCAATTAAAAGTCAATCTGAATATTTAACATGATACATGCGCCGTCTCCTGGCTTCCACCACAAATCCACAGACATGCCTGAATGGAGCTTATGGACCACTGGTGGTCCTCAGGCCACAGTTTGGGAACCTCTGGTCTAACATCTATACGGTTATGCTGCTGTCATTGAAAAGGGTCAATGTGGGGGACAGCTAGCATCTACTACACCCAAAGGAGGACCGCTGTCAAAACAGTAGGAATCCAAAAGGGGAAGAGCAGGGATTTCTATGATTTCTATGCTTGTGGTTCAGCAGGAGAGGGGGAATCTGCTTGTGGAGCTTTTCCGTGGCCTCCTTTCCTGCCCCTCCTAAAAGAAATCCCTCTGAAACAAAAACATGTATGTGCAGAATCTGCCTCCTCAGCCGCAATGGTGGCCGCACCTCAAAAGCTGGAGCCTCCTTCCTCTGAGCAGGAAATGACTGAAACATAAATAGCTTAGAAAGAGCCAGGAAGCGAAAGGCCTTTCTCCTTCACCCCCCCAGCTCCCGCTCCTTGGCAATAGCCGTGTATAGTTACAGTTTAATCTTGGAAATGTCAGACAGCTGTTCCCGGTTGCTAGGAGACCAGCGCACATTATGCAGATGTCGAGGACCTCAAATGTCTGCCGGAAATTGCAGCCTGCGCAGTGTGAGGAGAGATGCACATTTCCCTGTCTGGGGAGCCCAGCAGGAGTCTCTCCCCCCCCCCCATACATGCACACACACACACATGCAAATACCACCCCAACCTTGAAGAGTTTTGGAGGGTGGGGGCAGCTACCCAGACAGTCGACTCAGTACATTCTGGAAAATAAAACTGCACACAAAGGAATCTGGAGTAAAAGGTGTATCTCAGCTTAGTGTAGCAAGACAAGCAAATTGGGCTGAGGGGGTATGGTTGTTTTACAGCACAGCTCTGTAGTAGAGCCAGCTGCTAAAAAAAGGTTGGAGGCCATTTTTGCAAGTGAAGATTAAACGGGCTGCGTTTCCCATATCTATCATATGAAAGGAGCTCGTATGATCATTCAATTTAAGAACAGCTCGTTTCTACTTTCTATCTAGCATTATCAAACTTTGTTTTACTTAATGGGCCCAAGCAAGAGGACATTTAAAAAAAGTGGCTGGGCCAATCCGAATCCTGGTGGAAAACCCAATTTCTGCCATGCATTAGCGGTACTGGCAAGTGGCAGTACTCAATGGCATTCTTGAAATGAAAAAAGCACACCCTGTAGCCTAGGTTTGAATGGGGCTTTGCTACCCAATAATATGCTATAGGCAGCATCCCCGCCATGTTTGTAGCAGGGAGGCTTCCAAGTGCCTACTGCTGTATGTCTCTGAGAATGCATTACTTGTAAGGCTCTAAAAAAGTACCCTTTGAGGAAAGGGTTCAACAGAGACATATAAAGAGCAAACAGAGGAATCCTATGCACCAGTTAGGCTGGTGGGTGAGGATAGAGGCTACATGTCATCTAGGCCCGCCCCTTTCCTCATCACAGGTCACAAAATCCTGCAGGAATAGCAGAGCAGCTGGGGAAAGAGAGGGGGCTGCCCAGCTGCTCCCCACTGACCAAATGAGCAGTGCAGGGGAGGTGCTTAACCCTTCCCTCTCCACTGCAAACCTGATGACAATTGCCCCACATGCTTCTACTAAGTTTTAGGAGGAAACGGTTAAATCTCTTTGCCCTGCCCCTCACAATCACCCTGCAGTCATAAGATAATTGGCAAGAAGAATCTAAGATATGTGGAAGTGGTGAGGTGGCTGCAGATTCCCACTGCTCAGCTGAAGTGTGATTGTGTGTGAGAGAGAGAAGGGGGAGGGCTGTCATCACTCACTTTTGGCTTTGTAAAATGGCACACACACACACACCCCATCATCCCTGGAAATGCCCACTTGTCAGGAAACATGCGAGTGATGATACCCACATGCCACCCACATACGGAAGAAGCCAATGTAGTCCTGACAGAAACACCCCCCTGCAGCACAATATACAAAACCACAGCACAGCACCACAATCCATCAGCCAGCACAGGCAGTCCCAAGGCACCTCTCCAGACTGGGGTTCAAATCCCCTTATGCTGCTCAGAAGCACTGCTTTGAAATACAACCTACATAGGGAAGGAAGAAGAGCCTACATAACACAGCACACACACATATCTCTGAGCAGGAGGTCTGCAGAAAACACAGGCCTTGGTGGCGGGGAATGGATTCAAGACTCACCCAGGGAGGGAAGGACGCTTTTGCCAACCAAGGACAGGCCAGGACATGTGACAAGGGCAGCCAGAGACTCGCACAGCATCATCCGGTGGCTAACTGCATAGGACAGGGGTCAGCAAACTTTTTCAGCAGGGGGCCGGTCCACTGTCCCTCAGACTTTGTGGAGGGCTGGACTATATTTGGGGGGGGGGGGAATGAACGAATTCCTACACCCCACATATAATCCAAAGATGCATTTTAAATAAAAGCACACTTTCTACTCATGTAAAAACACCCGGCAGGCCCCACAATTAACCCAGAGATGCATTTTAAATAAAAGGACACATTCTACTCATGTAAAAACATGCTGATTCCCGGACCGTCTGCGGGCTGGATTTAGAAGGCAATTGGGCTGGATCCGGCCCCCGAGCCTTAGTTTGCCTGTCCATGGCATAGGACATGGGCCTGGGGAGCAGGAAATGGGAGTTTGAGTCCCACCAGGAGGGAAGGAAGGAAGGCAATTTCAGGGACAAAAGCGAGAGAGCTCCTGCCTCATTTCTTAACCACTCAGCCACAGATGTGCCATGATAAGGAATTTCTTTCTCCCTTGCTCCCCGAGAAACCAGTCACAGATGCCAGGAGCACAAAAGCTGCAGGGAGGGCCCCAGCGAGGTGGGTCAGCTCCCAGTTTACATGCTGCAAGTCCCAGATGAGAATCCATCGTGAGAATGAGAATCCATGCAGGCATGGATCTGTCTGGTAAGAGCAACACATAAAGTTTACCTAGCAGTCTTGGAGGCTCAGAAGATCACGATAGTACCGTGTGCTGTGATTCACACCCCAGTACCCAGGAAGCTTTTGGGCTAATTATAGGCTAATTAGGGAGGAGAGTTTTCTGGCCCATCCCTGTCTGGTGGGCATAGCCTAACAGAACCAAAACAAAACTATGACTAAAGCAGACACCAGGGCAGCAGTATGTGTTTATAGAGGAACAGGTATGCCTCATGTAATTGGTAGGATTTGTCATACGTTGTTGCTATTTTCTCCGGTCCTGTTTCCACATTTTTAACGGAACTGGGGTTAGTTTTTGAAATATGGCAACCCTAAAAGAAATGCCTTGGACCCAAACTAAGGCCTTAATAACCGTCACTTTGAATCGTGCTGCAGAATGAACAGGGATCCAATGCAGATTGCAGTACAATAAACTACATAATCTACACAGGAATAGGTTTTACAGGGAGTTCTGGAAATGCAAGAGACTGAACCTCTGCATGCAAAGTAGAGGCTGTGCCATTGAACTATGGCTCTTCCCTCCAAATAGTAACATTCTGTCCCTGTGAGACACAGAAAGATTATATACAGACACTGCACCAATTTCACAGAGTCTTTTTTTAAAGACTGACTCTGCTGGCATGGGATCCCGGATCCAAGCTCTTAGGATCCCAGACGCCACAGATTGAACAGCTAAAAACAACACACACGCCCCCGCCCCGCCCCCCATCTGCTGAGCACTTTGTCAATATCATGCCAGGTTAACAGTAACTGAAGGAGTGGAATAGAGGCTGCTGAGGAGAATAAATTGGGCCAGGTAAACAGCACTGCGGTAGCGGCGGGGGCAGCAGCAGCGAGGGGTTGCCATGGCGACGGAGCGAGTGAGCAGATTGATCGATATGCCTGCATCGCCTCATCTGGCTGCAAGCCACGTGCTGCTACGGAGGGAGCAGCAGGAGGAGGGGGATTTATAGAGGGCGGAGGGGAGCCACAAGCAGCAGGGACGTGGCCTGAGATCCGATATGCCGCAGCGGCGGCAGCAGATCGATCGATACCGTGTTGAAGAGCAAGTAATTGCCTCCCCTCCCAACGTGCCCTGGCAAAGCTGAGAAAGAAACGTGTCCCTAGCTCTCTGCCCAGAGATCCCCTGCTCCAGTCTTATCAGCGAGGTTTGGTGTTCTGGTGGATTTGTTTACTTGAAAATCTCTCTCTTTTTCTGTCTCTCCCCCATCAGCCCCCAGCCCTTGGCAGACGCCGAGTGGCTACCCTTGCCTTTCCTGGTATCACTGTTGCTGTTGTTGTCAGGCTTCTCTTTATGCAGGGCTGTCACTACTCAATACACTGGTACCTCGGGTTGCATACGCTTCAGGTCGCATACGCTTCAGGTTACACACTCCGCTAACCCAGAAATATTACCTCAGATTAAGAACTTTGCTTCAGGATGAGGACAGAAATCGTGCTCCGGCGGCCCGGCGGCAGCAGGAGGCCGCATTAGCTAAAGTATTGCTTCAGGTTAAGAACAGTTTCAGGTTAAGAACAGACCTCTGGAACGAATTAAGTACTTAACCCGAGGTACCACTGTACTGACAAAACATCCCCGCCCTGGGGAAGAAAAAACAAAGCAAGCTTACAAGATGGGGGGAAAGCGCTCTACCAGATATGACCATCGCAAACAGCCCTTCTCAATGAATTTCACCCTGAGGTGCAGAGAGATGCCACTATGAAGCCAAAGCAATGTAGAAGACACACACACACACACTTTATTATTTTGTGTGTGTTTCATCATAAAGCATAGGGTGAATGGCTTCTGATGGATCGATGCTGAGGGTCTGATTTTGCCTTAACAGGCTCCTGCCAGGCCACCAGTGATGAGTGACTGGATGCTGAAATGAAAGAGAGAGGAGGGAGGGAGGGAGGAGAAGAGGGGCAGGTTGAGAGATTAGGTCACAAGCAGAGGAAGGCAAGGCGCTCCAGGGATGGAGCCAGGCACTGCAGGGGAGCATTTCGTAAATGGCAGCGGCCCGATATTGTTAAGGTTCTGTCTTCGTGCCAACAAGCTACTGCCTTTCCTCTCCTCCCTGATATATATCACAGACTGGGCTTGTTTTGCATTTGAGCCAGCAGCTCAAATTCTAGCTGTGTTGAAGCAAACAAGAACATACAGTACATAGTAAATCGGGAAGGGAGGATTTTATGGAGTTTCTTTCGAGGCTGTGCCTAGTGAGTGGTCGCTAAAATCAATGAGACTGGGAGGGAACTATGTTTAGGACAGATACATCTTTTCTCCCCTCTTCATTTTCTGCACCTGTACAGTGGGTGTAAAATCTGCACTAGCTATTAATGTCCATTCATTTGTAAAATGGTTCCCTCATCGCACTTCTGTGCGGCATTCGTACATGTACCTGACCGGCATGAGGCCAAGGGCTGATTGATGCACACAAGTCCGTCTTATCACTGGGTGACTGCAACATGCATTTATTACTCGGGTGTGTGAATGAGCCAGATTTGGCACCACAGATAGAAATTCTGTATCTTTTCAGGGGAGTTCGTTCCTTTTCTTACTGGCCAGTCATTTTATAGACATGGAGGAAATTCAAGATGGGGCCGTGCATGTGTGAACCAGCTCCCCTGCTGTGACATGAATGAAAATGCCATCAGGCCTTCTAGGGTGAGAACCATCTCTCTCCACCCTCAAATGGCAGCATCAACAGGAGCATGGTTCTGTGTTCCAGTTAGTGCTGAGTACGGGGCAGCCATCTGCTGAGATCGCAAGCACATTTTGAGACCAAGGTCACAATCACTGGGTCAGGAGGTGCTGAACCAGAAGTGTATGGCACAGCATTGCAATAGAATAAAATTCAAAAGAGGCATAATACAGTGGTATCTTGGGTTACAAACTTAATTCGTTCCAGAGGTTCGTTCTTCACCCAAAACTGTTCTTAACCTGAGGCGCGCTTTCGTTAATGGGGCCTCCCGCTGCCACCAGTGCATGATTTCCGTTCTCATCCTAAGGCAAAGCTCTCAACCCGAGGTACTACTTCTGGGTAAGCGGAGTTTGTAACCCGAAGTGTTTGTAACCTGAAGCGTTTTTAACCCGAGGTACCAATGTACTGCACAATGTTTTCAGGATGTTCCTTTATTTGGAGCACGCCATGCCTGTCCTATGAAATTTACGCTAGCAGGAAGCAGTACAGGGATGACAGGCGTCTGCGGGTTGTGCCTCTCAGGCTGCATAGACACTATACCTTTAAAGCACATTCAAAGCACATTTTAGCCTCAAAGAATTCTGGGTGTTGTAGTTTGTTAAAGGTTGCTGAGAGCTGTAACTCTGTATGGGGTAAACCACAGTGCCCAGAATTCTGTGTGTGTGTGTGTGTGTGTGCTTGGAATGTGCTTTAAAAATATAGTGTGTAAACAGATTTAGGTGTGCTGAGTTAGCATGGCCTAATACCGCAAACGGCTCTGTCTGGAAGCAAAACTTTCCTGGAGGAAGAATTAGGTCACTCCCACAACCAGAGTGAAATCTGGAACTTGAAAACTGGCTTGAGAGCTATAAAACAGGTAAAAGTTTATACTTTTAGTTAAACAATTTAAATTGGTCCAGTATAAGGCATCAGTTTATTCTGTACATCTGATTTATCATAGCCAATATCACAACATTGGAAGGTGTGAGACAGACTCTCTGCTAAGTTAGGAACAGTGTGAGTAGTCATCTTTTTCCAACAAATAATTTTTCACTGTTTGTACAGTGTACATAGGATTTTGGGCAACCACTTGACCTAGGAGTGCCCTCATCCTGCAGGACAGTACCACAGCTGGAGGAGAATAATTTGAATTGTAGGCTGTGATGCAGCAAAGAGGCATTACTGTATGATTAATGGATGCTATTAATTCAGGAGAGACACAGTTTTTACCGAGCAGTAAAAACTCAGGACAAATATCAGACAGCAGTCACTGTCTAGTGAACAAGCAAGCTTTGATACAGGTGAATTTTTATACTGTACTCAATTGACTTTCCCAGAATGAAGGAAGGTTACTTGGGACACAGCTGGACACTTCCAAAGTAAGCGAGCTAACAACTTTTACAGAATAAACGATAATAGCGCTTGCAGGCTGTTTGGCAATTAATAACACTCCAGCTTGCAAACCCATGCATTTAAAAGGAAGGAGCTGTCAGAGCAGTCACAAAGCAACATCAACCACTGTGTGCATATGTAGAATTGGAGATCTCCAGGACTGGAATGGATCTGAATACATCTTGTCAAAGCCTGTGGACTGAGCCAGCATCCGTACCATAAGCACCACTGTAGAGGGAGAGCAGAAAAAGCAGGGAGTATTCTGGGCAATGTCTTTCCAAAGAACCCTTCAGGCATGTGGCTTTTCCTTTCCTATCTGAGCAGTTCATCAGGGGAGGGGAAAGGAGCACTGTGCATTGGGCAGCTGTTGTGCTATGGGACAGCTGCAGATTTCTATGCTCAGGTGCAGAATTCAAAGTAATAGGGGAAGATAGGAATACTGGATGACCAGCCCTGGATGTTAAAAAATGGTTTCCAAATGGGAACGTTGCAAAGAGGTTCCTGGCTGATAGATGCAGCTCCTTTGGATCTCTGGAGCAAGCAGAGATTTTTCTCTCTGCTCCTTCAGCCTAAAGGGCTATAAATAAACAGATACTACAAGTTACAGATAGGTAGCCGTGTTGGTCTGCCATAGTCAAAACAAAAAAATTCCTTCCAGTAGCACCTTAAAGACCAACTAAGTTAGTTCTTGGTATGAGCTTTCGTGTGCATGCACACTTCTTCAGATACACTGAAACAGAAGTCACCAGACCCTTCTATATAGTGAGAAGGTGGGGAGAGGTATTACTCAGAAGGGTGGTGGGAATGGGTGATTGGCAGATAGCCCTGATGAGTCTTAACAACTGCAATAGGTCTTACAGGAAAAAGCACGGGGTGAGAAGGTGAAAAATGGCTTTGTCATGTATAATGAGATAAGAATCCAATGTCTTTGTTCAGACCAGGTCTCTCCATGGTTTTAAGTTTGGTGATAAGTTGCAATTCAGCAGCTTCTCTTTCCAGTCTATTTCTGAAATTCCTTTGTAGTAAAACAGCTACTTTGAGATCTTGTATAGAATGTCCTGGGAGAGTGAAGTGTTCTCCTACTGGTTTCTCTGTCTTGTGATTCCTGATGTCCGATTTATATTCCTGATGTCAGATGCTACAAAACGCCATTTAAGTAGGGCTGCCATACATCCAGATTTTCCTGAACATTACTGACCCTAAGGAAGTCAGACTATCCTCCACCAGGGCCAGGGCCTTTTCAGTGATGGCTCCGACCTGGTGGAATGCTCTGTGTCCCATGAGACTTGGGCCCTTCAGCATTTAACCTCCTTCCGCTAGGCCTGTAAGACAGAGCTATTCCTCCTGGCCTTTAATTTGAATTCAGCCTGATCTTTTATTTCCCTTCTCTTCCCTCCCCCTCCCCTTTTATGAAGATTACCCGCTCCGAGACCCCACAGCTAATTCTCCCTTGGCCTCCACACTGGCCCAAGTAGGACTAATTCAGCCAGCTAGCCCTGGTGACTATCTAATGTTTATTGGATGGGTTTCCCCCAAATTGATTTTTGAACTTTGAATTTTATTGTTATTCATGCTTTTATACTGTATTCTATGCTGCTTCTATGTTGTATTACAACTAAGTGTTTTAAATTTGTTGTTAGCCACCCTGAGCCCGGTTTTTGGAACTGGGAAGGGCGGGGTATAAATTAAAATTTATTATTATTTATTATTACTGGGATTTCAAAGGCAGAATTGATGTCCGGGGGGAATTTCCAAAAGGCGGCGCTGGATCTTAGGCAACTCAATTGAAAAATTGCATGGGGAGGCAGGCAGGTTGGCATTTTGTAAAAAATAGCTCAACAACTTTCAGGGTATCCTGGTTTTTACTTTAAGAAATATGGCAACCTTAATTTAAGCCTCCAATGCTCTCCCCTCCCCCTCCAAAATAAACCTCCCAATCTGGTGCCCTTCATACTGACAGAGACTGATGGGAGTTTTTGATGGGAAAAACAAGCCGTCTGAAGACAATCCTGCATAGGGATTTTTTTAAAAAAAATGTTTACTGTTTTATTATGTTTTTATATATGTTGGAAGCCGCCCAGAGTGTCTGGGGCAATCCAGTAAGATGTGTGGGGTATAAATAGTAAATTATAAGTATGGGATGGGATGTTCCTATTTTCATCAGAGAAATGTTTGAGGGTATGCTTCATAAATCTAAAAGCACACTTAAAAAATCCTAGGCAGGGTAGTTTGTTAAGGGTGCTGGAAACTGTGGCTATCTGAGGAGTGAACTACAGTTTCCAATATTTTGGGGCAGAGGTAACGTGCTGTAAATGTGCAGTCTGTATGCAGCCTGAGAGAGTGAAGCTGAATGCACATCGGGGTTGGGAGAAGGTTTGTATAAAATGCTATATTGATTTCTGCCCCCCCTTAATAAAGCTTAATAAATAACAAAGCTTAATAAAGAGTGTTCAGAAAGGCCATCACTTTCTGATTCTGCCGTCCGTATAATTCACTCCATATTTATAAGGCAACAGGCACCGTGTGGTTGCTGCTCTGTTCCTTGCTCGATGTTTCTTTCAGCCATCTTGAAACATCTTTGCCTACTTACCACCAGCACAGAGCTGCAGACACCCTAAGCCTACTTCAAAAAGCAGCAAGGGACAGAAATCATCCAGGCTTAATGGTGCAATGCCCCAACAAAAGGCCATCCTGTGGGACAACAACAAGCACGTGGTATGCATCTTCTTCGCAACGCAGCAGAAGCAGCCTCAGGGGTGAAATAACCAGCTGCTGATGTCACTATTAGAAACACAGACAGCACTGATTTCAATACAACAGATGCACTCCCCACCTGGCACCTGGCTAGATATTATACAACCCACATCACACTCACTTCTGCAGCCTCAGCTACTACAGTAACCTCCAAGAAACATTGCTTGTATCTCGAGAGGGAGGTTTGCATCCTTCTCTTATTACAGCGATATAAATTGGGGGTTCCCAAACTGGTTTGAGGACCACTGGTGGTCAGCAAGGTCCATTAAGGTAGCCGGTGGCCTGTCTGCAAAAATACAAAATCATACAGCATCTGGCACAGTGCAGTGCAATTGCTACAAAGGCAGAGAATTCATTTAAGTGGCTGCTGAGACCCTTGCCAATTTTCAAGTGGTTTGTAGTGGGAGAGGGAGTTTGGGAGCCACTGATCTAAATTGTTCTGCCAATGGGGCTCTGCATCCCTTGATTGCCTTTTCTTAGAGCTCCCTACAAGAATGCAAGGGCAGCCCTGTTGAATCAAAGCAAAGGACAATCTAGATTGTAAGGCCCTTGGGAAACAGACTCCATTCTTTGTAAAGCCCAGTATATATGGGTGGCGGTATATAATGAATAGTAATGTTCTGTGGCTTGTTGTTTGTTCCGATTCAGCAGTGAACAGCAGGTTTTGTGGCGGGGCAAAAAATCCATCCTCTTGGACCCATGACTTGATATCATGAGACAAACAAATGTGTAGATGAGGCCACACTTGTACAGAGTTGATGAGGCTTCTCCCCCCCCCCCCCTTGTGCTGCTAAGTGCTATGGAGAATATAGAGCTTTTTCCCTGGCAGTTCAACCACACATCTAGGCTTTCTGCAGCAATTGCGACTAGCTCCATAGGGAAATGTTCTGAGGGGACTGCACCATTTCCTGGGTCTCTGATTTCTTTTGGGCCTTATTCATGGATACAGCTGAAGAAAAGCTAAATAAATCAGAAAAGTAGCCACGTAGCATTTACACATGGAGAGAATCACTATTGCTTGTAAATGTCTCTCCTTAGCAGTTAAGGGGCTTCTACTCAAAGCAGAAGGATTACAGAGTCTGTGCTAAGGGCTGCATCTTGCAACGATTGATAAGGCAGCTCTCTTCTCTCCTGTGCAGGAAGACCTGTAGGCCCTGGATGCTTGTGAAGCTTTCGCATTTTCCCATGGGAGAGGCATAGAATCACAGAATTATAGAGTTGGAAGGGACCCTGGCGATCATCTAGCTGAACCCCCTGCAATGCAGGAATATGCAGCTGTCCCATGCGGGAATCGAACCGGCAACCTTGGCACTATCAGCACCACACTCTAAACAACTGAGCTATCCATGCAAGTTCCCCTTTAACAAAAAGGCAGTAGGACGTGGAAGGGTAAGCATTCTTCCAACATTCATTCTCCACCTCTTCTCCAAGCAAGTGAAACAATCAGAAAAGGGATTACCAGGTCATGGACGGCTAGCCATGTTGACTATGCTGTGCTTCCATTGTCGGAGGCATGGATATTCAGAAGTGTCCATTGCTGGAAGCATCCTGGGGGAGAGTGTTCTTGTGCTTGTGTCCTGCTTGCCGGTTTCTGTTTCCCACAGGAATCTGTTTGGCTTCTGTGAGAACAGGATGCTGGAACAAATGGGCCATCGGGCTGATGCAGCAGGCTTGTCTCATGTTCTTACGGTCAATGATGGAGAAAGGAGTATTGACAGGGAAGTCAAGGAGCGCAAGGGCAGTGCCAGATAGAACCTTCCCCTCAGCTCCTACAGCACTAAGCAGAAAGTAGAGCAGGGAAGGGACCTCTAGGAAAGACTACAAAAAGGTGTAGCACCACACTTGTTGATGTGGGCTGTGCCATCTTACCCAATTCTGCAATGCTCTGTTTGAACTAACAGCAATTACCAAGGGGAATGGCACAGTCCTCCTGTGCTTTGCAGTTGTCAGGCTACCTCTTGTGTTTTTGTGATTTAATCTTTAATATAACCAAGCACACGCCTTCGAACCTTGATGTGAAATGTCTCGACAGCCCCTGATTGCCTCTGCTTGGTCCCATGCTGTGCTTCTCAGATTGTGGTGTAGTGGTTAAGAGCGGTGGACTTGTAATCTGGTGAACCAGGTTTGATTCCCTGCTCCTCCACCTGCAGCTGCTGGGTGACCTTGGGCTAGTCGCACTTCTCCGAAGTCTCTCAGCCCCACTCACCTCACAGAGTGTTTGTTGTGGGGGAGGAAGGGAAAGGAGAATGTTAGCCGCTTTGAGACTCCTTAGGGTAGTGATAAAGCGGGATATCAAATCCAAACTCTTCTTCTTCTTCTTCTTGTTGATCCATAATGTTAAAAAATGTAGGTCTGCAAGTACTGGGCCCTCTTCCCGCTTTGGACTTTAAGGATGGACAAGCAGGGGATGAAAGTCTCTAGGAGAGAAGTAATCAATAAAAAAAGAAAGCAGAGCACAGTTGCCAGGTTGAACTGGGGCCGGGAAAGGCAAGCAAGAGAAGGCCAGGATCAGTGCAGAAGAGTCACGTCTAATAACACTGCAGCATGGATGGGTTTAAAGCCGTTCTGCCGTTTCCATAGAAACAGCATGTGTAAGAGCTGACTTTGAGAGGCTTCAGAAGGTGAAAAGCAAGGAGAGGCATACTCGCCTCATGGGGGCTTTGAATTACAGATAACTATGCCGTCCCCAGTTTAGATGTTCTCCCTGAACTGAAGCCAAGAGAGACCCCTGCCAGGACATCCTACATTTCCCTCAACATGGAAGACGGTCCCAGGGAGAAATGGTTCTCCTCTTTCGCCTCACATTGCATGTCTTGGGTTTCCCATCTTGTTAAATGGAGAAAGCACTGAAGAACACAGCCTTCTGTGGATGAGGGGAGGAAGCGGAGTCTGTTGAAAACAGCTTTCAGACTGTGACAGTAGAAAGCATTTCTCACCCTTTTCCCTTTTCCCCTTGCCATCAGTATTTGTGCTTTCTGTATCCCTTCTTCCCAGGCTCTGCCTCATTTTGTTTTCCGGTACATCATTTCCCCCCACCTGCAGTCAGAAGTTCAATCAATCTTCTGCAGTACAATTTTATTATTTTGCAGACCTTGATGCTTGATCCAAAACCATGCTCCCTAATTGGAGAATGGCTGCATGCACACCACACATTTAAAGCGCATTGCTTCCTCCAAAAAATCGTGGGAGCTATTGTTTAGGCCTTAGAGAATAATGATCCCTAGCACCCTTAACAAATCACAGTTCCTAGGATTCTTCAGGATGCTCTAAATCAGGGGTCAGCAACCTTTTTCAGCCATGGGCCGGTCCACCGTCCCTCAGACCATGTGGTGGGCCAGACTATATTTTGGAGGAGAAGAAAAAAAACCCGAATTCCTATGCCCCACAAATAACCCAGAGATGCATTTTAAATAGAAGGACACATTCTACTCTTGTAAAAACATGCTGATTCCTGGACCATCCGTGGGCCGGATTGAGAAGGCGAATGGGCCACATTTGGCCCCCGGGCCTTAGGTTGCCTACCCCTGCTCTAAATGTACACAGCCTCAGTGTGATGAAGCACTTAATGTGCCAAACAAGCCCTGGGGAGACCTCGGTTCAAATCTGCATTTAGCCATGAAACTTACCAGCTGAACTTAGGCCTGTTGTGGTCTCAGGCTCACCTTCCTCACATGGTTGTTGTATAGTGTGTTGCCTTGAACACTAACGGAAGGAAAACAGGATGTAAATAAGTTATCTCAGGTGTAATAATAAATAATCTCAGGTGTCATGGACTCACTAGCAGGGCTTTTTTTTCTCCCCAGCCAGAACTTGACGGAACTCAGTTCCAGCACCTCTCAGGTGGGCGCCATTGCTGTTCTAAGAGAATGGCGTTCATGGTGAGTTCCAGCACCTCTTTTTATAGAAAAATAGCACTGCCTAGCTATGGTTTTTGAAGGTACTTCATGCATCTGGCAATGGTGAACCTAATCTTCATCTAGAGTATGCACTCAACTGAAATGGTGCCAGAGACACACAACCATTCATAGCTACTTCATGAGTTTACCTATATGGTTTCATACATTTGTTGCATTCACAGTTGCATGTTTCAGTGGACACCTGACCATCTAATATGTCTGTCTGTCTGTCTATCTATCTATCTATCTATCTATCTATCTATCTATCTATCTATCTGAAAAGGTGATATCTGAAGCAGCCCTCAGTGGTGAAGAAAGAGCACTCTGCCCATACTTAGAGGCAATTTTCTCCAGCCATGTCACAAATGCAGAAAAAGGATTTTTAAAAAGTTCAACATAATGCATGGAAGCAAAGGTTCAGCAGCCTAATAGCATCTTTTGAAACTGGTTCCTGAAGTGATGGTTTGTAATTTAGAGATATTCTATTATCTGGAACACTGCTCAACCTTTTCTCAGAAATTAGTAATTCGTGAACATGCCCCAGGTCAGTGGGACTGTTGGAGCAGAGGTAGGACTGAGATTGCTGACTGATTCCGCAGATTAAAGTTGTGTTTTATGCCTGTCCTCAATCTGCGATTTATATTTACAGACCCAAATCATTCCAATTCCAGGGCCTCTGATGAGCCCTGGTTCAGATTAAGCAGTGAAGCATCTTCTGTTTTCCTAACTATAAACAGGGCTTGATGGAAGATAAGCCATTTTCTCCTGGTGTGAGTATAAAAAGAAGTTTCGTAAAACTGCATTATCTGTGTAAAATGAGGCTAGGTCTTTCTGAAAAAGCTGCTAGTGGAGGACTGAAATTTGCCTCTGTGGCCTCTTACACACACACACACACACACACATACATATACATATACATATACATATACATATACATATACATATACATATATATATATATATATGATTGTTCTCAAATCATAAACCCTTCCCCCAGCCTAAAAGCCTCTCCTTTAGGCCTGTGCTGATACAACTTACAGCAATAGCCTCCTTGGAAGCAAAAATAAAAAGACCCATCCCTGTATTGTCCTGGATCTTTACCTCTTTAACGGAAGGGAAGAGGAGGTCAACTTTACTTTTGAAGGATTTAAGAAAAAAACATTTAAAGGGGGAGAGATCAATGGGATGGAACATATTGAGCTTGCTGGATCAGGCCAGTGACCCATCTAGTCAAGCATCCTGTCCTCACAGTGACCAAATAGAAGCCTGAAGGAAGCCTGCAAAGAAGGACTTGAGCTCAAGAGCCCTCTCCCCTCCTGAGGTTTCTGGCAACTGGTATTCGGAAGCATTACTGCCTCCCACCAGAGGTGCAAATGTGAATGAAATATTAGCAGGAGCAGGTAAGCCCTGCATAATCAATCACATGATGCAGCACACACATCATTTGAATGGCAATGACCATCAACTTTGGGGGTCCAGGCCCCCTCAAATATTTTATTGGGAGGGCCAAATGGACCTCGGCCCCTTGGAGCTGGCTCCTATGCCTCTGACTGTTAGCTATGGGATGTATTAATATTAGAGCAGCCAAGTACAACATTTTCCTCTTGCCTCAAATGGACACACAGGGGAATGTGGCTCCAGACAGGGAGGACTTTCTGCCATACCTGCGCTGGAGATTCCTCCCCCTGCGTGTGACCAGGTAGATGGGCCCGACCCTAGCTGACCAGATAAAAGGGCTGGCCAGGCAAGTATCTCTCTCTTGGTCTCTTGACTCTCTTACTTTTAGACTCTCCTGGCTCTTAGTCAGCACATGGCTCAACCTTCACATAGGGTGGAGCCCACAAGCAGAGTCTGAGATGTAGCTCAGATTTCTTTTCACTGTCGCTACAAGATAAAGCCTGCCTTCAGATTACTACTGTGAACTGAGTGTGAGTAAAACTTAATTCTTACTTTTAAAGAAGACCATGTGGCGTTGTTATTATTTTAAGAGGGAAATGAAGGGGAAACTTACCAGGAACAATCCAGACTGGATTGCTTCATAAAAGGATTCTAGCGAATCATCAACTTGCTTCCAATAAGTTGCAAAGGGAATGTGCTCTGCTATTTACTCACTCGCATGAGTGAGGAAGGATAATATCAAAACAATACATCCTCTCCTACCTTCCTTGACGTTCCCACATTAGCTGACCCTAGCACTTACCACTTTCTTAGCCCACATTTATATTGCACCAAGAGACCTTTGGAATGGTACTTTTCCATTTGCATGAAAATACATGCACATTAAAGAGTAAGAAGGAATGTAAGAGAAAGCTTGAGAAGGAAACATACAAGCCATGCAACTTTTATCTTCAGGAACGTGGAAATGCATTAGACATCTGAGCTCAGCAAATCAAGGAAGCCCCATTCATATTTCATCTTTATATTCTGAAGTGAAACTGCAGCAGACAAAAAAAAGAGAGAGTCTGGAAAGATCGACAGTTAATTGGAAATGTTACATCTGCTTATATGCAGAAGGCATAAATATTTATACCCTGAAGGCTGGTTTTGGGGTTTGCTCCTAAGTAGTAAAGAGAGAATTATATCTTGAAGAAAGAGTCCTCTTTCCTTTCCCCCTTTCTCTCCCCACCCCTTTAGTAAATGTGAGCAGTTTTTTTATTCCCTTAAATGGGAGCACTCTGCTCTGTGTCTTCCTTTTATTTATTCATTCCCGCTGACTTCAGTACGTAATTGCATAGACTGTATAGGTACCACAAAGACCAAATGCATTGGCTTCTCATTATGGAGTGAGAATGAGGGGAACAAGCCTGAAAGGAGCAAGTCTGCAAGGATTTGAGGGGGTGGGAACGGCTCAAAAATGCCTGCTGTTGTGCAAACTTTTAAAAAAGTCCGTTTCCAGTCAGAACACAGGATGATCAGTGAAGATGTCAATGGACAATCTCCATGTTAAATGCAGCTTTAGGGAAAACACTGGTAAACAAACAAGCAAAAATCCCCTGACATCTATGGCTGCTCCAAAAGGGCCTGTTTATTGAGCATTCAACCTGATTTGTTTGAAGAGAGATTAGACTACGGTGGCTACTTAATGTGCATTCATCCTGATTCGTTCGTGGGGAGATTTTCGACCACGGTGCATCAAAGCAAGTGTCAGCCCACATTTTGCAGTGCATTCTCCCTTCACTTTCCATATGGAAAAAATAAATCTGATCTTCTTGGGAAGAGGGGTTTGTTTCAAATCAGCTCTCCTTCTGCAACCTGAACTTGCTGGCTTGTAATTAAATTCCATCTTAAAAATAGGAACAACTGGTGGTGTTTGGCTTTGCAAAGATGCAAAGGAAATTAGCTCAGTTGGTTGGAGCATGATGCTGATAATGCCCAGGTTGCAGGCTCAGGGACAGCTTCATATTCCTCCATTGAAGGGGGTTGGAATTAAATGATCCTCAGGGTCCTTTCCAACTCTATGATTCTATAGGAAATTCCTTCAGCCTTTTGGGATATTTGATCACAGGTAGATATTTTTGAGAAAATATTAATGTGTGGTGAAATAGGCGAGAGTGTTCTTGGGTGTATTCTGCCTAGTTGCTTGATGTGTGGAGACCACCCTGTCGGCTAGGATTTCCATATCTTCAAACAGCCAGGAGAGAAATGCATATCTTCTGGGAGAACTTCAATAATCTGTTAAAAACATACAGAGAAGAACAGCATGGCACCTGCCCCCTCATTAAAAACAGTCAGTTCCCCAAATCCTGTTGGAACAAGAAGGTCTTCCTTCACCTGCTGGCAGAAGGACAAGGAAGGAGTCACTCCAACTTCTCTAGGGATGGCGTTCCAAAGTCTGGGAGCAGCCCTCAAGAAGGCCTTCTCCTGCGTCCCCACCAATTTTGACAGATTGTGATTGCTATTCTTCATGAAATGTTTTCTCTCTTTGCTAACACCGTTGTTCCCTACCTTTGTACTTTTATACATCAAAAAATAATAAGCATATAATTTAATGAAGAAGAAGGAGAAAGGAGACGGGTTTCACTCCCTTTACCAGTATGTCCCTGTTTGTGGCTCCCACGGCCATGCGCTTTGTATGTGAACAGGGCAGGGACACCCTGTTTCATCTCGTTTGGCTCCTGGCCCACTGCAAAGCCAGTGACTGGATAAGCCCACAAGTGAGCAAGGGGGAGACTGAGGGTCCCAGCAAAAGCCCTGCCAAGAGGCCCAAGTTGTGGCAGGTACCCAGAGGCCACTGTGGACAGCTTGGCCACACATACACACAAAAATCCCAATCTGGATCTGACTGACACACCTCTGAGGAGGTAGGATTCACTTTTCAGAGGGGTAAGCAGCGGGAAATTACTTTCCAAGCATTCATAGTAATTTATGAAGGAAATTTCAGCAATGCTGTGTGTTGGCTCTTCCCCACCCCCTCCTTCTGTTTTCTCCCCCTTTTCCCAATGCCCCAGGAATTGTGAACAAGATTTTATTTTTATTTTTGTCATAACAGATTTTCCTATGGGATTATTTCTTTGGCTCTCACTTTTCTTTCCGTTTCCACAGCAACTGCAGCTGGCTCATATGTGCAGTTGCCATGGCAACTCTGTAGTGTTGGAGATTTAGGAGGGTATGGTGTGTGTGTGTGTGTGTGTGTGTGTGTGTGTGTGTGTTTTAAAGGATGCAATGAAGTAAAAATTAGATTAGAATTCCATATGCTTCATGTGGAGCAAAACCTGTCTTGACTGTTGAAAACAACCAGATCCTTTCCCCCATTTCTCTCTTGCTTTTATCTCCCCAGCTAAAGCCAGACAATGGCTTCCTACAAAGAGATGAGCACAGGCAGAGGAACTGGATGTTGGCATTTTACCAAGCCTGCCAACTGTAAAGCACTTTTCAAAGCACATTGTGGGAAGGAGCCAACCTTTTTGAAATGACAGGCACATGTTAGTCTGCAAGGTACTGGCTTCCTTAAGTTCATGGCTCCCTCTCCAATGAATAGGTAGAGGTGATTAAGCTCTTTGGGTATTTTAATGACAGCTGAAGTGGAGCACAGTCTGCTTTCTGCACCCCTCAGCCCTGCTTTGCAGTTTTCCTGTGGTGGACGGATCTCTATAGGTCCAGATATCTCATCTTAAGCACGAGAGCAAGTATTTCTTAGTATGCATGGATTTGTGCCATGTGTGCATTCAAGGTTGTGGACTCTCCTTCCTTGGAGGTTTTTAATCAGAGGTTGGATGGTCATCTGTTTGGGATGCTTTAAGCTGAGATTCCTGCATTGCAGGGGGCTGGACTGGACGACCGTTTGGGTCCCTTCCAACTCTACACTTCTATGATTCTAAGATCTTAGTACACGTACCTTCAAAAAGCATCACCCAAAGAACTGCTCAAACATCACTTCCCAAGGGGAACTTGATGGCACAGCCAATGCAGCACCGCTGAACTCACCTCCTAGCAGCTGATGGGTGGTGACCTCAGCCCTGCCTTCTGCAGGGATCAATTTAGTGATCAAGTTCCCCATGGGACACTGGCTGTGTAGCCAATCCAGCGACATCTCTACCTGCACCACACCTGACAGCACAAATGGGGATAGTTTTTTGGGGGAACTGCCATGCAAACCAAATAGGACCTGTGGTGACCCAGATTTGGCCCAGACTGGAGGTTTTCCACCCCTGATTTAAGGTAATGATTTACCACTGGACTGGACTAGACACTCCCAGTCTGTGATGGGCTGAATCTGGTATATCTCCCCAGCCTCCACCACATATGACTACTGCCCCCCAGTGCCTGCAAATTCATCCACCAGTGGCTGCTTGGGGTGTGGCTCTTTCCCTCCATCTCCTGCTCTTCATCCCACCTGTAACTGGGACAGGATTTGCCCATCAGAGAAGATGGGCAAAGCACTCCCTGCCCCCATGCCATGCTCCACTGCAAGGGCTTTATGTTGTGGCCTGTGGGTGCTTCACCTAGAATTATCATAGAACTGTAGCATTGGAAGGGACCCTGAGGGTCATTCAAGTCCAACCCCTGCAATGCAGGAATCTCAACATGCGGTCTCCCATCCACTTTGAAACCATACCAGACCCTGCTTAGCTTTGCAAACGTGCTCACAGTTTTACTGCTACACCACCGGGGTGGCATCAAACAAAGTCACCCCAGATGGGATGCAAACCCACAATCCCTGGCTTAGGAGGCCAGTGCCTTATCCATTTTGTATAAATCTGGTGGGATAAGCAAATGGCGTTCAACTGGAAAGAGCAGTGCTGAGGACCAGCTGCCCATCTCATCTTATGTGGGCCTCCTACCAGCCCATTTTGGCCAAGACCTTCACTAGCAAAGGGGGGGGGGGGCTAAACTAAACCATGCCAAGAGGAGTATGTAAAGCATCTCTGCTGGCAGCAGCTGGCAGGGAAATGTGGGCAACAGAGAAATCAAGTGATTGGCATAGAGAACATACTAAACTCAGCTTATTCTGGATTGGCGTGGCTCTGAATGATCCCTTCCAGAGAAGGACCTTCATGGTGCACTGGGGGGAAACTGCATGAAAAGCTTTCCTTCCTCAACTACTTTGCAAATTCTTTGTGCATTAATTCCCAGGTAGCGCACATCGATTCGCTGTCTGCAGTGCGCCTCCATTCTCTCTTCCTTGCATGTCAGATGCCAGCAAATTATTACTTCCGTCAGTAATGTGCCTCTTAACTCATGCGTCCTCCACTTCCCTATATAGATTCCCATTGATCAGTATCCTCTCATGAGCTCTCCTCCCAATTTTTCTCATAGCATTGGTTAGGGAACTTTTTTCAGGCCAAGGGCAGCTGTCTATTTAAATTGAATTTTTTATTGGATTTTGAAAATTTTAACAAATTAAACTTCAACACAAATTTCCCTTAACGTTTCGACTTCCCACCCTTACCTCCATGATGTTTCTAGTCCAGGCAGAGACAAACTTGGCCCTCCAGCTGTTTTGGGACTACAACCCCCTTCATCCCTGACCACTGGTCCTGTTAGCTAGGAATGATGGGAATTGTAGTCCCAAAACATCTGGAGGACTGAGTTTGCCTGTGCCTGTTCTAGTCCCACCCATTTCCTGCTGCATTATATGGCATATTTTTTATCTAATACATATTTCCTCTACTGTCATCTCCCCTCTGCTGCCCATATTTCAAATCCTAACCACGACTTCACTTGACTATACCACTTTCTGAAGTAATCCAAAAAGTGTCCCCACTCTTCAGGGACAGCTCTCCGAGCCCATTTTCCACCAGTGGGCAGGGCTAGAGGCAAAGTGGGTGGAGTGGAGCAACAAATGTAAATCCCTCTCTTCTCCATCTACATAGGGAAGAGGTGTTATCAAGAGTTTGACACATTCCAGACAGGCAAAAACACCCGCAATATGAAGCAGGGTAGTACAAGCTATGGTCTGGGGAGAGGGTGTGTGTCCTGCAGCTAGTTCCAAGGGTCAGATAGGGAGGCCTTGACAGCCACATTTGACCCTGCGAGCCCTGAGGTTACCCACCCCTGGGTTGCCAGCTTTCTACTGCTCCGGCTCCTGTGCTTTTAACAGTAACAAGACATGCAATAATTTAGCAGGCAAAGCTTTCCCCGTTGTGTTATCTCTCCACCAGAAAATGAATCCGCTTAATTTGCTTAAAGCAGAGGAACAGCACCAGCAAAGCGAAGTTGGCAGCCCCGACAATATGAATGCTCCGAAAGAAGCTTGCCTGCATAGTACTCATGCTCTCTCATGCTCAGCCATGGGCACTTTTGATCCCTGCTGAGTTTGAGTCTATGAAGAGGAGACAAGAAGCCTACAGGTCTACAGCTGCAAAGGTAGGCACCAAGGTAAGCGGAGGACTGCAGCCATTTCAGGCATCCATCTTGCAGCAAGCAACACAGGCCTTCTCCTGATCTCGTCCTCCTGCTGTGTGAGAGGGATGAACACTGTGGTTCAGGGCACAGCAATTAAAGAGATAACAACTGTAGCACGTTGCCCAGGAAGGCAGTTTACCTGGAGTTTTATCCCACTGATCATCACTGCATCTATAGTTCCCATTTTCACTGAATCTATAGCATCCAATTTATGTGGGTTTATATATATATATATATATATATATATATATAAATAATAAAAAAAATAGACTTGTAATGTTTTTAAAATCCCCATTTCTTTTCTCCATCCCTGTTTTTGGATTGTGGAGGGTAAGAGCAAATGGAAAGGAACGAGACAGTTGTTTTCTGCCAGTGTTTGACACCTTTATTAGCTAGGTTATAGCATGCTTCTCACAGACAGAAGATTTACACGATGGAATGCAGCCATTGTGCTTTCCCCATCCATGCAGCAACCGACAAGTATATTTCTGTCTCCGCCGCGTCTGCTGCAGTATCACTGGCTCCCCCCTTTTTTCCCTGCCTGTATTTAAAAGTGCATTTGTGCGACACATTTCTACAATAAACTGTACTTTTTACAGTCTGACCTTTCCTATCAGATTGGGCCCGATAGATGAACCAAATGGAGATAATTATTTGGATGCAGGCAGGCTGGTTTATGGGGGGGGGGGGTTCAGCAGTGAGCTCTGGTTTTTATAGGTTTGCTCCTAGACCTGATCACCATTTATTTCAGCAGAGAACTTGGTGGACTAGACAGAGTATTCTTTGGGGAGGGAAACCAACCAACCAACAGCTGCTTTTCTTCTTCTCATACTTTATCCTCTTCAAAACTTTATATCCACTGTCAATCCACCTCTCTTTGGCTCATTTCCTGGTTTATTCCTGTTTCCTTCTTTGAAAATACTGTAAGGTTGCATACACGCTAACCCGTTTGTATGCGTAAAAGTAGTTTTTCCTCAATCCAGAATCGTTTGTGTTCATCTTCAACATGCTGCTTTCAATCTAGATTGATTCTAGATCCTGCCATCCACGAGAGTGGCTGCGGCTACTTGAAAACCCTCTGCTTGATTAAGATAGCTGCACCTTTTTCTCCCTGCACATGCCTTAAGTGAATAAAAAATGAAGTGGCGATTGCAATATTGGTATATGCACAACTATAACATCATTTGACAGGTGTGGACACACTGCTGGATTGTGTGGGATCAAACTGTAAGGACATTTTAAGTTTAGAATGAAACTAGTTTCTCAATCAGAACTTTCCAAGGGCAGAAAATATGCCATAGATCTAGATTTTGTGTGTGGACCATGTTGGAAAAAACAAGTACTCTGTTTTCATTGATTCCAGAATAAAATGTTGCATATCCGCAGCCTAAGCCAATGTTTGTTAAGCAACCAGATGAGCTCTCCTCCTTCTGTCAAAAAATCCTTTATATCTTGACATCTATGCTATTGGCTCAGTCAGCCCCATCATCTTATAAAGTGATGGATTATATCTCTCACTGTTCTAATATAGCAGTAAATGAAAGATTCACTCACACACTCACACCATGCAACATCTCCTAATGTTCTCTGGGAAAATCTCATAGTTATGCCTGAACAGGAGTGCTTAAGTTCTATAGCTAGTAAACAACTGCTTTGGGGAAATCTGACAGACCCAATACCCATCAATGTTCCAAAGAATATGTGAAACAAGGATAAGTAAAAACAAGAGGAAGGTAGGCAGAAGCTACCCAAGAAAAACCAATGGGAGCAATTCAGCTATTCAGTACACCAACTGATCAAAGTAAGGAAAGGAATATTAACCTTAAAAACTCAACAAAATAAGAATTATTTGAGCAGAGGATGCCAGGTACAATGAAGCTGCACTCTCTCGAGTCAAGAGGGGTCTCCATCCCTGATTTATTGCTTCATTTGCACCCACCCTGCTAGCTCAAAATATACTTCAGAGGATATTCTTATGGCATAGAGACATCAGCAAAGCCAAGGTATAAGTGGTGCACATGGCAAATGTCCTGTGTCACAAAACACTTCATCCTCACATCAGCTTTGTGAGATAAGCTGAGAAAGGATGAGTAGCTCAAAGTCATACAATGACCTTCATGGCTGAGCAGAAATTTGAAGTCAGGTCTGCTTGTTCCAAATCAAGCATTCTCTTCCCTAAGCCAGACTGGCTGATGGTGTGTGTGTGCATTTATTGTCTCTCCAAAATTGCTGTGTGCCCCATTAAGGAAAATACATGAGCATGCATACATCTTCCCCAATGAAACAGCTTTGGAGAGGTGTGATCTCTGCCAAAAGAGCACGGCATGGGGAAGAAAGCTAAACGCCCCCTATCCTTCCAGCTGTGTGCTCCATATTCAAGTTTCCTCTACAATGGCTTTTTAAGTCATTTAAGCCTTAGGTTCTCCAGCTGTGGCCCATAGACCATGTGTGGCCTGCAAGTTCCATTTAGGTGATCTGCAGAAAGGTTGAGGTTCAGTCATGTTTATCTGCACTCAGCCCTGCTAAGCCTAACAAAAAGGCAGGCATATCCGTTACACTAGAGAGGCAAGTCCATTGGTATTAAAATATGAGTTGGGGGTTGTTGTTTTTAAGTTTATTAAGTCATCCACCAAGACCGCCACCAATTTTCAAGTGATCTGCAAAAAAATTTGAGAAGCACTAAGAAACCAAAGACCCAATCAACGTTCCCCAGCATCTCTACTAGTTTGGCCCAATATGGTTTTTCTCTTTTGCAGTAAGCCATAAAGTGCTGTAGTGTGAATGGAGTACATTTGGGGACAATTGCCCTCATTCCCCTAACCTGTTTCAGTGGATGCGTCTGGGGTGGTTCACCTATGCACTTACATCACTTGATTTACACAACACGTGAGGACGCACAGCTGAATGTGTGAATGGCCTCAAGTGAAATGGGGTCAAGGCAATATGTATGTGATGGTGCGTTCACATATGCAAACCAGCACTTGATGCTAACAGCCACCAAGCAATGAGCTTGACTGTGTGAACCAGTCATAACTCACGGCTCTGACACAGATTATTTCTCTGCCTCAGGACGAAACTAATGTTCTGTGCTATGGGCTGGATTGTTAATCAAGTCTCATCCTCCGAAGGTGACAGAACAGACTTCTTCACCCTCCTTCCGTCTCTCCTTGATTTCACATTGAGAAGCTGCAAGCAGAAGACACGACAGTGTGACAATCTACTTGATCCAAATCCTGCTCTGCATTATTCATGCATTTCTTTCCCATTGCTCACATTTTTGTTAGCCTTCATTCAGCCAAAAGCATGTTGAATGTTTCCCTGTTTTAGATGTTCTAATCTCTTCTGGGTTCCCTCCCTCCCCCCACTTGCAGAAATGAGGTGTGTGCATTTGTGAAGGATCCTTCTATAACAGCTAATTCTCCCCTCCTTTACACCCCTTCCTAAACAATATATGTGCATAATCTGTTTACATAAGAAAGAATCAGAAAGGAAGAGCAATAAGGTAGGAGAGAGCCATGACTACTTTTGCTACCCTGCACAATTTAAGCCAAATCCCAAACAGACAGAGTCAGTACACCGTATAACATTTGTCCTTCATGGGACAGCTCTTGGAAGATGAATGCCCACAGATACACACACTAAAATATTTCACTGGCGTGGATCCCCTTCAGTACTATTGCTCAGGCACATGGTTTAATTTTATTGATTTATTTATTTTAAAAACAAACAAACACATGATACTGTCTGCCAAGAGGGCTTTGCCTTCTTCGTTCCCTCCACAACCTATAACTGCCTGCCCCCACCCCCGGCCAAAAAAAGGAATGTATAGGTTCCCCCTTATTTTTTTGGTTTGCTTTGTAATCTCTACTCTTGGCAGTTATTTTGTAGGAAACAGAAAGCGTTGTCAGTCTGCACCTTCTTCCTCGCTCTCGCTCTTCCTTTCTCTTATTAAATTGTAAAGCCCCATGGGCACTCAGACGTGCTTGGCTTCTATCTTCATCACTCAAGCAGTGATACTGCACTGCAGGGATGGGGAGGCAGCGGCAAGAATCCCTGGAGGGACTCAACTGCTCATCAGAAGGACTGGTATCCAGGCAACCAGCCTCCCCTGCCTGAGACAAGCAGAAACAGCTGGGAGCTTTGAAAACTAGGAGAAGCTACTGTAAAATGAGCAAGAAGGGAGGAGGGTGGAGAGAGAGAGAGAGGTTGGCTGCCTTCTTGTAGGCATAACATTTGCCCAGCTACAGATGGCCGCCATGGCCAAACTTCAAACGGCCACTTTTTAGCTCTGAACCATGCACTGAACTCAAGGCTGCCCCAATTAAATTGGTCTTGCCTATACACCCGGCAAGTGGTGGTGACTGGAGCTGATGGGATTTGTAGTCTAAAAACACCTGGAGGGCACCAGGTTGTGGAAGGCTGATTTCAATGTCAGGAAAGGGGTCTGGCCATGAACCAGGAATAACGCTCCCAAGCATAGGAGCAAAATTGATAGGCATTGCCATTCAAATGGTGTGCATCTTGGGATTCATTATGTGGGGCAGGGCTTACCTGCCCCCTTCCCCAATATTTTATTCAAGATGCCACCCTGCTTCCAAGTACACTTACCTGTAGGATAAATGCATGAGGTTTAAATTCCACATGTAAGAGAAATAACGAGCAACTCAAACATTCATAGCTAGGGGGGAATGAACTCCTTTTCCTCTCGCTAGCAACCAGGAGTCCTCCTCAAATCATGTCAGAGAAGGGCAGTCCTGATCAGAGGTTGGTGTTTCCAGACAGACCTGAGTTTGCAGGCAACAGCAGAAGTGAATTTCTGTGAATGAATCCTTATTTGGAGCACACTTCTAATGGAAAGGCATTCATGCTGAGGCTTTCTGAGTAAAAAAGAAACCCCTTCTGCTTATCATAGGAAGTACATACTTGGATAGAAAAGATTCCTAGTCCAGCTAACTCAAGTAGTTGGAGAAACAAAGGCAGCCATGCTTGCCGTTTTGTCCTCAGGAGAGAGATCGCAATCCCAGATGACCTCGCCTTGAGGTCCGAAGGGAGAAGTGGGAGTTGCAACCTCAGAATTCCATTCCGCATCAAAGAAAAGAGGATCACCCAGTTCAAAAGGACAGTAACAGTTTAGGAAGCTGAAAGTCTCCTGCTTTGTCTGTTTTCACCCCATGCAAAGCCTCTTATCTCAGCAAGCTGAGTTGTACCCCACTTCCAACACTCCCAGCATCTGTTTATTTCTCTCTTTTAAAAATCAGTTCCTCCCCCTGGAGAGGAGGGAATCAAAACACACAATTCATTTGGCCATCAAAAATGACTCCCATGTATATAAACCATTAACTTCCTGGCCAAGCCAGGAAGCAAATTGTATGTACGACACACACATGTACCCATTGCATCTTCAGCGGCACCTAAGCCACTTGTAAGAATGATCTCATGTTGGGGGGGGGGAGGAAGGGGAGAAGCAGGTTCTTGAATTGTGTTGTCTGTCATACGCCTCCCCATGTTGTGTTATCCCGTATGATCTTTGCCACAAACACACAAGCTGTAACACGATTCAATTATATATTTTTCCAATATTTCTTTACAAAGAACTGAAACCTAAACAAAAGAATAGCAAGTGTTTTCTTTTACAGTTGATTTTAATTATAAGAGTTTTAGCAGATTAGTCTATGAACTGAATGTGCTTATGGGGGGAAGGGGACAATATTTCTGAAGCGAGATACTACCAATGTATTTCCTTTTTCTTTTCGGACGATGCACATATGTGTTCCATAGCTGGCATAATCTTATAAGAGGCAGCCCTCCCCTGTGTGTGAGAGAAGGGAGAATGCCTCCTAGGAAGGTGCAGATTTTATGAGTCCTTGTATTAAACAAATAATAACCACAACATTTGAACTATTGCTATCAAGTGTTCTGAACACTCCGTGTGCATTATTAAGCAGTAACCCTCGTAAAAACCCTGCAACGCGCATCACTATTGTTATTTGCTTCTAGACAACCTGTTTATTGAACATTCATCCTGATTTGTTTGCACAAAGTTTCAGGGGACTTAGATGAAATCAGCTATTTACCAAGCATTCATCCTGTTTGCAGTTAATGGAGGGGCTGGGGAAACAACGGAGGAAGAATGAAATGTGGTTCTTGATGCACCTCCCCACACGACCATCAACTGTTTTGAAAACACCTGATGGAACTGCACTTAAGATTGCATCTCTATCTTTCACATAAGCACAGCAAGAGCGGGAGAGAGCATTTATTAAAATCTATATGCTGCCCATCTGGCTGGGTTGCCCCAACCACAGTAGGCAGTTCCCAACAAAAATAGTAAAAACACAATACAATAGGGTTGCCATACGCCCAGAATACTGCAGCCGCAGTAAAAATCTATTAGAACAAAAAAATACCATGGTGGTTCTCCCCATTAGAAGCAGTATCTTTGAAAAAATGGAATATGAGGGCTAATTGGCCAACATACATAGAGCTGTTAACTGAAGGTAAAATTAAAAGACTTTGAGGAGATAAGAGAATTGGTAACAGATTGGTTACAGTATCATCAATTAAATGATATTTTTATGACAGATAAAAAGGAAGGTTTTAGTTATGAATCATCAAAATTTCAAAAAGATGTTTTAGAAAATTATTGTGTAATTTGCTCATGGAGTGGCATACAAAAGATGAACAGGTTAAATCTGTAATGATACAATGAGCAAAAGACTTGGGACATAATATACAAATGGCAAAGTGGGAGAAGCTATGGAAAACAGAATTGAAATTCATGGGATGTTGTTCACTGAAAGTATATGAAAATGACGTATAGGTTGTATTTGACACCCGTCAAGTTAGCAAAAATATACAGAACAAGTTCAAATATTTGCTGGAAATGTAAAGAAAAAGAAGGTACCTTTTATCATATGTGGCGGACGTTTAAAGTAAAGAAAGATTTATGGGAGATGATATATAATGAAATGAAAAAAATGTTTAATACTAATAATAATAATAATAATAATTTTTTATTTATACCCCGCCCTCCCCAGCCAAGGCTGGGCTCAGAGCAGCTTACAAGCAATAATAAAAACAAGATGAATGATTACAAACTTAAAAACAAAAATAAAACACAACAATTAAAATAATGGAACATTAAAATATTAAAATGTAGCCTCATCGCAGGAGGAGAAGGAAAAGAAGGGGGAAAAAGAGAGAGGGGGGGAGGGAGGGAATCAAACTGGCTCCAAGCCAAAGGCCAGGCGGAACAACTCTGTCTTACAGGCCCTGCGGAAAGAAATCAGATCCTGCAGGGCCCTGGTCTCATGAGGCAGAGCGTTCCACCAGGCCAGAGCCAGAGTTGAAAAGGCCCTGGCTCTGGTCGAAGCCAATCTAACTTCCTTAGGGCCCGGGACCACTAGGGTGTTGTTATTTATGGACCTTGAGGCTCTCCGTGGGGCATACCAGGAGAGGCGGTCCCGGAGGTACGAGGGTCCTAGGCCGTGAAGGGCTTTAAAGGTCAAAAGCAGCACCTTAAATCTGACCCTGTACTCCACCGGGAGCCAGTGCAGCTTGAAAAGCACTGGGTGAATATGCTCCCATGGCAGAGACCCCGTGAGGAGCCTCGCTGCAGCATTCTGTACCCGCTGGAGTTTCTGGGACAGCTTCAAGGGCAGCCCCGCGTAGAGCGAATTACAGTAGTCAAGCCTGGAGATGACCGTCGCATGGATCACTGTGGCCAAGTCAGGGCGGGAAAGGTAAGGGACCAACTGCTTGATGCGGCGAAGGTGGAAAAATATCACCTTGGCTGTTGCTGTAACCTGCGCCTCCATGGAAAGGGAGGCGTCAAGGATTACACCCAAACTCTTAACGGAAGGCAATGGCACTAATTGGGCCCCCGCAAGAGAAGGGAGTTGGTCCCTCATCCCCATGCCATCCCGACCTAGCCATAGGACCTCTGTCTTCGAAGGATTTAGTTTCAATCGGCTCCCACGAAACCATCCAGCCACAGCTTCCAAGCATCTGGTCAATGTGTTTGGGGCCGAGTTGGTGTGGCCATCCATCAGCAGATAGAGCTGAGTGTCATCAGCATATTGGTGACAGCCCAGCCCAAAGCTCCGGATAATCTGGGCAAGGGGGCGCATAAAGATGTTAAAAAGCATCGGGGAGAGAATTGCGCCCTGCGGCACTCCACACACCAAGGAGTGGCGCGACGACATTTCCCTCCCTAGTGCCACCCTCTGTCCCCGACCAGAGATAAAAGAGCACAACCAGTTACGGGCTATGCCCTGTATCCCCACGTCTGCGAGGCAGTGGTCCAGAAGATCATGATCGACCATGTCAAAGGCTGCTGACAAATCTAAAAGGATCAGCAGTCCTGACCCGCCTCGATCCAGTTGTCTACGGAGATCGTCTGTTAAGGCAACCAGAGCCGTCTCCATCCCAAAACCAGGATAGAAACCGGACTGAAATGGATCTAATGCCGATGTTTCCTCCAGAAACCTACCAAGCTGCTCAGCAACCGCTCTCTCAGTTACCTTACCCAGGTATGGAAGATTTGAAACTGGGCGGTAATTGGATAGGTCTAAGGGATCTAATGAAGTTTTTTTTAAGAGTGGACACACCACTGCCTCCTTCAGTTCCCCTGGGAATGTCCCCGTGTCAAGGGACAAATTGATAATTTCAACCAGAGGGGTCCGCGCAACATCTGGACACTCCCTAATCAGCCAAGACGGGCACGGATCAAGGAGGCAGGTGTGGGCCTACTAACTTGGAGGAATCTATCCACATCAGTAGGGAGTATCTGATCGAAATGGTCCAACACTGGACCTGAAGTCATTCGAGGGGCCTCCAGTTCAGTCACTGTATCTAAATTGGCAGGGAGGTCACGGCGGAGCAATAGGACTTTATCCGCAAAAAAACTCGCGAATGCCTCACAGCTGTGGGTCGAATTTGTGCTTAAATTTGATTGTCCTCCTAAGGACGTTATTGACCTAATTATTCTAAAAAGTTGTGCCGGGCGAGAGCTAGCGGATGCAATGGAAGCTGCAAAGTAAGATTTCTTAGCAGCTTTCATAGCCATCTCATAGGCTTTCATAAGCGTCCTATAAGATGTTCTTGAGGCTCCGTCACGAGCCCATTGCCATACTCGCTCTAGCCGTCTGAGATCCCGCTTCATTTTCCGGAGCTCCTCAGTAAACCAAGGGGCCCGGTTTCGACGGGGTCGCAGAGGGCGCTTAGGTGCGATCTCATCAATGGCTGCCAAGAGCCGGTTATTCCAGTCCTCAACAAGGTCATCTAATGAGTCGCCAGGAGGAGCAGGGTTCCGCAAGGCTTGTCGGAATCTATCAGGATCCATCAGTTTTCGCGGACGAGCCCAAATAGGTTCGCCACTCGAGCCAGGGAGGAGCGGGAAGACAATCTTGGCTTTCAGAGCGTAGTGATCAGACCATGGCACTTCCACAGCAGGGAGCATGATCACATCTATGCCAGCCCCAAAGATCAGATCCAGCGTGTGGCCTGCTTGATGGGTAGGGCCCAAAACAACCTGGGAGAGCCCTAGTGTTGCCATGGAAGTCACTAGGTCCAGAGCTTGTGAGGAGGGAGCGGCATTGGCATGGACATTGAAGTCTCCCAAAACCAGTAGGTTTGGGAACTTCAAGGCCCAGCCTGCCACCACCTCCAGCAGGTCTGACAGGGTGGCTGCAGGTGTGCTGGGTGGTTGGTACACCAGCCAGACAGCCAAGCTCTCCTTGGTGCCCCACACGAGACCAACACATTCAATGCCGGAGATCGCCGGTGATGGCAGAGCTCTGAAAGAGCAATCCTCCCGGAATAACAACGCTACTCCTCCCCCCCGACTCACAGTCCGCGATTGATGGAGGATAGAGAAACCTGGGGGTGTTATCTCATGTAGGGAGACTACTTCGCCTTCCCGTACCCAGGTCTCCGTCACGCAAGCCAGGTCAATCCCCTGTGAGACAAAAAAGTCACGCATGGTGGCGGTTTTGTTGCCTATGGACCTGGCATTGCACAGCACCAATGTTGGAGGTGTGTAATCCTTGCTCTTCCTACCCTCATGCCTTGGGATGGGGCGTAGATTGGAAGGGGTACGAGGATCACTGCATCTCGAAACCCTTCGCCGATAGAGATATCTAGCCCCACCGCCATTCCTCCCTAGCCCTTCAATTTTGGAAATCCCAGATCCCATACTAGCCTCCCCAATAGATGGGTAACATCCCCTCAATAACAAGTCATCCTTGGGCCAGGACTCATGGGTCAAAATGGTATGGGAAAGAGGTGGAGGTCTGATAGGGTAAGTATCCCTAGAAGATAAAACCCAACCAACCGCACCCCAAGTGGGGGGGACAGTCCCATGGTGTTTCATTAACTGTCAATCCCCCTTTCCCTCCTGGGTTAATTGGAGGATTATTGGTTCTATCTGTGGCTGTGGAAGTATTAATGAGGTATGTGTTATAAAATGTGGATCACTGGCCAACAAAGAGCCAGATTCAAATTCGGAAGATCTGTCAATTCTGTCTCGCCAGGAGTACAGTAGAGAAGGCTGATCATTCTGATAAGTTTTTGGAACATTAGGCAAAGGTCCAGATGTAGATTTGGTGCTGGATATCTCCAGATTGTCAGCAACATAGAGTTCTTTATGTGTTGTTGCCATGGAAATGTCGGAGGCGCCAAATTCCTCATCTAATTTGGTGTCGTTTGAAAAGGGAACAGGGAGTTGCACTGATGTCTTTCGATGGGATAAAGAGCTGTTGGACGTCTTTAAATATTGTGCTCTAGGCTCTACTGTCCTTATATTTTGGGTAGAAATCTGTCTTTATACTCGTTAGCCTCTTCTTCAGGTCTTGTAATTCTAGGCTTACAGAGTTCTTTTCTTCCTTCGGGCAATTAGTATTTCTAGTGTTGAGCTTGGTTTCCTTTATCTGCATTAGCTTTGACTCTATGCAAGGGACCAATTGCCTCCTTGTTTCGTCCTTAAATACCCTCACTGGGCGGAGAGAATGGAACCACCATAGGGTATCCTTTATCTCCATGAGTCGATATGGGAGGGTTGATGACCTAAAGGTCATAAATAGGCGCATGGTGTTTCTCAAGGTAGGCAGGAAGTGGAAATTTTCTAGATCTACATTTCGGTAATGGTAATTCAGGAGCTGAGACAAGGACATAGTAATTTGTCTGCGGTTCATCCACCTATGAGTGTATTGGTGAATCTCAAGCATTATCTGGTTCGTTTGCAAGACTTGACAGGACCTCACTTCATCCATAGTTTGAGTTGGTGAGTTGTTAACAGAGTCATTTCTTATCATCTTTTTAAGCCCTTGGGCATTTAAAGGGGAGGAACTAGTATCCAATTGTTTCTCAATGTTAACTATTCTGGTGAGGATTTCATCCAGTCTTTGGAGAACCAGAACCATAGTTTCTGTAGACAACATGCAAATCTCTTGGTAGGGGTGCATATCCAGAATCGGTTGAAAGCAGGCTCCTCTGATATCTTGTTCTAGAGGCATGGGTGGGTCAGCGTTAGGAGTGGGAGGAATCCCTCCTGCTCTTGCCCTCTTGGACGGATTAGCTTTTAAAAGTTTAAAATAACTTTTGTTTAAAAACCAGAAGTTTTACTAGGAATTATAGGTACCGAGATACCAAAGGATCAGAAAAGATTGCTTATGTATGCAACAACAGCTGCACGGATGCTACTAGCCCAGAGATGGAAGGAAGAAACTATCCTGACCAGAGAAGAATGGCAAACCAAGTTGATAGACTAGGCCGAAATGGGAAAATTAACTGGGAAGCTCAGAAATCAAGAAGACAAGAACTTTAATAAGGAATGGGAAAAGTGTATATTTTATTTACGAGACCACTGTAAACAGGTTAAAACATTAGCAGGATTTTAACCACACTTGTAAAGTATGGATAATTTAGAAGGATTAAATATTTGGATAAATATTGATATGCAGTTAGAAAAAATGCCATTAGGACCCATGGAAGGGATGGGGGGGGGGAGTCAGGAGATTCAGAGCAATCTTGACATGCGGAGTCAGAACTGATTTTTGTTGTATGTATATACCTTTAAAAATCAAATTAAAAAATTATGCAAAATAATAATAATACTGCAGCCACAAGCAGTGTCCGGGCAGAAATCGTCTATATGTCCAGGAAAATCCAGACATATGGCAGCCTAGGTCAGCAGTATCAATTTCCCTCAGAAATAGCTCAAAAACGTCCAATTTCTTTGCAATTTTGCAAAAAGAGCTCCAATACTTTTCTGTTCGGATTTTCACTTTTTGAAATATGGCAACCCTACAACACAACATCACACACTAAAAACTTCCCTAAGCAGGGCGGCCTTAAGATGTCTTTCAAAAATCACATAGCAAACAAGCCTTACTGCCTCCCTTCCCAAAGGAGAGGGGGCACAACCTAGCCGAGCCTTCTCTAGCCATTTACAGCTCTGTAGTCCTTAAGCCCTTCATTTGCTAACAAGCATGGGCATGCATTGTGAAGTTTCCTTGCAAAATCTCCCACCATTTTCAGGTGGGATTCACCAGCAACTGTGTTGAATTGAGAGGTCTTGTGCAACCAACCCACTTCCCCCACAAAGTCAGGCTTCTTGCTGTAAGGGAAAGTGACAGAGAAATACACTAGAAAGTGGGGGGACAGCACTTGTTTTGACGCATATCATCTAACCTCCCCCATAAACAAATCAGAATGAATATTCATTAAACAGTCAACATTATCTAATCTCCCTGAAAACCTATCAAGATGAATGCTCAATGAGCAGGTCACCTGGAAGCACCCGTAGCATCTAATAATAATAATAATAATAATAATAATAATAATAATAATAAATTATTATTTGTACCCCGCCCATCTGGCTGGTTCTCCCCAGCCACTCTGGATAGCTTCCAACAAAGATTAAAAATACATTAAAATGTCACACATTAAAAACTTCCCTGAACAGGGCTGCCTTCAGATATCTTCTAAATGTCAGATAGTTGTTTATCTCTTTGATATCTGATGGGAGGGTGTTCTACAGGGCAGGCGCCACTACCGAGAAGGCCCTCTGCCTGGTTCCCTGTAACCTTACTTCTCGCAGTGAGGGAACTGCCAGAAGGCCCTCGGAGCTGGACCTCAGCGTCTGGGCAGAACGATGGGGTGGAGACGCTCCTTCAGGTATACTGGGCCAAGGCCGTTTAGGCCTTTAAAGGCCAACACCAACACTTTGAATTGTGCTTGGAAACTAGAAAAAGAGTGGCTCTAACTTCCATCTCCTGCTTGCACTGACTCTGAATACTTCTCCCTCCAAAGGGCAGCCCCACGTGGCTCTCCTGGTCTTTTCTGGTAGACTTCTCCTGACAAGCTCACACAATGCCACTTGCCAGGAGACAAGAAATAGACCCAGAGGGCCTTGGCAGGAGCATTCCAAAGCTAAAAATAGCTATGGGTCAGCTGTGAAGGAGCCTGAGGCTCCTTTCTCCCTATACTTTACCTTCCCATGCACAGCTGGTGCTGCAGTCACCAAGAGGACAAACAGCCCCATGACAAATCCTGGGTCTGCCTCTTTCCATCAACAACTCCCCCCTCCTCTTCTCCTCCAGGCATCTCTGCTGCTAGAAGCCAGGTTGCTGCTAAATTATTACAGGGAGTAGGAAAGAAAGAAAGAAAGAAAGAAAGAAAGAGAAAGAACGCTGTTCTGGAAGCAACGATGGGGAAACCATCCATTTCCGTTTCTCATTCTTCCAAGTTCTTAAGTTCAGTTCTCCCCATTTCTACCTCGGTTTGCACTTAAAAGGGGGCAATCCACCTGAAAATTCACCAGTAAATTGCCCCTAATATACAAATTTGTGTGCATTTTTGCCTAATGTAAACATTTTTGCAATCTTCCTTGATATAATGCATTTTATAACGTTGCTTTTGCTAATACATTTGCATTCTTATGCACACCTCACACTAGTATAATTGCATTACAAAATTCAGAGAAGCGTGCATTTTGAAAGATGTCTGTGCTCACCTTTCAACATGAACTGAATCAAATTTCTCCCCCTGTCCTTAGCTGGAAGCAACCCTTTCATTCAGTCAACACTGACCGAACACCTTGTGGGGATTTGGGATTATAGAGAGAAGATAGTTATTGAGTCTTCTCCTGTTCTTATCAAATGCATTTCAATGAAACATTCCCTCTTAGGCCCCTTTAAATAATATTCTAGTATCTTTCCAGCAGCTGCATAATTTAACTTTGTCTGCTTTTCCTTTCAGTCAAGCTGCCATTCAGTTAGCATTTGCTATAGTTATTTTAACAAACATTACCAACTTAAGTCCCATTGATTTTAGAAAGGAACATTTACGTATACACTTTATTCTCCCACTGTAATCAGTGGTGATTAAGACTGCAGCCCTATTCAAAAACAACTACAAAAATGTTGTTTTAGGTAGATTGGACTCCGTAGCCTCTTTATAGGAAAGAATTGGCTAATTCAGATAGATGCTGGTGATGTCATGTTGATATTGCTTCTTGGAGGCAGAGAACGTGGGTGTGTCCTCTTTTAGGTCAGAAAATGGTCTTATTTTGCTTGGGGGGAAATCTTTGATATTTGTAGATGTTCATGACTTGAAATCCTATGATCTGAGGAGCAACAGATGGATCCCTTGAGCCCTTATGGTTTCAAAAGGACTTATACTTCAAGGTTAGAAGGACATAAAAAAGAATTTTATTTACAGGCATGCATATTGTTGCAAACTGCCCTAATTTCTGAGCAGTGTGAGATTCCAGGGGTCCCAGACGCTTACGCAAGGTTTGTGTTTCCTTTTGGAAATGAGGCACAGTGGAATCTTTGGGATTTGTAGTTTATTTACACATATACGCAGCTTGTTAAGGGTGCTTGTAGCCAAAGGAAGGGGCACAGCAGAGACTTCACTATGGTCAAAGATAACGCTTACAGTCACTTCTATAGCTCTGGTTAGCTGCACACACCAATCTAGAGTAGCTACTCCCAGATGCGAGCTCCATGCAGCAGTTGCAGCAACTAGGAACCACTCCCCCTCCACCATTTTATCTACCTTCCCTTGACAGGCTGTGAACAGGTAGTGGAGACTACGCCTGTGTGGAAACATCCTCTGCTCTTCCTGCTTCAGTTCTCTCCTTGTTCTGGGAGACAGTGGCGCAGGCAAGGCAGGGGGAAGCACTTGGCCCTTCACTTGCCTGTCCGGCCTCTTCCTCCTCCCTTTCTGAGCCATCCTGTGCTCCACTCTCCAGCTTTGAAGCTTCCCCTTGCCTCCTGGCTGGTTTAGATGCCCGCAAAACCACTGCCCTCGTCTCCCGAAGGCACCTTTGCCCAGTTCCTGACACAACCTGGACCTACTTTGGAGGAGTTCACAGCATTAACAACCCAAAAGGATCTTGTTTCTCCCATAGCCACAGCCTTGGATTCAAACAGAAATCAAACAACATGCTCTGCCTCTCCAGGTTGCTGATTTTCTTCTAGATCACTTTACTCCTAACTCCAACCTCTCTACTCTAAACTCTTGACTTTATTTGTTGAGGGAGGGAGCGCCCCCCCCCCATTTTCTGCCTGGCACAGAGCCCTCTTTGATCCTTTGTTCACTCAATGGACCATCACTCAGGCAATCATTCAACACAGGAAGCCAGTCTGATTTAATTAGCTGTTAACACTCGCTGGATCCAGTGATTAGAGAGGCCGGGCAACCAGTTTAACACCCCAAGCCTTGATTAAAGTCTAATACTTACTGGAGCCAGGAATCATAGGTCTCTGGCACCCACAAACTCCTAACACTATTATTCTCCAAGTTCAGTAAAACAGTCGTGATATATTTTGTACTTATTTAATGGATGCAATTTTATAGTTAGTATTTTTCCTTAATGGTGGTGGTATGAATTTTTTTGAAAACAAATATGTAAAAATAAATGTTATAAAAATCCTTTCACAAAAGGAAATTTAAAAATCTAGACTCCTAGCAAAGGAATCTTCCTACTCAAACCTTCTAAAGGAAGAGGTAACTGTTTTCATTTGTGTTTCTTCTACCTACCCACAGATTGGTGCTCCCAACAGGAATTCACAGTATGGGGGAAACCTGATAGGGCTCTCCAAGGTGCCACCCCCACTTTGCAGTGCCCTCCCCCTAGGGACACATTTGCCCTCTTCCATTTACAAATTTAGATGGCCACTGAAGACGTTTTCATTTACTCAGTCTTTTGTAAACACAGGCTAGATTGTTAATACCTAACAGTTGCAGACTTTTTTGAGGGGCTGTTAATGGTTCTGGCCCCTTCATGGATCACTGCCTTGTCATGGCGAAGGGGCTCCAATAACTCCGAGAAGCTAGGAGCTTTATGCCAGGGGTCAGCAAACATTTCCAGCAGGGGGCCGGTACACTGTCCCTCAGACCTTGTGGGGGGCCAGACTATATTTCGGAGGGGGAAAAGAACAAATTCCTATGATCCACAAATAACCCAGAGATGCATTTTAAATAAAAGCACACATTTTACTCATGTAAAAACACCAGGAAGGCCCCACAAATAACCCAGAGGTGCATTTTAAATAAAAGGACACATTCTACTCATGTAAAAACACGCTGATTCCCGGACCGTCTGCAGGCTGGATTTAGAAGATGACTGGGCCGAATCCGGTCCCCGGGCCTTAGCTTGCCTACCCATGCTTATGCCATGCAGGGCCACCCAAGACGGACAGGTCATAGCCGAGAGTTTAATAATAATAATAAATAATAATAAATTTTATTTATATCCCGCCCTCCCCAGCTGAAGCCGGGCTCAGGGCGGCTAACAACACTAAAACAGTGCAACATTATAAAAACATTATAAAAATTAATTAAAATCAAAATTGATGGCAACCATAAACTAAAGTTTTGTAAAAATTGCCAAAGGAGGGAGTCAGGCTACGCCCTGACCAAAGGCCTAGTAGAACAGCTCTGTCTTGCAGGCCCTGCGGAAAGATGTCAAGTCCTGCAGGGCCTTTGTCTCTTGTGACAGAGCGTTCCACCAGGTTGCAGCCGCAGCCGAAAAAGCCCTGGCTCTAGTTGAGGCCAGCCTAACCTCTCTGTGGCCTGGGACCTTCAAGATGTTTTTATTTGAAGACCGTAAGTTCCTCTGTGGGGCATACAAGGAGAGGCAGTCCCGTAGGTACGAGGGTCCTAGGCCGTATAGGGCTTTGAAGGTTAAAACCAGCACCTTAAACCTGATCCTGTACTCCACCGGGAGCCAGTGCAGCCGGTATAGCACCGGATGAATGTGATCTCGCAGCAAAGACCCTGTAAGGAGTCTCGCTGCGGCATTCTGCACCCGCTGGAGTTTCTAGGTCAGTCTCAAGGGCAGCCCCACGTAGAGCGAGTTACAATAATCCAGTCTGGAGGTGACCGTCACGTGGATCACAGTGGCTAGGTCAGGGCGAGAGAGGTAAGGAGCCAACTGCTTAGCTTGGCGGAGATGAAAAAATGCTGCCTTTGTTATAGCTGCAATCTGCGCCTCCATGGAGAGGGAGGTATCAAAGATTACACCCAAACTCTTAATGGACGGTGCTGGCACTAACTGTGCCCCCGTAAGAGATGGGAGTTGCCCCCTCAATCCCATATCGCTCTGTCCCAGCCAGAGGACCTCTGTCTTCGAAGGATTTAACTTCAACCGGCTCCCACGTAACCATCCAGCCACAGCTTCCAAGCATCTGATCAGTGTGTCTGGGGCCGAGTCAGGATGGCCATCCATCAACAGATAGAGTTGGCTGTCATCAGCATACTGGTAGCAGCCCAGCCCAAAACTCTGGACAAGCTGGGCGAGGGGGCGCATAAAGATGTTAAAAAGCATCGGAGCGAGTATCGCACCCTGGGGCACTCCACACACCAAGGAGTGGCGGGATGACAATTCCCCCCAAGCGCCACCCTCTGTCCCCGACCAGAGAGAAACGAGTGCAGCCATTGAAGGACTGTGCCCTGGATCCCCACGTCGGCAAGGCGGTGGTCCAGGAGTTCGTGATCAACCATGCCGAAGGCTGCTGACAGGTCTAGAAGAATCAGCAGCCCCAACCCGCCTCGATCCAGCTGCCTGCGGAGATCATCTGTTAGGGCGACCAGAGCCGTCTCGGTCCCATGACCAGCGCGGAAGCCAGACTGGAATGGATCCAGAGCCATTTAGTTTAGACTAAATGTGATCCACTTGGAGAAGGAACTGGCAAACCACTCCAATATTTTGCCAAGAAAACTCCATGGACATAAAAAAGGAGAAGCTTTGAGAAGAAAGTGAGAGTTTCCAAGGCATTCTCTGGTTCATGGAGTCACTGAGAGTCGAACACAACTAAGACGACTAAACAACAACAACGGTCCTGGGCCATTGTTATGGTTTTTTTATTATATGTATTTTGTTTTTTGTATCTTATTGTAAATTCTCTTGGGAAAGTGATCTAAAACTGTAACTAATATGTAAATAAATTGGCTAATCTAGACAGAGCTTCTCTATCGCCGTCATTTTCCAAACCTTTGCACGCCACAAAAGAGGGGCCAAATCAACTTCCCAGGGGGAAGCTTCTCTAACATTTAGGGAATAACCATGTGATGCCTGTTTGTTCAACACACAATTGATAACCATTTATGGAAAGGCTGTAATTTTCTGAAAAGTGGAATATTGCTACCTGGAATCCTCTTTGGGTCTGATGGCCCCACTGAATAGCTGGGGAAATACCTTTTACCAGGGGAAATATAAGGGTCTCCTTGACAACAGCTTCCTGCTTTGCTGGCTTCAGGATTTGTGTTAGATCTGAAGTCCAAAAAGCGCTGTCTGCAAAAGAAAAGGGGTGTGTGGAAATAAAACAGGAAAAAGCAACGTGAGGTTTTATGCCTCAGAATTCTGACTAAAGCAACATTTAGAAGCTCTCGTAAGCTTCCTACAGAAACCAATGTCAGTTCCCTTCAAGGCTTCTACTACAGGAAGCTCCTTTCCCTGTATCTCCCCCCAATAACATTCATAACACATTCCTATTAGCGGTATGAAGAGCTATGAATGGATTAAATGTGCTCGCTGTGCTGTGCCCACATCTCTAGGCTGCTCGTTTAAGTGAAGCACGATTCAAGTGCTTGCAAGGGAGATCCCTCAAGAACTCCTTGCTGCAGCCAAAAACAGCAATAGTGATGATTCCGTAGCAGGAAAAGTGGGGCACACCATGTCTTTGTTCTACTGGGGGCAAGAGAGTGCCCATCCAGGGAGGGGGGGGCTGCAGCTGCAGTCGACTGGCAAAATTCCACACCTCGATGTTTTATTTATAAGTGACAAACCCAACATCGATGGAATAAAATGAAAAATCTCTCTCATCTTCAGGAAACTGAAAGATAAACTTCCATTATTTACCAAGCACCATCAGTATACTTGGGCACACAGCACAGGCAGAGAGAGAGGGAAAAGAAACAAAGTCTGCAGCCTCAGCCACAGGAGGGCATCATTTCCTGACAGCATCTCCCAGCACCAAAGGTGGCGACAGTTTTACTATTTCCTCCAAGAATTATACAGGACACGTGAGATATGGAATGTCACGTATAGCACACCAGTTAAAACAGAAGGCATTCGGTGCACACAGAACTGGCAAATCCTCAGAATAGCTACCAATTTGGGAGCAAACTCTGGCACAGCTTGAGAATTGAGATATCAGCAAAGCTCACCGGGTTCAGACCCAGAAACAAGATTTCGGGAGTTGGGAAATGTTCATCTCAAAGAGGAGAGCATTAGCAGCAGCTGAATTCTTCTCTAAAGGTAAAGGGACCCCTGACCATTGGGTCCAGTCGCGGACGACTCTGGGGTTGCAGCGCTCATCTCGCTTTACTGGCTGAGGGAGCCGGCGTACAGCTTCCGGGTCATGTGGCAAGGATGACTAAGCTGCTTCTGGCGAACCAGAGCAGTGCATGGAAACGCCATTTACCTTCCCGCCAGAGCAGTACCTATTTATCTACTTGCACTTTGATGTGCTTTCGAACTGCTAGGTTGGCAGGAGCAGGGACCGAGCAACAGGAGCTCACCCCGTTGTGGGGATTCGAACCGCCAACCTTCTGATCAGCAAGTCCTAGGCTCTGTGGTTTAACTTACAGCACCACCCATGTCCCCAATTCTTCTCTAGCTCAAGTTAAAATCCAAGCTGGGGAAGATTTCTTGGCTTACCCTTACTTTGAAGAGTTAATCCTAGGAAAACTGGAACAGGGGTGCAAAAGCTCACCCCTTGCACTAGACCTTATGCCAAGGGTCAATCCTCTCCCTCCCCCTCCCCTAGCTGGGAGTGAATCCCTACCTGAAAGCCCTAGTTGGGGTTGTTTTGCTTTTTGACACTGGATGGCTCAGTGGGTTACAGGTAGTGCTGATAATGCCAAGGTTGCAGGTTTGATCCCCATATGGGACAGCTGCATGTTCCTGCATTGCAGGGGGTTGGACTAACTGATCCTCAGGTTTCAACTCTACAATTCTATGATTCTATGACATATATTATATATATGTACACATACATACATGTTATATATATTTCGTACTGTACTATGTCGGTGGTGGTGGTGGAATCAGTCTTTTTCATTAAATGATGGAAGAGTGTGCCTTTGGGGTGAAGTCAAACCGTTGGAGAGTTACAGCGGTTGATATGAAGACCAATATGGAAGAGACATGTTTTGTTGCAGCTGAGGCAAATGAAGGCATCCAGTTGTGCTGATACAGGTGTACCAGGATGTTTCTTCTTTCTACATTCTTCCCAGCAGTCACTTCTCTTCTAGTCACTCCTGTATATAGCTTTCTTATTTTTCTTGCTTTGTTTTAACTCGACTGTAGGCCATGTTTGGGTTGCTCCTGACCAGTCGACGGGACAGTAAATTTATTTATCATTTCATTTACAAATCGTATACTATGAAGCATCTCAAAGTGATTTCATGATGCAATAAAAACATACACTAAAACATTAGGCTATTAACAATGATAATAATAGATATGACCCCTCTTATGCTCTTCTAGCAACATCTTCCTCAACAACTTTGCAGCTTTAGATGTTGGCATCCATGGTCTGAACAGACAAATTTAGGGCCAATTCTCATAAAGCAACAATTTGTGAGTGCATGCCTAAGCTGTTTTAAGAATACCCTTTAAAGTGCAATGCTTGAGCATGACAAACATTCATTTGCAAACACAAATGTATCATGCAGTTCCTATGCACTCATCAGAAAGTCAGAGTTCTTTCCATTGTTTGCAGAGAGATAGCCACATTACTCTGTGGCAGCAAGAACAACTAAGAGTCTTGTGGCACCTTAAATGTATTATGGCATAAGCTTTTGTAGACTAGAGTCCACTCTTTCAGATGCATCATGACTATAATTCCCTGTGCTGGATGCACTATTCATTGGCAAACCTGGATTTGGTGCAGTTATGTTATGCATGAATTAAATGTTTCCAGACAGGCTTTGTCGGGGGAGTTTTCCAACCAAGAGCTCTTTCACACAACAGCCTATTGCCACCCATTTAAACTCCCTGTGCTCAAACCAAAGCGTTTCAGCTTTTGGCACTTGGAACAATTGAGGTTTGGCTTCAAGCACAAGTCTAAAATAGCAAGGACAAACCGCACGATCTGAAGTCAGCGAACATAAAGTTATGGAGAAGCTAAAGAAACAACTTCTCCTGCCCTTGACCTCTCTTGCTTCTGGGGCCTCTCATCCGCAGACCGCAGGCAATTTAGCATTCCACGCTGGGGAGAGAAATTCACACGACTCAAACAACAGCAGCAAAAGAATCAGAAGCTTCAAAGCCAACAGCCTCATTGTACATCTCAGAGGTCATGATCTTAACAGAGCGCTTTGAGGAAATAACCTCAGAGCCCAACCAGAGACAAATCTCAGCTCGGAACATTTAACATCCTGCTCTGCAACCTTGCGGAGGCTTCGAATTGTGCACTTCCTGCGTCCAGGCCTGTGTTTTACAAGGGCGCTTGTGTCTGCTTGAGCTGTAAGCTGCCTCTCCAGGCTGTTTTGACCCTTCACCATGCTCATCCCTTCCTGCCCTCATCCCACCTGGACCCTTAAGGATGCAGGAAGGGCTGGGAGCAAAGCCACGGGGCTGGGGCTGCCTGTCTTGGGATTGGAAATGTAAATTCCCAGCCTTTGCAAAGAAAGCATCAGCAGCCACTGCTCCATTTTTTCTCTCCCCTCCTGGCGGCTCTCCTCCTGCCTGGGCAGCGAGCAGGCGCAGAAGCAAACATACACACAGAGCTTTGTCAACGTTAATTACCAGAAGCCTGGAGCCCAGCAGTCATCCTGTTGACTAATTTGTCAGACGCTGCTGACTCAGCATCAGGGAGGCCAGCTTGCAGGGAGGAGTGCAATTGGGGAGCGGATGCCTTTATTCTTCTGGCCTTCCCTTCATCCCAGAGCCTTGTGTGGTGGCTGTGGGTGACCACCTCCATTCAGAAGATCTGTGTCTAGGACAGCTTTTGATCCAAAGGCTCGCCAGCCAGGGATAGTTGAGGAAGGGAGTGGATTGGTTAGGCTGAGCTTATGCTGGCTGTTGTTGTTTTCCTTCTTCAACTAGGCTTCCTCTGCTGTCATTTGACACAGCCCCTGCCCGGGTGAGAGTAGGACAAGAGATGGCTGGGAGACAAGCTCTGCTCCTGATCTGAAGGACAAAGTGCCTTCAGGTGGGCCCTCACCAACAGTACTTTGTGTCCCAACACTAGCAGTGCTGTGTAGCTGCCATTTAAAAATTCTTGCAGTGCCCTGAAGCAATGCCACATCAGAAGCACTGTGGGAAATTAAAATGGCAGCAAGACTTTAAAAGGCAGCTAGGGCAGGGGTCAATAGTTGACCGTTAGCAGTTTGGGTGCTGATGCCAGTCCTGCTGAGGACAAAGGCTGTGTAAACACTACTGATTTAAACCACACAGGTATTGTCAGGAGTTGTTTCATCTCAAAGTGCAGTTGTTCACTCACCTGTAGGCCATGTTTGTGTCTCCCTTGACCAAATGACAGGATAGCAAATTTATTCATTATTTCATTTACAAATTGATTACTATGAAGCATCCCAAAGCGATTTCATGATGCAATAGAAACATAACACTAAAACATTGGGCTATTAATAGGTATCAAGCAATGTCTTCCTCAACAACTTTGCAGCTTTAGATGTTGGCATCGATGGTCTGAGCAGACAAATTTAGGGCCAATTCTCATAAAGCAGCAATTTGTGTGTGTACACTGAGGCTGTTTTAAGAGTACGCTTTAAAATGTGATGTGTGAACATGACAAGCGTTCATTTGACATGTCTTAGGGTAACATGCATGACTGCAAGCTGTAAATCAGTTTACTTAACAAAACAAACAATACACTTTGTATTAAAGCCAAAGTGTAGAACTTCAAGTGTGAAGTTACTGGGCAGTTTGGCATATGTTGAGGGTGAAGGAGATACAGTGGTACCTCGGGAGGCTTGAGATTCCTGCATTGCAGAGGGTTGGACTAGATGGCTCTTAGATGACTCTATACAGTGGTACCTCGGGTTACAGATGCTTCAGGTTACAGACTCCACTAACCCAGAAATATTACCTCGGGTTAAGAACTTTGCTTCAGGATGAGAACAGAAATCGTGCTCCAGCGGTGCGGAAGCAGGAGGCCCCATTAGCTAAAGAAGTGCTTCAGGTTAAGAACAACTTCAGGTTACGTACGGACCTCCAGAATGAATTAAGTACTTAATGTTTGATGTATTACATTATTTTAATATTTTTGGAAGCCGCCCAGAGTTGCTGGGGAAGCCCAGCCAGATGGGCGGGGTATAAATAATAAAATTATTATTATTATTATTATTATTATTATTATTATTATTATTAACCCGAGGTACCACTGTAATTCTTTTTTAAGAAGTAGTGAATATTTAAAATTGGAGACGACCCAGATTGTCCCTGCCTGTGGAGAAAAGAGCCCATATCTTTGTGGCTCTGCAAACAAGAGAAAGGAAAAAACCTGAGGGTGGAAAGCAAATTTCCAGCACAGGTCACGGCGGGAGTGCTGTTGTGCTCAGGTCCTGCTTGGCCACAGAACAGGATGCTGGATGGGTCTGATCCACCAGGACTCGTCTAATGTTCCCACCTTCCTTCTAATGTTCTTACCTCCCAAAACTTCTCAGAAGACATTTTCCCTCAGGGTTTGTGTGGCCAGAGAGAGGGTGGAACCAGGCCCATGCTTTTGTCCAGACAAACGTAGAGCCAAAGGTGACAACTAATTTGCTGGATAATTCCCAATCTCAGGCTTGCCCTTGGTTTCAGCCATGAGTCAGCCGCTCTGCTTGTCAAAGCCGGTGGGTTCCTCATTAAATCCTAATGGAATATGAACAAGCATCAAAGCAGGAAAAGGGCCATGAATGTGTGACCAGGACTTGGGAAACAGCTCGCTTGCATACAAGGCTAGCAGCAGCAACCGCAGCTGCGAAACTCTGTGCCAAGCCTGAATTCCATGTGCAGGGGGAAATTGAGAGACATCACCAACAACTGGGCTCTGTCTGGAGAAAGCAAAGCCCAACACTTTCTTGAAACGTTCCGACCTTTTCCTCATTTAGGGTTGCCAAAGCTTTGCTACTACTTCAAACAAAAGTTTTGGGTCTCTTCTCTGGCCAGACAGTAGTCCAGCCAAGAAAAGCAACTTCAGAGATTGTGGAAAATATGCTTCCATCCAGATGAATATTATGCATGCAGCCTAAATATGTGAAACAGAGATGGTATGTGGTGGAGTGAACACCCATCTGGGAGACCTGGGTTTCAGTCCCTCAAGAAGGCAATTGTTTTTTGGAGGGTTTCCAGCAAGTTGTAGCCCCTCTCGCTCTCTATGCTTCAGTATATAGCCTGTAAAATGTGCATGGTAACCACCTAGGGAATCACACAGAACCTAAACCTATCCTTAAAATCAGTTCATAAAGGGTTTTGTCTTTCAGTGAACCAGGACTGAGCCGAAACCTGAAACCTCTTGACTGCCTTACCCCCGAACTGGAATTGGAACCAAATTGGTGAGGGCTCCTCTCAGCTTCTTCAAGGCTTCTTCCAGCTCTGTGGGTCTTTCTTGAGTCTATTAAAAAGATACAATAGAATCAGAGAATTGTAGAGTTGGAAGGGAACCCCTGAATGTCATCTAGTCCAACCCCCTGTACTGCAGGTATCTCAACCAGATCATACATGACAAATGGCCATCCAACCTTTGCTTAAAAACCTCCGCCACTTCTCAGTGGAGTCTGTTCCAATGTTGAACCAGCTCTTATGGTCAGAAAGTTCTTCCTGATGTTTAGTCGTAATATCCTTTCGTGTAACTTGAGTCTGTTGGTTCAGATCTTAGCCTCCGGAAGAGAAGTTTGCTCAAAAGTCTCTTTCAAAATAAAATTTAAATCAGGGGGTGGTGCAGAGGTAAAAACCTCTCGATTTGTCACAGAAGACCTTCACAGGAGGCTAAATAAAAAGCTCACTTCCGTGTCATTTTGCTGACTTCCAGCACTTTGTAAAGGAAGTTCTGACTACTATTTTGCCTCAGCAGCTCCCAGAAGCAAAAGGCTTCCTCACCTCCACTTGACTGGTCAAGAGAACTATCCTGATTCCGATTTGCAGCTGTGGTTGGACAACTGCCTATGTGTATGCAATAACTTGCTTGCAGAATTGCTGTTGCAGAGATGCTATTCAAGCCGGCTGAATAATTCATGTGTGAATAAATATTCTTTGTTGAGTTGTGTGGTTCTGCTGACTCAGTGTAAGTCAGCATTGCCAGAGCCTCATCCAATTTGCTCATTTAAAGAAACGTCCAGGCCTCCTTCTTCCTGTTTTCAGTTGGGACAGCTGATCCATGGATTATCGGCATCCTCTGCCCTTGGTCAAACAGTGTGGCCGTGACGCATTGGCTGTGCTTACATGTACAGTTTACCAATGAATCTAGCACATAATAACTCGCTCATCTGAATAAAAATAAAAGCTGTTCTTGACAGAAGAGGCTTTGAATGGATTGTGGCTACTGTGAGAACTAGCAACTCACTCTGAAAGTAGGCCAACCCTGGGGTTGTGAATTCTCCTTACTTTTTTCCCCCTTCCTCTGTTTTCTGGTTTCGATCCAGAAGTCACGCTTTGGTTATGCTGGCCTTAAAATACGGCTTTTCACACTTCAGTCAACACTTTGCTGCACAGTCGCTTAAAGGAAGCCGTCAGTAGCCATGTGAATGCAGCACTTGGAAGGAATGCCATCTTTTCCCAAGCACAACACCTGAGAAAAGCAAAACTCAGCGAGTTTTGTCAAGCATGGCACCCTTCTGAGATGCCAAGTATTATGTATGCCATCTTCTGTTGACTGAAAATGAAAAGTTTGGAATGATATATTTCAGCTGTAAGATCGTTGTCTCTTTTTTTGATGCTGCTCTGTAAAGCAAAAATACTGCATCATCAGCATCATTATTATTTATGAATAACAACAGCAACTTATCATATATCATTCTACACGTGGGGATCCTGAGCCAAAATGGTAGTATCCACAGAGACAAGAAAGGTATTTGCAGGCTTGGAGAAATCCAAGGGGATTTGTGGGGTAGGGCATGTTAAGGTCTGAATCCCTGAAGAGAGCCCAGCAAAGACTGAGCATGCTGAGCAGCCACAAAATGCTGGATGAATGTTGGAAAAGGGTGGGGGGGGGGAATAAAAAAACAGAGGGGTTAGGGAACATAGTAGAATATCCTAGGAAAGAGCATGGGCGGTGGCTGGAACCTGAGCAGGGCTTTACTCTGCAAAATTTTGTTGCAGATCCTACATGCTACTTCTAATGTTAGAGGCATAAAAGGGGCACTTCCCTTTGCTTGCTTTTCTCCACTAAAGGGTCCATACTTTATAAACCTTTTTTTAAAAGATATAAATGAATTATAATAAATTTCCACTGTCACCAGCCCTACATTGATTGATTGATTGATTGATTGATATATTGATTTTTGGTAGCCTTAACATAGCTTCTCACTAAAGAATAAGGCTGATGTACCAACCGGTGAGGGTGCCTCACCCCAGACCAGTGCCGGATTTACGCATAAGCTAAACAAGCTATAGCTCCTATAGGGCCCGTCTCTTGGGGCCCCCAAAAAAATTAAAGAAAAAAAACCTGGATGTACATTTCCAAAATATAAGATTAAAAACAAATAAAATAAAACCTACATACAGCAACAGTTCTAGATTCAGGTAGGTAGCACTGTTGGTCTGACGTCGTTGAAATTTATAATTGTCCAGTAGCACCTTAGAGACCAACTAAACTTGTTCTTGGTATACGCTTTCATGTAGGTGTATCTGAAGAAGTGTGCATGCGCACGAAAGCTTATACCAAGAACAAACTTCGTTGGTCTCTAAGGTGCTACTGGACTATTTATTTATTTATTTTCTAATACAGCAACAGTGTTATGTGTTGTGTAGGCTCCTAAGATGTAAGTAATGGGCCCCGCCTGCTAGCCTGCTCCCTAAAATATCACCATATTCATATCACGTATAACATATATTCAACACAAAAAAGTGACTTGTTGTTGACAGAGGGCAGCAGGACATATAAAGGGCCCCATTACCTTCAGAAGCTTAGGGCCTCATCGAACCTAAATCCGGCCCTGCCCCAGACTGTCACCATATCGCAGGAAGGATTCAAGCAGAATTTTAGGTTTGCGAGGTTAAAGCAGATTAAAGGTCTCTGTTGCCCTAGTGCAACTGACATATCCCCCTTTTTAGCATCATTTCAGGGTGTTGAACTAGATGGTCCTCAAGTCATGGTGCCCTTTCAACTCTACAATTCTGTGATTCTATGATAAGCACTTTTTTGTGTGCAAAGCGAGGGGGAAATGCATTGCGAATGAACGACTGGCAGGAAGATTGCTAAAGTAACACCCCACCCCACCTCCAAGCAAAGGGCGGCGAATGCAGCAAGCAGGCTCTTATGTTGCATAACGGCCTTGCAAAAAGAGACAAGAAATCCCAAGGGATGCTCGGCGAAGGCCGCCTATAATCTCCACGTCAGCTTTGGGTGAGCAGATCAGGATGGCTGCTCCCATCAAGAGAGACCGGGCGACGCTTAATGCATGTGTGCAGGAGGGACCTGAGGCAACCCGATATCCGAACTCTTTCTTTCTCACTCTTTGGCAGCCGTCCGGGCTCCCCTCAGGCTTGGGGACCAATTTCCCATTTACTGCATTCCCCCTCCCCACCGGATTCCCAGTTGGGCAGGAGGGGGGGGGGATTTCTGCATGGCATCTACGCCGGGAAAAAGGCGCGATGGCTCCTCCTTCCACGTCGCGCCCAGTTTTTCCTTGACAGGCGCTCACGCCGCTACTCAAAGCCAGAATGGCGGCGGCTGCTTCTTTGGTGTGCTCAGCTGTTGTCCCATAATTCATTTCCCCCAAACACAATACGCTGCTTGGGAACTACTTTTGTCTGAAAGATTTAATAAATACAGTTTTTTGGGGGGGCGTTCCTTTGGGATTGTTTGTTTCAAGCACACACACACACCGCCGCTCCTTTAGGGTGACTCGAGCCCCTGGAATTTACCAAGTGGTTTCAGGCACCTCTAAATATCGTTTTCTCGCCAACCGAATCAATCCATCTGCTGAGCAGCCGCGGCCTCTGCCTGGCACGGGAGCGTGGAGCGCCCGCCCCGCCGCAGTTGCTCTTCTTTGGCCCGACACCTTTGTTTATTAGGAAGGAAACGCGGCCCTTGCCCAATTAATGCATCCTCCAGTCGCCCATAATATGCCTCCCCCCCCCCCCCGATAACCGAGAGGGGATGTTTGCATTTAAAAAGATGGCAACGAGAAAACTGAGGCTCGGTTTCCTACACTTTCGATTCCAAATCAATTCTCGCCCAATCCTGGAGAACTGACATTCTGTTAATGTTGCGATGTCACAATCTGTCTCAGGATGCCACCTTTCTTCACCTTGTAAAGGAAAGCTCACATTTCTGGCTGCATTTTGGATGAAATTAACAATGTGTTGTTTGGGGATTGTGTGGCAGGAAAACAATGAGGGTTTATGTTCCCTTAATTATAGAAAATTCAGTGTGTTAGAAAGATGGGCCAGACTTTATTCTGGCCGGGGGAAATTTTCAGCTGTTAAAATGAGCAGCTTATACCCAAAATCAGTTTTCTGCAGCAAAATATTCCAGTTGCTAGAACAAGAAGCAAAATTAAGGGATAGCAATGTGCACTCCTTTGATATATATGTATTTGGGGGGGGGGGTCCAAGCAGTGTGGAAACACAGAAAGGATGTGGTTAACTGGAATACAGTATATGAATTCAGAACAAAGCTTTGTTATATTATTGTTGTCTCAAGGCTACTTACAGAAAAATGGAAACAACCCCCTTTTTTTTTAAAGCACAGTAAACAACAAAGCACTAACATGGGGTCATACACCACTTCTCAAGATAATAAGAAAAAGCCTACCACCCTCTAACAATAACAGCATGATTGCCACTATAAGTTAACCAGCAGTAGTAACCTCCAAACAGCAGAGAAAATTAGCAATCAAATGCGGGGGGGGGGGGGGGGGGAGGAAAGCCTTTGCCTGTCACTGTTATTGTAGATATCAGGTGACTCTGTTTTGGGAGAGCATTCCTCAAAGAGGGACCACCATCGGGAAAAGGCTGTCTCTTAGGCCTTCAGCAGGATCTTACTAAATGCCTGATAATGGTCCCCTGTGTTGAAGTGTGGGATTTAGCTGTACTTGGGGAAACTTACAGGAGGAATGTGGGTGAGACATGGGGAGTAAAGTGTCCATTGTTGATTTTTTAAGAGACTGGAAATCCATCAGACATGCCGGAAGAACCAACAGTGATAATTAATCCTTTTATCGCAATAATATGTATAAATAAATGCTGGGTGACATATAGAGTGGTGTGTGTACACATATGTGTATGTATGCATTTGGAGTGTTTGCTTTACGTATTCTTTTAAACTCTATTTAAAACAATAGAAAATAGAAATAGAAAAAGCTCCTAGGAAGCCGTGTCAATTTATTAAAAGCACGGAGGCTGGATTTGTACATTGATTGGTTATTACTGTTGACTGCATTTTTCTCTTGCCCTTTTCTCCAAGCTGTTTGGGACCATTTACATGCCTCTCCGGGCCTTCTACCCTCCAAACAACCTTGTGCCACAGGAGGAGCTTCCTGACTTGTGGGAGATTTGAACCTGGCTCTTTCCAATCCTGCTCTTAACATTTTTAACCACTACACCACGCTGGGTCTTAATTAATGATTCATGCAACAGATGGGATCTCAGGACCCTCAAATTCTATTTTTATTCTTCCTTATTATCAGAAACCAAGCACAGAATTAGAGGCTGCTCTGCTGGCTCCCCAGACACAAAAATAGGGCTGTTGTTGGCAACAGTCTGTGTGGTGTTTAAATAGCCAATGAAGCGGTCCTGGATCACTTGCGTTGCTTTGAAGCACCCAGGATTTTCTGCACTAAGGAGGAAACAAAGGGCATCCCTCTGGCAAGCATGAGGCAGCTAGATGGCACCGGATGGTACTTCCACTGCTGTGCTATTGCCAGCTCAGGCCTTTCCTTGAGTGGCAGCAGCTGAAAAGCAGCATAGGATATAGTGCAGTTGTAAATCTGATTTAAGACAGAATTACCTGCAACCAAGTGCCCACATTAAATCCTCCGTAAAGTAAACATGCATGCTCAGATCATTCTAGAGCCACACCAGTGCTCCAGTTACACTTACATTAATGGAGTAGTGGGGGAAACGAGTGCCCAACCCTTAACAGACTGAGAAATCAATATGGAAGATTGACTCTACATTGGTAAGTTGTAGTAATGGTGCTAGGCAGCTTAGAAGGGCTGGAGGGAGGGAGGGAGAGAATTCTGTTTCTAATACAAGCTCATCCTTCCTTAGTGCTATCTCTGCAGAGTCAAGGCAAGGTTAAAGCCTAACACTAAGAGATTTAAGGGGTTTGCATTTTTATCCTACATTAAACTTTTGGCCTCACTCCTCCCAGCACCCAATTAGAGTTTTACCTTCTAAACTTGTTCACATGGCCCCTTGTGTGCCTTGGGATGGGCAGGAGGGAGACACAGCTGTTTTTACAGGAAGGTTATTTTTGTTCTGCCTGGCCTTCCCCCTCTCTGTTGCTTTCCAAGCTTTGAGATCTTTTGGTCAGGGGCCATATGAAGGGTAGACTGCTCAAGCCAGAGCTGCCCACAGGAATTCAGGAGATCAAAGCCTTCAACAACACAAGCTGAAAAGAGAAGGGGAGAGAGAGAAAGAAGAATGTATGAAGAGCACATTGTGGGGGAAAGCCCAACTGTATGTCCATAAGTCATAATTTGTTGTTATTTTTTTTAAGCATCTCCTATGGTAGAGGTGGTTTTCAAAATTCCTACCTTCAAGGAAGCTTTAATCTGTTGACTTTCTGGCAATACCTTCCTTCAGGTCAACTGTTAAAGGATTCTGGGACGTCATTCTAGGGCACAAAGAAACTGGCCAGACCTATTGGTCCTCACTACTGGACAGTGAGCAGAAGGTAGTTCATTATCTGTCAATAGATATTTGGATGATTTGAAATAGATTGGCAAGGGTCTGTGGCTCCTAATTGTCTAATATGAGCAACAACCAATAAGCTTTCCCCTCCTAAATTAGGTTGCTGAAAAAGGAATGCTTGGAGAGAAATCAGGGCAGGACTTTTGTGTGAAAGGACTTGTGAGCCTGGGCTGAGCCAAGAAACAGCCTGATCCTTCATGTTTAGCATAAGTCAGTCTTGCTGAGCCACTGTTTTGCACCTGGCCCTGGTTGGTATACCTCATGGTTTTTAGTGGGGGGAAACCCAAGTAGACCCCACAAATCTGAAGCCTATCCAGTCAGTTCTAGGGCCCAGAGGATATTGCTCCTGCCTATTGGTCCTCACCTTTATGCCCCTGAGTGAGATGAGAGGACTACAACAAAAATTTCCCTGAACTTCACCCATCTGATACCTTCTCCCTGAAGAAACTCAACATCAACATTTCAGTCTACACCTTGAAGAGGCAATGTGCAGAGATGGCCTATTTATAACATATGTCATATCTGCGATTCAACAGTCCCAAACAATGTGTGACCTCACCAGAATTATAAAGCCCAGGCTTTTGAAACAAACAAATGCTATCTAGGGCGCACCGATGAGCTCTGTCTGTTTCCTTCTCTTAATCTCAGAATATAAGAATGGTGCAGACAGAGGTGCATATAGTAAAGCAAAAGTCGTTCCAGCAACAGTCGGTCAGAGCCTTATAAGCAGGGCATGATGGAGAGAGCTCTTCTCTGTTGTTTGTCGCGGAGAAGTGAATGTCAAAGGTTTACTGCCTGTGAATATAGTTATTCTATTTTTAGCCATCATGGCTTATAGTAGCTGATAGACCTATCCTCCTCGACTGTATCTAATCCTGGCTAAGAGATAGAGATGACAGTCATATCAAAAAATTACCTGGGGGTAAGAGATTTTTGTTTACTTTATTTTTATTAGTTTTCAAATTACTATAAAACCACAAAGGCAGGTGAACAGAAGAAAAATCATAATACATACCAGCTAAAGGCAGGGCATACTAAAATTGAACTTTTTAAATAATAATATAAATACCCGAGTTTAAATCCTGTGCTGCAATGAACTTTCTTGGAAGATTTAAGCAAGTTGTTGTTGTTGTTTTGTTTTTTTTTCCAAAATATTTTTATTGCATTTTCAGTTTACAAAAGAAAAAGAAGAAAAAAGAATAATACTCCAACTTCTAAAATACATTTTTAAATTATTATCTGGACTTCCCCACATCTCCCTCCCCCTGTGTTCTTTACAATAAAACATATCAGCAAATTATTACCTTGTTTCGTATCTTATTTATATCTTTCAAAATATTTTACTTCTGAGTTTAAAGTACCTTTTATCCAGTGTTTATACCTTGAAATAAAAAATATAATAACCTTAAATTTCGACTTTTTCTTAATTATAAATTATCTTCCAATTTTCCCAATCTAGTTGCAGGAGCTAAATTCCAAAACATGCAGATTCTTAACATTCATACAACTTATATTGTTTTTGCAAATAGTCCTTAAATTTTTTCCAATCTTCTTCCGTTGTCTCTTCACCCAAATCTCGGATTCTGCCAGTCATTTCAGCCCCATATAGTCCATCAACTGCGTCTGCCACTCTTCCAACGTGGGAAGATCTTGTGTCTTCCAATATTTTGCTATAAGTATTCTTGCTGCTGTAGATGCATACATAAAAAATGTTTTATCCTTCTTTATCACCCTTTGGTCCACAATGCCCAGGAGGAAGGCCTCTGGTTTCTTGGGAAAGGTGTACCTGAACACCTTTTTTAATTCATTATAGATCATTTCCCAGAAGACCTTCACCTTTGGACAGGTCCACCAAAGGTGAAAAAATGTCCCTTCAGCCTCCTTACATTTCCAACATTTATTATCAGACCGATGGTAAATTTTTGCAAGTTTGACTGGGGTCATGTACCACCTATATATCATTTTCATAATATTCTCTTTCAAGGCATTACATGCCGTAAATCTCATTCCGGTGGTCCATAACCTTTCCCAGTCTTCGAACATAATGTTGTACCCAATATCCTGAGCCCATTTTATCATGGCTGATTTAACTATCTCATCCTGGGTATTCCATTTAAGCAGCAAGTTATACATTCTCGAAAGTACCTTGGTCTTAGATTCTAACAGTTCTGTCTCTAGATTTTTCCACCTGGAATCCTATTTTTTTGTCCGACTTAAAAACTTCTTGAATTTGAGCATAGTGAAACCAATCTTGCACCCTATTCTTTAATTTTTCAAAGCTCAGCAGTCTCCAATTGTCTCCAGTTTTTTCTATCATTTCCCAATATTTTGGCCATCCGACCTCCATATTGAGTCTTTTTCTAGCCTTGGCCTCCGCTGGTGATAACCACCTCGGGGTTGTTGTTGTTGTTTTGCACATTTCAGTCCACCCAACCTCAGTCTTTAATATGGGCGTAATAACATTCATTGTCTTTGTAGCCCTGAACTGAACTGCAAAGGACGACTCTCCCTTTGGGACCATGGTTTGAATTATCCGAGACTGTATACCACTCATACCTTTGAAGGCATATTCAGAGCCTCCAATTTTCTCCCGCCAAAGAATTCTGGGCACTGTAGTTTGTGAAGGGTTGCTGGAAACTGTAACTTTGTGAGGGGCAAACGACAGTGTCCAGAACGCTCTGAGGGAAAGAATGTGCTTCAGATGTGCTTTGTGGTGTGTACACAGCCTGTTAGAGAGGGCTTCCAGTTCTTCCTTGACATTTAAATCCCCTGACATCATATGACATCCATTGATAGGTGGGTGCACAAACGGTTGGCCACCTCTGGATCCACTTTCCCACTCCTGTTTTAGTGAGGAAGTGAGCCAAATTTATAAGAGCACCATTTACATAGATATATTCTTTTTAAAAACATTTAATTTAAAGACATTACGAAGAACCAAAGAAGAGCCTGATGGATTGGGCCAATGGCCCATCTAGTCCAGCATCCTGTTCTCACACTGGCCAACCAAATACCTGCAGGAAACAGGCAAGCGGGATCTGAGCACAAGATGAGTCTTCCTTTCCTGATGTTTCCATCAACTGGTACTCAGAAGCATTAACTGCCTTTCGCCAGGGAGGCACAGCATAGCTATCGTGGTTTGTAGCCATTGATAGCTTTCTGTATGAACTTGCATAGTCCTCCTTACAGCCATCACTCTCTCATGTGTGAGTGAGTCCCATAGCTGAACTAAAAGGTTACCTCTTTGAACAGATAGATAACATGCAATATCTCTAATAGGGGTGGTATTTACACCTTGCGCTTCCTCTATTATCTCTCCATTCCCTTCGCTTTTCAGGCGGCTTTCAGGATCAGGAAAACGGGTGCCGTGCAATATGGCAGTTCTCTTATCGGCTGTGCATCCCGGGACTCCTGGGCTGCACATCCTGCGGCCGCCTCCTCTCTCCCCTCACCCCACATGCTTCCCTCTGCTGATGAGCTTGGCACAGATAATGAGTGTTATGCAGCAACAGCTGCAGACAGTTTCCCATCCGTCTATTTCTGGTGCAACGTATTATATGTTTGTGGTGCCGAGCAATATATATATCTCAAACTTCACATGCTTTAATCTAGAGGGGTCAGGAAATACGAGCAATGAAGGCTCTTATTGTGGAAGGCTGGAATGTGCTGGAATGTCGGCATTGTCAGGCAAGGGGCCCTAGGCAGTGGAAGGTAATGCTGACCTCACTGTCTCACACTTGGTTTTGCCTGCCTCCAGAGAATGCAGCAGAACAGCCTGTAACCCTTTTGTGCCCAAGCCCAGGCTGCTCAGGCTTATCTTTCAGAATGTGTTCCCTCTCTCTCTCTCTCTCTCTCTCCATTTGTTCTAAGCGGGCACAGAATTTTCAAACCATCCCTTCCAGGTTATGAGGAATGACACTTTTGCCCATCATAGAACCAGATGGTGTTCCACATAGGAAAATTCCCTGGCACGCTAACTTGCTAACCTATAAGAAATATTCCTCTCCTCCCCATCTCCCAATAAATACCTGTCTGTTTCCACTAGAGAGGGTAACAAACAAGGAAGAGAATTTGTCTTAATTTCACAGCAGCGTTAAGAATTGTATGGAGTGGGAGGCATCTATCATACACAACAGTGCCTGCCTGCAAACAGTGGATGTTTCATGTGCCCTAAATAAAACATATCCCTGAGATTCTCCATGCAGGTTAACCTAAAGGAAAATTCGTTTTGAAAGGTCTTGTTTAATCAATAGTCTATGTTCTGCTGGTAGCAGAGAACGAGATGTAAAATAGGTTAAGATAAATCCTTCTGTTGCACCAATCTGTGGTTGCAGTAGAAATATACAGTACAAGCTTACACTGAACTCTTAATCAGCTTGATGAAGAGTTATGCAGAGCTTCAGCTACTGCATGCCCCTGTGTTGATAGAAGTTAATTCAATAAATGAGATTACTTCGCTTATTTAAATGAGGGAATCTGTTCCATCTAACGAAAGAATTAAGAACAGGTCCATCCTGTTCCTACATTTTCTGACATACTGTTCTCCAAACAGTGCCAGCCCTACCATTAGTCAAAGTAAATTAGCCACCTCAGGTGGTAGATGCTGGAGGCACTGGTGACAGCCTCCGGCCTGTTCCTCCTAAGGGCCAGGGCATTCCCCTTTCCTTGAGAACAGAGCTGACCTGGACTCGCTAAACTAGCCTACTGCCTTCAGGTGTAGTGGAAGATGGTGTTGTGAAGATTATTTGTAACCTGTCATTATTTATTTTTATTTTATATCCTGCCTTTCCTCCAAGGAGCTCAATGTAGAATACCTGGCTGTGTTCCTCACAACAATCCTGTGAGGGAGGTTAGGCTGTGACTGGCCCAAGGACACAACAATTTATTTATTTCTGAAGAGTTAACATCAATTTAAAACAAATACAATCAAGAGACTTCCTATCCCATCAACAGTGTTGAAGAAAGATTTGACTGGCAGCCCAGTTGGCTTCTGTATGTGGACTATGGATGGAGTGCCATCTTGTCTGTGGTCACAGGGAGCAAAATATATTAGACTGGCCCTCCTTCTAAGGCCAGAGACAGCATGCCAGTTCCTGAGGAAGGGCAAAAGAAGAGGGCTACTGCCTTTGTGTGGGCTTCTCACAGGCATCTGGTTAGCCACTGTGGAAAACAAGATGCTGGACTAGCTAGGCCTTTGGTCTGATCCAGCAGGGATCTTATGCTCTTATCTTCACACACAAACAACTCCTACTGAGGGCTGAAATATTTCAGGTGTGTGTCCTAGGTAGGCACCGCATCCTTAAAAAGGTAAAGGTAAAGGACCCCTGACAGTTAAGTTCAGTCGCGAACGACTCTGGGATTGCGGTGCTCACCTTGCTTTACTGGCCAAGGGAGCCAACGTTTGTCCACAGACAGTTTTTCCAGATCATGTGGCCAGCATGACTAAGCCGCTTCTGGCAAAACTAAAGCAGCACATGGAAATGCCATTTACCTTCCTGCCAGAGTGGCACCTATTTATCTACTTGCACTTTGACGTGCTTTCAAACTGCTAGGTTGGCAGGAGCTGGGACCAAGCAACGGGAGCTCACCCCATCGCAGGGATTTGAACCGCCAACCTCCCAATTGGCAAGCTCTAGGCTCAGTGGCTTTAGACCACAGCGCTACCCGCGCATCCTTAGAGCAGATCATTTAAAGGGGCAGTTGTCTGCTCTTGGGGTAAGCACCCTAGTGAAGCTTAGGCATCTCCAGGTTGCCTCTGGGATTCACGTAGTACTGAAGTCAGCTTCTCAGTTTCAGTTACTCATTTTTCTAATCCATAGTTCACATTTCCATATCGTTCTGATTTATTTATTTAAGTCTCATGAAAATCCATCAACATTTCAATTCAAGTTTCTGCCAATCTACACATGCTAATGTGCAAGTCTTCCCAAAATGCACATTTTTGCAAAGCAATTGTGCGTGGTGCAATCTATTTTCAGTAACATATGCCACTTTATGGACACTGCAACCCAGCATATGCATTTTTGTACATGTTGCTTGACTGGAGAAACACATCAAAACATTTGGCTAAGTGTGAACTTCAGAGAATGGCTGTGTTTTTGCGGTTCTCGTGTTGATTTGGCAGGTGGAAATTAGGTAGGTTTGCCTTTAAATATGAACTGAATCCCCTTTCTCCCCCATGCCTACCCTTTACCTCTTTAGCAGCATGGCAGGACAACACAAAGGGAAGGAGAACAGATCACAATCTTTCAGCTCAAGGAATTACATTCATGCTTGGTGCTTAATTCCATGGCTGCCTTTTGGGTTCATTTCCTGGTCATCCAGAGCCTCACAGCACAATCCTGGCTTCCAGTCAGACTGGATTCCCCCCAACTGGTTTCTGGCTGGCCTGGCTGGATTTTGAATGCCCAGAACCTATTTATTGTTAAATTGTACACCTTTGGGCCTTTAAAAAAAATAAAAATAAAAAAACCCTCCAAGGTGATAACCCTAGAACTCTTGCACAATTGAATGAATGAAGTAAACAATTTGGTTGGAAATCATTCTCTTTTCCTATATTGCTGATATGTGTGTTATCAATATGTATCCTCTAACACTGGATGAAGGAAATTAGTATACGTGTTAATATACTGGTTGTGAAAGAAGTCAGTAAGCTCTCCAAGGAATATTAAAAATTAGAATGCTGCAGCATGATTCCTGACAGGAATGAGACCTTGTCATGACACCTGCGCTCAGAGATCTGAAATCTAGTTGCCGATCTGCTCCTGGGCCAGTTAAGTCCAGTCATGGACGACTCTGGGGTTGTGGCGCTCATCTCACTTTAATGGCCGAGAGAGCTGGCGTTTGTCCGCAGACAGCTTCTGGGTCATGTGGCCAGCAGGACGAAGCCGCTTCTGGCGAACCAGAGCAGTGCACGGAAACGCCGGTTACCTTCCCGCCGGAGCGGTACCTATTTATCTACTTGCACTTTGATGTGCTTTTGAACTGCTAGGTTGGCAGGAGCAGGGACCGAGCAACGGGAGCTCACCACGTCACGGGGATTCGAACTGCCAACCTTCTGATTGGCAAGTCCTAGGCTCTGTGGTTTAGAGCACAGCGCCACCCGCATCCCTTTGCCATTAGTATACAAAGCCCTTAATAACTTGGGACCAGTCTACCTACGAGATCACCTTACCTCATATGTGCCCATTCGACCACTTTGATCAGTGGAATTGGCACTAATACAAGCGCCACATAATACTCATTCTGCATTGGTAAGAACTCAGTCATTTAGTGTGGCAGCATCTTTGGAACTCTCTGCCTATTGATATCGAGCAGATACCTTCCCTGTATTATTTTCAATGCCTTCTAAAAACATTCTTGTTTAGACAAGCCTCCCCTTATGCTTAGAAATGCTCTGGATTTTAATGTGTTTTAGTACAGGCTTCCCCCCACTTATGTGCAATTGACTGGTATAGACGAAGCACTGGGAAATATATAAATAGATCCAAGCCAGGGTGGGTGAAATATGCACCTTTGCAGGGAGCATAACAGACTTACAAAAAAATTGCATTCATATGAAGACAAGAATCTTGGGTTGCAGGTGTGGTTGGGGGGATGGGGAAGGTCAGTAGGAAAGAAATGGGCCTCAGGCTAATGAATCACACCTGGCCAGGTGAGTCAGCAATAATTAAAGCTAAGCTCTTTGAAGGTTTCCAGCATCTGCGAGCAAAGTAAAGCAGCAAAAGACCCTGGGCTGGTAAACAGGGCAAAAATGCACCTCCTCATGTGCAGATGTTGGCTTTGAAAAATGTTTCTGGAAAAGTCTTCCCCTTCCAGAAGGAAGGTAATCATGAAGATGCCAGCTGCCAAACTGCATGGCATTTTCTAGAAGTGATGAAAATAAATTTGGTGCCAAAAGTTTGGAGCTGAAAGTGAGACAGCCTGTACACTTTTGCAGAGGGTTGGACTAGTACACCCTGCTTATATGAGCATGTCAACACAGTCGCTAGTTAAAAATCACACCACTTCAAAAATATGTTCAGTATTACTCAAGGTTTCTTTTTAATGAAAAAATAAAAATAAATTATATTTTCATTCTGTCCTTCCTTCAAGGAATCAGGGCAGCATAGATCAACAAGTATAGGATTTCTTCCACTGCCGCAATTTTCCTCACAACAATCCTGTGAGGTAGGTCAGGTTAAGAGATAGTGGCTCTCCCAAGGTCACTCTGTGGCCTTAATTATCGAGTGAAGAATATTATCATTTTTAAAATTTAGTCTCTTTGGTCCTAGCCTGATATTCTGACACTACACGGGCTGTCCTCAGTTAGCTTAAACTGATGGGCTGAGGTTGGCCGGCCCGGCCCTATAATTAGGCAGGGTGGGACAGCTTCCTTCTGGCAGCAGTTTTTGAGATACTGTACTGATAAAGGGCAGCAAACTGCCAAAAGAATTGGTTGATCATAATACTGTTTAAAATGTTTTTAGCATCACAGATGGTTTGATTTGGATTTTCAGCCACTGGCACCTACATTTATTGGACCATCTCTGGAGTTTTCGGGTACCAGCACCTCTCTGCATCTGGCACTCCCAGTGCCAGTGGAAAAAAACCCCAAACAACTCAGATCAATGTATTGGCCACACAGCCAAAAGCAAAAAGAGAGGAAAGGTAGCAAATTGGCAGGCAGTGTGGCTATAGATGGAGGATCATGGCAGCAAGAGTCTATTTCTCCACCACATTCATTTTTATAACAGCATGTACAACAATGTAGAGTTGCCACTGTTTGACTCTGCCCTTACAGCTAACAATAGATTGATCTGCAACAATTAGTGATTGTATTTATCTCCATGCTGTGAGAGGGTCCACCTGCTCCTTTCTGCACAGCAAGGTAATGTAGAAGAACTCATGAGCCAGCTGGGCAGCTGTTTTGTGGTCAGTTGGCAACCCTACAGCAAAGATTTGTGGGAACATTCGGAGCAGTATGATGACAGTAAGAGTAGGATGGCCATCTTTTTGTGGACAAAGCTCTTGAGCCTGCACAGCATAGCAGAATTCAACAAAATTCTCCCAGGAATTGAAAAAGGGGGCACCTGGTTAAATCTCTGTCTGTCACCTAACTGGTAAAGACACAGGAACTCCTACCAGGCCAATAAAAGATGATGACTTTAAATGGTTTCTTTTGTTCTTGCTGAAACCACCGTGTGGTGTGTTTTTATTTTCCGCTAGGAAGGGGTTAACTGGAATGAATGTCCTTGTTGAGTTCCAAGTCTCCTTGCATTCCAGGGTAAATAGTGTTTTGCAGAGGCTGGTTACCTATGGCAACAGCTGAGGGGAATATTGCAGGCGAATTTTCTGAATCACAGGCTTTCACAGCCCATAGTTTATTCCGCAGTGAAAACACTTCCAGCTCCCCACCTCTGATGTAAGAAGTATGCTTTTTTAAAAACACACACACAACCATTTATGTTGCAAGCAAGAGGGGGTTTTGGGGGGGGGCAGGAGGCTCAGGGAGAGAAACCCTTGCAGAATTGGATACCACTGCATCAGTTTATACAGCATCTTCGTTCTGACATCGCATTAACATGAGATGCATGAATCTGTAAAAGGGGAGGTGGGGAAATAAGAATAGTGAGTTGTTCCGCAGATGAACAAATCAGAAGTACAACCATTAGCTAGAAGAAGAGGCTGTTGGATCAGGACTGTGTTTCAGAGTTGAATCAGAGCAAACAGCAATCTGCAGGAAACCCGATTGCTGTTTGCTCCAATTCAGTGATAAAATGTAGGACGCGGGGGGAAATCCACTCAGGCACAGAGCTTTAAAGCATGGACCTGTGCCTAGAAACACAGTATAAAAGGAAGTCTGGATGAGCCCTAAGGAAACAAATTTCATTTTGGCTTGGTACCAAAAAGATTACAATGTCGGCATCTGTCATGTTTGCAGAATACCCTCCCCATACAAATAGGTTGACTGCCTGTGCTTGTTACTATGCTGTGTATTTTTGTGTTTTTATGTTGTAAACTGCCTTGTGATCCTCGGATGGGCGATATAGAAATTTAATTAACAATAATAAGGATGCCACCACAGAGCGGCTACCAGGTCCTCTGCCAGCCTATACAGTGTATATAGCCAGTGTGGTGTAGTGGTTAGAGTGTCGGTTCAGGACCTGAGAGACCCGGGTTCAAATCCCAGCCCCACTCAGTCATGAAGCTCACTGGGTGACCTTGGGCCAATCACTCTATCTCAGTCTAACCTACCTCACAGGGTTGTTGAAGGGTTTAAATGAGGTGCGGAAGAAACCATGTACTTCCCCTTGAACTCCTTAGAGGCAAGGCGAGTTATAAATACAGTAAGCCTTGTAGGATTGTGAGAAATACTTGGAATCGAGAGTAAATTTCATGCTCTTTATTCAGCTCATAGTAGTGAGGAATTAAAGTTCCTCCAAAATATCTGCTTTATATACATTATTTACACAATAGGCCGCACGTGATTGGCTAATTCTGGGATTCTCCTGTAGGCCAATCAGGTTGCGGATTCACTTCCACCTGGAGCTGGATTGGGTGGCTCCTGCGGACCAATCATACTGCTGCATTGTTCTAGGACCAATCAGACTGCTGCATTCTGGACCCTATTGTTCTAGGACCAATTGCCGACTGCTGCATTCTGAATCCTATTGTTCTAGGACCAATCAGACTGCTGCCTTTTGGATCCTATTCAACTCAGTACATAACAGATTGTATAGTGATCACCGTATGGGAGAGCTGTCCATTCCTGCATTGCAGAGGGTTGCACTAGATTATCTCAAGGTCCCTTTCCATCTCTACAGTTCTGTGATTCTTGGTCTCAGTCACATCCTCACATGCATTTAAAGCATTCTTATACTGCTTTAACCGTCACGGAGAATCCTGAGAGCTGTAGCTTATATGACTGCTGGGAACTATAGCTCTGTGAGGTCAGCACCTTTCACAAACTGGAGTTCCCAGGATTCTTTTGGGGAAACCATGGCCATTAAAGCAGTAGACTAGAGCTGCAAATGTGTGGTGTTGCTGCGACAACCGAATCTCTGAAATCCACACTGCATGAAATGATGCCAAGGGCTGCAAGCCCCCCCCCCCCGCCCCCGCAGCAAATTTAAAGGCTAGTGCTACCACTGTGATGAGCTGGCTTAATGCATATCTCTCTCTCTCTCTCTCTCTCTCTCTCTCTCTCTCTCTGGAGGAGAGAAAATACTACTATAGTGATCAAGATAGTTATTTTGATACAGAATACGTTGTAAGAAGGTCAATTAATTCTCAACGTCAGCTCAAATTCCTGCAGAAAGCGAAACATAATTTATAGCTATCTCTAACAAACAGTAGCTGATCTTGTATTCTACATCTCTTTACTGGGTGAGCTGTGCTCAGTGTTGTGCAATAACACGGCAAATTTCAAGGCTTGGGGGAAAGTGTTTTCTGAACAGCAAGAGAAGCAGGATATTATTAGAGGAATTTGCTACATTTATCCACCCAGGTTCACAATCCAGGTCATTAGAAAAGTGTATTTGCTGTAACAGGAGGGATGTCTCACCCACTAGTAAATATTTAACACTGGCTGCAAAGGACTGCTCCGAAAATGTCATTTTTGGAAGCTTTTTGAAAGATGCCATTGTTCATTGTTGAAGAAGGAACAATCTACACTTGCAGGGTGGGGAGGAGTAAAATGTAACACATTTGTTCTTATCCAAGACACACACACACACACACACACCAAAGACCTGGATTGTGGCTTTTTTTTCTGTCAAAGTTTCTTTAGCGAACAATGGATGTTATTTAAAAAGTATGCACTTAATCTTTCTTTTTCTTTATTAGCTTCTTCCATCTCTGTATGAGAAAGAGATTGAATGTATTGATCAGAATGTGACACATTTGTGATTTCCGCCTCCCCCCCTCCACCCTCTGGCAGCAAATGGAGGTTAATGGGTTAGAATATAGTTATACAAATTACCTAATGAAGCAGAGGGAAGCTGTGGAGGAAGAGCCTTGACATTAAATGAGAAGGGAACAGAAAAGAGAGATCCAAAGTTCAGAAGACAAAACTGGGGACCTTCTCCAGCTTTCTGAGGGCTGTCATCAAATTGGAGAAGTCTTGACTGATTAAATCAGATGAATTTTGGTCCATTGGTCCAATATGCATAAATCCACATGTCAGAAATAATAGCTTTCTAAAGAAAGGGGGGGACGGACACACAGTACGTTTGAGTCTCAGCAGACGCCATTTTAGAGGTGTTTCTCCTCCTCTGTCACACAAAAAGGGGAATGCCTCTTTTAAGTAGCGGTGTTTTCAGGGCAGGAATTTGGAGTCCATGCCTAGTGCCCTACTCAGCAGAATGAGCAGGTGGGTCCACAATGCAGCAGGCAGGGCTGAGTCTACCATTGAGATGAGTAAGGCAATCACCTAGAGAATACCACCCAACATTTTGAGTCCAAAAAAACCAGGATGCACATCTTCCTGCCCATGTAATCAGGGAGCCCAAAAGATTCACTTTTTCAGGGTCGTGCAAGATTGTGGCCCTGAAAAAACACCTGTTTGGGAGGCAAGGTCAAAATGTCACCCAAAATGTCCGCTGTGCTCTCACGTGAGAAAACGGGATGTCCCATTTGGGGGGGGGGGCACTTGCAGGATATGCTTGAGAGACAGACCCCTTCCCCTTCCTCCCATTTCTCCTGAGCCCTCCCAGCCATTCCTCTCTGTTGGAGATCAGAGCTATGCCTGCCACAGACCTCTCATATACACCCTAGGCTAGCCTGCTGCACCGGAGCCCAGTGCCCCATTGCCAGCATTGAAGTCAGGTTCGACTGCCAGTTAGCTTCTGTAAATGGAACAGAGGGCGGCACCATCTTGTCCATTGCCTCAGGCAGCAAAATGGGTGGCCATATTTTAAAGTAAGCAAAGTGATCGAAAGAGGGAACCCATTATATCTAGAGTCTGAAAATACTTAACTGTGCTACTGCTTTTAAGCCTGTGGCCACATTCAGGCCATACATTTAAGGCACCATGGTAACAGTAACGGCTTTCCCCCTCTCACCCAAGGAATTCTGGGAGCTGCAGCTTGTTAAGGGTGCTGACAGTTGCTAGGAGACCCCTGTTCTCCTCCCAGAATTAGAATTCCCAGAGTTCCCTTGGATGATGGATTGATTGTTAAACAACTCTGGGCAGTCCCGGGATGCTGTTGCAACAATTGAAACATTGGCGGAATTGTCGCTACCACATAATACCCATTCTCCCCATCTACTGCCACAGTGTCCTTTCTCTTGGCATATCAAGAAGAACAAATGACAGCAAAGCTTGCAAGGTTTTTAAGCTGGGGCAATCAGAATAAGAGCCACTATTTGACTATTGATTCAAAACCTTCAAATGTATTTTATATAATTGACTTTTTATTTCTATTCTTTGTGTATCGTATTGTTGTTTTTTTGCTATGGCCGATGGCTGACACAAATAAAGATTCATTCATACCCATTCTGCATTTGCAATAACTCGATCACTTTCACTGTACTCTTTTCAGCACCTGCTAATAGCATTCTTGTTTAGGCAAGCCTACCCAGAAACTTAGAAAGCTGAGGTATGTTTTAGTAACTTAATTTTTGTATGTTTTAAAGAATGTGAACTTTTCTCGATTTTCTTGTTTTATCTTTTTGTAAACTGCTTTGAGGGTTGTTGTTTTTACAATCAAGCGGTGTATCAATTTTTTGAAACAAACAAACAAGCAAGCAAGCAAACATTAATCTTAAAACAAAACACATTTAGTATCTATCCAGCCCATTTCTGTAGTATGTAAATGTCCCATTGTAAACACATTTGAGTAGATTTGTCTATGCATGGCAATGCCTCTCACCAGTCCTGATATCATGTCATCATGACATCACTGAGGAATTGCAGAAACACTGGGCTGTGCGTTGCAAAAACCATTCATTTTTAGCATGTGCCACTCCTCTTCAGTTAGGCCACTGCTTAGTTTGCCCCAGTCTTTCCTTAGGCGAGATTTTAAAGGCACCAGAAGCAAAATGAACAAGAAGATAAGACTCCATTACAGATTTCCTGGTTGGAGCCTTAGAAAAGAAGAGGGAAGAAGGAGGCATTTTTTGTTCGGCTGCGTGCATTAGGTTCTCATTTCCCACCAGTTCCTGAAATCAAGTCTTGCTTTGGGAGGGAGGGAGGGAGAGAAAAATCACACACAGACACATAACATTTTTCCATTAGCAGAGCAAGCAGGGAGAAGTAATGGGCTGGGGGATGGGGCAGTAATCAGAGAAAGGAAAACGCCTGGGCGCCTGCTCTGCCATAAATTGCATCTGGTGGTCGGGTTATTAAAGTGACTGCATTAAAGTCATAATTCAGCAGGTCAGCAGTGAGCAGACTCTGCAATCTCTCCTCCATCATCGCTCCCAAACGCATTTTCTGAGAGGACTAAACCCCAGTGGCCTGAATCAGCTTTTACTGTAGTGCTTAATGACTTTTCTCCCTCCCCCACCTTAAAGGACTTGGGAAGGGAGGGGAGACAGAAAGAGGAAGCCAGGCTACCGATGACATCATTGGCGCTCACAAAAGGATGCTGCTGCCCAGCCCAGCTGAGAGGAGAAAAAAGGAATCCCCACTTTCCATTTTCCCTTGCAAGGCAAGAACAAGCTCCAATCCACTCAATGCCTTCTGCTTCATAAGATGCTTAATTGACTTGGATAAAGATGAAAAGGAAGGGTGAGATATATTGTTGAGAGTCTGGTGCACATGTAAAGAAGACATCTTTTGTATTATTTTGATCCAGTTAAGCCAAGGATTCTCAAACCCTTTATGTTTCCCCTTCAGAAATTGCTGTGTTTTCCTGATGTGTAATGTTTCCATGCCCGCCCCATGCGGAAATCCACTGCAAAAGCTGCCAGTTGATCCAGACAGGATCTATTCAGTTTCAACCCTACTGCCTGCTTTTGCTCCACAGCACAGTTCCTGAAGTGTGTTACTTTGTGTTAAAATGAGGGACAGAAATCTGGAGTCACTTCCAGAGCAGACTGGGAATTTTCCAGATGCAGATGTCAAGTAAGGGGACTCAACCACTACATATGAAGTTGCCTTTGCACTGAATCATGTTATTGGGTCCATCTGGCTCAGAACTGTTTACTGACTGGCAGTGGCTCTCCAGAGCTTCAGGCAGAACCCTTTCCCAGCCATACCTGGAGTACAGGACACTGAACCTGGGACCTTCTGCCTGCAGTGCAAGTGCCCTATCCTCCCTCTTATGTGTTGATCTCACATTGCAGCCTTCCTATATTGCATATAAAAGGTAAAGGGACCCCTGACCACTAGGTCCAGTCGTGGCCGACTCTGGGGTTGCAGCGCTCATCTCACTTTATTGGCCGAGGGAGCCGGCGTACAGCTTCCGGGTCATGTGTCCAGCATGACTAAGCCACTTCTGGCGAACCAGAGCAGCTCACGGAAACGCCGTTTACCTTCCCACCAGAGCGGTACCTATTTATCTACTTGTACTTTGATGTGCTTTCGAACTGCTAGGTTGGCAGGAGCTGGGACCGAGCAACGGGAGCTCACCCCGTCGCGGGGATTCGGACCGCCAACCTCCTGATCGGCAAGTCCTAGGCTCTATGGTTTAACCCACATTCATATAGCATGTAGCATATACAGTACTGTACTGGAGCCTTGCGGCATTGTATATAGCAAGGGAAGCACAGGTGGCATAGCCCAAACAAATGGCTATTGTACATGCAAAACAGCCTGTGATGTTGCACCTCTTTTCCCGAGGTACAGCTTTCTGCATTCCTAATTTGCTTCCCACGTTTTTGGTTTGTTTCCAGTGGTGTCTCACCTAATTGCACAACCAGCATTGTGGGAACCTGCTGGCTGCAAGCAGCCTGAATTACAACATCATCAGAATGGATCCTGAAACCAATACCAAGGGCTAGAGGCAGTTTAAGTGTTATTGCCTTGAGATAGGAGTTTATTGTGGCATCGGAAGTACTCATGTATGCACGTTGTTTTTTTGCAGTATTGGCATTGCAGCATTGTCATCAAACAGCAACCCATACGTTTTACATTGAATCCACATTTTCTCTTACTGCAGAAGAGCTGCTGAGTGAAATTAACTTGTCGTTGCTAATATGCAAACTTGCTAATGCTGTTTTGCAGGGGACAGTTTTGTGGTGGCATTCAGAATGTTGTTTCTAGTAGTGGTAGCAGTAGGAGTAATAATAACAATAATTTATTATTTAGATGTCCCCCATCTGACTGGGTTACCCCAGCCATTCTGGGTGGCTGAGTAGCACACTGACACCCCTACTTCCCTTTGCTCCTCAGCTGAGAACAACTTGCCCATTTTGTTTCCATTGATCCCCAGTACCAAAGTGAGGGTCATCTTATTTGTCAATTCATTGTGTTAGTTTTGATGTCTATAGCCCTAAATGTCCTGGGACCCATTACCTGAAAGAGCTTGTGTTCTTTGCTATCTGCTGTGGAGGCACCTCTGGTCATTCCATCAACACAGGAGGTCAGAGGATCTATGACTTGTCAGAGGGCCTTCCTAATAACGTCACCCTGGTTGTGGAGCACCTACCCCACCAATGTTTGTCTGGTGCTGCTGTTGCCCATCTTTCAGCACCAGCTGAAGGCCTTTCTTTTCTGCCAGGCTTTCAGAACAGATATGGGTATGGCCTAAACCAGGAGACATTTATCAGTGTTTTGCTCTGTGCTTCCACAGTATTGCAATTTATTGTTTTTACTCTTGTAACCATAGCTCCTATTTTATTGTACAGTAATGCAGTCTGTATTGTTAACCCATCCTAACATCATATGCAATGAAGGACGGGATATACATGTCAATCAATCAATATTTTCAGTAACTGCTGCGTGCTAAAGGCATGACCAGATTGGAAGAGGTATTCTCTCAAGATCTCTGCACAGTAAATGTGAAACATTACCTGGGAGACTGTAAATGCAGTACAGTATATACAGTGGCCTTGAAAAAAATAATGATGATGATGATGATGATGATGATGATGATAAAGGTCTTTAGCATTCTTGTGAGCCTTGCACAGAAGACCTCAGTAATAAAAAGCAAAAGCGAAAATAAAGGAATATGAATATCCTCATCCAACCCCAAAAGCTTCCATTTTGCTCATTGTGAAACATGATACAGTCCCTGGCTGGAGAGAGCTGCTGCTAATGTTTGCTCTTTCACACCTCCTGAGGATTTCCCCCCCTAAAGATGTGCAAGCACAGGTACACAAATACCTCCATGCATGTCCAGAACAGAAAAACAAATGGAGGCTGGGGGGGAGGCATGATTGAAAGGAGAAATGAAAAAGCAAAAAATAACCCTGATACATTTCCTCCACTGTTGCTGGATGACAAGCAGGAGAATACCAATGAAGATTACCACTGGGGGAAAATAGAAACGTATGAAATCTAACTTGCTCAAAAAACACATCGGAAAATCAAATAATAATAATAATAATAATAATAATAATAATAATGATGATGATGATGAAACACCCCCATCTGGAAGCACCATCTGAATAGCTGCAGCAAATATCGGTCATAAACTAATGTGGGGATTTCGGTATTTTTTGCATTTCATTTTATTTATAGAACCAAAAATGTGCCAGGTTTCTTTTTACAAAAAGGGGAAAGAAACTGCTTCCTGCCCAGGCAATTTATAATCCAAACAGACAAGAAAAACAGAGGAGGAGAAAGAAAAGAAAGGGGAAGGGAATAAGGTTTCATACGCAACTCTGTATGTTCACTTGCAATACTGTAGCTACCTGCACAATCCTACTCAAAAGTAAGTTCTGTGGAATGCAAAAGATGTGCCTGACTACTTTATCAAAATAAAATCAAAGAACAAAATCTTTGGAGGGAGGAGAGATTTTTAAAGCAGATGCATATATAAAATGAAAGTTTTGTGTTTGGTGCCCAGTGCATTGTATCAATGACACTGACTAAATATGAGTAGGGGGAGCTGCAAATATAGGGGGGGGGGGATAATCAGGAGAGATTTTAATAAAATTTTACCGCAAAGTCGGTCTCTTCATTGTGCAAGCATAATGCCTGTCTTCATAGCTAGCTTGCCATCACTCCATTTTCTTTTGTTTTCTACTGACAAATGAGAGTGTGCTTTCTCTCAGAGATTGTGCTGCGATATGAAGATTCTGTTTACCAGGTCTTGCAAGATTCCTAAAGATTGCCACACATTTCCCTTGCTGTGTGACAACTACTTTCTCTTATGCACTTTGAAGGCAAGCAGAATGTCTCATTGCCGATTGCCTGCTGGGGTTTATTTCTCTCCTGAGAACGGAATGTAGCTTTGACGTCCCAGGAGAATGAAATCCACTGTGACTGAAATCTTCTGAAGAAATAATATCCAAGCAAATTTCCTCTATCACTGCTTCCTGCCACTGTGGCTCAGCCCTTGTGTGGTTAGGCTAATCTAAGGGACAAGCAGGTGCGCAATAGACATGATCCATTCAGTAACTGTCCTTTCCACACACCAGGCGTAATCTGAACTCCAGCCTGTTATGGTTTTAGGCAGAATGCAAATGGATTTATTTTTTTTAACAGGAGATATACTGTACTTCTTTACTGCAGTCCTATGAATGTTTGTAAATTATACTTTCGACAGATAGCAAAAAACAAAACATGGCTACATATCCAGTTTCAGAAATGTGCAGAAAATGTGAAACAAGTAAGAGTTGGCCCTACAAGGAAGATATGTCCCATTCCATGTGATGCTCTTGCGGAAACAGGCAAATATTCATTGCTGGGTTAGGACTTGCACATGCTTCTGTGTGGGCATCACAGTTCTCATGCAGACCCCATTGAAAGTGCTGGCTGAGACCATGGAGGTGGGCAGGGGGGGTGTCCCCCATTTGTAGACTGAAGTCATGTGCCACACTTTGTTGCATGCCACAAGACCTAAATCAAAGCCATCATCTTTTATTTTTTGATAGCTCGTATGGGACCAGACAAGACAACAGTAAATAGTTTCACGTAAATAGTTTTGCTAAAACCTCTAAAAAACAACTTGAGGGAACAGACTGTCAGGCAGTCTCGTTATTTGAGCCCAGTACTGACACCTTGAGTGGGCAGTGACTTTCCAAGATCTCGAGTAGATAGAGAGGCCTTTCCCATCACCTGTTAGTTACCAGGTAGCAGCTGCCCGATCCATTAACTGGAGAGGCCAGGAACTGAACCTGGGAATGGAGGTTTCTGCACGGAAAAGAGGTGCTCTACCACTGAGAGGTGATCCCTGATATTCCCTATTCATGCACCTAACATGTGCACCCAAACATTCAGAGTGTTAGCCCGTGTTTGCAAACACATTTTATACAGCCTGCCGCAACACAAAGTACAGCCATACCTCAGGTTGAATATGCTTCATGTTGAATGTGTTCGAGTTGTGCTCCACGGCAACCCGGAAGTAATGGAGCGCGTTACTTCCGGGTTTTGCCGCTTGCGCATGCGCTCAAAATTACATGCATGCGCAGAAGCGGCAAAAAGTGACAAGCGTGTGCGCAGACGTGCCATCGCTAGTTACGTTTGCTTCTGGGTGCGAACGGGGCTCCGGAACGGATCCCGTTCGCATCCGGAGGTACCACTGTATTTTATAAATAAAATAGGGGATCAGAGCGCAAGAGCACACTCCTCCTGTAGCTTCCAGCAACTGATATTCAGAAGTATTGCTGCCTCCAAAAGGTATCCTTTACGCCAGTGGTTTTCAATCAGTGTGCTGTGGCACCCTGGGGTGCCTTGAATGATGGTCAGGAGTGCCATGGGAAACACTGGTCTCTGTTCCTATTTCCTTCCTTCCCTTCTCTGATGTCCTCTTGTGTCTCTGCCTCCCAAAGGCTTGCACAGCTGTCTGCTGCAGCAGCCCTAGCTACAAGCTCCCCAGGTGGATGGTGCCTCTGGAGCTGGCCAGGAGGTGCTTCCCTGGGGGCAGTGTGAGAAGGCACCTCTCTTTGGGGCAGGGGAGCAGCTCAGAGACCAGGGGTGGCAGGTGCAGCTGCCCAAAGGACTCCCAAGGAGAGGAGAGGCGAAAAAAGGCGGAGGGAACACTCCACAAGGGAGGGTGTTCAAAAAGCGGTGAGGGGCTGCCAGCTCTGCAGGCAAAGGGTGACATAACTCGGTTCCTGAACCGCACAGGGGTGCCGCAGAAAGAATGTAGTTGGTCAAGGGACCCCAGGACTCCAAACGGTTGAAAACCTCTGCTTTGCGCATCTGTCTGGCCTGTGGATAGTAAAGGTAAAACAGGTAAAGGGCCCCTGATCCAGTCGCAAACGACTCTGGGGTTTCAGACAGTTTTTCTGGGTCATGTGGCCAGTATGACTAAGCCACTTCTGGCGAAACCAGAGCAGCACAAGGAAACGCCGTTTACTTTCCCGCTGGAGTGGTACCTATTTATCTACTTGTACTTTGATGTGCTTTCGAAATGCTAGATGGGCAGGAGCTGGGACCGAGCAACAGGAGCTCACCCCATCGTGCAAGCCCTAGGCTCAATGGTTTAGACCACAGCGCCATCTGCATATCATTATGTAATTAAGTCAGTAGTTGGCACTTGACTTGGTTGTATCTGGATGTTGTTGCTCTGTTCTTGTTTAAAGGAGAAAATAAAGTTCTTTTCTAGCTTCCTGATTTTTTTCCTCTGAACCCTCCATGACACCTGGAAATCATCTCCACTGAATATGTGTTGGGGGAAGAATCCCCTCTGAGTAAATATGCTTAGCTGTGTAATAAATGCATGGAGTTAATTGTAAATTGTGAAGAAGCCCTTTAAGATAATAGCATCCTTTGTTCAGGGACCTTGCATTACTTCATTTTATTTTGCAGTAAAGAACATTGAATCATGCGCCACAAAAACGATTAGAAAATGTATTGATTGCATAATTTAAAAAACTCACTTCGTCTTTCTAGACAGACCAAGCACAGCCAGCTTGAGATTAAGGTGTGGTTCAGAAGCACTGCTCCTGCAGAACCATATTTCTCAGTGAGTCACAGCTTTTGCCGCTCTGCCTCCCGCAGGAACTGCACAGGGAGGACTATTTTCCCCTCACCTTCCTCAACGGTGGATGTGGGCGATCAGCGCCACAAATGCTAAATCAAGCCCTGGTTCTGCTGCATAGGCTGTTTTTCAGGCAGCCTGATATTCTAGGCATATCCCCGTGGCAATAAAATGAGCATCACATCCCAGCCGTGACAGCAGAGGGAATCTAGAGCAGCTAAAAATACATCACTGGCTGCCTCTGAAGCTTCGCACGCATGAAGCCTTTTTCTTGTGACCTCTGCTCCCTTCCCCCGCCCCCCTTGCTCAGTTCAGGCACTGGAGGCGGATTGTGAACAGCTTCATCTTGGAGACACAAGTATGTGAAAGCGCAGGACGAATTCCCATGACATAGAGCAAACCAGGCTAGCATGCATTTTGTGTGTGTGTATTAGCTGTGGAGTGCAAACATGCTTGCTCCAAAAAATTCTCTTCAAAATCCTCCTGTGCAAATGCTGATGTAGAATAATCTTCAGCTTGTCTGAGTGCTCACATACCCAACACTTATTGTATATTTGTACGGGTGTCTGTGATAACCGATGTTTGATACCTGATCATTGGTCCCCTGCAAGTGTTTGGAAGGGGACATGCAATGGCACACAGTACCTGACATGCAATGGTATGAATATCACAGCGATTCCCCACCACCATTCGACATGCACAGTTCAGTGGCAGACTTTGGGTTCTCAAATTTCAGTGAGCCTTATGTGATGCTAAAATTTGGCACGCGCCCCTGCCTCTCACGCTGCATTCTACACAATTGTTGTGGTGCCGGCACCCAGTATGACTGAACTGGTCATGCTACCCTAAAACCACCTCTGCACGCTTTTTACTTTCAGTAGGGCCAGGGCCAGGGCTGAGGTGGTCGTGGGCTACATAGAATCATACAACTACAGTGGTACCTCTGGTTAAGAACTTAATTCGTTCCGGAGGTCCGTTCTTAACTGAAACTGTTCTTAACATGAAGGACCACTTTAGCTAATGGGGCCTCCCACTGCTGCCGTGCCGCCGGAGCACGATTTCTGTTCTCCTCCTGAAGAAAAGTTCTTAACCTGAGGTAATATTTCTGGGTCTGTAACCTGAAGCGTCTGTAACCCGAGGTACCACCGTATAGAGGCATCTAAGAGCCATCTAGTCCAACCCTCTGCAATGCAAGAATCTCAGTAAAGCATCCATGGCATATGGCCATCCAACCTCTGCTTAAAAAGCTTCCAACAAATGAGAGTCACTAGCTCCTGAGGGAGTCCGTTCCACAGTCAAACAGCTCTTACATGTCCCTCCTTTTTCAGTGGGCCCTGCAAGGCTTACCCGACTGCAGTGGCATTGCTCCAAGCAGTGCTGGATTGGGACCTGCCGCCCTTTCTGATTGTCCTCAATGTCCCCTACGGATGCCAGCACGCAGGGGCAATGTAAGGAATTAAAAGCATGACCTGAGAGCTGCTAGGAGTGTTAGGTCGGGGGGGAGGGGGAGAGAGAGAACTAAGAAGGCCCTGGCAGCTGCCCAAGGATGCCAATGCTGACGCCAGTGCTGACCTTCAGGGAAGACTCCCCACATTGCCAAGAAACTTCTGCATCCCACTCGCATTGCAGAGGATTCCTGGGCATGTGCCCACTAAGTTCACATGGAGCAGTGGTGGGCATCGCCAGAGCCCGCTGTGAATTGAGTGTGTGCCTTAGAAACAGCCAGGGTTCCCCAATCACTGGCTCAGGGTGGAAGGAAATCAGTCACATAACCAGTGACCAAGCTGCCTCTTAGCTGATCTTTACACAGAGGAAGCCTTAGGCGGATCAAATTGCACTTTTAACTGTGTCTTCAAATTCCATGCTTGGGATTCCTTATATGTTACTTTAAGAGAGAGAGAGAGAGAGAGAGAGAGAGAGAGAGAGAGAGAGAGAGAGAAGGCAGCCTGGGGCACACCAGGAACCACAACAGGGAGGTTTAACCCTTTATTCCCCACACTGAAAATCCCCCAGTCTAAAGCTATTGGGTGCCATACGCAGCTTCAGGGGAATGTTAGAAGGAAAAATGGTGCAAGGGGAAAAGATTACACCCACTTCCCACTCATGTACTCTGCAGTCCGGATGGATGGGGGGGGGGGGAACGACGCTGCAGCTACTTTTAATTATTAATAATAATGAAAGTAAAGTAATAATGGCATTCAGACACATGTAAAGCAACACAACTGGAACCTGCAACACAATGCTGCAGTGTAGAGTGCTTCTGTTCCCAGTTCCAGGTATTCTGCACTCTGTCATGTCCTTCTTCACCATACTTTCTGGTCCAGTGTTCTGGTTTATTTGCCCGTTCCCATCAGCAGTTGGGCATTCATGCCCACTGAATATGTTCAGCTATAATTAGGCTGTTTTTCTGCCCTCCCCTTAGAGTTTTTTCTAAAAGCTTTTCTCTCTCTCTCTTTGTACTGCAAAGCTTGGAGTTTCACCACACCTGCTGTTATATCCCTCGGCTGATATCTCCTATTATGGATACATAAAGATCCATACTTTCCTATTTGTATGTAGGATGGTGTAATCTGACGCTAAAGAAACCAGGATTCCCCAGAAAAAGATTTTTCAAACCAGTGGTGTATCTAAATTTATTTTATTTTATACTTGCCATGCAATAGCATTTTTAATCATAAAAATTAAATTAAAACAATATAAAATTAAAACAATATAAAATCCTACAATCCTAAATGAATTGTGCTAAATGGCTCTTAAAGGATAAGGACTTTTATTACAGCATCACTGTGTGTGTGTGTGTGTGTGTGTGTGTGAGAGAGAGAGAGAGAGAGAGAGAGAGAGAGAGAGAGAGAGAGAGAGATTAAGGTGCTACCAGACTTCTTGTTTTTTATACCAAAGACTCCCTCTGGAAATTGCAACAAATTTATATTATTCATATTCTGAATTTTCAGTTCAAACATTTCACGTTCAAAACAGCAAAATTCAATTTTTCCTTCAAAGCTTCTCATTTTAAATTAAATTAAATGATGACATAGGAAAATGCAGCAGTTTATAGATTTCTGTTCCTGTTCTGTTCCTATTGCCCTCACTCTCCAGCCGGGTAAATCAAGAAAGTCAGGTGGTCTCTGCTGCTGTTTGGCGGCCATCATTTCTCATTTGGTTTTACTGCACACAGTGAAACACCCCAAATATCTCTGGTATTAACATGCACTCTAGAATGCTGCAGCTGTGATTGGATCTATTTATAACTCTCCTCTTACATTACCATCTCGAAAACATCACATAAAAGAGGAAGGTAATGAAATCTCCCCTTCTCCAGCCATCTCTCTCTAATCTGAAATGGCATTTCCAGGAGCTATTTTCAGTGAACCAAGGAGTCTAGAAACAAAGGCATTTCTTTCTCTCCCATTCAGACAGCATTCAGGCTCATACAGAGCCACAAAGCGATCTCCTCAGTACTACTCACATACATATTTCTTCCACATGGTCCTATATTATTCATGTCATCTTATTCACACAAATTTATCCTTTCTTGCCAAGACTTTATACACAAGTCCAAATCCTCTGACCTAAAATTTCCTTTCAGCTACACAAATATAAATCTTAAAATACTTCCATTTACAGTCCTTGATACAGTATAATCCTCCAGAGGCAAACATTAACTGTCTCATCCACATCTATGTCTCCGCAGAGTTCTTTTAAGGCTGTTTCCTTTCTCTGTTCCTTTGTTAATCACCCAAGACTTAAATTATCCACCCGCTTATATCCCTCGCTCTTTCTTTTTTTCTTTTTCTTCATCAATGAAAATTGTTCCACATTAATGATCAAATTCATTTCCTACTGAGATTTTCTTGGCTTCTTTTAATCAGTGGGTGTGTTTATAGTCATCTTACCCTGTCTTCGAAAATATCCTCCGCTGTCTAGATTACTGAGCACATGTTATGTGCCTCTGAGTAAAGAAAGACTTGATGAATGGGTGTGTATGAAATTGCAAATGTGAAACCTTGTGAATGCTACAGGAGATGAGATTGTCACTGTTCATATCTGGTGAGTCTATTAATGTTTGTACACATGAAGCTCTGATGTCTAGAAAATATTCAATAATATTTATATTATAGTTTTTGGTTTTTTAAAATCCTGCTTTTTTTGAAGGAGCTCAGAGAGGTGTACATAACTCAGACTCTTTCAATGTACACCATTTGAGCCTCACAACAACTCTGCGAGGTAGGTCAAGTTGAGAGATAGTGTATACACACACACACACACACACACACACACCTATGCATACATATACCCATTCATCAAGTACTTAGGGCTGTGAGGAGTGAAGGCCACTCCGTGCAAGGCCCTTTCCACCTGGCCTAGAGGGCAGGGCCCACACTCACCAGCCCCACTGAAGAAGCTCCTCATGGGGCTGGAGGAACATCCCCCGGCTATTGTTTTATTGATTTATTGATTTAATATGCTGTACACCGCTTTGAGGTTTTTATTTAAAAAATTAAGCGGTATAGAAATTGAATAAATAAATAAATAAAATGCATATAAAGGTAAAGGGACCTCTGACCATTAGGTCCAGTCGTGCCCGACTCTGGGGTTGCGGCGCGCATCTCGCTTTACTGGCCGAGGGAGCTGGCGTACAGCTTCCGGGTCATGTGGCCAGCATGACTAAGCTGCTACTGGCAAACCAGAGCAGCGCACGGAAATGCTGTTTACCTTCCCGCTGGAGCGGTACCTATTTGTCTACTTGCACTTTGATGTACTTTCGAACTGCTAGGTTGGCAGGAGCAGGGACCGAGCAACGGGAGCTCACCCAGTCACAGGGACTTGAACTGCCGACCTTCTGATCAGCAAGTCCTAGGCTCTGTGGTTTAACCCACAGCGCCACCCGCGTCCTTTAAAACACATATACCCATTATTAATTTACACAGCGACACTTAATATGTTTGTGAATCTAGACAGCAGGGGATATTTTTGAAGGCATGGTAAGCTCACCCGTGAGAATCATGGCTGAGTGGTAATTTGAACCTGGGTCTCCCAAGTCCTAGACCAGCACGATGACCACTGCACCAAACTGGCTGTCACTCCCTCACTACAGAATGCTGGCTAGTGTTAATACATCTGTGCTCTCCTAAGACTGAAACATTCTCTGCATTCCAGTCTCAGGGATGCTGTGTGTTCTCTTAAAGGGCCAGGAATCTACAGAAACGTTCTTTATATGCTCACAGGAAACAACAGCATTGATCAAGACTGTATGCTATAGAAGATGGTTGCTACGTCATTCTTTACCACTATTTTCAATGCGGAAGGTGCAGTCTAAGCTTTCCAATATGAGCCTGCTTCTTTTCTCATCAAAAGTCAGGCAGCCGTGGCCACGATGCAGGAACATGCACAACCTTACCGGGGAACACTCAGTCTTTCACCATCTCCAGTTGCTTTCCCATTCATTCTCTGCAGCCCTGTTCTTAACATAAGTCAGCGGTCAGCAAACTTTTTCAGCAGGGGGCCGGTCCACTGTCCCTCAGACCTTGTGGGGGGCCGGACTATATTTTGGGGGGGAAATGAACAAATTTCTATGCCCCACAAATAACCCAGAGATGCATTTTAAATAAAAGCACACATTATACTCATGTAAAAACACCAGGCAGGCCCCACAAATAACCCAGAGATACATTTTAAATGTATAAATATTTAAATACATTTTAAACAGTCTACTCATGTAAAAACACGCTGATTCCCGGACCATCTGCAGGCCGGATTTAGAAAGCAATTGAGCCGGATCTGGCCCCCAGGTGTTAGTTTGCCTACCCATGACATAAGTCAACAAGCTTAACATGAGTCAACAGTGTGATGCAGCAGCAAAAAAAAGCTAACGCTATTCTAGGCTGCATCAACAGAAGTATACTGTCCAGATCAAGGGAAGTAATAGTATCATTGTATATTCTGCCTTAGTAAGACCACACTTGGAATACCGTGTCCAATTTAAGAAGGATGTTGACAAGCTGGAACGTGTGCAGAGGAGGGAAACCAAGATGATCAAGGGTGTGGAAACTAAGCCTTATGAGGAGTGCTTGAAGGAGCTGGGTATGTTTAGCCTGGAAAGGAGGAGACTGAGAGAAGATATGATGGCCATCTTCAAATAACTTAAAGCTGTCACATGGAGAAGGGAGAATGTTTGTTTTTTTCTGCTCTGGAGGGTAAGATTTGAACCAATGGCTTCAAGTTGCAAGAAAGGAGATTCTGACTAAACATTCGGAAAAACCTTCTGCCAGTAAGAGCTGTTCGGCAGTGGAACAGACTCCCATGAGAGGTGGTGGACTCTCCTTCCTTAGAGGTTTTTAAACAGAGGTTGGATGGTCATCTGTCATGGATCCTCTACCTGAGATTCCTTTATTGCATGGGGTTGGACTAGATGACCCTTAGGGTCCCTTCCAACTATAAGATTCTATGATTCTATTGTATCCTGTCATACAGAACAGGTAGCATTGAAGTGTAGATGTGCATAAGCATTCTTCGTTCTTTCTTTCTTTCTCTCTCTCCCATTCTCTCTCTCTCTCTCTCTCTCTCTCTCTCTCTCTCACACACACACACACACACACACACACACACACATAGTGTGGGGAGGAGGTTTGGAGTGGAGGAGCATAAAACAAATAACTTTTCAAAAGGCAGTAGAATAATATCACCAAAATGGCAGGACACTCCAACAGTTAGAAAGATAGCGTAGCACTTGTCTCTAGTCTAAAGAGTCATATGAATTTCCCCCACCCAGCTGTTACAAGTGGAGAACAGGCAGCTGCTTTCTAAAAGTTAAAAACAAAAATCACAAAATGGTGTGATCACAGGAAAGGCAATTTACGCTAATCCCCAGCGAAAGAATGGGTACCATTTAAAGGTGCTTTCAACACTTATGGAAACCTATTCCAAACATGTTCCATTGGTACAATGAAAATATTAGTTGTGTGTACGGGGTGGGGGAGGATGTATATTTTTTTTAGATAGATACACAATTGAGTGATATTCCTGCATCAAATATGCTTCCTCATGAGAAATCACAATGACATTTGTACCAGGGCCAGCCCAATACATTTTGTTTCCCGAGTTAGAGCAGAAATCTTGCCCCCCATCCCTAAGTAAAAATGTGCAATGTGCAGCAGAACCCAAGGGCAGTCAAGTTATTTTGGCAATAGAGGCAGAAAATCCTGAAAGCACCTCTTCCACTCCCTGGCGGTAAAAATATAATAATTAATTATAATTACAAGCAATTAAACATCTATCAATTTGCTGCCTGTTCATGACACCCAAAAATCTGCTGCCTGAGGCAGCTGCCTCCCTCTGCTTAATGGTAGGGTCAGTGCTGCCAACTGTGAATTCATCATGCCCCTCGTAGTAACCTGGCAGGCTTTTAAATATGTCCAGTCCAGCACACTTTTGTGGGATCTGCCACTGAAAATAGTTCAATGAGTTAGTCAGACTTCACCTCATTTCATGGTTTGTTACCAGTTAGGATTCCGCTTCCTGTTTCACAAACTTTTGCAGCACATGAAAGGTGTTTGGGTCTCATTAAAGAGTTGCAAATCCTCCAATTATTAGTCTGGACGAATATTTTTCATCTTTCATTGTCGCAGACCACCTTTTCATTACAAAGACCTTCTTTATAAAATCAAAAATTAAAAATAAATAAAGTACATTTTGCAGAAGAACACCCACTGAATCAGTTCACTAATCCTGTAACATTATCCCTCTTTGATGTTTTCCAATATTCGTATACAATTCCACTGTAATAAGGGTCCAACTGTTACACATGAGCGATCGTTGTGCCATCACAAATCTCAGTAACAATAAAAACACGAAGCAAATGGAGGCTGTATTTTATAGTGGAAAACTTTCACTGAATGGATTCCACACACGCATACAAAATGACAGAAAATCAATGCCTGTGTATGGAAGAGGTAAACTCATTAACCAAATATCCATTATGTTCACTTTTGCACATACTGCTTCAACTGTAAACATTTTAGCCAATTATTTTGAAGCTGGAATAAAGCATTCCACGTTTTAAATGCTCCCCCCCACCCCCCGTTCCTTCATTATGGCAGAAAAACTGCATTCTGTATTCAATTCAGTGGGAATGGAGGCAATCAAGAAATAATTATTTCCTTGACAACCGGCTCAGTTATCATTGGTACAGAAATAGTGTGGGACTTGCAATTGTCAATCATGGATGAGACAGGAGGCACTCTGGGGAAAGCCTTCATGGAGGGGGAGCTGGGGGGGGGGAGGGATGCATTGCTAAATAACGTCCTATATCTGAGTCAGGGAACTGGAGTGAATGAAAACACTAAGTCAATAGTGAATTGGCACAAGGCTTGAAATGTTTCCCCTTCTGTTTGACATGTGTTCTCATTAGCATGTTTCCAGTATGGTATATGGGCGGCTAGAAGGGCATCCCTCTGAACAAAGCTTCCTTTATCCTGAATAAAATCGCTTGAAGGAGAGGAGGGTTTCACTCTCAGTACTATCCCGCCTGCATGGAACAAAATGTGTTATTATCAGATGGCTTTTTCATCAGCAAATCCTCCTGCAGTGTCAGAGTGATGTGGCGTTTTGCGATGTCGCAACCGTTGCCATTTCCTCTTCGAAAAATACTTAACACGCATCCACTGTGAGTCATAGGACTGGGTTGTCAACATGCCTTTTATTTCTTAGAGAGCATCTTAGGCTACATTATGAATTCAGGCAGAAAACATCAGTGCAAAATGGGGTCTGTTGGGTAAATTGACAGTTTCCCTTTTAAAATAAACTAGGAAATGAATGAACTAATTTAAGGATTGAACACACACACACACACAAAGTTCCAAAAAATTTCCATGTATTTTAAAGGGGAAAATAATTGTTGTATGTATGTACGTTGATATTGTGCATGTAGATTTCTGCATTCAGAGAGAAAATGTAACATGAGAGGCACTACAGTTTAGACACTTATGCTGCAAATTTTCCCTCAGAAAGTGAGACAAAGCCTTGATTTTTAAAAGCTGTTTGTGATTCTAGGGTGTTCCGTTTCTTTATTTATCAAAAAGCTATACAAGAGTGGCTTGATTGGCTTGTAACTGACATGGTGGTTTGTCTTTTTCTTCTTTTGAGTGTGGAAGCAGGCTATGGAAAAAAGTCCAGCAGGCCTTTAAAAAAGCCAACACCTTTACCAATCTGTCAGTGAGTGAAAGCCAACTAAGTCATACTCAGAGTAGACTCACTGAAATGAATGGACATAAATACTTAAGATTTCATTGACTTAAGTATTACTTAGTGGGATATCTCTTATATGGAACATCAAATTGGAATGTAATAATATAAATAAAAGAAATTCTAGCATTAATATAGAAACTGAAACTCAAGCAAGTTCCCACAGTAAATCACAACAATTCATTTTTGTTTCCTTCATACCACCAAAGAATATTTATCATGACTAGTTTGTAAATGTCCAAAATAGCAGCTTTGCAATAACAAACATTTCTGACATTTACCATAACATATAGGCTAAAAATGGGTTGTTGTCAGTCTGTAATCTTCCTGTCTTCAGACCAAGGACACATGAACTCATAGGCCTCCCTGATACTAAGCAGACTGGTTCATCTAGCCCAGTCTACTCTCACTGGCATGGCCCTTCTAAGTCTAAAAGAAACCTTTCCCCAAAACTTTTACTTGAGAACATTTGAACGGGAGATACGAAGCACTGAGATGGTGCTGCAATTCAAATAGCAAAGCAATGAGCAATGGCTCATCCCTAACTGCATCTGAAGGGGAAATGGTACACTGCTGAAAAATGGACAAGAAACAGAGTATTTAGGAGGTTGGGTGGGCTTTTAAAGCTATGGAGAATAGACTACAGGTCTTTAATAATATGTACTCCAAATAATGACACATAGCTTTAGGACAGAAGTGTGACCCTCTGCAACACTTCTTTTCAGATGTTCCAGCCAGCCACCTTCATCCAAGAGAGAATCCACTGCCCACGCCACATCAGAGGACTTGGGCAATTAGCAAAAGAAAATGTTTGAGCAACTTGAAACATGAAATCTGCTGCCCAACTTGTATGACATGGACAAAACAGCTGGAAGGATCAATGTCATGAGCTAAGACCTAGGAGCTGCTTTATGAGCTAACACCTGATTTCACAAATAAACATTGCAGGGAAGGCGGCTTAATCCGTTTCACAATCAGTTCACCATCCCAACTGAAATGACAAATACATATACCAACACTGCTGGTTGTTGTTGGGAGAGAAAGCACTATAGATCCGAAGCAAAACCCCCTTCCCCTCATGACTGCTAATAATTAGGGGGTTGCTTTTTGTTTTTGCTTTGTTTTTTTTTTAAGCTTTTATTTTCAATGCAAAATCGTAACAAAAATTACAAACATTGAATAAACAAAAACGAAAAAACACACATCTACAAAGCAAAACCATATCATAACATACATAAACATAAATTGACTTCCTTCCTTTGTTCTAAGACCTCCAAAGATATTTACTCTTACTGTATTGTTGTGTCTAATTAGATTACTTCCATCTTTATGCTTTTTTACATCATTTTTCTTGTTCTTTAACCCTGTAAAGCATCATTCATTACATACCAATATACTGACTCCAGAACAATGTTTTTTCATATACTCTTTAGCACAACCCCATTCTTTTAATAGTTTCTGGTCCGATTGTCCCCTTATGTAAGCTGTAAGTCTTGCCAGATTTATGTATTCACAAAATTTAATTTGCCAATCTTTCACTGATGGAATTTTTCTGCTTTTCCAGTTTTTAGCTATAAGCATCCTGGCAGCTGTTGTTGCATAAAGGAATATTTTCCTTTGATTTTCGGGGATATCATTTGTAATTAAACCTAAAAGGAATGCCTCCGGTTTTTTACTAAAAGATATTTTAAACATCCTTTTGAGTTCTTCATAGATTTCATTCCAGAATTGTTTAATGGGTCGGCATTCCCACCGCATGTGGAACATTGTTCCTATTTCTTTTTTACATCTCCAACAGGTATTCGATTTTAATTTGTATATTTTTGCCAATTTTACTGGAGTTAAGTACCATTGGTACACCATTTTCATAAAATTTTCTCTTATTGTATAACATGCCGTGAATTTGATGTCATATTTCCATAATTTCTCCCATTGATCCAGCCGAATTACATATCCTATATCACATGCCCATTTGATCATAACTTCTTTTATTTCTTCATCCTTTAATTCCCATTCCAATAATAAATTATACATTCTGGATATATATTTTTTTGAGTTTTGTAATAATACTTTTTGTAATTTTGATTCTTCTTTTTCAAATCCTATTACTTTATCCTGGTTAAGTATTTGTGCAATTTGGTGATATTGAAGCCATGTGGTACAGTATTGGGTCACCTCGTCATATGGTCTTAGTTTTAATTGGCCCTGTTCTTCCTTTAGGAGCTGCTGGTAAGTTGCCATTCTTCCTGTAGTATTTTTCTTTTTAACTGATATTACTTCTAGCGGTGAGACCCACCATGGAGTTTTTGGTTCTAACAACCTTCTATGTCTCACCCAGACCTTGTATAATGCATTTCTAATTACATGGCTTAGAAATTCTTTATGGACTGCCACTTTGTTATAAATTAGATAGGCCTATCTGTTTTTGCTTTGTTTAAAGCCGCATATCCTGTTCACAAACTTCTTGCATCATGTCTAGTTTGTCTTTCAGAGAAGGGAGATGGGGGCGGGGGGCAGGAGCCGGCAGTAGGACAGAGTGGCTCTGTTCTCTGATTAATCAGCGGTTCTCAGGAAACTGCTGTGCTACTGTGTAGAATCATGGGAAATGAATGACTTCAGATTGTGGGTGGGATATCTGAGCACAAGCAACCGCCATGTTAAAACCTCACTGTATTTGTCAATACGGCGTCATACCCAAACGTGGCTTGCCTTGCAAAAGCAAACAAGTGAGGAGCAGCTCTGAACAATTCTGGCTTGGCCTGTCTACGCCATCCATTATTTAGTCACACTTCAGCAAGGTGCCATTTATATAACTGATTCATTCATACCTCTAAACTTTCATTTAATAATAGGCTTATTACCGAGGACCATGGAGTCTTAAAGTCTGCATTGCTATGATTTCACCAAACAGGGCAGACACTACCTAGTTCAGAATCTGGGGCATATACAGGATTGCCATCCGGCCAGAAAAAGGGAATGAAAACCCTGCCTGGTCTGCTCCTCTGCTTTTAACTGATTTGAGACACACAGCAACCCTTGGTTATCTCACATGTTTAAGGTAAGGGGCAGTCTCATCCTGTTTCACCCCACAGGGTGGGTACCTTGTGGAACCCCAGACCTGCACCTATTCATCTGGCCCTAGTGGTATCACTGCACCTACCGAAAGCCAGCTGCTCTGAAAACTCTTCATTCTTTTTTGTGGACTTAAACTAGTGACAATAATTTGGAGTCACTGAAATTTTATTGAAATAAATTACTTCCCTCCTCACTCAGTCTCCAGTCTCTGACACAGCCTAATGTCACTCTGAAATCTTTTCAAAAATAGGTCAGGTTTCTCCAACTGACAAGTACAGACAGGAACATCAACTACAGGAGCAGCAGTTTCGGGATGATTTACATTTTCAACATTAAACACCATGACCTTTCACAAAGGGAAGGAGGGCTTGCCTTTGCTGATATGAAGGCACTGGGCTGACACTCTCAAACTGAGCCCTCTGTGCTCAAAATCACTGGGAGTTAGACCCATTGCCTTTTGTCACAGTACACTTAGGTATTGTTTTTAGGAGGCTGGAAGCGGGTGGTGATTCTGCTAAATTTGGAGTTGGGCTTGTTGGTTTCAATGAAGACCTCCCTAATTTTCTCCTCAGAATTCAAGTATTGCTGACTATAACAGATAAAAAGTGTGCATTAACAATTTGAGCTTCTGCTATACTGTTTGGAAAAATGAGTGCTGATGCAGGGACTGGGCCCAGAGATCTAGAGGGAGGAGGGATCAACTGAGCAAATCTGTTAGTTTTTATTGCTTTCAGTTTCTCATTTTCCACATCAGTTTGTAAATTTTATTTTTTTACGTCCTCAAGCATTGTGGGTGCATCAAATGTGCACACCTTGATAGTTGCCTGTATTTATATGCAGACTTTTACCCAGTATATGCATTTTTGTACAGTATATTTGCCTAGAGAACTGGGATTTAAACTTCAGAGAAATGCTAATTTAGAAGGATGTCTGTGTTTCAGTTCACATATTGTTCTGGGAAGTGTGAATTCAGTTTACTGAAACAAATTTCTTCCCTATTCTTACTAAGGGCATCTTGCCTGAGACACACACATATATACACACACACTGGAACTTTCCATCCAGGCTCTTAGTATTGCTCCTTATAAATGGGCTTTTAGAACTAATTTAATGTATTTCCATTCATTTGCTATTCTTTGCTTTATGCATAGGCTTTGGGAACACAGTATCTAAAAAGATAATAAAAATAGTAAATAATGACCTTGCCAGAAATCAAAATAAGTAACCCCTAGCTTCTCCTGAGGCACAGAACACCTACATCACTACTTGAAAATACTCAGTGTTGCCCATATGATCCCACAGGAGAAGGGGGCCTGCAAAGGAGCAGCCAAGTTTGCATAAAAGCTAAAGCCCAGTCCAGAAAATGGAATGCAATAAAAGTTCAGCTTTGGCAATCATGTCCCTGTGGAAAACTCAGCGCCAGGAAAAACAAAAACAAAACTACATTTTGCAGGACTATGAATGGCCTACACAAATAGAATCTCCATAGATGATTCTCATGATGAGTGGAACTTCTCTTTCAGCACCTTCTGGGAATGTTCACATCATTACCATGCCTAGATTTGAAAATAAGGTCCATATTTGAAGCACTGTTAAAGAGTCACTGTTCTTTAGAGGGGTAGGGAACTGCAGTCCTTAAACAGGTGATTTACTATTGTCAGAAATGACCATCCCAATATGATCAGTGGAAAGGACCTTTTCAATAGTGGGCTCCTTCAGGCAGAAGGACTGGAATGAATGAATGAATGAATGAATGAATGAATGAATGAAGTATATATTCAACTAAAGTCAGCACTGAGTGCAAATTTCAAGCTGTGTGTGTGAAAGAGAAAGTAGTAATGTCAGAAAGCCCCTACATTTGACATTTGTTTCTCAGATTTCTCTGATACTACAGCTTCCATCCACATGGATTTTCAGGAAACTCTGTGCCCCCACATATGCTTAGTAGAGACTAAAACACTTTTTTTACATTCCTTAGCCAGTAATGAAAGAGGAGTTAATCAAGAAACTCTAGTTTTACTGAGGTTCCTTTCCTCTCTTTCTATTAATTTCAGCCTCTAATCTACCCATTGAATATGTAAACAAATCAGAAATTACAAGGCCATTGACCCAGGTTAACTGATCATGTTAATAAACCTTGGGAAGATTAGCAGCTTTATGGTCATGTTCCTATCACATAAACCAGCAAGTGCCCCTCTCAGTACAAAAATGGAGGCTGCCAAGGCTTTCTTTAGGTTGTTCTGTCCAAAGAGAACTGCTGATTCTTTCAGCTTAGGAAGTTGCACACGCCCTATAAAGACACCCATTACTGTGTGGAAGGTTAACTCCTGAGAGGATTCACCCACCTAAGCTAAAGAAGTTAACCATAATTGGTGTGAGGTAAAAAAATTAAAAATAAAAAAGGGCTTTGCTCCATACCAAAAATACATTGCTTTCAATTTTGGCAACAGCATTAAAAACAGCCTTCAATGACTCAACGAATTTCATAGAGATATAATTAAGCCTCCCAATCCTGTGGTGAAATCAGAGATTCCCACATTTCACAACTGAAGAAAATTGAAGGAGAAAGCTTTAGCAAGTTGGCCAAAGAGAAAGCCAGCATTAAAAAGAACACTGAGAAGTAGGAAATCCATTTACACCGGGCACTGCCCTTGCCCTGGATTGTCTGAACATGACAAAAATCTGGGTCAGTAGAATATTTTGTACTTCTGTAGGATTCTGTTTGCTTAATGAATGGAATGCAGAAATAAATCCTCCACTGCAAGGAGCACATGGAGCACATTGGTGTATAGCACCACACTGCATCTACACTTCTTTAACTGGCCCCCTACACATGTCAAGACTTAACAGTGAATTGTGCATCATCACACAAAAGATGAAGGACACAGAAGACGGAGTCTTTCAAAATGACAGAGCCTTCTTCAATAAAGAGGTTTCAAGTACTAACCTGTAAAACATGTGCAATTTGCTTTTTTATGCAGCCATAAAAACTGGGAAAGAATTGAAAAACCTTGTGTATTGTTCTTTTAAGGTCTATGGATGAAAGAAGGAAAAGAAAATAAGGGCATGGGAAGTGACATCCAGTTCCAGCTCTTATCTGGTATCTCAGGAAAGGCTTTCTGATACCTCAGTGCAACAGAGGTGAAGTTCTGGGTGGTTTGTGTCAATGTAACAGCAGCAGCATTCTACTGATCTCACTAAATTGCCTGTCAGCTGGAACCCCATTATAAAATGTTCCTGCCAAATATTAGGAGTGTCAGGTTGTGCCAACATCGCTTGCTCCAGGGTAGCCAGAGTGAGTCACTGAACTCTTGAGATTCACACTGCAAGTTCTTCAAAGAAGCAGCTGCGGTTTTTGTATGCACAGCAGACAGCGCCTTATCAGTACTGAATAAATCATGAAAATATTGAAAACAAATGTTTTGACTTATTCCTGGCTAGAAGGTGTTAAGGGATGTCTGTTTATTTTCATACATATTCAATACTTTGACCTCTTCCCTGTGTCTTATGTGACATATTTACCTAGGGGTCTAGGCATATTAAAAACAAATGGAAATGAAAAGGAAGAGCTGCCTGGTCCTGCAGAGTTCTGGAGTCAACAGGAGAATGTTAAAGACCACCAACCAATTACTGAAAAGTACTGTAGATTGAAACTAGCAGTTTATATTCAGTTTTTCTCCCCCAAATAACCGCCCAACTCTATATGCATGAAATTCTAAAGCTGTATGTTGTTTCTGTTTTACAAACTCATAGAAAATGTACCTTTTTGTGTAGGAAATAACATGCAACCTACTACACATGTAATTGTGCATACATGTAAACATTTTGTAACATATTACATGAACCCTAAGCTCCATCTCGGCAGTGGTTTGTAACTTGGGCCGCAATTCAAAGTGCACTTCCTTAAAACTGGGTTCCGTTGAGTTCCTTGAGGCGTATATCTTCAAACTTGCAGAGCTTTATTCCAGGGTTCATCATTTGAAACATATCCCTTCTTCCCAATTCCTGGGGATCCTAACAAATGTGGCACAATACAGAATTGACAACTAGTTGTGGGAAGAATATACGGCACAAGGAACAGCTCTTATTCAACCCTGGACCAGCTGAATAAAGCTTTGTGCCAAATAACATTGGGGGGGATACACACTTTCATTTCATACATTATCATTATTATCATCATTATCATCATCATCATCACATGACCTGTTCTACCTTACCTTCCCCTACTTCCATGCACACAGCTGCAGAGGCAGTCATTTCTCTGTTCCGTTAATACAACAATGATGTACCAGTCCACACATGATCATTCTTCTTCTTGTGCTATGCAGAGTACTACGCTATTTTCAAGCTGCTCCCCTTTCACTTGACAAAAAACCATCTGCTACAGTGGAGTTAACAGAGCACAGGATCAACTCTCAGCCTTCACTCAGAAGTGTTAGATCATTGTTACTACAGGCAGCAGAATTGGGATAGGATTCTTTTCTATATCATGCACAAAAATAGGGTAAACTACAACTAGATGAGAGGATTAAATGCCTCAATGCCCACCTCCCACCTAATGTTACTGTTTAAGGCTCTGGATTGTGCATTGACAGCCATAGCCCTACTAGTTCCGTACCTGATGTCAGATGTGGGGCAGGTAAGCATGGTTTTGGGGAAACAGCCTCTGGGCCAAACTGTAACCTGTGCCAGGCTTACTTAGGACCACAGTTTCCCCTTCCCTGATCTAAGCATTGGAACTATGTATTTAATATTTATGACATTTAAGAACTAAAAATGTGCTTCTAAATGTTTTGAGCACAGGGGTAAATGACTGAGGCTGCAATTCCAAGCACGTATTTCTGGGAGTAAACTCCATGGAATATAGTGAGATTTACTTTTGAGAAAACATGCACAGGACTGCACTTCTTATCAGAAAATTGTTCTCTGCATATTGGTAGTGACAGGGGCTTCGCCTACAACAATTTAGCAGGGAGATGACTTCACTGGTGCTTGTCCCTCAGGTATTATGAAGCCGTCTCATGAGGATGGTTTCACTAACCTTACTTGACAGCAAATAATGCACAGCCTGCATGTACGCACAGCAGGGGCTCCTGGCAAATCCTAGCCCCTTGGTGCTTTGCGCACCCAAATCACGCACAGCTTGAAAAAACAAGGGCTTCTCTCCTGGAGGTTTGGGTTGGGTTTTTTGGGGGGGTATGTAGCAGGGTCAACCCCACCACTGAGTATTCAGGCAACTGATTTGGGATTATCATGAAATGACAGCAAATTGTTAGCTCTTGTTCCTTATTATTGTTGTTATTATTGAGGGAGAGCCGCTTACAGCATTTTCTACCTCAGGCGGCACAATAGATTTAAGCCTTCCCGAATTTTGGGGTGTGGAATCGCTGTTCCTCCTCAGGCAGCAGAATGCCTTCGGACAACCGTGTGACTAGCCTTTTCTAAAGCCTTGCAGACTCTGCCTTCATTATGTATATTTTGAAATATTGTGCATTTAATTGTTTTTCTTTTACATCTCTGCAGTTTAAGGCACTGCGGTTTTAGACTGTTGTAAGCCACACAGAGAAGTGGATGAGGGGGTGGGGGAAGAGGACGAGAGAGACGCCTCGACGTGGAACAAAGCTGAGCTCTGGCAAAGCAGGCAACTTGGGTCCAGCCACCCCACACAGCCGAGAGGAGAGAAAACCCTCCCAGGGTGCACCGCGGCGGCGGCGGCTCCTTCTCCCGCCCCTTCCCGCTCTGCCTACCCTGAGTCATTCCATCGGAACTAGCGTAGTTGTAGTAACGGGGCGGGGCGGAAGGGAGCGGAGCGGAGCGCTGCGCGGGTGGGAGGTTACGAGTTGAAGCCGAGGTGAAGAGCAGGCCCTGCCTCTGAGCTCGCCGCCGCTTCCTCCTCCCTCTCCCTTGCAAGGGCACGCGGCTTCCTTTGGAGCCTTTCCTTCCCGCACTTTCCAAGGCGCTCTGGATAAACCAGGAGATGGCAGCCCCTTGGCTAGGGGATGGGAGCAGAGTCCAGGAGTCAGGGGGAGGCCCTCGGCCAGACCCTTCTCGAGGAGGACGCCCGGGGGGACCCCGAGAGCCTGTAGTGCAAGGTTCAAGTCTCCCGTCCCCGCCTCTCCAACGGCCTGCCAGCCCGCCAGTGACGAGGACGCCTTGCAGCGCGAGATCGAAGAGCTGAAACGCAAAGACTTCGCCCTGGATCAGGAAATAGCGCAGCTGACAGCTGAAGGATACAGCCCGGAGGAATTAGAAACCCACATTTCTCTTCTCCATGAATACAATGAGATAAAAGACGCCGGGCAGATGCTGTTGGGCAGGCTGGCGGTGATCCGAGGGGTGACCACCAAGGAGTTGTACCCTGAATTTGAACTGGACGTGAACGACTAAGTGCGACACTTCAGACCCCTAGACTGTCAACGTTCAGGTCCCAAGTGGTGAAAACACAAGTCTTGCAAGTGCAGGTTTTGCTGAAAGCACTTGATGCAACCAAAGCTGGACTATAATGATGCAATTGCACCAGGGCCTGTGTCTGCAAGAAGCCCTCTTGCTGTCTGCCAGCTCACTGCTTTGCCTCTCCATCTACGTGTGCTGCGGTATACTCATACGTTACAATAAATGAATAAACTTTAATTCGGTATGAGTTTTCTGTGTCATGCATTCCTTTCGTTGGAGTTGGTGGGTAACCTTTTGCGGGGGGACAGGGCAAGGCCCCCAACCATCTTTATCCAGCCTTGGATGAACCAACAGGGTTTAACACTTTTTCTAAAGTAATGGGTGGAGAAGCTGTTGAGCCTATTTCTCTGCTGAGAATTGACGCAGAAAGGCTTTTCCTGGCACCTCTGCCCTGGCTTTTGACACCTGAGACGTGCGTTGTCAGGAGCCGCGCTAGTTGGGGGTTTTTTGTGTGTGATTCCATTGTAGCTTTATAAAACTATTTGGAACCTTAGGGTGAAGGGGCGAGTAATAATAATAATGGTTCAGGCAGGGATTGAGCTCCTTCCCCCCGCCCCACATGGAAGAGCCTTTCAGCCCCGATATTAATAATCCTGATGTGTTTGTTCAGCCTCGGTTAACAAATCCTGCACGACAACGCCACGCCCCCTTATATCACTGGAACAATGGCGGGACTGTATCATCGCCGCAGCCTGACTGGCGGGGCCGGAGCAGGGAAAGAAAAGGATGACAGCGGGGAATTCTGCCCGGGCTCCTCGAAGCTGCGCAGGCGCGTTGCGTGTCCCCATTCGGAGCCCTTCTCGATGTTGGGGGGAGGGAATGTGGGGAGAGAGAGACACGTGACTGTCTAGTCCGAGGCCCAGTCAAGTGGAGTTAATTCCCTTCTGTGTTCGCAGGCCGCGGCATTCCAGGGCTGATTCTCCCAGGGTTTGGTTCTGCAGAGCAGCCAAAGGCGGAGCTCCCTGCGAAAGCTGCAAGTCGAGCGGTGTTTCCAGCCGGAGCTCACCCTCTCTCCCTCCCTCCCTCACCCGCCACAGTTAAAGCGGCTTTTCTTTTTTTAGCCTGAAAACAAACCAGCCTCAGCAGCTCTAGGCATGGGGCAGGCAGGCAGGCGGAGGAGGAGGAGGAGGGGGAAATGTTGAACAGCTGGGCAGAGTCATCATCGCTCTGGGAAGGAAGGGCGGGAAGAGAGCGAAGGGAGAATCTGCAGTTAGAGAAGAGCCATCCAGAGATCACCCAGGAATGTGTTTTGTGTTTCGTTTTGCAGCCGACTTTCTCTCCAAAAATGGAGGACAGCAGCTGGGGGTGATCAGCAGACGTCCGCGCCGGGGGAGGTGAGGGACAAAGGGGTTGCGCGGGGTTTCAGAGGCAAAGCTGACTGAGGCGAAACTAGTTTCCTCCGAAAAGGGTCGAGGACCTCAACAAGGATGCCGCCTTGCCCGCTCGGCGCAAGCGAAATCTGGGGACATGTGCGCTTCGCCTTGGCTTTTCAGACGACCACCAAAAGCTGGAAAGAGCCGAGTTGTGCCAGTGTGTAACCACACAAACATACACAGAACGGGAAACAGGCCGTCCTGGCTGATAATACGGCCCCAGAGAGCCTAGCCAGTAGCTGTTTTTGATTCCCTGCCCCCCCCGCCCCCAATCCGCATTTTTGTTTATATTCCTCCCCTTGGTTGAAGCATCCGGCTAAAACACCAAGGGGCTTCTGAAAAAATCGTGGATGTCTCACCTAAAAGCGAACGAGCAGATAAAGGGGCTTGGAGGACTAAGGACTGAGTTTAACAGGCATCCTAACATTCACCCCCCACACACACACACACACAAGGAGGGCAATCCATCCCATACTATTCGCCAAGCCACCTTGCTACAAACAGGCACCATCTTTTTGCCTTTTAAAAAAAATGCACACCAGGGAAATGCTCTTGCCTGGAACTGTTTTGGTATTTGACTACAAACAGATGCGCTTCTCTCCATGTGCTCTTAAAGGACTTCCAATCTAGCAGGAGAATTAATGTGTTTCACTGTAGGATGTCTCGCCTCCCTCCAAAAGGAAAAATGTCACCATCGCCATCCATCCTAGGCTGCAATCCTATTTCCACCCAACCGTTAATCCAGAGGTGGTTTTCTTTAAGAGACATGCAAAGAGTAATCACTGGCCTTCGGCTCTTGTAACTGATATGAGGAGATATGTGGCTTTGATAGAAGCTACATGCTGTAAATGGAGAATAATGGCTCGACGCCAAGGGGGAAGCTGCGCTGCTTTCAAGACTAACTTTGTAAGAGTCAGCATAGCAGTGACACTCCAGTCCTCTAATGCAAATCAACAGGATGTGTCACTTTGGCACGGACAGGCCTGCCGGCGCACAATTCAAGCAACCCTGTTATGAATGGGGGGGTTTGGGGGGGAGAAAGAGAAACACATCAGCAGGAAGAAAATGGCCAGAAGCAGGAGAGACTTGCTAACCCCCTAGCACACTGCTGCTCTCAGGAAACAACATGCCTCCCTTTAAAAACAAAGAACAGGCTAATTGGAGAAGAAAGCTCAAGGAGATGCAGCTCCTCTGACACGGTTGCAGATTGGCTCCTAGTGCAAAGAGCATGAAATCCAGAAACCTGAAGCACAACGACTGGGCTTTATGGGATCTGAGTGACACTTGAGCCACATTTCTATGCAGGGCACAGCTTTGCTGTTTCCGTTTGTTGTAGCCAGAATAACTAGGACCACACCTCCTGATTCAGCACCACCACCTCAAAATTAGCCCATCCCTCTTTACTGCAGATATCTGCTGTGTTTTCCATAGCTTCTCAGCTAAGGAATTTCTGAACATTTAAAAAAATGTCTCCCCTGATATGCATGTTCTGCCTTGTTCCCGAAAATCCCCCAGTTGCTTTAGGACATAGCAAGGAATAAGCTACTCTTGGAAAGCTGTATTTTCAAAATGTTTAGTTACCACCCCCAAGCAAAGAAACCCTTAGCATTGCAGGGGAAATGAAGGAATTCCAGTAAGTGACACACGCACACCCTTCTCCACCAAAAAGAAAAGATTATGGCTTGTCAGCTCTAGATGACTTTTGAAAAGCCTCTGCAGTGAGGATCAAAGAAAGCTGGCTCATATGCCCAGACTAGCTGCTTAATGGGTCAGAGTAAAATGAAAGGTCACATGGCTGCAGAAGACCTCCATACAACAAATGCCCTCTAGCTATGGTTAACTTTAATTAACTACAGTATTACAATTCACAGCAAGCTTGTTTTTCACACATGCCCACTGTCTCTTGACAGTCTCCTTGTCAACAGAAATAGGAGGGGGAGGGGGAAGGAGTCAGACTACCTTGAAAAAAAATATGAATAAAGGGGGAGAAACCCTGCAAATTAAAAAGAAGTCTCTGGGGAATATTTGGGTACAATAAATCCACCATAGGGAGGGGAGGAACTTGCTATATTTCTGATGACATATTGTTGACTGATGCTATTATTTCTATTATTTAAAATTCTAGGATTAGGATAAACATACAGCACAATCCTATTCCTGTTTACTCAGAAATAAGAAGCATGTATTCAGTGAAACTTACTTCCTAATAAATACCTGTATTTATGTTTGCAGACTGACATCTATATTGCTCATTGGTCACTTAAATAATTTCAATCCATATATATTCCCGTATGCTAATCACACATTTTAAAAAACTTTTTATTTTTTAACAGAACAAAACTTAGGATTCTTATTTTGTACATGTTTATTCCAATCTAAAAAGACTTCAGTAGGTTATGAGATTCATAGCATTAATATAATCCTTTGCAGAAAGCAAAAAGAAAGTTAATCTTTTTTTAAAAAAATAATAATAATTAACATAGTAGTATCCAGAGGTGAATCCCAAACAGGCAGAGAAAAACACTACAAAGAGGCTCAGCTCTGGTAATCTAGGTACACAGTAAAGTCCTGAACCTTAGAGCTTCATTTATCACTACTGACAGGAACAGAAACCAAAACTGTAGTACTAGCAGTAACCAAATATAAACTCAGAGGCCAAGAGGGCTGTATTAAAATGTCTTTTCACATCTGTTTTTCAGTGCACCCAAAGTGCAAATGCTACTGGCTGCTGGCAACCTATGGCACAATGGACCCGGGCCCCCAAAACATTGTTGATGCTTTGGTGTGAGGATTGTTATGTACCTTTTCTCTAGTTTCCCTGGAAAAAAAGGCAAAGTTCAGGCGAGGTTTGTTTGCATTTTCCAGCCAGTTAGAGGGGCCTGTGTGTGTTTACTCTGCCTGTTGATCTGGTCACCCAATAGGCATTCTACCAATCCAGATCTCCTGAAAATGCAAATGTTACTTTCACAAACTTAGCAAGAATGAATGCATTTGTCCATTGCCAGGAGGAATGCCAGTTTCATTTACTGAAGTCAATAAAAGCTCTCCAATGGGGTGGAGGAAGCGGAAGCAACTTACTCCCCTATTGCTTACCAAACACAGATAAGGATTCATTTGATTAAGAACTATTTTCAAGCTGTCAAGTTACATACAACTAAAATACATGCTACATAAATCTGGCATATCACCAATCCTCCTTGTACTTAGGATGGTGTGTATCATCAATGCCAAAATTCAGGGGAGACCTTTCCTGACCACTCCTCTGCACTACCTAATTAGCTAGTGCCTAAAGGCTTTGTGATTTTTTATGAAGTATGATATATACATGAAAATAATAACATCCACGATCACCACTGCCATCACCCTATGTATGTTTACTCAGCAATAGTTGACTAAATTCACTGAGACTTACTCTTAGATACTGTGCATAGGACTACCATTTTAGTACTGTAATGTTATTAGATACTGTTGTGTTATTCTTTTTAATGAAAAAGGCTTGAAACCAATTCATGCTATAATCCTACACACACTTATCAGGAAGTAAGCTGCACTGCACTCAGTGGGACTAACCTCTGAGTAAACATGCATGAAAATGTAGCATTAGTATTTAATTCCATTGCATTCCTCACACAAAAGATGTCTCTTGTGGAACAGAAAATCCTTGCAGCTGGGAAGGGAAAATGAAAGGCAAGAATGGTGAATAGGAAATGCTTAGTCAGCAACTGTTCTGTCAATATTAAAAGGTGAAATGTAAGCAGGCACAGTGCCAATGGCTAGATATGTTAGATAGCCTCATTAGGTAAATCTCTAGTTGTGTATGTACAAATGACACAGAATAAAACGCAGGTTTGAAGCAGAATAGTGAGGCAATCAAAAGGGGCAACATATTTTGGCCTCCCTATTGTCCAACTACTGGGAAAAGAAAAACTTACTCAGAAACTATTAATATCAATTGAATTTATTACAATTTACTAAGCTCCAAGGCACATTACAGTGTTCTGTTAACTACAGAAATGTATAAAGGACAAACAGAGCAAGTTTTCCATGTACAGCAATTTTGCTCTAGTGTTCAAAAGCTTTCGTGCATCAATAAAGCAAAAACAAAAACAACATGAAGATCGAAAATGTTCAGGTCAATAGAAACAAACTGAAACATTTTTTTTCTTTACAAAGTTGCAAAAAAAAATCCCACCCCTATACCACTCCCACCATTTTGCAAACGAACAAAAAGAAATTAAAAAACAAAACAAAACAAACAATAAAAGATGGAAAGTAAAAGTAAAAGACTAACACTCTGGGCTTTTAAAACATAAGCTGTCACCGTTTTTGTAGCATTTTTTTAGGCATCAACACTGGCCTTGGCAAAAAGAAAAGGTGTTTTTTTTTCAATTTTCTTATTTTAGAGAAGTGCATACATTTACAAAAATACACACCAGCAGCAGGTAATCGCTAAGGGCTATTTAACTGTGTACCTAGCCAACACACTGCCAAAGAAATGAGAAACAGGTATTATGTAGTAACCAAACAATATTATATTCTGTTTTAACAAAAACAAAACGAAAAAAGAACAGCTCTATCCTTCAAATGAAGAAGGGTACATACCTTTGTTTCAAAATATAGAAACATACGACGAAAATAAGGTCTATACATAAGACTAAACTTTTTGCAGTATTGTCCCGCGGGTTGTTTCTCAATATTCACAATTCTCCATCTTCAGGCGTCTGAAGGGAGTCGCCTTGGCTGTTGGGATTGTTTTGTTTTTTAAGGGTCTCTCTCCTTTTTCACTTTCACGTCCCCCGCTAAAATGGTCGCGATCTCGCCCTGCATAAATGCCCAAGGCACGTTGGAACCGACTAAGGGGCATTTCTCGCCGCTGGGGCAATAGACTTCGCCCGTGGCCCCCTGCGCCTTGATGCTCTCCCGGGAACACGGGAAGCAGAACTTGTGGCTGGGCACCGAGGGGCACTGCACGAAGTGCGTGTCCTCCAAGCGTTCGTGGCAGATGGTGCAGCACAGGGGTCCGCTGTTGGCCATGGGCGAGTCGGGAATGTTTTGCGGGTGCACTTGGTCCATGCCCGGGTGGGCGCTGGGCGGCGGGGGAGCCACCTGCAGGTTCATGTCCCCGTTGCGCGACGCCAGGCTGCGGCGCTGGCCGGGCACCGAGGCGGGCGACACGGGGCTGCTGCTGTTCCTCCGCGTCGACGTGGTCGAGTGCACCGAGCTGCCGTCTTTGGGCGAGTGCGCGTTGCCCAGCGTGTCGGCCACCGACATGAGCGCCGCCATGGGCGACTGGCCGTTCTGCGGGGCCGACTCGGGCGGGGTGGTCCGGTTGGAGTGAGGCCCCAGCGGCGGAGGGGGCGGCGGAGGGGGCACCCCGCCGAAGCCCCCCGCCGACATGGTGAGCTTGAGCGCCTCGCTCTGGCTGGCCATCCACTGCTGCCGCTGCTGCTCCTCGCTCAGCTTCAGGCCGCCTTCCGAAGCCGAGTCCGAAGGCTCCGGAGAGGCCTTCCTCTTGCGCAGGCCGCCGCCGCCTCCGCCTCCCGCTCCGGGCCCGCGGCTGGAGGCCGGCCCGCCCGCCCCGCCGCCGCCGCCGCCGCCGGAGGAAGAAGAGGAGGAGGAGGTGGGGGTCCTGGGCAGGCTGACGAGGGCGGTGGGCAGGATGGGGCAGGAGGCGTCGAGGTAGGGCTGCGGCAACATGTCGGCGCCCACCATCTCCTTGAAGAAGCGCACGGACTCGGGCAGCAGGTCGCCCAGCAGGCGCCAGTCTCCGGAGCCGTGCTTCTTCTCGTACTCGAGGTACTTGAAGCCCGACGACAGGCCGCGGCCGAAGTCCTTCATGCAGTCCTGGTACATCTGCTTGGCCACGCCCGAGGCGGAGGAGAAGACGGTGCCCGAGCCGCTGGGGTACTCGATGAAGAGCTTCAGCTCGTAGTCCAGGCCGGGCTTGGAGACGGCGTCGAAGGCGAAGACGCGGCCCAGCAGCGCGTGGTCCTTCTTGAAGCGCACCTCGTAGGGCGTGCAGCCGGCCAGCGTCAGCAGCGTGTCGCGCACCAGCTTGGGCTTGCTGGCCCACTCCTCGGCGCGGTTGCGGAGGCTCTCGCTCAGCTCGGCCAGCGCCTCGGCGTTGCGCTGCTTCTCCTTCAGCTCCCGCTCCTGGTCGCCGCTGCTCGACACCGAGCCGGGGCGCTTCCCGCACGGGTCGCCCGAGGAGGACGTCGAGGAGGACGACGAAGACGACGAGGACGACGACGACGAAGCCGGAGGGCCCCGCGGAGGAGGCAGCGCCACCCCGGACGAGGCCGGCCCGTTGAGCAGCGTCTGCGGCAGCAGGTTGGGCGGCACGTTGAGCTGGGCGCCGCCGCCGCCGCCTCCTGGAGGGAGGCCGCTCACCAAGCCGCCGTGCGCCGCTCGCCGCGACGACGACGACGAGGAAGACGACGACGAGGAGTTGGGGCTCTGGCGGTTCAGCTCGGGCGGCCCGTCGTCTGGCGCTTTGGGGAATCCGTTGGGGCCGCCCAGGCCATTGGGCATGCGGCCTCCGTGGCTGCCCGGCGGCGGCGGGTACTCAAAGCGGCTGCGCGGCTCGCTCAGTCCGTAGCGCTCCAGGCCCGACGGCGCTTTCGAGGAGGCAGCGTCCACATGGTTCAGCTGCTGCTGCTGCACGGCAGCCGCGGCTGCTGCAGCTGCCGCTGCCGCCGCTTCCTTAGCCGACAGCGCCACGGCTTTGACGCCCACGGGCGGCGGCGGCCCCGGCGATCGCCCGTCCTGGAAACAGCCGTGCGCCCGCTTGAGCTGCCGCGCGGTCTCGATGACGAACTCAATGCGGTCGGCGCCCTCGTAGTTGACGCAGCCCCGGCACACGGGCTCGCTGAAGTCCCAGATCATGGCCCACGGCATGCGCGGCAGATCGCACAGGTAGCACGACTGCCGCCGGGACGACGACACCTGCGCCGCCGACATGGCTGCTGGGGGACGAGGAGGGCGGCTTCGGGCTCTGTCCGGTGCGCGGGCGCTGCTGCCTCAGCCGCTAACCTGCTCCGGCCACCCTGCGCTGGGGGTGGGACTGGCTCCCGCTTTCCCGCTCTTTGGAGGGGGCGGGGGGCAGCGGGCGAGCGAGAGGCGGGGGGGGGGACCTTCCCTGCTTCTCCGTTCCTTCCTTCTCGCCTTCCTTTTACCTGGCCTGGCGGGAAGCGCTTCCGAGTCTCCTCGAGCGAGGGGCGTGAGGCGCGGGGAGGGGTTGGCTCCCCTCCCTCCCTCGCTCGCTCCCTCCCGCCTTCCTTCCTCCCTCCAGCAGCTGCTTCTGCCGCTTCTTCGGTGTCTCTAAGCGGCTCCTGCTGCTGCTGCTGCTGCTCCTCCTCTTCTTCTTTCGCGCTGTTGGCGGCGTGGAGGAAAGGGGTGGGCGAGAAGAGACGTCGCCGAGGAGGGAAGCTGAGCGCGGGGCGGGGGCACGGGACCAGCGGAGCTCCGCTACCTGCTGCTGCTGCTGACCCGAGCGCGGTAAGGTGGGTGGAGGAGGTTTTTGGGGAAGGAAGGACGGGCGGGCAGAGCGGGGTAGGGACCAAGGGCGCCCTCGGAGCGAGCACCTCGGCGGTCTGGCGGTGGCGGGGTGCTGTTTTGGCAGGCGGGCGGGTGCGCGCGCCTCAGGTTGGCGGCGGCGGCGGCATCCTCGCGAGTAGCAGCAGCAGCGGCGGCGCCGCCAGCTCCTCCACTCACATCCTCGAGCGCCGCTCGGAATTCGAATCGAGGGGGAAGCCGGTGTGTCACTCTGGGCTGCTGCCGCCGCCGCCGCCGCGCGTTCCGAGTGCGGCTCTGCCCCTCCTCCTGGCGCGGCGCTCCATTGGCCTCTCGCTCGCTCCGCTCCCGCGCTCCCCCCAGCTCGGATGCCACCTGGGTGGGGCGTTCACGTCACCGCTTCGCGCTCGCTCCCCCCCCCCCCCAGCCTTTGCAGTTCCCCTTTCGTAGCACTCGCTGGCTGGCTGGGCAGCTCCCTCCCGCGTCTTCTCCTCTCCCCTCCCGCCCCGCGCTTCCTCTGTGTCTACGGACAGGGAGCCCACTTGTTGCGTGGAAATTGCGCATGCTCGGCACCCTGCCCATTTCCTCCCTCCTCCCCTTGTGTGTGTACAACCGCTGAAGCGAGGCGAGCTGCCCCTTGGAAACCAAGGAAACTCTCTCACACACACGCACACCGAAGGCTATGTTTGGAAAATTAAACACTGGCTCTTCCCCCTCCTCCGCCCCTCTCTTCTTCCCGTCTCCTTCAAGGCAGCTTCCCCCAAAGGGAAAACGCGGCCAGGAAAGCACATGGAGGAGAATACTATTGCGCCTTCCTGGCTGAGTTTTCCTGCCTGCACGAACGTGTCGGGTTGTGGGTTGTTGGGGGGGGGGTTTGGTGAGGCGCTTTTGCCCTGTTTTGTTTTCCTTCCAGCTCTGGGCGGCGCTAAGTGCTTCTTCTAGGCTCTGGCGACGGCACAATTCGCTGCTGTCAAAATGGAAGGCGAATATGTAGGAGGATTTGGAGACATTTCCTTTGGTACCCTGAGGCTGGTCTGCCTTGTTTATAACTTACATGAGGAGCGAGCTTGCTTGCTCGCTTACTAGGAACATCATTTTCAAAAAGTATCAAGTTGGAATGTTTCTCCCTCTTTGGATCTTCTTGTAATGACACACACACACACACACAAATATTTTTGTCAATGCTGCACCCCCCTGCTATTAAGGCTGGGGTCTCTAATGCAGCTCCTTTCAAAGAGAGACTTTCTTGAGTGAAGAACTTCCGTGAGATCTATCTGTAAAATCAGGGAGGCAGGGAGCATTGTGTGCCCATTTTCCTGCCTTCCACAGTCTGGGATTGCAAGGAACTGGAAGGCTCTCCACTGGGCCAAAGCAGGTGAGCGTCTCTCTGATGCTGCTTTTCCCTGCCCCCCCCCCCCACCGCAAAGACCTAAGATACTGGGCCGCCCTTTTGCTTTGAAGTTGCCGCCCTTGCTGGCTGCACGCCCAAGCCCCTTTCCCTCAGCCAAGGCAATGGGGTGACTGTGAGCCCGGCTTCCTCTCCCCGCAGCTCGCCGCTTTCCGTGCCTGCAGAGCCTGGAGCTGCTCTCCCCACGCCCCAAAGAACAATCCTCGTAAACTTTCCCTGCCGGGACTCGGGTTGCGAAGAGGCTTGCCTGCCAGGCGTCCCTGGGCAGGCTGCGATCCGCGTTGCGTCACCCACTCGCACTCCTGCCCTTGCAGAGTAATGAGCTGCCCGGGGGTGAGTCAACATTCCTCGGGGAGAAGAAAGGGTGCTATCCGCGGAGAAACCGTAGGATATTATGAGCTGGGTTGGGATGGCTAACCCTTGCCTTGGAATAATATTTACTTAGCTCTTTGCTGAGGAGGGAAGAGAGGTGGGGGAAGAAACACTGAAAGAGCCTTTGTTTTTATTCAGAGTGCTTATGCATGCATAGGGCCACGCCCTTCTGCTTCATCTCAATCCAGAATCATTAGGGCAACCTGCTTCTGGGTTTACAAGTGTCACCAAGGAGGACCAGAACACACATTCATTCCCCAGTTTGCATAGAGCTTTCAGTCACCAACCCCTGTGTGTGTGTCAAGGATTCACCAATCCTTGTTTGGAATCTTGAGGAAATAGCTTTCTTCTGCTAAAATTAGCACCACTGTCTTTCAAGTATTACATGCTTGCAGTCAAGATTTAAGCTGCAGTCCTATATAAGTCCCTGGAAGAAAGTCCCATTGAACTTAATGGGCATTGCTTCCAAGGTGATGTATAAAGGGGCTGCTTTGTTACAGCACAATTCTTTTCACATTTATTCCTGAATAAACCCCACTGTGTTTAAAGGGACTTACTTACCAATAGTACCAGTAAGTCCCATGGGACTGCAGGGGACTCGCTTCTGAATAAGAGATGCATAGGATCGCACAGTCATCTCAAGTTTCAACCCTCCAATGTTGGTTCTGCTAACTCAAAGGTAGCCCCATTTAACATGGGTGAGTGTCCAGTAATGGAAGCTGTAGGAAAGACACTAGGCACCAGCACTTCTCCATCCAAAGTAAAGGCTTTCTTTCGGGAACATCACTGCAATAGACCATTTCATTCCCTTCTGGGTACCACCGCCTTCTTGATAAGTTGCATGGCCTTTAATACTGCAGTATGGGAAAGGCAAAAAGTAGGCCCAGCCATGGAAACGTCTGCTAGAGGGGGAAGCAGGCAACAGGAAGACAGGATGAAATTGGCTGGAATAGAAATTGGGTCATTGTAACATGTCACTGACATGGTCATCAAGGCAAAACGCTCACAGAGGTCTCTCCCAAGAGCCTTTTCTAGCTTTTTACAAGGCTGGAATCTCCTTTGGGCTCTGTATTTAAGGGTCTGGTTTCTAACGCACATCTCAGAATTCTGTCAAACGCAGTGGGAATCCCTTGACACAAGGTCAGAATCCGTGTGTTCTAAAGAAAGTGGGTGAAAGCATTGTTTTGGACCACCGACAAAGTGTTTCCAAGGCTGCCTTTTCGCCACCACTGCAGTGGAGTGATATCTTCTGGACTGGAGGAATTCCACCTGGATTCTCCAAGCGTGACCTTGGACAAGAGTCCAGGGAGCGTCTGGCCGCCTTTCACTGGATGTTCCCTGGATTGTCCAAGAAGAGCTTAACATCCCGGATGCCAGCCAGCCAGCCTCTTGGCCCAGCTGGATGGAAGCAAAACTGGACCTGCGCCAGCTGAGTCCTGTTCTCAAGTCAGATGAAATTGGTTTCTGCCTGAAGGACTTTGGTGTGGCTGCAGGTTTCCTGCTGTGCTTTCCCTTTCCTTTGACCTGTGGGCTCTCTGTCCATTGAGATTTCTGTGAAGAGGCTGAATGGGACCATGAGGGAAAGATGCCTAACTTTGGTTCTGGCCTGAGACTTCCTCTTTCTGCTTGGCAGTTCTTGGAAGGGCCCACTCTTCTGCTGCAGCATTCTCTTGCTTGCCTTTCCGATTTCCATTGCCAGACACCTTCATGGTGAGGCACCCTCTGGATTAAAAGCACCCGACCCCTCACTTTCCGAATAGAGCCCCTGGGGGAGGGGGTAACCCTCACCTCCCTGGTGGTATCGGCAGGTTCCTTGGCTCCCCAGTGCAGCATGAGCAAAGCCCAAGTCGAAATCCAGCATGCCACAACTCTTCAACAAGCCAAGCAAAGTGTTGAGCAGGAGGGAGAAAAAGTTGGATTGGTTTTGAAGCCATAAAGTCTGCGTTCATATCAGTTAAGATAGGAGTGGCGGAAGAATATCAGAATATTTTCAGATAAGCACTTTCAAATGGGTGAGTTAGAGAGTGGGGCTGTATTTCAGTGACAGGGCAAAATTGCCTTCTCATGTACCTATTTGTTTTTACTCAATGACTCATCAACCTTGATTTCCAACTTTGGGAGCATGCTGCTGGCACCTACACTGGAGACCCTCTATCTTCCTTGGAAATTCCCCCTCCCTTTTTTTGGGGGGGGGAGGGAGTGCTTTGGAAATAATGGTGATGATGGAATGAGAATGCCCTTGAACATGAACTGTTCACCCAAGCACTGAATAGTGCAGCGTCACACCCATCATTGATACATATTTGGGTTAAGGGGGGATGCTTCTAGGTCACAGGTAGTGCGTCTTGTTGGAGGGTTTAAGTCTCTTCACCTCGCTGCTTTAAAATATCATGCCCCCACACCAAGCAGAGCAAACCTTCGAACCTTCTGAAGGGCGAGGAGCTGGTACAAAGCAAGCACAGTTGGTGCAACAGGCAAAAAGGAAACCCAACACAAAAAGCGAGGCCACACCTCTCCAAGCCACCTTTACCGGAGGAGGGTTGTGGAAGTAGGGAGGGGTTCTCGGTTTATCAGCAGCTACCGAAGATAAAAGAGGAGAAAGGAAGGAGCTGGGGGTCACGTTGCTCCTGATGAGTCTTTCTGCGTCCTGCTGGCTCTGTAGCTGTGTACGGCCTCTGAGATGTGCACGTTTTAAATGGAAAAAGGAAAGCCCTCCGGTCCCCGGTCCTTATCATGGGCGAAGGCGGGAGGGGCAGCTTTCCCTCTCCCCCCAAATAAATCAAGTAAAAAAAATACTTAACAAACTGACCAATTGCGTCGCAGATAACTCGGTTCTGTCCCCCGCCCGCCAACGTAAAGCCTCTCCTGCTTATAACATAAATCATGGCTACGCTCATGTTGCTTATTTAGCACTTGTGTAATCTGGGGATTTAAATAAATGAAATTAATAGTTATTAACAATGGGGCCATGCATCTGCCTGAATGGGTTTATAGCACACAAAGAAAATCGAGGTGTGGGGGTGGAATAACAGGAGAATAGAGGGGGGGTAGAGGATGAACAGGGGGAGAGAGGAGCGAACGAGCTAAGGCAGCAGGAACAGCGGACCCACATAGCGGTTCAGTCCTTTGAGTCTCGGGTTTAGGGCTCCAGCTCGCCCGCAGACCCCACGTCGCCTGGCCGGAGAAGATCCAGCTTTGTAGGAATCAATCATCGCTAGAAAGCAAACTGCCCCCGCCAGCTCTTTCCCCACGGTGTAGCAGGGGGACTCTCCAAAGCTCCCATTCATTCCCGCGTTGGTTAGCAGCAACTAACGGGAATATGACGATCACGAATGGAATCGGGCGGCGACGGGAGGTGGTTGTTGTTGTTTTGGCGAGGTTGAGTTGTCTGCTTCACCCCAAACCAGCTGCCACCTTTCCAAAGGAATTAGTGACTCGAGGAAGTAGAAAGCACAATGCTCCATTAAGGAGTCATAAAACAAATGCACGACAGTATTAAATGCGTCTTAAGGAAAATATTTAATAAAAGAGGATGGGGGAAACAGGACGGCTGTCTTTGCTCGGTATATTGGCTCCAGATTTTCCGCATCGTCGTAAATTTCGGAGCGAAAAGATGCTCTCCAGCCTGTTGTTCCTTATGAGAGAGAGAGAGAGAGAGAGAAGAGAGAGAGAGAGAGAGAGAGAGAGAGAGAGACTCTCTCTCTCTCTCTCTCTCTCTCTCTCTCTCTCTCTCTCGTTTCACATCTCTGCCTGGGTGCAGAGATCATTACGCAGTAGACCAGAGGCTCTCTGTTGGCTGTCTCCAAAAAAGGTGTCTTTCCATTTAATGGGGTCTTTCAAAACAAATCTCCCCCAGTCAACCCCACCCCGCTCTCGAAATCTATAGCCAAGCCAGGTGAGTGTATGCATCTGACAACTGGGGTTAGAAGTTAGAATGAAGGAAATCTAGTCCACAAAAGGCCGCGCCATCATCGGATTGTTAGTCTTGATGCTACCATCCTGCCGTGTTTTGAAACTGCAACAGACAGACACCTCTCCCTCTCTGGAAACTAATGATAATAATAAACCCACACCAGTAAGGGGCGCCTGATCCTGTGGTCCTAGGAGAGGGGGGCGGACAGCCCTTTCTATAGAGACAAATAGGTAGAGGGCAATTTCCGTGCAAGCCTATGGCTGTAAATAGAGACCCAAAGCAGCTGGTTTTGTTTTTCAAGCTCGGCGCGGGGAGGGTGGAGAGAAGAGTATGTCGCGGAGGGCCAGGGAAATGTGTTCCTGAATTCCACAAATGCTTTGGAGTAGGAACCAGTTCCAGATCGGTGTCAGATGAAAAGTTCTCCCCTCCGCTGCCAGGAGGTGTCTGTCAAAACACCCCCAGTTATCCGCATAACAATTATGACGCCATTCTGTGTTTTTAAAATTGCGTTTCATCAGAGGTGTTCCCTTGTAAACTGCACAGACGGTGTTTTGCATCGCTTAAAAAAAAAAAAAAAGATAACCGCTCAAGTATTGGCCCCCTTTCAGATTTTAAACTTCTCTTTAAAAAAAGGTCTTCATGTTCTCTTTTCTGTTTTAAGTGGCTCCGATGCTTTCATCCCTTTGTTCCCTTCGCTCAGGTGACATTTTCTTTCCCTTCACAAGTTTTTTTTAAAGTTTTTTTTAAAAAAGACAACACAAAACCAAGACTTATTTATTCCTTTCCCCTACACCCGCATCTCCCCTTGAAACCTTATGCATTATTGCCTCTTAAAAAAAAGAAAAGACAAGAAAAGCCTCAGCAGTTGCTTTCGTTTTCGACACGTCGTACCAGCTGATGCCGGATACTGACTGCCACTCATTTAATAGCGCCAAAGAAATGACACAAATGATGAACAGATTAGGATTCTCCCTCAACCCACACATCCCCCATTGTGAGCTCTGTGCCGCAGGACCCCTTAGGACAGCCTTCGCTAACCTGGTGCCCCCACCAGGAGATGCAGCCCAACAATCTGTGGAGGGCGCCACATTGGCGAACGCTGCCTTAGAACATCACGAGCTTCTGCAACAGCTACCAGGGAGTTGAGGATCCTATTTTTTTTAATAAAAAACCCATTTCCCATCACCACGGTTACTGCTACTCTCATTATTAGGATTTCAGACGTGACATTCAACTTCAGACAACTCTGTGGGGCGGAGCCGGTCACTCACGGCCCAGTGGGTTAAAAATACTAATAGGCAGCGCGGATTTGTCTCAGATGTTAGATTTCGGAACGAGACATAACAATCTTTTGGATCCTAACCATCTTTCCTTTGAAGCCGGTCCTAGTAGGCTGCTTTGCTTTTTTTAAACATGCAATCACCTGTCAAGCAGCAAGCACGCTTAAGATGGCAGGCTCATTTTCGACTTCTGGCTTGCGATCCAGCTGTCTACTTGCATGTGCAAAGGGCTCCTGCTGCTGGCGCTGAGCTCTTGGCTCCCTTCATGCACCCCTCACCCATAAAAGAGGGCTGGAGGAAAATATAATGAAAATGATGTACAGATGGTATTTGACTCCTGTAAAATTAGCAAAGATATATCATAACTGGGACAATCTATGTTGGAAATGTAAAGAAAAGGAAGGAACCTTTTTTCATATGTGGTGGACCTGTCCCAAGGTGAAATACTTCTGGGAAAAGATTTATAACGAATTGAAAAAAAAATGTTGAAATATACGATAAAGAAACCAGAGGCCTTTCTTCTTGGAATAACAGGTTTGGAATTGCCCAAGAAAGATGTTACAAAATATATAATTTTCATTATGTTTCCCTTTAACACAGTACATGCGGTGAACTTGACCCCATAAAAGAGGGCTGAGTGTGTGGCCCTTCTGCTTCACGGCTTCCGCAGGTTGGACAGAGCCATTTTCCTGCTGAGTACTTCGCAGAGAGAGAGAGAGAGAGAGAGAGAGAGAGAGAGAGATCGCGGCCTGCTCTTCCCTCCCTTCCTTCCTTAGCCTCCCCTCCCCAGCTGCTGCTCCTGCCCCTGCCCGCCCCGCTTTCACAGACTGCTTTCAGCTCTCCTCCTGGGAGCATAAACAATCAACACGACTAAATCAACACAATCGGTAATTTTTCTTCCCCAAGGCTATTCCCGCCGAGGGACCCTCGCTAGCAACTCTCGTGATGGTGCAAAATTCGCCGCACGTTATTAGCTTTGCGTTGCAAGCTCAGCCAGCAAGATGGGCGATCAGAACGAGACGCTGAGCGAAATAGGGGCAGCAGCTTCGCTTTGGCCTACACCCACGGCGAAGAAAAACCTGGAATGGAGAAAAAGGCTTTCCTCGTCGGTTTTTGTTTTTTAAGTGGGAATGAAACGGGTCGTTTTGGGCGGAGGGGGATGATTTCTAAGAGAAAGCCAAGGTGCGAAAGGGAAAAGGAGGATCGGGTGGGTTCAGCAAACTTGACCCAAAATAGAGTTATATTCATTACCTCCAACAGCCTAAAATAATAGATTCGCTGATACACACGCACCCGTCGTATGATTAAGTGGTATATTCCTCATTATGAACGCTCGCTTGCATTAGGAGGAAGAGCTGGCGGAGGGGGGTACGTAAGGATGTTTGGAGAGGCGAATGTGGTTTAGAGAGGATGGTGTGGTTACCTAAGATGAGCGGGGCGAATTCGGAATCAAGATATTTCTCTGTTCGCAAGATATTGGGGCAATTGATCAGGATAAGGGAGGTGCACCCCTTTCTATTCCGGGGTCTTGCAACCAAACCGAATTCACTTGCATTAAGGGAGACTTAAGGTAAAGGTAAAGGTACCCCTGCCCATACGGGCCAGTCTTGACAGACTCTGGGGTTGTGCGCCCATCTCACTTAAGAGGCCAGGGGCCAGCGTTGTCCCGAGACACTTCCGGGTCACGTGGCCAGCGTGACATCGCTGCTCTGGCGAGCCAGAGCCGCACACGGAAACGCCGTTTACCTTCCCGCTGGTAAGCGGTCCCTGTTTATCTACTTGCACCCGGAGGTGCTTTCGAACTGCTAGGTTGGCAGGCGCTGGGACCGAGCAGCGGGAGCGCACCCCGCCGCAGGGATTCGAACCGCCGACCTTTCGATCGGCAAGTCCTAGGCACTGAGGCTTTAACCCACAGCGCCACCTGCGTCCCACTAAGAAAGACTTAGTTGTCAGCAAATTGTGTCAGGTTTCCTTGAAATCTAAGGATTCAGGAATAACCCCCTGCTGTGGACTATAAGGCCTTGTTGCAGACGCGATTGAGTCGCCCTTCATAGCACATTTGGAGACTGCGACCTAAGAAGCTTCCTGTTAATTCATACCGACCTACATCTCCCGCCGACTCGGACTCTGCTTCTGTTGGCATTACTGGGCGAGAGATAAGCCTTATCTCGCCTGTTCTTCCGGGCAGCTCACTGAGTGACCTCAGCCTGACCTTTCAAGGTTGTTGTGATAATAACATGGGATTGCTCCATAACTGCTCCCCTGACCACTTTGGAAGGCGTAGATCTCCCAGGTGGGAGGAAACCTGTTTTTCTCCAGACCTAGTCGGACTGCAGTCCCAATATTCACATTGGTCATGACTCATGAGACTGATGAGCGTTGGGCTAGGAGTGTGGAGACACGTGATCAAATCCCCACTCCACCGTGAAGCTCACTGGGTGATCTTGCACCAGCCAGCTCAGCCCAACCTACCTCACAGGGTTGTTATGGGGCTAAAACGGGCAAAAAACACTAAGTTCCTTGGAGAAAGATGGGAAATTAATGTAATGAATGAATGAGCAATAGCTGGGGGACCACAAGTTCCGCATCCTCAGTCTAAGATGCCAATCAGGAGTGCTGAGTGATTCTCACCTCCAGGAAAACAAGTAAACCTGCTTCTGATATAGTTTTCCAATGTTTCTTCATGGAGGACTCAAGCCATGGAAGCTTTGGCCATACAGTGGTACCTCAGGTTAAGTACTTAATCCGTTCCAGAGGTCTGTTCTTAACCTGAAACTGTTTTTCACCTGAAGCACCACTTTAGCTAATGGGGCCTCCTGCTGCTGCCACACAGCCGGAGCACGATTTCTGTTCTCATCCTGAAGCAAAGTTCTTAACCCGAGGTACTATTTCTGGGTTAGTGGCGTCTGTAACCTGAAGCGTGTGTAACCTGAAGCGTATGTAACCCAAGGTACCAATGTAATCTGTTTAGTCTTGAAGGTGCCACAACACTCTCTGTTGCTTGTGGGTCAAGCTTTGATCTAGTTTGATATAAAACACCTTTTACCCAGTAGCAAAATGCCCATGAAAGAGATGAAGTGGGCTTTTGCATTGAGCCTGCCAATTAATGGAAATTTTAGGAAACTTTCTGGGTGGAGTTTGTTGGGTTTGTTAAAAAAAGTATTGGCCCTGTAAACAACTGCCTTGATGGTCTATCTGGTCTGACACTGTCTCCAGATATGGGCAACCGGTGCCAGTTCAAAAATCACAGTATCACAACTATGACAGCAGTGCTGATGGACTACTGGCTCATCCAGTTTGCTTATCCACACTATCTGATATTCTGAGGTATACTGCCTCTAAACTTGGAGGTTTTATTAAACCAGCCTTCCCCAACTTGACACCCTCCAGAGTTTTTGATCTACAGCTTCCATACTGATGGGAGTTGTAGTCCAAAACTTCTGGAAGACACTGGCCTGGGGGAGGCTGCATTTGTTACCCTATCGTGACTAACGGCCAGCAGTGGAATATCTTCATAAATTTGGGTCATCCTTTTCTTTGTTTCTTTAAACCATATCAGCTTCTTCATCAATGGGCTGGTCCAATGCTATTATTTCATTTCCAACCCCTTCTCTGTCGCTTGCTGTTTTGACTCCAAACATTCCGAAACATATGATTTATTCCCGGAGTTGTTTCTGTATTTGATTTCCGGATCAGTGTTGTTTTAAGAAAAGGGAACTGAGGAATGTAAACGTAGGCTGACATCCTAAAAAGAGGATGTCCCCAAGAAACATCCATAGGACTGAGCTGCCAGGAAATGAAAAAAATAATCTTAAAATATTAGCATTACAGCTGCAAGTTTATCTTTAACTAATTCCTCTGTGTGTTTGTGCACTGTACATAGATCGGTGATAGATTTAGAGCAAGAAGAATATTTGGACATGGATGTGTATGAATGATTTTATGCTTGGGAATACATTCTTTAGTAAAGAGTAGTGAAAACAGCTCTTGAACGGTGGGCTGAAGAGAAATGAAAACAGTCCATGGACATTAATGGGGCTGGGACTGAACCAAACCTCCACTTTGGAATGAATGCCAGACGTTGCTTTCCTGAACTCCTTCCAAGCGCCTGAGCGTCAATTTTCATTCTGTTTGTGCTAAATGCTTATGACTAGCACTGGAAAATGGAGTTCCTCCCTTGATCATAGAGATTTAAAAAAGAAAAAGAAAGAAAGAGGCGGGGGGAGCCGGAGAATTGTGCCAATTTGTTTCCATTGCCAGGAGAAGCCCTTGTGCTTTGAGTAATGCAAAACAATGTAAAGTTCCCATGAAAGCTGTTCATTGAGAACTTAAGAAACACACTCAATAGCCTTTTCCCCCCACTGCAGCATTCATCACCAGCGTGTTCCAGAGATTCTCACAATGTCAGCAAAACGCAGAACGAGGTCAGGGGGAGAAAATCCAGTTATATCAGGCACACTGCCGTACCACGACCCTGTTAATCCGCTGGCGATTCCTGGCCGTTTGTTTAGAATAGGTGACCCGGTTTACTTTTCTGATCTCCCTTGTCCTGCGTGACAAACTGATGTTCAGCAGTGTGTGTTGTCACAGGAGGGTCATATTTTTCACAGGTGACAGCTACATTTCAGACTCACAGGTAGCCAGAACATTTGATTTTGTGTCGTATTACCGGCTCCTCTCACGCTGCCATCCAAACCTGGACACCGCACACATATATTCATACATGACTTTGCCTGATTCAAATCCAGGAAATATCAGGTTTCACTTTTAAAGGGAAAGTTTCTAGTTCTCATGGGCAGAGATTCATTAATCCTTTTGATGCAGCCTTCCACAACCTGGTGCCCTCCAGATGTTTTCGACCAAAACACCCATTACCATGACCATTAACTATGCTGGCTGGGGGCTGATGGGGAGTTGATGGTGGGGGAGACTGATTTAATGCATGTAATGGATTTCCATTTAGAGACATGTTCCACCATGCAAGCGCAGTTGAGAGTTTTGGACATGAATAATGCTAAGCATTTATTAAGCGCGTAAACCGTGTCCAAAACTGCTGACATGCATTCTCTTGAAGGAGTATTCCCGTTTGCTGGCAGTCATTGTTTGAGTCCCTGTTCTAGATGCCTCTGACATCAGAAGTCAGATGAGCAGCTGCTGCAGGGCTTCTCCTATTGTGGCACCTCAGTGGTAAAATATGCTTGCCAGAGACATCCACACTATTTACAGCCCAATCCTAGGCTTACTCAGAACATAGATGCACTCTGTTCAAAAGGACTTACTGCCAAGTAGGCATATATAGGATTACTGCCTAAGGATTGCACCTTTGATGGGAATTTGGATCTTCAGGTTGCTGTTGATTTTGCTATTGTTGAGCTTTATTCTTCTGGCTGCAGTGTAATCGAATCATGGAACTATTTTGACTGCGATGTAAGGCACATCAAAGATATGAGAGTGGAAAGGTAGGCAATAAACACAAACTACCTTCCACACCCGCTTACCTAGGAGAAACACCAACTGAACTCAATGGGATTTGTTTCTTAGGAGGTACATTCAGGATTGTGCTGTAACTTGAATTCTTACAATGATCTCGTCCAACCACCAGTGCTGTCATCTTCACCTTGCAGAAGCGGGCAGCGCTGGGGCTGCAAGAATAGCAGCCTATCTCAGGCAATCTAGCAAGATTGTGAAATGCGAGGTGAAATTTTAGACGGGCTTTCTCCTTCCCCGGCTAATTTGCAGTCACACCACCAGGCCATATGTATAACAACACCCCCTTGAGAAAACAGAGAACATCATTCCCCTCTCCTTCCAAGCTTCCAGTCCTGGTGAAGCACACTGGAGCTGGTTCTATCGAATGCCTACCTTCAGGGCTCGTGAGTGTGTTGGCGCTGAACTTCCACAACCACCCGTCCCCCCAATTACAGGGCCTGCCTTCCAGACATGCTTAGCATTCGCCATGCAGATTCTCTACCTGACAACTGGCCCACCCATGAGGCCAGGTGAGGCAACTGCCTCAGGGAGCAGGATCCACGGGGGAAGCATATCCCCATGTAAATCTTTATTCCTTGCCTGTTACTGATGTCAATCTTCACTCACCCCTTCTGTGGGATGGGCACTATTTGGTGGTTTGACTTAGGTGCCAAAATGTCTTGGGCCGGACCTGCTGTACACACACGCACACACGCCACACTGTGCAGGCAGCTACTAAGAGGTCATTTGCTAGTGTGTGTCCCCAGCAGCAGTGAGGGGGAAAAGGAAGGTGGTGGCGCTTCTGGCTTCCATTGTGCAGTCTGCATTTGTGGCATGGCACATGTGGGAAATTTCTGAGCACCCTTCCGCAGTGAATAGGCCTGGCTGCTCTCCCCGCTCGCTTCCGCTAAGGGCTTGGCAGGCTGCCCACCGCAGCCCTGAAGGATTCTGGGAAGATGAGAGGCTCCCCAGTTCAACGCGCCGGCATTAAGCAGGCCTGACAGCCCCGCTCCTTCCCCACTTGGCAGCGGTTCAAAGTGCTCTTTCATTTGAAAGGCTGGAAGGCTGCCATGTGCAATGCAGATTTGCTGTGCCTGCTCTCATAAGGAACTGATAAATGCCGTTGCCGTTGCCATGGCAACGGGAGGCTATCAGAATGGCCCTGTGATCTGCAGCCTCTCGGCTCTGCAGGGTTTTTCTCTCTTCCCTTCGCCAGTCCTCCCCCACCCTCTCGCTCTTCTTCCTCCTTTTCCTCCTTCCTGAGATGGTAAAATGAAAAATGCTCTTTTCGAAAAGATTAACCCATGAATTGCAGGAAGGAAGTGCACTTGGAAGGGGCTTGAGGCGCCACTCCAGCAAAATTAACTCGACATGCAAGCTTGCCTCTTTGGGAAGGGCTTGGCTTGGCTTTCTGTGAGGGTGTGCAGAAGGAAACGGGGCGTTTCTTGAGGAATGCCTTTTAATTGCCAGCTGTACGAGGTTTAAATCTCAGCACTTGAGTCGCTTCCATACGACATGCTTATTCAGTGTTCATCCTGATTTGCTTGTGCAAAGTGTGCCTGGAGGTTTTGTGGCACCCACTGAGGATTCACTCCAATTTGCTGGCAGGGAGGTTGTGCAAAAACACATCGAGCATTTGTTGCTCCATACTTTCCAGTGCATTTCCTTTGCCATTTTTCTTACTGCAAAAAAATCCATTTTTATTTTTCGAAAGCAGTTATGTTGTGCAGAAGCCCCAATTCAACTTTGTGTAACGGGAATTGACTGGCATGAGATTGAATTCCACCTGCAATATAGCAAACATTTTGGAAGCAATCTTGGACCCCTTGATATAGCAATGTTGGCTATCACTGCTTTTGCTGCCTCTGTCTTTAAACAGAGACGGGCTACTGATAGGATTTCAACAAGAGTATAACAGTACTGGTATGCTGAATCGGCCATTTGTAAATATCAGAGTTTTGTACCTGCCCTGAATCCTCCAAAATTCATCTTAATGGATGTCTATTAAAAATCTCGTATCAGTAGAGAGTGTTCATCTGAGTTTACAATGTTGGATTCCTAGCTCAAGTGAGCAAATTGCAAATACTGTAAGGGGATCAGTCCACACTAGACCTTCACTAATCAAGACCAGGTTTTTAGTGATACTATCTAAAATATAGTAAAGGTACCCCTGCCCGTACGGGCCAGTCGTGTCTGACTCTAGGGTTGTGCGCTCATCTCACTTAAGAAGCCGGGAGCCAGTGCTGTCCGCAGACACTTCCGGGTCACGTGGCCAGCGTGACGAAGCTGCTCTGGCGAGCCAGCACCAGTGCAGCACACGGAAACGCCGTTTACCTTCCCGCTATAAAGCGGTACCTATTTATCTACTTGCACTTAGGGGTGCTTTCGAACTGCTAGGTGGGCAGGAGCTGGGACTGAAAGACGGGAGCTCACCCCGCCGCGGGGATTCGAACCGCTGACCATAAGATCGGCAAGTCCTAGGCACTGAGGTTTTACCCACAGCGCCACATTTTTCAAAAACCTGTCTATGCCATGATGAACACATAAAGAAGTAATTTCAGCATCTGTTTTGCCAGACATCTTTCAAACCTTGAAACTGAGGACTGTTCCATATACAGTACATTACATTTGAGATTTGGGGAACTGATCCTGAGAACAAAATAAAGAAGAACAGAGCATTTCTGACTGGTGTGCTTCTGTGTAAAGGAGAGCTTTTTCCTGTAAAATACATGTAAGCTTTCAGCATCCAGTAACCACTTTATGCCCAAGCTACTGCAGCTTTTACCTCAATTTATTAGGTATGTGTTTATACGACTGCCAAGTTCCTTCTCAATTGCTTTTTAACAAGTCCCTTAAAATTTCTTATTTTCAGTGTAAAAGTACTGCTGGGGAAAAAAATGTTTGGTGATAAATCAGAAAGGAGAATGGAAAATTGAAATGCAATAGCTTCAAATAATTGAAACTGCAATGAACATACACATGGGGAGAGAGACTTCATGCATGTGCAGGTTATACTGTGTATTACTTGAAATCGGTTTTAAGGAGCAATTGTATGCACAGGAAGCTTGTGTAAATCAAGTTGGTGTAAATAAATTAATCAAGTATAGAGTTACACCAGATCCAAACCCCATTCAGCAGTGGGGCTACTGCTCTGCCTAAACCCGGCAGAGGAAAAATAAGCCTTTAAAATGGTGTTCTTTTCTAGGTTGCCAGTGGTGCGGGGGGGGGGGGCATAGAAAGGAGACCACATATTTGTTTACTTACAAACCCATCAAAGGCCAGGTTCATGTGCTTTTCCATACATCAGTTAGAAAAATTGCACAGGCAGTAAAACCTAGCTTAGTTACAAAGTGGCAAAATTTTCTATATTATTGGTATAGGAATTCAAGACACTGGTTGAGCCAGGAATCTGCAGGATGAGCCAGAGATCCATTGCATCCTGAACTACTCATCCTGGAGGATCTTGCCATAGGATTGCCCCTTTAGTTAAATTCAAAATAATAATATTCAACGGTATGAAGCAGCTGTATATTTTTTTTTACTGGAGACTCCTATTTGATATATGAAGATTAGGACTAACTGCAATAATTTAGAAATCTATCTCTGTACCGCAAACGGAAGCATCACTGTCAAAGTGTCCTCTTCATGCCACTATACTGAGTCAAAGGAGATATTTCTTCACAACTGCAAAGGTTAAAAAAAAAAAAATCAGCCCAGATTTTGTGAAGCTGCTTGTAGTCAACTGTAATTTTGTTACCTGACTCTCTGGGCTCTTGCTTACGGTTGCCATGGTAATCCTGGCCTGCTCTATACAATCTGTCTCACTGGAATTTCCTGATTATTCAAAAACTATTCCAAAAAACCAGGGCGGGGGACTCTCCTTTTATTATATTTTTTTTCTATTCTTTTAAGAGTTTGGTGAGAATTTTGAATAAAAATCAGCTAAGGTGAACTTGTTTTGCTCCACTCACCTGGAAAGGAGATAGTGAGATAAACACGGACTTTGAAATGTTCCCATAAATATTCTCTCGTTGCAGCTCAGGAGAGAACAAAAGGAGAAGGAAAAAGATAGGCTAAAAAGGCAATGGCATGTCGACAATTACAGTGTGTTGTTCACAGTGACTGAAACCTTTTCCAGGTGGTCTCTGGCTTGCTATTCTAGCTGTTTTTGTGAGCAGGGGAAAGTATTGCTTTAAAACTATTTTCTTTCTTCCCATGCACTCTATATACATGTGAGTGAGAGAGCTAGAATATGTTTTGTCCAACATGCAGAAAAGCAGAATTAAAGGACGTTACAGCACCATTTCACTTTTGTGCAGGTCTCTCTTACATTTGTATATGAGCTTTGTGTGATAAAAGGGAACCTTCATAACCCACCACAAAGAAAGTGGGTTCATCACAAGAAACAGAAACACTAACATAGTGTTCTTGTGCAGCAAACTTCCCAGAAAATCCAAATTTAGACTTCGGCAGTAAGAAAAGTGACAAAACGTTGGAAGTGGTACAGCAGGGATCATTTGGTCAGTAACCTTTGGGTTAATTCTACTGACAGTTAATCAGCCAACCATGTGTGTCTGTCTCTCTGTGTGTAGGTGTTGCCTAGGAACTAGTCAGTGGCATGATGCTTGCTGAGAACTTGAGCTCTGATTGGCTGTGTTATTCAGAAAGTGCCTTTCCTCTGTATCTGTATCTCTGTGTCTCCCTGATCTCTGTACTAGACATGCTATAAAATACAAGACCTCTCTGTTTTTTCTTTCTCCTCAAAGTATACTCTGTTTTGTTAAAATTCTCTCATCAAGGTATTAGCTGTTTCTTTTCTCTCTGGACTCCATCTGCATTAATTAGAATAACTCTTTTAATACAAAAAAATCCGCAGGATGATAACAAGCACTTGATGGCGGCATTGCATAACCTCTGTGCAACATCTGTGAAAACAAATCAGTGTGATTGCTCAAAAGTCCACAATTGTGTCACAGATTCCTAGTAAGGTTTTTAAGTTAAGGAAACATTGATTGAGGTGCATCCTTCACCCACTATTGTAGCAAATTGCTTACAGCGTGAAGGCAGGAATACTCCTTTATCATGCGCGAACCGCTGGCTGAAAACAAAACAAGGATTCTGGTATTTGCTATGCATTTTGCAAAAATAAGTTCTTATTCCATGTATGGAATCAACTTGCTGGAATTGTTCCATTCTCCTTTGCATCTGAATTTATGAAGATTTCCAAATATTATGAAAATGATGTATAGATGGTACTTAACCCCTGTAAAATTAGCAAAGATTTATCACAAGAGTGATAATCTATGTTGGAAGTGTAAAGAAAAAGAAGGTACCTTTTATCATATGTGGTGGACCTGCCCCAAGGTGAAAGACCTCTGGGAGAATGAATTGAAAAAAATGTTGAAATATACATTTATTAAGAAACCAGAGGCCTTTCTTCTTGGAATAATAGGTTTGGAATTGCCCAAGAAAGATGTTAGACTGTTTTTGTATGCCACAATTGCTGCTAGGATTTTGCTGGCTAAAAATTGGAAAACACTAGAAGTGCCAACAGTGGAGGAATGGCAGATGAAGCTGATGGACTTTTGGGAGCTAGCCGACCTGACAGGAAGAGTCCATGACCAGAAGGAGGAGGAGTACCAGGAGGAATGGAAGAAATTTAAAGATTATTTAGCTAAATATGTTAAGATAATTTAATTAGAAATACTTGCAAGCACCAGATTGGCCTAGATGTCATAGAACAATATGTTTAAAGTTAAAATGAAAAGAAAGAAAGATGTTAATTGACTAAGTAAATTTTATGTGAAAATAGTTTTGGAAAACCGTTACAATTATACAGTATACATAGAAATTCAGCCAGGGGGATTGGAGGAAGTCACCCAACAATGTTAACAAAAATGGAACTATTACAGTTAGGATCTATGTTTGTTTGTTTGTTTGTTTTCTTTTTTCATGTTTGTTATAAATTTGGAAAATCAATTAAAAAAATTGGGGGGGAGAGAGAATTTATGAAGATTTCCTGGATACATCTGGATTTTATAAGTTCCTTTGTTTCTTCTGATTTGCTCCCTTCCCCTACCCACTCCCTCCTGTGTTTGTTGACTGGTTGATCTGTTTTTAACTGTTTTGTACTGTTTTTAACATTTGATTGGGAGCCGCCCAGAGTGGCTGGGGAAACTCAGCCAGATGGGCGGGGTATAAATAATAAATTATTATTATTATTATTATTATTATTATTATTATTATTATTATTATTATTATTATTATTATCTGAGGCACTTCAACTCTTACAAGGCCATTTTGGTTCAGTGCCACAGAGTAGGAAACTGTTTAAGCATTATTGGAGCAATATAGCTTTGACATGCATTTGATGGGACAGTCCCTGGCATCACCTTGTAAACAGCATACCCCCGCCCCCAAATGGGCTGCTTCCCAGGCATGAGAACGAAGTGTTTCACAGTTTTTGCTTTTAACTCCTAAACATTTTTCTTCAAAGAATGTGTGATGCTGCAGGAGCTGACTCGAAAATGCTGACATAATACTAATAAAGTAATTTCTCAGGGTGAACACAGGTTGTTACAAGATCTCTGATGCAGGTGCATCACATTCATTTACTCATTCAGTTAAAATGCATCATTTTAAAGCATGGAAGGGAAAAGTAGGCAAGCTGTTCACATGCCCACTAACCCTGCTGGCCTGTCACCCACAATTCCAACACGCAGCACAAAACCTCCAGATAAAAATCTGGCAAGCCAAAGGTTTACATTGTCTAAAAGACTTCTACAAAACCAACAAACCCATACCAACAGAAGAAATGCAAGACAAACTAGGGGACACCCAAATACCTTGGGCTAACACATCATCAATTACATGCCTTCTTAAACAATCCAGCAGTAAAATCAACAGCCACTAGGCCTTTGACCACCTTCGCCAATGAATTTTTGTGTGCCTCTCCAAGCTCAATCTCTCCTGAGCTTCCTGGTGTGACTTTCCTTGAGGGCAGCCTGTGCATTCAAGACTGGAGGGAGAACCAGTTCATAGCTGCTTGTAGGGAAAGCAGGGAAGTGTCTGTCTTGGAATTATCAGCCTGGAGGCAAAGATCCTGCACATCTGGCCGTGCAGCAGCCTAGTTGGGGAGGGAAGAGCACTGCTTCCCGCTCTACGAGTCGGCTCCATACACTACTCTTGAGTGTGCCATCCTTGCACACCTGCACACGGCATCTAGAGGCAGCTCTAGAAATGCTTTCTGCTGCTGGTGGTGTTTGGAGGGTCACATACATATTACAGAGCCAACCAGGCAAATGTCTCATGCTAGACATGTCTTTTCATGCATATTTATAAGCCTTTCCTGCACTTCTGAAAATACAACAGAATATTGAGGAGGGGTTTGTTCAGTATTTCCCTTATTTTTTCATTCTGAACCATATTCTGCGAACCATCTCAGATCGTACAACCAGTGGCGTAGCGTGGGGGGTGCAGGGGGGGGCCGGCCGCACCGGGCGCAACATCTGGGGGGGCGCACTCACACTCGCAGCTCTCTGCCCCTACTAAAATCCACGGGTTAGGGGGCGCAAATTACTTGCCTTGCCCCGGGTGCTGACAACCCACGCTACGCCACTGCGTACAACATATTATTGTTCTTCTCCCTTTTGCCTTGATTTTGGAGCTGCTTGCCTTTCAAGTGTCCAGTTAGGCGGCAAGAATGGCGAGGGAGAATCAAAAGGGTGAGCTATTTTAGCAGTCAAAGGTACTGTATGTGCAAGGTGCAATGTAAGAGACTGTCTGCTTCTGATTTCAGTTCTGTGGTTACTATGACGATGCAATATCAAGTATGGAAGCACTCCTGTATCCCTGTATCACAGGCAGAAAGAGAGCGGGGAGTAGAAGAAGCTGAGAACAGCTGTTTTACTGTAAACAGTAACAAGATTTGGTTTGGCTGGCAAACATTCAGAATTTGGGGCTAACCTTCCCTACCCCCACCCCACCCATACTCAGGAAATAGCGCTAGAGGCTTGCAGTAAAAAATAAAGTGAAAAAATAAACTGGACATAGTAATATCCTTTCCAAATGCAATCAGCGTTTTGGCACAGCGAGGTAATGCAGCAATGGAGGAAGTTCATGCCATCCAAGAGGATATTAGGGTATATATAAGCCTGCAGGCTTTCCTCCTAGCAGTCTCTGCTAAAAGGAGCTGAAATATTTATCTCCCTGAGGATCCCAACATGTGGAACTTTTTTAAAAATAGCAGTCTGTCATCCCTCTCTGTAGAAAACCTCCTGTGCATTGGCAATGCATTTGTGATGCAGTTACCCGGCAACTTGATAAAATGGAGCCACAGATGACTAGAGATGTTTGTGGCGGCAAGAGAGCAAAAGGCATAGGAAGGCTTCTTAGGGCAGGACACAGCTTCCTGGTCTGCCCACGGAGAGCAGAATCTGATGATAAATACAAACAAAGGCCCTTCAGAGGTGTTCTATTGCTTTGCCTTCTGCAACCTGTATAATGCTCCTACCTGGAAGCTCTTTTTAGCTTTTCAGCAGTGACCATAGCTGCTCTGCGTCTGTACTGAACACACGGTTGAACATGGGTCTGATTTTGCACAGGGTGCAAGGGGGAAGTGCACTGGTGCACTGGTTTAGGTGCATCTAATCAAGTCATTCCCAAACTGTGCACTGTGATAGGTAAATTCATTCAATATAAGCCCAGAAGGATGTCTGCTGTGTCTCTCTGAGAGGCGATGGTCTGGCCTTGCATCCTAATCAGCGTCAGCCTCTGTGGGGTAACTGCATCAGCTGTGAATAGATCTGTCCATAACTCTCAATGTAGAGTTGCAGTACTATTACATGTCCTCAGAGGAGAGTGCCCATCACATCTCTGCATGAGCTATTTCTCTGGGCTTGCCTCCTTCATTTCAATGAGCATCTTCATAACAGCAGTACAGAGACATGGAGTGGGCTTCTTTGAGGCTTGGCAGTCAGTTAGCTCAGAAGATGCCAGCTGACCTGGGAAGAAGAAGAGTTTGGATTTGATATCCCGCTTTATCACCACCCAAAGGAGTCTCAAAGCGGCTAACATTCTCCTTTCCCTTCCTCCCCCACAACAAACACTCTGTGAGGTGAGTGGGGCTGAGAGACTTCAAGGAAGTGTGACTAGCCCAAGGTCACCCAGCAGCTGCATGTGAAGGAGCGGAGACGCGAACCTGGTTCACCAGATTACGAGTCTACTGCTCTTAACCACTACACTACACTGGGGAGCCAATAAGAACCTCCCTAGCCATTTATACAAGAACTCTCCAAAGTTTGCTTCCTCTGTTTGAGCGCAAAAGTACTAAATACTAGCAAGGGTGTAGCCAGGATTTTTGTTAGGGGGGAGCAGGCCCTTTGTTAGGGAGGCAGAACCTTAGATAGCTATGTATTTTTATTTATTTTTATTGTTGGGGGGGCAACTGCCCCTCCCTTGGCCTATACCCATGCTAAATAGACTTCTCTTATCCTGCCTGGCTCCTGCTCGTCTTATGCCAGACCTCTTGATCATCTCCTGTCTGCTTCAGAGCTGAACCACAGTCTGTTTGGACCATGCCATAGACTCTGACTTTAATGGGCCCCGAAAGTGAACTATTCTTATGCATTTCATAAGTAAACCAATTTTTGTGTAAGAGTGACAGGGTGCCTCTTATTTTATCTCAGGGGTGTGTACTCAGACATTTAGAGAACACTTATCTAATCCTAGCAGGGCCCATCACACATGCCAGCCTTTGCAGGTTGTATCGTCTATACAAGAGATTGGCACACAAGACTCACTGAACGTGGCACCTTCTTAAGCCTGGCATTACCACAAAGCAGCCCTGGCAGCAGATTTCATAGGGAAGGCATTATCTAGAGTCTATTCTCCATTACTGTATGTCATTTTTTAAAAAAATCTGAGCTTTCTAGGTCAAGAACAGGTTGTAATGGTCCATTTTTATTTTTCATTGCAGTCACAGGAATGGCTTAAGAGCAGCATGACTTCTGTGGGGCTTTTCAATACAGTATGTGATTCGATGATGTTGGGAAGGATTGAGAGCACAAGGAGAAGGGGACGACAGAGGACGAGATGGTTGGACAGTGTTCTCGAAGCTACGAACATGAGTTTGACCAAACTGGGAGGCAGTGGAAGACAGGAGTGCCTGGCGTGGTCTGGTCCATGGGGTCACGAAGAGTTGGACACGACTAAACGACTAAACAACAACAACAAGGTAGTGGTCACTCTGAATGCTAAAAAAATGTATTGGCAGAGCCTCAGATAAAAAGAGTCTGCAGGGCCGGCCAAGCCAACACAGAATGACCCCCATACAAATGTTATATTTTAATAAGTTTGTGTTTTTTCATGAGCTGCTTTGGGACAGTTTTTACTGAGAAAAAGCAGAGAGAGAATAGTTGGTTTGGTTGCCACCTGTCTGTCTTGGGAGACAATGCAGGAGGGTGCTTTTGGGAGTGACATCAAACTGTCGGAAGGTTGCAGCGCCTGCTGTGGCTGTAGAGACCAATATGGGAGAGACATGTTTTGTTGCAGGTGGGGCAGAGGAAGGTGTCCAGTTGTGCTGCTGTAGATGCACCGCGGCGCCTCTTCTCTCTGTGCTCCTCTCAGCAGGCATTCCTCCTCTGGTCACTGCTGGCACTGCAGGAATTCACACATGGCGGGCTTGAGGCTGCTAGCCTTCATGAGTGAATGACCAAATAAATAAAATAAACAGCTCCCATCTTTCCTCCGCCTCCTCCCCACTCACCTTCCAGGACCTCAACTGAACTCCTAGGGAATCCACCCTGTCCTTGCTGCCTCAAGCCCTTAAGTACTGCCTCTCATCCAAACCAAATCCCTGCTTCCTTCCCAGACAACACCTACCTCCCATTTCTTCCCCAATTCCCTCGTAATCAGAAACATGACTGTTGCCTGGCAACGAATATGGTGTTTTCCACCAGCTTCAGTCTTGGGGCTTCCCTGGCAGAAGACACAGTGTTTGACATCTGAATTGGTATATTCCCCATCACATGTTATTCTGCCCACTCCTCCCTTTCCCTTGTCTTTTTTAGAGCTCCTATGCCCCATTGCACAGAAAGTCCTCGATGCTTTTTAGTTTGGATTAGTTCCTTAAAAAGACAGTGCCAATAATATTATAGGAAGTCACTTATTTTGTCTCCAAGGATTAGGAATTTGATGCTTTTGAACTTCTGAAGCCACCTCTGTGTTTTGCTTATGGTCTCCGTATAGGGAAGGTGTGAGTCTGCTGAGCTCCTTTGAGACTGGACACCAGGTCTGGCTCTTGTCATTGCTCTGAGATCAGGTTGACATGAACTAGTTATACCCGAGGCTGAATTACCCTTCCTGCATTGAAGCAGGTTTTTAAGGACACTGTGAATGCACTGATATTGAGCAATTTGGCAGGCAGTCTCAAGCAAATTGTTCCCTCTGGTCACCTGACCTAAAATGCCCAGGAAGGAGAGAGAGAGAGAGAGAGAGAGAGAGAGAGAGAGAGAGAGAGAGAGAGAAACGTAACTGAGTGCATTGCTAGGCACTCAGTGAAGTTACAGCATTGTAACATCTGTATCTCAAAAAATAAAACCATTCAAGTCCTATTCTTGGGGTCTTTCTGTGCAATCAGACAAAATGGCCCCCACTGGAACACTTTCAAACCTCAATCCAGTCAAGCAATATTAGTGCAATGTCTCAGCTACATTGAAAAGATTCAGAGACTGGATGGAACAGAGGAAAATCCTCACATTAGTAGTAGTAGAAGTAGTTGTTTAGTATATAGACCATTAAATGCCCAAATAGACTTCTAAGCAGTTTACAAAATATAACAACCAATTACACAACATTATTTAAATACATCATAATTAAAAATACACAGTAAAATAACCAACTTGAAACATTAAAACATAAATGTCCATAGTTAAAATATGCAGTAAAACAATCCCATTAAAACACAGTGATTAAAACAGGTCAAGGGATCAAGGGAATTATTGTTGCTGTTAAATTTATATACCGTCAAATGCCAAAATAGGCTTCTAAGTTGTTTATGAAATATAAAAGCCAATTACACAACATTATTAAAATACACAATAATTAAACACACACACGCCCATTTCTTTAAAACATAGCTTCATATGTGCTCTAGCAAAAGAAACAAAGAGTGCATGGCCTCCAAGAATTTCTTTATTTGCTGCTTCAGTGGTTATGGAAGAAAATTACAATTAAACTAAAAACAGAGGCACTAGCCAGTCAGCACCCACGGCATTCCTACAACCCCATTTCACACAGCAGGTACAATATGTATGTAAGGAAGAGGTTATATTTTCCTCAGCACAAACCATTTAGCTTTTGGGAAATGTTATATCCACCCAAGAGAAGCGCGATCTGTGGACTGTGTTGAACGAACGAGTAATAACAAATGCACACTTATTGCAAAAACAACAACAACACAAAACCCTGGATTTAATAATGGGGGAGAAATTGCCCTGTGGCAATTCAGTCGTAAGAATGGCCTTAGAGAACAGCCACATGGCTCTAATGTGGGAAATAGGATGGGCTGCGTTATGGTTCTAGGGGTTGCTCGTGCGTAAGTTGTCGCCACACCTGGCTGGGTTACCTGGGTGAACCCTTTCTGTCCGGACAGCCACCCATCCGTGGCTGTCTCAATCACTGGCAGAATCCGTCAGTGGGCGTTTCTTGAACTTCTTCCAGCAAAGAAGTTCTTTGACGCCAAGTCTCCACCTACTCTCCCTGCGCGGAAGTCTTCTGCGCAGGGAGGGTGTGGGCGGCGGAGGACCCGTGCTCTCCCCGCTGGCCTCCGGCAAGGAGTCCTGGAGCCCCCTCACCGATTGCCCCATCTGCCCCCCTTCTCCACTGGTGCTACGCTGATTTCCTTCCCCAGCAGATGGGCTGCCTCTCTCCCTACTGGGACCCTCTCCGGCACCCCTCCGGAGCCTTCCCTCCGCCTCTTGCTCTGATGGCAGTTCCCTGACAGGCTGTTTCAGAGCATCTAGTCCCAGAGTGCAGAGAGGCAGTGGCAGAGCTTCATGCTCCGGCACCGGGGGGGGGGGGGGGCGGAGAGCAGGCGGGGGCGGAGCTGGTGCGTGTCCCAGGGTGGGGCACACCACCCTCAAAGACTTGCTGTTTGTCCTGGGGGTGGGGCACACCGCCTGCAGGGGTGTGGCACCCAGTGTGGGTGGGTGGGGCAGCTGCGATGGCACCCTCCCGGGATAGCGCTGTCGGGGGCGCTCCCCCTGATCTCCTCTTCCTCCACCAGTGCAGAGAGGCTGGGCTGGAGTGTATACAACAAAAACTACTACTACTACTACTACTACAGTGGTACCTCGGGTTAAGAACTTAATTTGTTATGGAGGCCCGTTCTTAACCTGAAACTGTTCTTAACCTGAAATATCACTTTAGCTAATGGGGCCTCCCGCTGCCACCCTGCTGCCGGAGCCTGATTTCTGTTCTCATCCTGAAGCAAAGTTCTTAACCCGAGGTACTATTTCTGGGTTAGCGGAGTCTGTAACCTGAAGCGTCTGTAACCTGAGGTATCACTGTACTTACTTGTACCCTGCTCATCTGACTGGGTTGCCCCAGCCACTTTGGACAGTTTCCAAGAGAATATAAAAGAACACAACAAAACATCAGACATTAAAAGCTTCCCAATACTGTGGTACCTCAGGTTAAGTACTTAATTCGTTCCGGAGGTCCGTACTTAACCTGAAACTGTTATTAACCTGAAGAACCACTTTAGCTAATGGGGCCTCCTGCTGCTGCCGCGCCACCGGAGCATGATTTCTGTTCTCATCCTGAAGCAAAGTTCTTAACCCGAGGTAATATTTCTGGACAAAAAAATTTCCTTCCAGTAGCACCTTAAAGACCAACTAAGTCAGTTCTTGGTATGAGCTTTCGTGTGCATGCACACTTCTTCAGATACCGTATCTGAAGAACGTATCTGAAGAAGTGTGCATGCCCACGAAAGCTCATACCAAGAACTGATTTAGTTGGTCTTTAAGGTGCTACTGGAAGGAAATTTTTTGTTTTGACTATGGCAGACCAACACGGCTACCTATCTGTAACTAATATTTCTGGGTTAGCGGAGTCTGTAACCTGAAGCCTATGTAACCTGAAGCGTATGTAACCCAAGGTACCACTGTACAGGGCTGTCTTCAGATGTCTACAGAACATACAAGCCTATACAGTTATACCTCGGGTTAAATACGCTTCGAGTTGAGCGTGTTTGAGTTGCGCTCCTCGGCAACCCTGAAGTAACGGAGCGCGTTACTTCCAGGTTTCGCCGCTTGCGCATGCGCCGATGCTCAAAATGATGTCACGCGCATGCGCAGAAGCGGTGAAAAGCGACACGCGCGTGCACAGACGCACCATCGCTAGTTACGTTTACCTCTGTGTGCGAACGGGGCTCCGGAACGGATCCCGTTCGTATCCAGAGGTACCACTGTATCGCTTCTTGCCAGTTCACATAGTTAACAAAGATCATTATGTGATCAGCTTTGCCTGTACACGTTTGGCTTTCTACTTTGAGCGAAGGGGCATAAAGCATGGAAAGAAAGCTGCTTTTTCCATGCATCCAGCCATCAGAGGCAGTCTTAGGGGTAGCATGACTGGTTGGCACCACAGGGGACGCAACAACAATTATGTAAACGGAGTTGCACCTTTTTAGCCTCATGTTCGCATGTCATTGCAGCAGCTTTTGGGATAGGGGAAAGAATGCATCTAATGGGTGCAGCTAATGGGTATGGGGGTGCTAGGGGGTACCCCTAAGAATTTTTTTTATATTGCCACTCTCCCCCCAGTCCCGCCCACGTAAAATTAAACAGTGTGTCTACATAGCTCAATGTCCCTTTTGTGCAAAACCCCAATATTAAAAAAATGAAAAATGAAAACATATCTTGCTCCCACCTACCCCAAGCACAAACCCCCATTTATTTATTTATTTGTATATTGTGAAACGTAATACCTAAGTACTGGTAATGGTTGGTTCTGCCTTATTGTGTATTTCTGGTGCATGTGTGTGTTTTTGAAAATGCGCAAGCATGTTTTAAATACTTGCATGTATGCCCAGAATGGTAAAAAGGTAGTGGAGGGTGGGGGGTGGGAGCGTTGATGAAGGGGAGGAACCAAATAAAACACAGCCTGGGTTCATTCAAGCTGCGCCCGCTGATGATGAGCAGCAAATGGTGAAATGACAACATTCCGGACTGATAAAACAGAATGGCTGTTTATGATATAAAACCCCCATCTGGAAGCATATTTTCAGGTGGGGTGTCCATATCACAAAAGCTCAGATTTGGAATATTTTAATAGGTGGGCTCTTGGATCTCTCCACAATTACCATGTCAGAGGAGGAAGCAAATGGTGTGCATTTGAGGAGTCTGCCATATGACACACAATTCATTTATATGCATTGTTTGCTCTCTTTTCTCTCCTCGCCTCCCTTAAAAAGAAATTATGCACATGTGCTCCTATGTATATGTAAATGGAGAGTGGGAAGAGGGGAGGTAAACAGGCAGGATGGGGAGGAGCGACAAGGGATAGTCGGTGCATTGATCAAACAAAGAAACCTTTCAATAACGTGGTAATAGTGGCTCCATGGAATCCGCATGGCATCCATGTGGCTGTGGTGTCCCGACCGGCAAGCGAGGGGTTTCTGCCTCAGAGAAGAATGCTGTGGTAAGAGGCCCTCTCCTATGCAACACCATTATTATTTCCACAAGACATGAATTCTTTCTCTCAGTTGCCGCTATGGTGAAGCACCACAGCTACAGAAAGAAGGGCAACCAAGCCCCACATAAAAATACAGTTCCTTTTCCAGAGCTGAGCTTGTGTGCCTATTGCTTATGTTTTATTTGAAACATATTTCTAGGCTTATACAGAGATAGTGTTGGGAAAACACAGCAAGGGGGTGAGTCACAGGCTGGTCCACTTAAAAACACTGGGTGGGAGAAATGTATAAGGGGAGAAGGGGAGGAAAATCGCTACCTGGCTAATGAAAATGGATAAAATTAGGAGTGTAACAAATTCTATTTCCTGATCTCTGTTAGAAGCATAAAACCATTAAACAGCTGACAGTTTCTCTCTACTAAATGAGCATGTTAACATGTCACGGCAGCCTTCCTTTGATTAGTTCTGACCTGTTTGGAAGCAATTTATTATTTGGGTCAAGGCAAATGTAGTTGTGCAGCTGAAGTGCACAATCTTTCGTTCCCTACCTATCCGGCAAATGCCTCTTTTTAACAATGCAGTGAAAGCAGAGACGGTTGCCAAGCCATGGAAGATGGCTGGGCTTCGTGCCAACATATCCTTGAATAAGACCCTGCACATAACCTCGTCTAGTTCATTTTGCTGTCTGTTCTTCTAAAATTCCAGGCCCAAAGAAGCAAAACAACAACAACAAAAAACCATTGGAAGATCGGCAAAGAAACAAGCGAGAGGAAACATCTTCAATAATGTAATAACAACAGTGGCAACAACAATTATTATTATCGTTATGATAATAATAATTTGTTAATCACTTGATATTTAAGGAATCTAAGTGACTTGTAAACCTTAAAAACATAACACATAACATAAAACCATAAATGCCAAAGAAATTAACAACTATCTGACTTTTAGAAGACATCTGAAGGCAGCCTGTTTAGGGAAGCTTTTAATATTTGATTAATTATTGTATTTTAATATTTTGTTGGAAGCTGCCCAGATGGGCGGGGTATCAATAAATTATTATTATTATTATTATTATTATTATTATTATTATTATTATTATTATTTCACTATAATGTTACAAAAGTTGGGTGCTACCCCCACTCTCTGCCAAGCAATAGCAAGATCCCAGTCACTCACCCAAGGTCTATGTTCCTTTGGAGAACTGAGACATGGCAGAGACTACCATAGCTTTAAGAAATATGGTTTATTCACCATTTACACCTTCAGTCTGCATGGAGGGCATCCAGATCTTACAGCATGGTTGTTTCAAGAGGGGCTAGTCCCCCACAGCAGTGCAGCCCTGCAGTCCAAGGCATCTCTCTCAGACAACCTTCAGCCAGCCTGCCCAAGATGGATCCCAGTCTTTATTCTTCCTTCTTCTTCCCAAAACACTGCTAAAACTCTGTTTCCCTGTCGCCTTACACCCAACCTTCCAACTCCCCTGTCTTCTGTTCAAAGGAGGAAGGACAATTCTCTTGCATTGTCAATGGCTCTCAATGGCCCTGTATTTTTTCTTAATGGCCCTAGCTTGGCCAGGTTGTTTTGCATAGGCGAGCTCAGGAATTCCTCTGCAGCTTTTATTTCTCCCTTCACATTCCAAATCATCCACATCCTACTATTTATTCATTTCAACGGTTTGTGGGAGGGGTCTCCCCAAACCTATAACAATAATAAATATGTGCAAAAATCTGTAGAACAGACTCTGTAAAATGGCAGCCAAAAAAGGCTTCAGCAGTAAAATATGTCATCAGCAGAATCACCATAATGACCAAGTAGAAAGAGAAGCCCCGCCCCCCACCTCGAGCTCCACACATGTTTTTAAAAGGAACACGGTGTTGCAACTAGAGATGGACCTTGGGAGGCAATGACCAGGACCCTACAGCCCCTCACCCACCCCATGATCACCCAGAGAGCAACAGGTGACGGACTACAGTGTCAAACAGGCATTCCAGGTTTTTTACTGGGATGCTACAGCATGCTTTCTTTCCTCTTCTTCTTTTTAAAGACATGTTATATAGCCAGGGGGCAGCTGTCCACACACGTACTTGGTTAAAGATGCTCATTTTTTAATTATTTTCGCTCTAAGGATAGAGTTTCCTTTTCTACAACCAAGCAGTTCTTATCCCCACGTAAATGTGTTCAGCATCAGGGAAGCAGAAGTAAACGCCATCTTATCCTTGCAGTCCCAGTGGGGCTATGATTGAAGTGAGTTTAACATGCAAAACTGCACACACTCACTCCTTTTATCGAAGTCAAGGCTGGCAAACTGCTTGTTGTTGTTGTTTGTTTGTTTGCTTGTTTGTTGCTCTAACGTATCGAGAATACAGAAGCAGTAGTATAAAGCATGGAATCACAGTGGGAGGCGGGGAAAAGATATATTTTGTATGCTTTGCAAATGAAATAATACACATGGCTGCCTACAGCATTCCCCTCCCCCCCCCATAAGACCCTTAAATCTAGGGTCTAAAATTACCTAGCTATGCTACTGAATTGATGTCTTTTGCATGTTAAAGTCTCTGACCCCGATCCAGCCTTAGTCACATGCAATTAGTCTCATACAGCAACCAGCAGCCCTGGATTGTGATGCTTATTTTCACTGGCATCTGAAGATGCATCGTCCGGCTGATTCAGTTGCATATCTGCATCATCTGTGCATGTACAAGCTTCCTTCTACATATGGATCCTCCTTCCTAGATTTGCGGTAGAGGCCAATCCCCCTCCCTCTGCGTGTTCGATTGACTCATGCACAACTGCGTATACTTGCAGCACCAGAAAATAAATGGAATCATACTAGGAAATGGAGAGAAAGAGATGGAGAGTCCTTGCGGCTCATGAGGAGACCCTCCCCAGAACATGAAGAGGATGTCAGTATGGGCAGAGGAAGCCCCAAAGAGATCAGAAGCGCAACAGGGCTTTGTTTAGGCTGCTCAGCCTCCCTGACTAACAGCTGGTGTGTAGGGTAACGCAGCAGCAGGTAGAGAGCAAGGGGGAAATGGGTGTTTTAGAGGGTTTTTAGGTGGTGCTCCCCACTTTATATGTTGGGGGCGCTGGAATGTAACCCCTACATAAATGGGGGAGAGACACCTGCATTTGAGTTGTGACCATTCTTTATCCCTTACCCTCCCAGAGAAGTAAAGCAAAAGTCCCCAAATGTAGTCATTTATTTACTATATCAGTACATCGCTCTTCCTCCATCAGGATCACAGGATGATTTGCAATATTCAAATGGAAACAATAATAAGATAATAGATAAAATGATCGATGCAACCAATCAGCTAAAACAAGGATGACAACAATTATGCAGCAAACACAATTTCCCACAATGCCGCTGATGTGGTATCCCTCCAAGGCAGCAGTTCTCAACCTGTGGGTCTCCAGATGTTGTTGGACTACAACTCCCATCATCCCTGAGCTCTGGCCTTGCTAGCTAGGGGTGGTGGGAGTTGTAGTTCAACAAAATCTGGGGCTCCACAGGTTGAGAAAGGCTGCTCCAAGGTACTGTGGGATACAGAGCTGCAACACAAAATTTAAAGGGTCGGTCACCCTTTGCCCACCCCAATTAAATCAAGTCCTATTGCTCATTCTGTCCTGCCTTATTCCTGAGTTGTTGTAGTAGCAAAAATAACCCTGGTGCGGGAGGCAAAGGAATGACACATGTGTCGTGTGTGCGTGGAGAAAAGAGTGAGAAACTTAGCAGACAAAGCAGATGTGAGAAGAAAAGCTGCTGCAGGGAGGAGGGGTGAAATCCCTGATGTCTTTGATTTGTTGGGAGTAGGAAGAACCTTTGTGCTTAATGTCAGGGGAGGTGTCAGCCGTTCCAGAATAATGAGTGCGCTTCATATCCTTTTATGGCTTAAAGATGAAAAGAGCGGGTGATCCAGTTTTGTGAGCCTCGGTCAATGCAGATAGAAAACTCACCTTCCTGCAACATCAACTAGTTTGTTCACAGGAAACAAAGGGCCAACTTCATGGTAAAGGTAAAGGCAGGTAAAGGACCCCTGGACGGTTAAGTCCAGTCAAAGGCAACTATGGGGTGCTGCGCTCATTTCGCTTTTCAGGCTGAGGGAGCTGGCGCTTGTCCACAGACAGCTTTCTGAGTCATGTGGCCAGCATGACTAAACTGCTTCTGGCGCAACGGAACCTTGTGACGAAAGCTAGAGTGCACAGAAATGCTGTTTACCTTCCCGCCGCAGCGGTACCTATGTATTTATCTAATTGCACTAATATGCTTTCAAACTGCTAGGTTGGCAGAAGCTGGGCAGAGCAATGGGAGCTCACTCCATCATGCGGTTTTGAACCGCCAACCTTCCAATTGGCAAGCCCAAGAGGCTCAGCGGTTTAGACCACAGCACCACCTGCTCCCAGTGGCCAACGCTGTAGCTCTGCAGGGACCAGAGGATTTCAGTGTATGTGACGGAGCTTCCTTTTCTCCTCCTTATCTCTTCTAGCCACCCCACCCCAACACCCTAACTATCAGCAATGGAGGGGTGGGAGACTCTCAGGAGCAGATTTTGTGGGCCATGCAAGAAGGGGAGGGCACCGTCTAGTCCTTTGCTTTGGGGCAGCCCTCGGTTTGGTTTCCTTAATCTGGGGCTGGCCAGCAGCTGCATTGTTAGAGATCCGTCTCGTTCCAGATTGGTAACAATCTGTTCTTTCATTCCCACCTCAAAAGAGATGACCAAAAAATGTTATGCAATTCCGTTTCGGTGGCAATAGATTTACAAGAGCTCGCCATGAATCACTTTGTAGTCGGATGTGGTTATACAAATTCTTAAATATTACTTTTGATCTTCTATCAGAAGATCGGGGAAATAAAGACAGCCAGGAATCCAATTTGGATACATCATCAGATGACAGTCACCAGACAAAACCGGTGTTTAGAGCTGTTTCACTGAACAGGACATCTGCGGCCTAAGTTAAATAAAAATGACAATGCCTCTTCAAGCCTGTTATGAAAGAAGTATTTCATGTTCATATTGTGTGCAGCTGTATCTGCCTCATTCTTTCAGCATTACAGTGTTAAGTGCATAATGTTGACAGCATTCAATCATAATCACAACTGTCGGCAACATTCAGAATGGAGGGCAGCTTCTCAGTTGCTACCATCAGATATGCAAGCAGCCAAAGATCCACTCTGGTGGGGGGGGGAGGCCAAGGAAGCACCAGTGGGCGCTGGCCACTGTCCAAACATGCTGAATACTGATGCCTGCTATGATTAAAGGGAGAGCATCTGGTCACCCCAGAAGGAAAATGATGGGTTAAGTTGATGCCCATGTTGGTGGCAGGCTGAAGACTATGAGTGTGTAAGAGACTAATATTTGCAATACTGTATAGTGAGACTAGAGAACAATAGCAAGCAGTCAACGAGGGACTTTTGGACTTTTGCTAGATCAGTCCAAAGTACTATCTAGGAAGCATCCTATTTTCCACAATGGCCAACCAAGTGTGTATAAGATGCCCACAAGCAGGACACATGGGCCCTCTCCCACTTACTGTGTTCCCCAGTAACTGGTGTTCAAAGGTGTGCTATCTCTTGATCCTGGTAGCGGTACAGAGCCATCGCAACTAGTAGCTATTGACAGCTTTATCCTCCATGAATTTCTCTACTCTAAAGCCATCTAAGTTGGTGGCTTTCACTCCTCCATCACCACATCTTGTAGCAACTAATTCCATAGTTTAACTATATGGACAAGAAAACATCAAAGGGGGCATGACAGAAGCATGCATCATGGTTCCGTGGAGCAAAATTCACACAGCCCAGCATGTAAAACTACAACCGGTGAGATGTTGCACTAACCTTGAACTACTAACCTAAGGGGTTCCAAAAGCCAAGGTTTCTACAGTAGATGTTCCACTGTCCCTTTTCCTATCTGTGCCCCAATAGCATTTTAATAACAGCAGGAACTATGGCTGCCTAAATGATACACTATTCTCATGAACCTTACCTATGGGCTCAGGACCTTACTTAATGGCTCACAACCACAAAAGCTCAAGGACCGCCTCTTTCCATATGAACCTACCTGGACTCTGAGATCATCTTCTGAGGCCCTCCTTCGTGTGCCTCCTCCTTGAGAGGTCCGGAGGGTAGCAACACAATAACGGGCCATCTCTGCAGTGGTTCCCCATCTGTGGAATGCTCTCCCCAGGGAAGTTCATTTGGCACCTTCATTATACACCTTTAGGCACCAGGCAAAACTGTTCCTTTTTAACCAGGCCTTTGGTGGACCTGATCGACATCCTATACCCTTTTAAAATGTGGCTCTTTTCAGGGGTGGGCGTGTTATTGGGTTCTTGTTTTTATTTTTATTTTATATATTGTGATCTTTTCTTTGAACTGCCCCAAGACCTCCGCGTATAGGGCGGTATATAAATTCAGTAAATAAAACAAATAAAATAATATTGCTACACAAATTATTGCATTATTTCTCCACCTTGCCAATAAATTAATAAATAAATGGGCAAGGAGGGCCAATCCCAGTTCAGAGTAATCACAGGTCCTTGTCGATCCATTCACACAGAGTAGAACTGGCACAAAATTATACCAGCCAAGAGGTAGAAATTTTTATAGAGGCTGACAAGCAGCACATTGGACTGATCAGTCCCCATCCTTCTCGCTAGTACCTTATATGAACAAAGGCACCCATTGCTGTCCATGCTTGTCAAATGTAAGGCACAGATGCTCCATCTCTTGTCAGCTTCTGTCTTGTTGTGGAGAATGACTGGCCTGCCTGGAGGAGAAACCTCCTCCCCTGGGACTCAGCCCAGGCCAGTGACTGCAACAGCAGTCAGTCAAAGAGAGCTCCTCTGATCTCATATCCCCCTAGTTTCTGACTATGCTGTCCTCAGACTTGGGGAAATGAGAGAGCATTATATGCACCAGTGTTTTAAGTTGCCCAGATGGTAGCAGCTCCTTGTCATCTTCCATAGCCCAATATACCCCAATCCTTCTTCAGTTCCCTTCCTGGATTGCCAAATTATGGTACCTCTTGCTTTCTATATACAGTAGCATCTTATGGCATTTTTTTATTATTATTATGGGAGGGTGGAATAGCTGGCTGATATCACGGGTTAATAACCTTGTATACTGCAGTTGAGATTAAGTCAGCTGCTTCAATGTTTTGTAACTCTTAACTCTTAAATTTCTCTCAACCGCGAAAACCTCTGTAGTATATTTTTGACACGGCCGTTTGATCAGCTCTTCTTCATATAAGTTTAACAGACAGTGGTGGAATCTGTTGTTGTTGTTTAGTCGTTCAGTCGTGTCCGACTCTTCGTGACCCCATGGACCAGAGCATGCCAGGCACTTCTGTCTTCCACTGCCTCATGCAGTTTGGTCAGACTCATGTTTGTAGCTTTGACAACACTGTCCAACCATCTCATCCTCTGTCGTCCCCTTCTTTTTGTGCCCTCATGAGGTGGCCAAAGTATTGGAGCATCAGCTTCACGATCTGTCCTTCCAGTGAGCTTCCAGTGGAATCTACACACATACAAAAAACATTCTGAAAATACTTTTTTGTTGTTGTGTTTTTAAAAATACATTGAGTTTTCCATAAGGCTCACTATCACCATCTAGTGTCACATTGTATATTGCACTTAAAACACACTAAAAATGTTTTATTTGCAGTTGTGTAGCTGAGTCCAGTGTATTTGAAAGGGGCGTGACCAGAATGCCATAGGAGGAGGAAGGAAATAAGATATAGGATCGGCAGGAAGCAAGTTGGGGAAGTAGATTTGCATGAAACAAACAATGAAGTGTAAATTAGATAAAGTCAGAAAGAATAGGCTGCCTAACACCCCTAGAGAACATAATTATGTATAAGCTGTGTTGACTGGGGCTGATGGGAGTTGTAGTTCAGTACATCTGGAGGGCACCAGGTTGGTGACGGATGAATTACACTCATGATGTTCATGCTTTATATAATCAGAAAATATGGACTTATTTCAGCCCCACTCAATTTGCACTGACCATTATACAGCAACTCATCAGGATATAAAATTGACACACCTACATAATTTCAAGGGACGCAGGTGGCGCTGTGGGTTAAACCACAGAGCCTAGGACTTGCTGATCAGAAGGTCGGTGGTTCGAATCCCTGCGATGGGTTGAGCTCCCATTGCTCGGTCCCTGCTCCTGCCAACCTAGCAGTTCGAAAGCACATCAAAGTGCAAGTAGATAAATAGGTACCGCTCTGGCGGGAAGGTAAACGGCATTTCTGTGCACTGCTCTGGTTCACCAGAGGTGGCTTAGTTATGCTGGCCACATGACCCGAAAGCTGTACGCCGGCTCCCTCGGCCAATAAAGCGAGATGAGCGCTGCAACCCCAGAGTCGGTCACGACTGGACCTAATGGTCAGGTGTCCCTTTACCTGTACCTTTATATAATCTCAGTTGTTGTTGTTGTTAGCAACTAGAGAATGAATTTAATAGTAATCAAAACTATCATGTTATTATCTTCTTTATGAAGCACCACAAATCAATTTCGCAATACAATATGATTCACATACATTTTATGTGTATATTTTAAAAAAACCTGATAGTAGTGGCAGGACATTCCTCCATTTGTAGTACATTTCTCCCTTTTTATTCGACAATGGGAATAATACTGACAAAGCTAATATTTAGGGGGGAAAGACAGAAAATACAAAATCTGTTTTATAACTAGTCAATAGCTTAATCCCAACAAATCTCAGCTCTGATTTCTCAGTCTCCATATATGTGGTGGTTTATAGTGTCACCAGAATCCCTTGATAGAATTACTGCTTTACATTACATGGGTCATTATCAGCTGCCTGTATATAAGAGACTTTGCAAATAATTAAGGATTGTAATTCTGGATTATCATTGATTAATGGACAAGGAAACCTGGTACCTTCTGCGTCTTGGAAGGCTGATCTGCTCTTTTGTCACATCTGATCTTTGATTGGCCCATTTGATGATGACCTCTTCATCCTTAGCTCAGGAATGCTTTCACATAGCGGCTTATAAATTAAATACAGCTGTTAAATGTTTCCCCCCTTTCTTTGCGGACTGAAAGTGGGGAAAGAATACCGGGTGCAAAACTAGCTTGACAATTTATAACATAAAATATATAGCTGTTGAAATCTCCTGGTTCCAAAAGTATTTGAACTCACTGCTACCTGTTATGATCAAATATTCTAAATCCAATTCTGTATTTGACATTTATTTTAAAATTCCCAGTGACACAAAGGAGAAGCCTGTCCCAGAGTATGTGAATGACCCCCCTGTGCTGTTTCATATTTTAAGAGGAGCCGCATGTGTCTCGACAGCCTAGCTAAACCCATTCCTGCTGTTCATACCCTTATGTTTCACTGGGCAGTTTTAAAATTATCTCCTTGTTCTTGTTCTAAACTACATTGCAGAGTCGTGGAGCACTAGGCACATCAATCCTACACTCGTATAATGCCAGGACCAGAGAAGATATGCTGCCTCTACATCAGCAGAATGGCCACCGTATCCAGTGTGTGCACAGCCTGGTAAATGCACCAATGAATTCACCATGATGAGGATTTGTCCCAGCACGCACACTTCCCTACATCACCACACATGTACAAGACGTGCCACAGCAGTGCCCATGCTCCATCAGGCCCCGTGGCACAGTGACCCACGGCACTGCAGGCATCTACCTAGGCAGAGATTCAAACCCACAGTCCATCTTTCAGAGCACAGCACATACAAAGGAGAAGCAGGGGAAGACACACAATATTACAGCACCCACATAGCTTACTGGGGAGGATGCCCGCAAAAGAGCACACACATCCCTCCCAGGACAAGGGTTTAAGGTTTCTCCTGGGCAGACCAAAGCAGTCAGAAAACAGGGCCAGGAGTTGCAACATGGACAGCTATTGATGCACCCCAGAGATGTGCTCTGACCGTAGCAGATCTCCAGTGGCTCACTGAATAGGGGCAGGGGGTTGGAAGCAGAAGGTGGGAGTTTAAGCCTCATTAAGAGGAAAGAATGGATGCGGGTGGTGCTGTGGGTTAAACCACAGAGCCTAGGACTTGCTGGTCAGAAGGTCGGCGGTTCGAATCCCCACGACGGGGTGAGCTCCCATTGCTCGGTCCCTGCTCCTGCCCACCTAGCAGTTCGAAAGCACGTCAAAGTGCAAGTAGATAAACAGGTACCGCTCCGGCGGGAAGGTAAACGGCGTTTCCGTGCGCTGCTCTGGTTCGCCAGAAGTGGCTTAGTCATGCTGGCCACATGACCCGGAAGCTGTACGCCGGCTCCCTAGGCCAATAAAGTAAGATGAGCGCCCCAACCCCCGAGTTGGCCACGACTGGGCCTAAATGATCAGGGGTCCCTTTACCTTACCTAAGAGGAAAGAGGCAATATGCCGGATGTTGGAAGATTTGGGAAATATAAAAGGAAGTGCTTCTTCACGCAGCACATAGTTAAACTATTAAATCGCAGGAGGCAGCAAGGACCACCAACTTAGAAGGCTTTAAAATAGGATTAGACATTTTCCATGATGGCTGAGCTCTGCCTCCACAGTCAGGAGCAGCATCCTTCTGAGTGCCAGTTATGGGTAATTGCAGGGGGCAGCGTGCTGTTCATGCCCTACATCTGGTTGGCCACTGTGAGACCAGAATGCTGGACTTGATGGGTCGTTGGATTGATCTAGCAGGCTGTTCTTCTGTTTGTTTTTGTGTGCTGGGGGGGGGGGGGAATCCACACTGGGGCAAAAAAGAGGGAGTGCCCCAAACTGAAACTGAGCCTGTGAGCCCAACAGAGCGGTCCTCCAACCACAAAGGTCACATTCACAACATAAATTTAAAGCATAATTGAATAAGGTGCCCCATGGAATTCTGGGTACTCTGGTTGGCCAAACGTGCTGGGAATTATAGTTCTGTGGTTGGGTCTCCTAACAACCCGCAGCGCCCTTAACAAACTATTGTTCCCATGATTCTTAGGGGGGAGCCATGGCTGATAAATCAGTATGAGGGTGCTTTAAATGTACTGTGGATGTGACTGCATCCACAGACAGCAATCGGACACACAAAGGACTTTTTGGCTTCCCAGTCCTCAGCAGGCGCAAGTATAGTATTGTGCCCTTAAACTGTGGCTATATTTCCTACCTCAAGGGATCCTATTTCAGAGGTGAATCAAAACCCACTTTGTGAGAAAAAATGGGTTGGTTTTTATTTTTTAGGATGATAGACACAAACACACACGACCCTATATTTTTGGTGTCCTTCAAGATAAAGGGCTATTGCAATATGCCATATAGGTTGTTGGTTTCTTTGCAAGATCAAGAGAAACAATGGCTTGTATTCTCCCCTTCTCCCCCTAAAGGAGGACACACAATACATTTAGACTTCTCTGACCTTGCCAAGAAGCCTTTTGCTCAAAGACAAAAGCAAGAGAACAATGGAAGGTTGTTCTTTGATGCTGGGCTTTGCCAAAATCTTTTCAGATAAAGGTCAGAAGCTGGCTGTTGTTGTTGGTACTACTATTATTGGTGTGTGCATGCGCTATGTTTTATTGGAAATAATAAATTCGCCCGGTAATTAGTGCCTTGCATTTTATTTTTCTTTGCTGACCCTTTTGCTTTTTGAAAAATGGCCCTTAAGGAGATTCTGACTGCAGCAAATGGTTATATAAATCTCAACATTAGATCTTGGATAATATTTCCAGAACTGCTGAACATTAAAAAAAATATGCAAAGGAATCTTTTGAATTTCTCATCCTTCCCTGAGCCATATTAATCAGAGAAGTAGATCGAGAGCTGTCGCATGGAGACAGCGTCTTCGCCGTACCTGTGCTGCATACTAATGGGATGCTCCCACCCTGCAGATGGAGATGTGGAAAGCCTTTTTAATGTCAGCTCAAAGCTGAGAAGTTAAAGGAACAAATCTCACTCAGCAGAACAGGAAAGTGTCAATGTGGCTGAGAAACAGCATTGCCATCAACCTCAAATTATTTCATTTTGTGGGGGAGGGAGGAAGGGAGGCCCAACAGATTGAGACTCATCCTTTAGGGCAGGATGAGGCCAGACCTATTGCCCTCCAGATGTTGCTGAACTCCAACTCCCATAATCCTCTGACCGTCGGCCCATGCTGGCAGGGGCTGATGGGAGTTGGAGCACTAGCCTGCCCATCCCGAAGGTGTTAGAGATAAATGCATCTTCTCAAGCCTTGTTGTGTTGAAGCCTAAGAGAAGCCAGCTTCCATGAAACCAGATATAGCCTCTTAGTCCAGGCACAGCTCCAGCGAGGGAGTAATGCTCCGATATGTGTTGAGAGGGGGAAGGGAAGCAACCTGCTATCGAGCCGGAAAAGTGTGAAATGATTCAGCACAGCCCCACATATTAAAACTGGTGGCAAAGCCCGCGTCAGAATTTCCTACAGTGAATAGCAACACCAGGCAGGTCAGCACCATACATTTAAAGCACATCCAACACACATTTAAATCACATGACTTCCCCCAGAGAGTCCTGGGGACTGTAGTTGGTTAAGGATGCTGGGAAACAGTAATTCTGTGAGGGGGGAACTACAGTTCCCAGGATTCTTTGGGGAAAGTCATGTGCTCCAAATGGGTGTTCGCTATGCTTTAATCAGGGGTCAGCAAACTTTTTCAGCAGGGGGCCGGTCCACTGTCCCTCAGACCTTGTGGTGGGCCGGACTATATTTTGAAAGAAAAAAAATGAACGAATTCCTATGCCCCACAAATAACCCAGAGATGCATTTTCAATAAAAGCACATATTCTACTCATGTAAAAACACGCTGATTCCCAGACCATCCGCGGGCTGGATTTAGAAGGTGATTGGGCCGGATCCGGCCCCTGGGCCTTAGTTTGCTTACCCGTGCTTTAAATGTACAGTGTAGATCTGCCCATAGGAACATGGGAAGCTGCCTTATACTGAATCAGACCATTGGTTCATCCAGACCGGAGTTTTCAGACAGGAAGTTTCCTCCTGTATGCAGTACAGATGCTCTGTCACTGAGCTACAGATATCACTCATGGGCATCACTTTCAACGAAGTGGGTATCCTGAGCCGAAATTTCCTGATAATTTAAAATATACTTTTGTCCCTTCTCCTAAAAAGAATTATTGGAATATTCTATGCCTCCTTCCCGCCCCCCACTCTTTTGTTTGTTTGTTTGTTTGTTTGTTTGTTTGTTTGTTACCATTTCCCCACTCACAAAGCCCTGGAACAATGGCAGGGCTCAGGCATTGGGAGGAACACAAGATGTTGCCAAGTCTGCCAACTGAGTTGCTGCAGCATAAAAATACATGGTTCTAGGTGGGCGGCAGGGATAAGCTGTGCTGCTGCTACAGCAGATGGGCAGCCTATCAACTACGGGGGGGATTTCTCCTCCTTCTATATTCAGCAAAATGGTTCCCCCTGTTTTGCTGCCTGCAGACAGAGTGGAGAATTTTGGAAGGCCATTTTTGATCGGCTCTTTATGTGCTTGCTGCAGGGTACACACCAGGGTAACATTCAGTACAGCGATCATAATGTGTGGAGCAAAAGCCACGAAGAGAGCCATCTGGAAGAAATGACGGAGATGAGGTTAAAATATGCCAGGCCTGTTAATGAGGTGTGCATAAAAAGGAATCATTTGTGTCAATATCATTTGGTGCTTCTATGCATTGATTTTTTTCCCTTGTAATTATCTTGTGATTAAAGAATATGTATGCTGGAGCAGGTTATCCACATAATATTTTCCAGGACAAATCTCATGAGTCACATTCGATTCACCCCACTGAAATTATGGACAGCCACTTCAAGTATAACTTTTTAATTTATTTTTTTTTAGAATGCTTTGTTCAGTTCTGGTCTCTGCACTTCAGGAGGGGAAAAAGATAGTGCTGCGCTGCAAAAAAAAATTAAAATCAGAAATCAGAAAATGATTAAGGGAGCTGGTGAAACTCCCCCATGAGGAAAGTTTACAGCATTTGAGGCTTTTAATTATTTTTTAATGTACATATACTGTGGAAGGAGGAGAAAATGATAGAGGTGTATAAAATGTGCACAAGTGTGGAGAAGGTAGAGAGAATCCACCTTTCATAATACTAGATCTAGTGTCATCCAGTGAAGCAGAAGACAGGGAGATTCAGGAGAGACAAAATACAAACAGTAGGATTTGGTGCCACAGGATATAGTGACGGCCATCAAATAGGGCAGCTTTAAAATGAGATTTGACTAATTAATGGAGGATAAAGCTATGGCTCTCAGTGGTGACCAGCCATTTTGGTGATGCTCTTCTTCGACTGTCAGAAACAGTGGGCCTGAATTCCAGTTGCTGGGAAATGGAACCCAAAGTGGGCAGAGTACTATTGCACTTTTTGGCAACTGTGAAATTAGGATGCTGAGCTAGACGTTCCTTTGATCCTGTCTGGCTGCTCTTATGATCTCATGTTCTTATGTGCCTCCACAGGATGCTTCCAGGTTGCATAGGAACTGAACCCCTGAGCTGGAAGCTGGGAGGGAAACCTCAGAAAGGAGGTTTGCATTTAACATCTAACTTGAATTTATGAAAACCACAAAACGGGAACAACGGCCTTTTCTAATTCATATTGGGTGTCTTCCATTGTGACATCAGTGCTATGTTATTAACCACAGCAGACCAGTGTTTTGCCCCCCACTTTGCCCTTGGAATTAGCACTGAGAATGCCCCTTGCCTCATAGTACTTTGGCATTAAATGCCATTTACATAGCTCTGAATGATCCAGCCGTAGGTCTGAACCCTCAAGGAAAACCAATGTTCCAACAATTAATAGTTCCAGGATTTAGAATATGCCTTGGATGCAGACAGTCTCAGGTTCAATCCCTGGTGTCTCCGGTTAATGCAACCAGGTGATAGGAAGGAACCAGGAGAGCCACTGTCAGAGCAGACAGACAGACAGTCTGACCTGGTATGAGCTAAGGCAGCTTCCTGTGATCCTCAGGAACAGAACTTTGCCCTCTCCTCATGGAGATTGGGGCAGTGGCAGAGAAGCATCAGAAGGGGTGGAGTTTGGCAGCACCATTGTTATAACATTAGAAACAGACCTGGATAGAGCTAGTCAGTGTCTCAGTACGTAATACACAATGCTGTAATGTATTTCCATCAAAACCTCTTTGGGAATCAATCCCAATTGCATTACAATAGATGAGCACCAATTGAAAAACAAATGCAACACATCTGGTTTTTATTAGCATGAATAGACAACCGTTAGACAACAGCCCTTATATACAGATAAAAGAGTGTTATGTGTGTTACCTGAGCAGCACTCTGTATAAACAGAAATGAGAAATGAGACAGCTCTGATCCTGGGTGTTCCATATTTTGAAGATGAGACGTCCGTTCCTTTTCTTTAATCTACCACCCACGAGACTAATACTTGCAGGAGGACTTTTCAAGTTCTGCAAGGAGCCTTTCGTCTTTGTTTAGATGTTGCGTTCTTTCCCTATGTAGTTTAGGTGGCATTCTGAAGTCTAAACCGATTGAACCCAAAATATTCTCTCATCTCAACGTTAAATCATATTTTCATAATGTGAAAAAGTTCTATTTTGCCTGCTTTTCTTCTTCATTTCTGAAGGACACTTTCTGGAACCTGGGGCAACATTTTTTTGTGTTTTTTGTAGAAACGTAACAGTCCATAAAAGCCATGTTTCCACAGGCACTCTGTGTAGGATGTACTTACAAATTCCTCCCTACATATTCAACCCTGTGTTTGTATAAGTTCCATGACACTTGCCCTCTAGGACAGGGACAGCGAATGTGGTGCCCGCCAGATGTTGCGGACTACAACTCCCATCATTCCTGCCCACTGGCCATAACAGCTGGGGCTGTTGCCCTTGCAGCTCACAGCATGTGCAGGGCCCTGTGTCCGCTACCCCTTGCTTTAGGAGGCATCCATAACACGTTGGCCTTACAATTTGTTAGATGGGTTGGCATCCGTCTGTCTTGAGAAACAAAGGAGTGCGCCTTCAGGGGTGAAGTCAAACTGTTGCGTTAGCAGCACCAAAGTGACCTCCCTGGGGAGCAAGCCTGGGCAGTGTGTATGGAGGACTTAGACTGCCCAGACAAGACCCCGCTCTCGGCCTCACTAATGTGGTCCAAAGAAAAGCAGAGCAATATGTTTTGGCACCAGCTTGACTGCAGAACCCATTGGAGCCAAAGGTGAGAGCTGAGGGGCGGGTGAGGACTAAAGGTGGGCAAACTACCCCAGAAGGAGCACAACGTGTCCCACACCAGAGGCACTACCCTTTCCTATACTCCCCTTGTTAGATTACAACTGTTAAGGTTTGGGTGAACATATCAGACAATACAGCGATTCTTCAAACAGCTCTTGTTTATTCACAGGCCAGAACTGAACGGAACTGACGGGTTCAGCCAGCCTGCTTATATAGAGCTCCACTACAACGCAACAGTAACAACTTTGTGTAACTATCCAATCACTGAACATCACTTTCAATTCCTTATTTGCATATGTGGACCTTAGTGGAAACTATCTACAGTATCCCCCTGCTGGCCCAGAGTGAGGACTTCAGTACATAACAATAACTGAACAAAAACCACAGCAGTCAATCAATCTGTGCCTGTTACGGCACTTCTAATTTGTAACCCGCTCTGAAATGGCTTGCGTTGAAGAGCAGGATAAAAATGTTTTAAATTAGTAAGTAAATAAATAAGTGCCTGATCCTATGCATGCTTCCAGTGAACTCAGAACTTGCATGCCCCCAAAAGGCATTTGCTTGCTTCCCCATCTTTTATAGGAACATGGGAAGCTGCCTTACATTTTATAGGAACATAGCAAGCTCTTAGGCCATTGGTCCATCTAGCTCACTACTGTCAACATTTCATCAAAATGTAGTACCAATGTATTCAAAAGGACCTACTCCCAGGTAAGCATGGTAGGGCTTCAATCCTTACAATCCTTACATATCCTTATTTAGGACCAACTTCTGTGTAAGCATGCATAGGACTGCACTATTAATCTGATGGGTTTTCCCTCTGTTCTTTCTTTTTAATACACAATAAACACCCAGAAAGTACACACAATTTAAATTATTTCTATATTTGATTTATTTGCTCATTTGTCTTAACACAACATAGCGGTTTCAGTAATAAATTAAAACTGCAGTCCTAAACCCACATACTTAGGAATATACCTCATTTATATGTCTACTTTTATATCATCCCAATATAAGTGATTTTCCTTCATTCCTATGAAAGACGACAATTGTGCCATAGTTGCAAGGTTGAAGGTTTTTACTATTGATTCTTTTAAACCTGGGCTTTCAGATGAATTCCCAGTGTTTCATGTGTACTACTCTAGCATCTATCATGCAGCTAATCAATTTACTATGTTGTTGTTTTTTACATTTAAGATCTCTTGGTACCCTAGATGAAGCCTGAAAAATATAGAATAAAGCGGAACTGTGACTTCTTGCAACTTGAAAAATCTGTTCTCTTAATGTATGTATTAAAATTGCATTAGCTATTTTTAAAGCCACGTCCTACTGCTGACATACTGGTTCAGACTGAGATTGACCAAAATCCCACAGTGCATTTCACATGTACTGCTTGCAAGCCAGGTATTCCCCATCCTATACCTACACATTTGCTTCTTGTTTTTGCTTAATTATTTTCCCTTAACCACTTTTTCTGTGGCTGCATAGGATTATCTGGTGAAAGCGGGTGGTGTCTGGTGAAACACTCTGCTTAAACTCTACCCATGTAGTATGACATGAATGCACAATGTAACATTGTGGGCAGGATGCTATGCAACCCCCCACTCTTAGCCTGACACCTTATTTATTTATTTATTTATTTATTTATTTATTTATTTATTTATTTGATTGACTTTAACTCTTCCTTTCTGTCCAAAGGTCCCCAAGACAGTTTATATAAGCATGACCAAATGCAGTTTAAAATCTACATCAGGGGTCAGCAAACTTTTTCAGCAGAGGGCCGGTCCACTGTCCCTCAGACCTTGTGGGGGGGCCGGACTATATTTTGAAGGAAAAAAAGAAGGAATTCCTATGCCCACAAATAACCCAGAGATGCATTTTAAATAAAAGGACACATTCTACTCATGTAAAAACGCACTGATTCCCGGACCATCCGTGGGCCAAATTTAGAAGGCAATTGGGCCGGATCTGGGCCCTGGGTCTTAGTTTGCCTACCCATGATCTACATAATTAATTTGGGATCTCTCAATCTCTCTTTTGCAAGAGATCTCACTTCAAAACCCAATGCAGTTATGTAGGGAGCAGCCACCTTAAATGCTGTGCTGCAGACTTTTACTATGGAAAGCTTGCGGTGGTAGAACAAAATATAGGAAAAATTAGAGGAAGTCAAGATTGGGATTTGTAGATGTTATGAAGCACCTCCGCTACCTCCCCATCTTTCATCCTACATAGGAACAGAGGCTGCTGCCTTTTACAGAATCAGTGCATTGGTCCATGCAGCTACACTAACTGGGCAGTGGCTCTCCGGGATTCCCAGACATGGTCTCTCCTAGTGGGACCTTCTACATTGAAGCATGTGTTCTACCACCGAGCTATGGCCCTTCTCCCCACCACACAACCAGCCCATTAGCTCCTTGAACGATACTGAACTTCTAGGCAAATACTATCATTTAGCTGTAACAGTTTTACACCTACATTGCAAAGGTGGGAATCATTACCCAAGGTGCAAAACAATGACAGTGTGAACCTTTCTATTTCCAGCGAGGGAGCAGGGCAGGAATGCCAGTTGTTATGGTTGCCTGTGTTATCCTGGTAATCCCCTTGTGCCGAAGAGAATTCTTCAGGATAAATTGGGAATGGAATGGAATGGCCCCAAGTAGCGGGGGGGTGTGTGTGTGTGTGGAGAGATAGAGAAGCCAGGCATTTCTCTTCACCCCAATCCCCTTCCCCTCCACACAGATGGCGGATCCAGGTTGTAGAAAACAAAGGAGGAATGTCTCCCTCTCCTCTTGCTCAGAGCCCTCAGACAGGTTGAGAGTGTGCAAGAGGAAGCCCAGCCGAACAATACAAGAAGCAAGACACGTTTTAATTTTAGATGCACAGCTGCCTCCGAGTTCTTTAAATATGCTCCTCTTTAAATGCTTTCATGTGCAAGGCTATCTGAAGTGCTGCAGGCAGACTCAAGTCCCTTTCCAAAACTAATCTCTGTTTGGCCTTGTCAAAGGAACTAAATGGGATGGGTCAGATGCCTTAGCAGGGGCAAACCGATTCCCCTGGCAGACGCCTCCAGCCAGACTGGTTTCAAGTGATAAGTCAGTATGCCTTCCTTACTGGGCAGTGCATCCCAGCCTCTCACATCTCACATATATACATTCCCACATATATACACAAACATACAAAACACAGGAAATCACTGCTGCTTCTTGCAGTAGTGCCAATGGGCACCATTATGTTTTTGTATAAGTGTGCAGCTGTATGGAGTGATCAGTACTTTAGCCTGTACTGGCCTGGGTGTTTTTTGGCTGCCTGGAATGCAAGCTACAGACTCTGAGATTTACTGGGAGAAACCTGAGAAATCCAGATCTTCAGCCAGAAACACTTGAGTGTGTGATCATCCTGGATTGTTTTTCCTCTTTCGGCTTCTTCCTTTTTATTTTAGGAAGGTAATTTCTGGTCTTCCAAGGATTTTTGCTGCCACCGTGTGGGAAAGGCCCACAATGCAAATTTTCTTGGGGTAAATTTCCCCATCTCTTCCACACAGAATGTATGTCATAGATGCATTCATGAATTATGTGTTTGTATGTCTTATATGGGATTCCCTTCCCTCAAGGCAAATAAAGTACCCCCTCACATCAACCAAAGCCATTCACATGGCAAATTACTTCATTAAATTATTTCTCTTGCAGTTGCCACAGGGCTTCCTGAAAGGAATTCTGGATATCCTGGAAGAGCACAGCTGGGGAAATGTTTGGCAAACTGGATGCATTTACAAGTAGGGGCAGGAAAGAAATTTGAAGGTGAACCTACATAACCTGCCATTTCCAAAAGATACATGAACCAAAACACAGCCATCCTAAATTCACACAGTTCCAGTTTTGCAATGTAGTTCTCTAGACATGTACAAAATTGCATATACCAGCGCAAAATGTGCATAATCCCAATCCTTGATCACAGAACTGTAGAGTTGGAAAGGACCATGAGGATCATCTAGTCCAACCCCCTGCAATGCAGGACTCTTTTGCCCAATATGGGGCTCGGACCCATGACCCTGTGATTAAGTGACTCCCTGTAGTTACTCAGAGCTTAGGAAAAGCTTAGAAGAACATGGATGAGACCAAATACCCAACTAATCAAGCACTCTATTTCCCACAGATGTAAAGCATGAAAGCCATAACCCTTTCCCACGCTTCTTCCCTAACAAGTAATATCAGATTTGGGTAGGTAGCCGTGTTGGTCTGATGCAGTCAAAATAAATTAAAAAATTGAAAATAAAAATTGAAAAATAAAAAATTGTCCAGTAGCACCTTAGAGACCAACTAAGTTTGTTCTGGCTATAAGCTTTCGTGTGCATGCACACTGTGTATATGAAAGATTATACCCATAACAAACTTAGTTGCTCTCTAAGGTGCTACTGGACAATTTTTCAATTTTTAAAAGTAATATCAGGCATATTTCCTCTTATCATGGTGGTTTGGCTTGGCGAGTAGCCGTTGACAAACCTATTTCCATGAATTTGACTAAACCCTGTTTAAAGCCAAGTAAATCAGAAGCCACCACCACATACCATGGCTTCAAATTCTGCATATAAATTACACATTGCTGGAAGAAGTACTTTTTTTGTATGATGTGGATACAAACTGGGTTTAATTCATAGCAGGGCTCGGTAAGGCCCAGATGATGATGATGGGGAACAGAAGAAACCAATGTAGTGAGTTTCACAGTCACCAGCATCTCTTTTTTTTTGGAAATTCCCAGCTATCTTCTGGTTTTGAATGAAACTCAGCTTACATCCTATTAAGCACTCAGCATAATATAAATGGATCTGCAATTGCAGTACAGATGACACCTAGTGGTCATTAAACACAAGGATAAATTCCAAATAAAATAAGCCACCTGTGGGTCACTCAAAGTCACTGTCACAACAATAGATTCCTAAGAATTTAGTAACACAGAAAGCTGTCTTTCTCTGAGTCAGACCACAGGTCTAGTTAGCATAGTACTGTCTACACGGACTGGAAGTGGCTCTCCAGGATTTTGGACAGGGAGTCCCTCCCAGCCTGACCTGGAGATGCCAGAGACTGAACCAGAAACCTTCTGCATGCAAGACAGATGCTCTATACTTATGGAGCTTCAGCCCATCAGTCCAAAAGTTAATACTATCTAGTGTTTTGATCAAACCTATCCATTCTTAAGGAAATCAGCCCTGAGTCCTCACTGGAAGGACAGATCGTGAAGCTGAGGCTCCAATACTTTGGCCACCTCATGAGAAGAGAAGACTCCCTGGAAAAGACCCTGATGTTGGGAAAGATGGAGGGCACAAGGACAGTGGTGTGGGGGGTGCGTGGGGGGCCGCACCGGGCGCAACATCTGGGGGTTAGGGTTAGGGGGCGCAAATCCACAGGTTAGGGGGCGCAAATTACTTGCCTTGCCCCGGGTGCTGACAACCCACGCTACGCCACTGCACAAGGAGAAGGGAACAACAGAGGACGAGATGGTTGGATAGTGTTCTCGAAGCTACCAGCATGAGTTTGACCAAACTGCGGGAGGCAGTGCATGACAGAAGTGCCTGGCGTGCTCTGGTCCATGGGGTCACGAAAGGTCGGACACGACTAAACAACAACAACAAAGCGTTTTGATTCCCAGAGTGACTTGTAATATGCTTCAAGCACCCTTACAATCATGGGTATCGGCAGAAATATTTCCAGGCAAGACTGAAGTGGTACCTCAGGTTAAGAACTTAATTCGTTCTGGAGGTCCATTCTGAACCTGAAACTGTTCTTAACCTGAGGTACCACTTTAGCTAATGGGGCCTCCCGCTGCTGCCGCGTCACCGCTGCACGATTTCTGTTCTCATCCTGAAGCAAAGTTCTTAACCCAAGGTACTATTTCTGGGTTAGCGGAGTCTGTAACCTGAAGCGTCTGTAACCTGAGGTACCACTGTACACCAAACAAACATGACTAGTGTGAGAGAATTGGTCTATCATTTCTGGTACATGTGATGACTAGTGGCCAGGCCTGAGTAGGGATGGCCTTTAAAAAGCTAGATTTCTAGGTCTACGCTTCATTGTTTTCCAATGGGTGGATCAGCTGTTTATCCACAGATAAACCTAGCAATCAGACAAAATCCTTCCACTCAAGAGCTTCTTCCCCTGGCTTCCTCCAATCCTTAATTAACTGCACAGTTGCTACAATCACACACACACACACAGTTACACACACCCTGTATTAACCTTGGAGGGGGGCAAACACCATGAAGTTACCCTGGCATATACTATTCTATCTCCCCACTCCAACAAAATAGATATAGGAACACTTGGTTACTTTTCAGGGCTGGTGTAGCTTATGCAACGTCAGCCGCAGCCCTCAATTCCTGCAGTACAATTAGTTATAAGAGCACATTTAAAACTCTTTCTATGCTTTGGTTTTGTACTGAGTTCGATAATTGATAAAATTCATGTTATAGTGAGGCATTGGACTAGGTGAGTTTCTGATTTTGATGTAAGAGGCAAGAATCCCAATCACTGCTGGGCTCTGTACACCGAACCTGTGACCATGGGAAAGTCACTCTGCGTACCATTCTGTGAAAGAGAAGCAATTTAGTGTCCAATTGATTTTAACCCGAAAGGCTCGCAGCGTCGCACAACTAAGAATCCCAAGGCACCTTAAATAATAACAAATGCATTGGGCTTTAAATTTCCCTGAAGCAGAGCCCGCTTCGCCTGAGGCATCAAGCGTTACCATCAGCTGGCAAACAACACTTCCGGTTGTCTACTGAACGTGCGGGACGGGACAGGGCGCCGCAGAGAGGTAGGGCTAAAGCGGCTTTGCCTTCTGCCCCGCAAATGGTGACATTCAGATAGAAACCCGGAAGTGGTGTGTAATTATTACCCCAACTTTCCTCTATGGTGGGAGTCAGCCGGAGAAAGGAGGGACGCGAGGCGTGCAGTTCCTGCTGCCGAAATAACTTTTTAAGGTGGCTCAGCGGTTTCTACTCCATGGTGAGGGGAAAGCGCTGGCTGCTGATCATGCGGGCAAAGTGACCAAACAGCACGTCCAGCTCACAGAGAGAGACTGGCGTGGCGGGTCAGTGAGGTGGGAAGTGATGGGAGAAAGCATTAGGGTAAATAAGTCAGGGATGGCTGTAGAAACAGTGGCCCTGGGTAGCAAGCCCGAGTTTGGACGGGGAGAAGCAAGTCTCATAGGGGTTCCTGTGCCCTCTCATAACGCTAGAACTTATGGACATCCAATGCAACCTTCAGGATTCAGGACAAATAAAAGAACTTCTTCGCTCAGCACATAAACTATGGACATCCCTAGGCTGCAGTCCCGCCACATCTTGTTAGTACATTGGGACAGGCCCGGTTCTCCAAGCCTGCATTTGTTTATTTATGGTATTTTAATACTTTCCATCAGTAAAGTCATCTGATCACTTGCAAGTTCCCACCTAAGATTAATTGCGCACAGGAATCAAAATTCATGGCTGTAACTCAGAACCCCAATGCAAGTTTATTATTTGGAAGTTCAGACCGTGGAATCTAGGTGCCATAACAAATTTCAGATTTGCTACAGTCGGAGTGAATTCAGGAAATCTAATATAAAGCAATCGCTCCAAACATCAACTCATTTGATGCTAAAATCATGTTGGCAGTCCATTTTATTATTTCCTTTTGCATTTGGTAGCTCCCCCACCCTATTAAATCTTACTTTTTCCCATTGTCCCTATTAAAAACAAGGAAAAGCTGTCAAACTTCTTTTTTGAAAGCTTACCTGATAAGCCGTACTGATATCTCTGTTTCTTTCCCTAGCTATTCTCAGAGAAGAGAAACGGAACAAAGCAGAAATGAGCAGTCTCTATCTCATCAAGACATACCGCAGGGTTTGGGGGAGGATAACCAAAAAAGATGGAGAAATGGTAACATATCTCATGCAACAAAAGAACATAGTATTAACAACAAATGTAGAAAGATCATACCCTGGGGACACTCCTGGATCCGGTTCTGCCACGTGAAGGGCCAGGTGGTGTCTGAAATAAGTGGTCTCTGTGTGAATCACAAGCTTGTTAGACCAGTGGAAATGAAGGTTGCACGCTTAAAATGTTGCATTGCTGCATTTAAGCACTGGGTGTGCTTTTTTGAACCAAAATAATGTTTCTTGCTAGAATTGGCATTATTATATTAATTGTATTATATTTCCACACACACCCTTGAATCTAGGAATTGGATGAACTGTCAAAGAGTCTCCAGCAAACCTTTATATCCCTTAACCAAGTATGTTTGTGTTAACTACACCCTATGTTAATTCTAAAAAGTGAAAGTCTTCATCAGGTTTGGTTTGTGTTTCTTTGGTACCTGAGGAAAAGGTTATCATTTTTTTTAAAAAAAGGAAAAATAAGAGACGGTGTAAATATTGTATAGCATTAAGCATGTGCCTTATAATCCAGACACAACTCAGACAGAGAACCAGCCACTTTGTAAGGTTGAGACAGTTTTCTGGCCAGGGTATGACGTTGGTATGCTACCTTCAGAGAGTGTTGGGATCTGTAGAACACACTGTGTTCTTGTCTATTCAGTAAAAGAGAACTGTGGGGAAGCATATGCTTTCTGAACAGATACCGCTGGCTTGGTAAATCCTTTTTTGTAGATGTGGCCTAACCTTAAAATGCCTAGTCGCACTACCTCCCTCTGCCACTGCTGCCCACTTGAGTTTTGTGCACACTGACACTGAAGAAGAGGACAGGGTCTTGATTCTGAAAAGGTACAGCAGTCCTTTCTGTTTGATGGAGGAGATGCTATCTTTGACTTCGCCAGTTCTTCACTTTTCATGTTGACCCCTCTCTCCCTTGAGCTTAGCTGCAGCCTGTAGGAGAGAAAATGAAATGGCACAAAGAAAACAAGCCGTTCTGGATTTGCTATGGCAAATAGCTGGTCAGTAAAGTATTTGGGAAGAAGCTTTGTAGGACAGCTCTTTGAGCAAAACTGAGCAGTGCTGAATTCGACGTATCTCAATTTCAAAACAGTAGGAATGTTTCCTAGTCAGAAATGCAAAGTGATTTTTAAAAATTGCTTTAAATATAGGATGCTCACTATATTCCAGTGTTAACAGCCCATGTAATTTAAACTTCTACAGAACCTCTGCTAAGGCCCTGCATCTATTGTCTTCTGATCTGCAATGCCTTGGGGTTTGGGTAAGAAAACCTGTGTGTTTTGTTAGCTGCGTGTTACTATTTTGCACCAAGAACAAGGTTTTAAATATACTTGAATATACTTTAATTCATAGTGCTGCTGCTGCAGAAAATCTGTCTTGGGGCTTAGCTTATGTTCTGGGGCGCCATGCACATTAGTACCTTGGGTTACAGACGCTTCAGGTTACATATGCTTCAGGTTACAGACTCCGCTAACACAGAAATAGTACCTCAGGTTAAGAACTTTGCTTCAGAATGAGAACAGAAATCGCACAGTGGCGGCGGGAGGCCCCATTAGCTAAAGTGGTACCTCAGGTTAAGAACAGTTTCAGGTTAAGAACGGACCTAAGAACGGAATTAAGTTCTTAACCCGAGGTACCACTGTTTTCAGCTTTGTTGTTAGAGTGTCTTGGTTGCTTAGCACAGAGTGCTCTCGGTATTGCTGTTTAAGAGCTGGAATATGAGAGCACAACACTGTTTTGTTTGTTTTTTTAAAAAGAGTTATATCCAATAGTTTATATCCATCATTAAGTCATCTCAGAGCAGACCCATTGAAATCAATAGAAAATTAGTATCCAAAAGATAAAACCCATTAAGTTAACATTGTGGAATATAATGTACCCAAACAGTGTTCATGTTATACTATGTTTTTGGAGTGCAATACCAATAAAAATCTAATTCTATCTTTACTTCCAGGCAGGAAGTTAAAGGGGTCTGTTGGAATCCAATAGATTCCTGGTGTCGAAGAAGATCGTGTAAGAGGTTTAAAAATACTATCTGATGTAAGGTTGTTCTTGGAGTGCTGCTGCTAAGCAGTTAGCCCAAAACATACTAGCAGCAATCAGTACAAGGTCTTGCAGGTATTCAGCATGCTTCTACACACAGCAGCATTCCAATTCCTGAAGAATGAGAACATCTGGAAAAGCTTTTCAGAGTTGGGACAGAGCATTTAATTTCAAAAAATTGCAGCAATGGAACACCTGTGGCTTAGCTAAGAATTCCATTGAAATTTTCATTTCCTCAATGCTTTTTTTTTTAAAAAAAACAACTTTGCCCCTCACTGTTCCTCAAGGGAATGTGATTGCAATGCACCCAAAGGCTTGTGAATTTTGCAGAATTATTGGCCTGCCTGGGGGTCCTTTGGACTGGCAAACCTCTTGAGCTATCATCCTCAGGACCAAATTAAATGTATAACGTGTCGTTGCATGTCTGTGGGAGAGATTGGTCTTGGAACTGCAGAGCATGGAGGGTAAACCTCCTTCTTCCATGCTGCATTCCCAACAAAAAACCGACACCACCACCCCAAGCATCCAAAGCTAGCAGTGTGGGGAGCGTACCTGTATATAGCTCTCCAATTTTGTTCTGTTTAATTGCTCAACATGAGCCAAAGGAAGAGCAAGCAAAATACAAGCATTATTATGGTGTCCTGCTTAATGATGTTTTTTTTAAAAAAGACCAATGTACCAGCAGCTTTGTGGGGGCAGCTATTTTTCCTCAGGCTCACAGCACAGAGGGGGAAAGGTTAATCCCTGTCTCCTGATCTTCCCACCACCATCACAGCAGCTGCTACTTTAAAAGGGAAAAGCAGACGTAAAAGAGCCCAGCCGGATCAGATCAAAGGCCTGTCTATTCCAGCATTCTGTTCCTGCAGTAGCCAACCAGATTACTCTAGCAAACCCACAAACACCACATGAATGCAATAGCCGTCTTCCACCATTCCCAGTGACCGGCATTTCAAGCCATATTTGCCTCTGATCTTGGAGGTTCTATATGGCCATCATTTGATGGACGAATTCATGGAGGAGAAGGCTCATCTCCTTTTGAAGCTGTGCAAGTTGGGGCCATCATTACATCTTGTGGTAGGAGATTGTATGTGTGGTCTGAAGAAGTACTTTCTTTTGTCTATCCTCACTCTTCAATCATGGTTTATATTAGATTATTCAATTTCTGTACCACTTAATATATTAAAAATAGCTCTGAACGGTGTACTAAAAACTGAAGCAACAACATTGGATGACCTTGAGTTTGAGTATTATGAGAGAGGGAGGAATCCAGTTTCTCCAAACCATGCATCTTTTCAAACAAAGACAGAGATAGACAAATGAAGAATCTAATAAAATGTGCAGCTTGGGCCAGAGTCTATTAATATTGGAGCAAATAGATAATGTAATCTTTGTGGGTGGAATTCAACACCACACTTTCCCAATCGTTCTGTCTGTGCAAAATATTTCAGCTTGCCAGATGGCATGTTCCCCCATCATCTCCCCCTGTGTCCTGTTCTGAGGGTCCTATTGACTCCCCAGAGTCAATTTTGTGCCCCATTGCACAAGCAGAAGTCCTTGTCATGGGGCTGGTTAGGTGAGTATCACCAATGTATTTGAATGGGTCATTTTTTAGAATTGTTTCTCTATTACTTGCTAATTTCCTTCCCCTGAGCATCCATAAGCAACAGCTTTAAAGGTATCTTGGTCTTTGGTAGATGATGAGCAGTTATTTTTTAAAAAGTAATTTGCACTGATTTCCATAAATGTGTAGCAAAACATGGAGCTGGTAAGCATTTATGTTCTTACAAATGGGACTTGGGTGGCTCTGTGGTCTAAACCACTGAGCCTCTTGGGCTTGCCGATCAGAAGGTCGGCGGTTCGAATCTGCACAGCGGAGTGAGTTCCCATTGTTCTGTTGCAGCTCCTGCCAACCTAGCAGTTCAAAAGCAATTCACTAGTGCAAGTAAATAAATAGGTACCGCTGCAGCGGGAAGGTAAACAGTGTCTCCGTGCGCTCTGGCTTCCGTCATGGTGTCCCATTGTGCCAGAAGCGGTTTAGTCCTGCTGGTCATATGACCCGGAAAGCTATCTACAGACAAAAGCCGGCTCCCTCAGCCTGAAGCAAGATGAATTTCGCACCCCATAGTCGCCTTTGGCTGGACTTAAGCATCCAGGGGCCCTTTACCTTTACCTTTTTACCGTATGTTCTGACTTAGTGTTGCTTCTCTTTATTCTTTTTCCTCCACAGGGTCCTCTCGGTGTTTTGTCAGCAGCCTGAGCAAATTTTGAGTGTGCATATGCATGTTTCATTTAATTAATATATAACATGGCAGCTTAGAGAGATACATATACATATACAGTGGTACCTCTGGTTGCGAACGGGATCCGTTCCGGAGGCCCGTTAGCAACATGAAAAGAGCACAACCCGCAGTGGCGCAACTGCGCATGCGTGGGTTGCGATTCGCGACTTCTGCGCATGCACGTGATGTCATATTGCACGTCTGCGCATTCGCGAGCTGCAAAACCTGGAAGTAACCCTTTCCAGTACTTCTGGGTCACCATGGGACGCAACCTGAAAGAACGTAACATGAAGCGGACGTAACACGAGGTATGACTGTACATATACATATACAAAAGAGAGATTCAAAAAATTTGAAGCTGGCAGATTGAGTGGTCTTGCTTTCCTGCTCCTCCCAGCTTCGAGGGCTCTTCATCAGTGGCTCAGCATCCCCTGCGCTGTGTATTGGAGTGATTGCCAGCCTTCCTGTGCTAACAGCTGGACGGCTGGTGCAGCATCAAAGTGAGCACCCAGAAGCTCTGCAAGGATTCAGCATTGTTTGTCTTTTTTGTAAAAAAAAAAAAAAAATCAGCTACTGCAGGGAGCTGACGTCAATATCAAGGCAAGCAAAAAGGCCCTTTGTTCTCCAAAATGCTTCAGCTTGGGAGAGTTTAAATATAAATTATTGCCACAGTTTGAGTGGTGTGATAACTGTTGTTGGAATAATTACTTTTCTGAATATGGACTGCTGCAAATAATTGAGGGCGGGTTTTCTCTTTGTGAAAAAAGAACATTGTCTAAAGGGCAGCCCCTCTGGAAATTTGCACAGCTCTGCTGCTATTGAAATCAGGTACAGACTCCCCAAACTGTTGGCTCACCTCAGGTGATCCCCTGGTACCTAAGTCAAAACTGGGGCGATGGGTAATACTGCAAATAGTGTGCAGTTAGGAGAGGAATGGCCGGATCTATTCTTTAAAAATATGTTTTTATTAAAGATTTCTTAGTTTACAAAAGTATGTGCAATGTCTCTTTTTTCAAGCTGCATTTTCTGCAGATCAGTTTCATGCCAGATCTATTCTTTGAAAGGTGGGTAGCAATTGAAACATGTAACGTGCACTTAAAATCCACCTTGATTTGAACAACTGGAAAACAGAAAATAATTGTTGCAAATGTTGCTTTAAAAATAAAATAAAATGTAGTCATGAAATAACTCAATAGTTTCTCCCAGGATACAGAGTCCTCCTTCAGTTTCCTTCTTTTAAAAAATTCGGTCTCTTTAGCTGCTTCTCTTGAAGATGTTTTTGCCTTGTGGCTTTTCAGAAGGTGAGATGCAGGTTCAGATACAGAACATAAGAAGAGCCAACATCCTGTCCTCACTGTGACCCACCAGGTACCTGTGGGGAGCTTGCAAGCAAAATCTGAGCACAAGAGCACTCTCTTGCCCATGTCCACATCTCAAAGTAACTGCAACCAAAATCATCACAAATCTGAAACGCTACAGTTCCATCTTTGATAGCCGAGGCCTCTACACTTGAGGAAATTGTGCATTGTATTTGCACCTTGTATTTCTTTTGGCTGTCTTTTGAAATTCAGAATTACCTTTGGTCACCTAGTTTCAGGGCATTTCTAGGGCAAATTCGGCTGAGAATGGGTGATCCTCCCAACCCATGGAAAACCACTCTTTAGGGCTCAGTTGGAGCCAACAGCAATTCAGGTTTTCTCTGGATTGATACTGGCTCAAATTTAGCTTTAAAAAGCAGGTTTTCTCTGGGAAAGGAGTAGGGCAAGGGGGAAACTGCTTGGACGTGTGTCTAGAAAGTGTGGGTCAAGTTGAAAACCACTTCCACATGTGCTTTCTAGGCACAGAGCAAGCAGAAGTGCGGACAAGCCCTAAGTGACTATTTTATATCCAGTTCAGGTCAGGCTCGTCCCCCCTTTCTGGTGTTTTTGCCTGAATAGCAGCTGGTGGCTCTTTATTGTTTGACTGGTGAAAGAGGCTACTGTCGTCTTTTCCCTTTGCATCTATAGTCTCAGGACAACAGTCAGAACATGAACTACTTCTTTCTGGTAGGAAGAGGAGAGACACAAGCTCCCTTCAGCTGACCTTTCTCTGATCAATACAGCTGTACCTTGGTTCTCGAACAGAATGCATTCTGGGAGTACATTTGACTCCTGAAACCATTCAAAAACCAGGGCACGGCTTCCGAATGGCTGCAGGAGCATCCTGCAGCCATTCGGGAACCGCATCAGACGTTCAGCTTCTAAAAATTGTTCGGAAACTGGCTCACTTCCAGGTTTCGATCAACCGGGAGCTAATTTGTTCGGGAGCCAAGGCTTTTGAGATCCAAGGTACGACTGTATTGGGACTACCGATAGGTTGGTCTCTCCATTGCTATACAGTCATACTTCGGGTTGAATGTGCTTCGGGTTGAGCACGTTCGAGTTGCACTCTGCAGCAACCCGGAAGTAATGGAGCGCATTACTTCCGGGTTTCGCTGCTTGCGCAGACGCTCAAAATGATGTCACGCGCATGCGCGGAAGCAGCAAAACGCAACCCGCACATGCACAGATGTGCCATCGTATCTTACATTGTGATCAGGATGCGAATGGGGCTCCAGAATCTATCCCGTTCGCATCCCAAGGTACCACTGTAATGTTCTTCCTAGGAGGCAGCAGGAAAAGCACCCATCAGTGGCGTAGGGTGGGGTTGCAGGGGGGCCGGCCGCACCGGGCGCAACATCTGGGGGTTAGGGTTAGGGGGTGCAAATCCACGGGTTAGGGGGTGCAAATTACTTGCCTTGCCCCGGATGCTAACAACCCATGCTACGCCACTGGCACCCATTGACCTCTGGCTAATGGCAGAGACCAGTATCTTTTCCCTCTTGCTTCTGCAGTCTCAGGGGACTTGAATCTTGCTTTAAGTTATCTCTTTCAGCATCCTAATATTTACCATATACTGTCTGTGTGAGGGCCATAATTTCTTTATTATTTTTCAGTTTATTTTCTGAAATGTGAACTTCTTGCCCTCCTTTTCTGTCTATGGCTTGGATCTGCGGCTCTTATCATGCAGCAAGCATCCTTGTAATCTCATTTCCACCTTTTTCTTTCTCATGAACATCTTATCCTTGTGGTAAATAACATTATCTTCCTTCCCCCCCCCCCCGCCACTGCCAGCTTCTGCCTCCCCCACTACGTTGTTTTCAGTGTACCGGTAATTTTCCATCTTTCCGCCGTCTTCTAAAGAATTGCATCAAGTGAGAAATGAGAGCATTTTTGGGGTAGGAGAACCCGGTAGCCACATGGCTCGTGTTTAAAATCTCAGCAATTTGAGAAGATGGAAGTGAGAGGGGAAATCAAGCAAAAAACACCATGAAGTTAATATTGTGAGTGGGTGGCAGCTGTTGGTAAATGGCGAGAAGAAATAAACAGAGGTAGGAGCTGAATAGAAATAGGAGCCAAGGACCTAGTGGGGTCAGAGTCTTCCTCACCTGGGAGGGTTGCTAAGAAGCAAGTAACTCTTTGATGATGCTTTTTTTACTTAAAAAAAAGATAATTTACTCCTATTAAGGAAGCAAACAGTTCCTCAAAACGGTACAGTGCACAGTGGATGCTGTATTCTGTTCCTTTTTCCAAAGAGAAGGATAGTGAGGAACAGAGGAATCATCTCTTCTAAGAGAACTTGTGAACATGAAATGTCTTTGGTATCATCTTTCTGCATTGCAGATCGTCCAGAACTGATTTGTCTGTCGATTAAGGCATAAGCTTTCATCAGATGCATGAAGTGTTGCACTGAGTGTGTGCAATATATGAGTGCATTATAAGTGTGAGTGAGTATCTCACATGCACACAATGTTGGGGAAGGGGAATTACAAACACTGAGGTCAGAAGAAAATGAAACAGAGAAAATAAAGACTGGGATACCATATTTTTTGCTCTATAAGACGCACCAGACCACAAGACGCACCTAATTTTTGGAGGAGGAAAACAAGAAAAAAAATATTCTGAATCTCAGAAGCCAGAACAGCAAGAGGGATCATTGCGCAGTGAAAGCAGCAATCCCTCTTGCTGTTCTGGCTTCTGGGATAGCTGCGCAACCTGCACTCGCTCCATAAGACGCACACACATTTCCCCTTACTTTTTAGGAGGGAAAAAGTGAGTATTATAGAGCAAAAGATACGGTAATTATGTTATTAACAGTGTTTCTATACATGCACAAGCACACACACTCCAAGTACTCAGGGTAGCAATTCATGTAATGATGAAATGGACCATCATACATAAAAGCTGTTTTTCTGTCTGCTTTAGAGGGGAAGGGGCTAGTTCAGATGTTTCATTGTTAATGTCTGGTGTGTGTGGCAGTCTGTTACATTTCTGAATCTGCCTCCAGGCCCCAAAGGGATTATTGGCTTGAGGTGGTACAATACCTTGTTGTTTTGCTGCAACAGGCTAATATGTCTGCCTCGCTGGAAATCAACTGTTTAATAGACTCTTGCTGTTGCACATGAATTGCTGATAGGGAAAAGGGCTGCAAGATGTGTTGAAACTTTTCCTGTTTTTACCAGATCTCTTCCCCTTTATTTGCCTGCTAATAAGTTGGTGGAGCAACTTGCTCAATGGGTGGAATTGTGAGTACCATTGACTTTGTCTTTCTGCATTCGGGGCATTACATTTTGCAGGGAAGGCTGAGTTTATATTTTTGGTTTTCATGAGGAAGTGTATCTGCAAGGATCATTTCCTTGTCATCAGAATCTTCCATAAATGTGCCTTGATGTGACAAAATTGAGATCTGCCTCTGTGAAATGCTGTGCTTCAAAACTAATGTTGCCTATAATGTGAATGAATCTTGGTTTCACCACATGGGGGTGCATTTGTAACATGCTGGCACATTGATAGTGAAATGGAAGCAGAGGCTGGCTTCTTGATGGAAAACCTGATTTTAAGGGTGGAAAAACATCCAGTAGTATAGCTGTGCCCACACCACACAATGCACCCTCACTGGTGAGCATGGACCTACTTGTAATGCAATAATCTGCCCTATCAATGGTTGCAATATTGCAGGAGCCCAGGGAAGGGGCACATGGAAATATTTTGGACAATCCCTTCCCAAGCAAATCTGTGACAGCAACAGCCTTGCTTCTAATCCTAAATTCTTCTGTGAGATGTTGTCTGTCTCACAGAAGTCCACTTGGTGAAGGGGGAGAGAGGGGGGGAAGAGGTTGACCAAAAGGCAGAGGAAGGAATAGCGGCCCATTTTGCCTTAAGTCCCACCCACCACATGGCCATACAGCTCCCAACATCTCTGCCCCACTTCCCAAGGGAATGTGGACCTCGGCTGGAAAAGGTTTCCCCGTCATTTGCAAAACTTTGGGGAAGTTTGCTTTTTCTGCCTAATGGAAAAAGCAATAACAGAGAGAGTGTGTGGGTAGATACACACACACACACACACACACATTGCTGGCTATACTGGGATACTGAGGTCATTGGCCTCCATTTGAACTGAAAATTACACGTATGAACCACAGACCTCTGTCTTTCCCAGCTGTAAAGCCACTCTCGTGCTGCAACTAAATAAAATGCTTAAGAGATCTAAAGGATGTGCATACAAGATGGTTTACATATATTGCATTTCAGATTTAGTTCTGTGTTGTGCAGATGAAATGGTATATAACAACAGTCTAAACTGGGGGAGGCATAATTCTGGCCTCCATGACCTCCTCTGACCCCAACATTCTCTGATAGGGGACAGCCATGCCTTGACTTCCCTTTTCTAAGCCTTTAGCTCCTTAGCTTTCAGTGTTTTCCCCTCTAGTCTTCCTTCCATTCACTTGTGCATCCTTTGGCATGCACAATGACTGCATCTCCCCAAGTCTTTCCCCCTTTCAGATTACAGAATGAACTCCCTTTGTCTTTTCTCGTAAGTCTTCCCTGAGCCTTGCAGAATTGTTGTTTCTTGTCAGATTTCCTTGTTGCTCTGTTTTCTTCCATCTGTGTTTTCCCCAAAGCCTGGAGACTAGCACAGCAAACAGCACCCAAAGGCCCAATTCAAAAAATCAGATGGAACCCTGTGGTTTTGAGAGAGATCTCTTTTTATGCTGCGCAGCAAACATAACCCTGGCTTGTCTTCTCATACTATGTAAAAAAAAGGACTGTGCCTGCTCTAAACTGTGTAATAGTGGTAGCACTATGGTGGTAGAATGTCCTGCATATGGAGAAATATATACTTCCTCGAGCTAAGCAAATGCACTTTTCCTATGCAGTTTTGCACTGTGTGGAGCAGAGCACAAAGCAGACAGTGTGTAGGATATGTGAAGACTTCAAGAGATTGTCTCTTAAAGATGCCAAATCATGTGAGAGTGACGGGCAAATGTAACATTGCTGCTGGGGGGGACCTACAGGAATGCTTCCCCTCACAACTAAATTGCTGGTAGAGCTCTCTAGGGAGGGGATTCCACAGCATGGGTGCCACCATTGAAAAGACCCTGTTTCTTTTATGTAAGTTTTTGATGGTAAGGGTATTTGGGCTTTGTAGCCTCTTCATTTAAAGACATACATTTCCTGTGCTTCTCCATGACCCCGGAGCAGAACAGTTTAATTGAGAGAAAGTTGTGTCTTGAGTTGTGAATAGACCCCTAGATGCACACACCCACACCCTGCACTTCTTGTCATAGCTGAGAGCTTGATGAAACTAGGGAGTTTGAGTAAATGAGGCATTCTGACAGCTACGGCTCCTGTGGCGTCTACAACTCTGAGGCCTTGGATGTTATGCTCTGGAGAGCTGGCAAAGCAACAGAGAAATAAGCTAGCCTGAACATTATAAAGATTTCACGCTGAATCATAGAGTTGGAACATGCCTCAAAGGTCATATAGTCCAATTCTTGGTCAATGCTGAACACCCACTGTTACAGCACCCCTTATTCAGCCTCAGATAAAGAACTTCTAATGATGGACTGTCAAGCAGCTGATACTATTGGGAAGTCATTCCTAATTCTTAACTGATGCCTTCTAATATGAATCTGTTAGTTCAGATAATACGCTCTGGGCAAGAGAAGACAAATTTGCTCCGTCATCTATGTGACAGTCCCTCAGATATTTGATGATGGGTGGATATTGCCTATTAATTGTTTTTTCTCCAGGCTGAACATGTCTGTACAGAGAAGCTTTATTGGGTGGCTCCCCCCAGTCAAGAGTAGAATACCTAGCTAGAGAACAATGATCTGTCACTGTGTGGCTTCATATGCATGTCAGAAAGGATCTCAAATGCAAAACTTCTCAAAAGGAAATCTATATTGACTGACCTTGAGGCAGTCACACAGCAACATAGCTGTGATTTATCTTTCGATGTGGTGCTTTTCATTTGCAAAGTGCTTCATAGTCTTCTCTGCTTCACTGCAGTATCACAAAACAGTGAGGTCAGGGGTTAATATTTGCAATATGTGCACCCCCCCTCCCACACACACTGTCCCACTAAAATATGGAGCTGCTCTGACTTCCATTGTTGGCATATGATGGCACAAATGACAATTGGCAGCCTGCAAAATATCCTTGCCTGCAACTACTCGTTCAATCAATATGAAGGGCAAAGGGCAAGAATCTCATAGCTTAATAAGTTGTGTTGATACAAGAAAGCTACTGGCAGGGTATCTGGGAGCCTGTCCCTTTTAGAAATCAACAAGAAAACAAAAAAGGCAGCAGTGATACAAAACAGAGCATTTGGACCATATCCAAGAACAGGTACATTGAGGGGAAAGCTTATTCACTCTTCCACAAGGGTAGAACAACAATCTCAAGCTCTGGGTTTCTGAATATAAAAGGAGACAATGTCATGGCAAACTATCCCAGAAGGGGCATTGCATTCCACTAGGATGATTAGATGTGAAACATAATCACATTATCATCTCCTCCAGCAAGATTTCCATGAGAATATGAGAACTCACTGAAGACAAAGCTTGGAGAAGTCTTTGTTGGGGTGGATGGGGTTGGTTAAAAGAAGGTATTTGTCAGGACATTAACAGTGAGTTTTTGGGTAAGCGTAGCAAGGCAGTGGTATTTAATCCCCCCCCCCCTTTGCAGATATATGTGAGTTGTTGTTGGAATCTGTCTGTCTCGAAACAAGGAAGAGTGTACCTTTAGGGGTGAAGTCAAACTGTTGGAAGGTTACAGCACTTGCTGTGGCTGTACAGACTAATACAGGAGAAACATGTCTTGTTGTAACTGGGACAGATTAAGGTGCCTGGTTGTGTTGCTGCAGATGCACCATGGCGTTTCATCTCTCTGTGCTTCTCCAGCAGTCATTCCTCTTCTGGTCACTGCTGCAAGACCTGTCTGTCAGGGAGCTGACTGTGATTATTTGGTGGTGAGGGAAATAAGCACTTATTTAAGTAACAGCACCCAAGATGGCTTAAAAGATCAAATTGTAAAAAACACATCACACACACACACACCTTTGGTGATCACTCATTATCTTTCATGAGTAAGATTATCTTTCATGAACACGGTCTTAAGAGTGAGTCTATAAGTGACAATGGAGGCCAATTCTGGATCCACTTTTCCTTCCACAGTGGGAACATAGGTTTCCGGGCAGCAGTTGATCACAGTGAGGGTTTGCCAAGCGTGCCTTCCTCTTCTCCCTTTCATCCTGGCTTCGAGCATCTTCAAAGGCTGTTCTCCAATTGGAGCGCTCGCAGGCCAGTGTTTCCCAGTTGCTGGTGTTTATACTACATTTTTTAGATTTGCCTTGAGAGACTTTTTAAACCTCTTTTGTTGACCACCAGCATTACGTTTCCATTTTTAAGTTTGGAATAGACTAGTTGCTTTGGAAGACGATAATCAGGCATCCGAACAACATGATCAGTCCAAGGAAGCTGATGTTGAAGAATCATTGCTTCAACACTGGTGACCTTTGCTTCTTCCAGTACACTGGCATTAGTTTGCCTGTCTTCCGAAGTTAGGTATAAAAATTTTTGGAGACAGCGTTGATGGAATCTTTCAAGGAGCTGGCAATGGTGTTATAAGTCATTGTTTCACAAGCATACAGTAAAGTTGGTAGTACAATAGCTTTGTAAAAAAGCATTCACACACACACACACCCCCCTAAATAAACAATACAAAAAGAGACTGGGATAGCACACAAAACTCTGTAAAGAAAAATTCTTAAAAGAGAACATAAAAATAATCACGTGGCAGGCCTGGTAAAATAAAACGGTCATCACAAGGTGACAGAAAACCGTCAAGGAGCAAGGTCCTTTTCTGTTACCCAGCCTAACTCAATTCACATGCTGATGGGAGAAATTCTGGAGGAGAGCCTCTCCAGAGGATCTTTATGAGCAAGGAGGGGTGGAGGAACTGGTGTGCTTCAGATGCTATTGGACTCTAGTTTTCATCATTCCTGACCATTGGCCAACTTGGCAGAAGCTGATGGGGTTGTAATCCAAAAACACCTGGGGAGCCTAAGGTTCCTCAACTTTCCAGGACTGAACTCTCTGATGTTGAAAACGTAGCATGCAGCAGTTCATGAATCTTTGTTTCTTATATAAGAGATTTAGCATTAAAGATTTAAGGAGTCCAAAATGAAAAGCCAAGAGTAGTTACACAAGAGACACACATTGTAGAACCAGAGAGAAAGAGAAAATCAATAAGCTACATCATTTTACAATTTTATGGTTTAAAATTTTATGATGCTGGCATGACCCTTTTTGGCCTTATTTTTACACTGACCCGATATCTAATTGCTAGGCTAACTTGAAATATTTTATGTAATAATAAAATGAATTCTTTTGTTTATGCTATTTAAGAATCTAGCATCCTCATCCTTCCTCCCCATTTCCCAAAAGAGAAGTTAAAGATCACAGCACGGAAGAGACAAACCTTTTTTTATTTAAAAAAAAATCAATACATTTTATTGTTAAGTGTGAAAATGCAGCAGAGGAGATAGCTAGGTAAATAAAGGCGTTTTCATGCAAGCACATGTCTTATTTAGTAAGCCACTTCTCTATGTGTGCTACCATCTATCTAACCTGTTAGCAATTCCTTCTTTTGAGATGTTCTCAAGGTCAAAACACCTCTTCAGAATATGCTTATTTAATATGTTTCTTTTGTGTGCACATTGGCACTACAAAGCTATGTGACAAGGACATGGCCAAAGCTTATTGTCAATGGAAATGTGAGAAATATGACTTGGACCACATCTCTCCACCAAATGTGAACCAACCATGTTGTGAAAGGAAAAGATCCAGCACCAATTGCTAAATGGGATCCTTCCAGCCAACTCAAGAGCAGCATTAAGGTTTCCTTATGTTACTAATACAAATATGACACTTGTCCTAACTTGAATGTTGAGGAAATGTTGACTCTTCCAGGTGCCTCTGCCCTCTGAGGTGAGCTGGATGGTGACTGGGGAGAAAGCCTTCTCAATGGTGGTGCCCTCTTTGTTGAACACTCTTCCCAGGCAAACTTTCCTGGTACTCCTCTTCGTGTTGTTTTGGCACCAGCTGAATATCTCCCCCCCCCCCCACCTAGCCTTATAAATAGTCTGTGCTAATTTTAACTTTGGAGCTCCTGCTAGGTTTTAAATGCTGCTCATTTATTTTCTGTGTTTATTCTGCTTTAATTGTTTCAGTTGTTGATTTTATCGTTTTAAAGCACAGGTACCAAAAGGGCAGGGTCAAGTTGTAGAAAATAAATAGGTAATTTGCATATGGAAAAAGGTAAAATGTGTTTTGTTTGTGGGGTTCTTCTGTGGGCGGATTTCAGCATTAGCGCATGTGCTTAGATTTCCATTTTCAGGATGTAAGTTCCTAATTAAAAAATAAGTGAAACACAAATATCTATTTCTGAATTGTGAAAAAGTGATGGATTTTCAATGTCTGCAAAATCCAATATGGGCACCAGCATAAAATGTGCTTAGCTGAAAGAGGCTGACAGATTTTGTTACCTTTTTAAAAAAAAATAAGGCACCATCCACTATAGGGTTCTGGTACAGGGACAATGGGTGTATGTCCAAGTTGTATATCAGCTTCTCCACTGATCTGATTAATCCCTGCAGTTTAGACTAAACTAAGTTAATTGCCCCCATGGAGTTGAATGAAGATGTTGCTAGAAGCATCATGTCAGAGAACTGCCATCAGAACGAGAAACGGAGGCAGGGCCACCCAGCGATGCCGGAGAGGGGACGAGCAGGGGGGAAGGATTTCAATGTAACACCCATAGAGAAGAGAGGGAGAGGGAGGAATTGGTGACAGGTCTCCAAGACCCTTCCCCCGACGATAGTGGAGAGAGCGCTGGGATGCCCCTGCCTTCCCCTTACTTGCGCAGACGCGTTCCGCGCAGAGAACATAGGAGGAGACTTGGGGTCAAACAGCTTTTATGCTGGAAAAGGTTCAAGAGACGCCCACTCTCGGATTCTGCAAGTGACTAACAGGTCACGGAGGGTGAGCTCCGACCCTGGGCATGGTTGGGGCAAGCAAACTAACTGAACTGAAGTAAGGTTACGCACAAGTAACCCCTAACAACCATTACACATCATTAAGAAGAAGAGTTTGGATTTGATATCCCGCCTTTCACTCCCCTTCAGGAATCTCAAAGCGGCTAACATTCTCCTTTCCCTTCCTCCCCCACAACAAACACTCTGTGAGGTGAGTGGGGCTGAGAGACTTCAGAGAAGTGTGACTGGCCCAAGGTCACCCAGCAGCTGCATGTGGAGGAGCAAAGACGCGAACCCGGTTCCCCAGATTACGAGTCTACCGCTCTTAACCACTACACCACACTGGCTCTAAGACATCCTTCCCCAACTTGGTGCCCTCCAGATGTTTTGGACTATGTGGCTGGCTGTGTCTGATGGGATTTGTAGCCCAAAACATTATGGGGTTGGTGTGGCCCAATAGGCAGTCATGATTAGAATAACAATATGGAACAGAGCTTGGCTGCGGAAGGATGATAAAAATAGAAATAAAAAAATGAGATTGAATGGTTTTCTTCCTTGAAATGTCTCTTATCGTCCATGTATGGTATGAACTCTTCACCCTATTAATCATGAAAGAATTATTTATTACAAAGTGCTAATTTGAGGGCCTGCCTTCAAGGGCTGCTACTTAGAGTCTTCCCTTCAATAATTCAGTTCACTATCTCACTTGGTTGCTCCCTGACACATGCAAAATTACATCTCATGCCCTCTTAAGTTGGAGACTGATGGGAGTTTTGAAGAAAGCTGAAAGTGGTGCAAGACGGGCATTTTTGCCCTGGGTGTACATACACATTTCATTGATCACAGTGAATTTTTTGGTTTTTTGTTTTTTTTTTGCAACACCACTAAAAAGCTGCAAAATGGGTTTACCAAAGGTGAAAAAGGAAGAGTACTGCTATAGCTACTAGCCAACCATTCCTGCTCTTCCTTTTGTCAGGCAGATTGCACATTAGTCAGGCAGAATGGGTAGCAGATATTTCCTTATGGAAGCAACTTCTTGAAAGAGCCAGCCCTGCCATTAGACAGAGTTAGGAAGTTGCCCCAGGCAGCCAGTGCTGTGTGTCCTCAGGGTTAGCTTACTGCCCCATGGCGCCCTGGGTGACTCTGTTCCATCACCAGTGTTGAATAGGGAACTGTCAGTTTGGGCTCTCTTCATTTCTCATTTTACCCATCTTAAACTGACTTCTCCACATTTGGAAGCAATTTGCAAAATCATCAGCATTTTAGTGCAAACTCTCTTAACCCGTTTTTATAAGCAACTTTGATTAATGTACACATTTGGACAATCACTTTCCCCTAACATAATGCATTTGTGCACATTATTTTTGCCAATATCTTCATTTTTATGCATGTGTCTCCTAAAATATGCATTTTTGTAAACATTGGTTGAAGAACCAAAATTCAGATAAGTGCAAATTTCAAAGGATAGCTTTGTGTTTCAGTTCACATATTGTTTTGGAAAGTGTGGATTTGAGAGATCCAGTTTTAAATGCATACTGAATCAACTTTCTCCTCCATTCCTAATGTTGAAGTAAGAGTCCATTGCCATTTTAGTTGGCTTTTGTACATGGAATGGGGGAGGGCTGGCTACAGATAGAAGTACATAGACTATGCTTCCTTCATTCCAACATAAGCATGATGGAAAAGAAAACCCTGTTAATTCTCATACACAACTCACTTTTCAAATAAGTCCGTCCATCTACACCATCCCATTCTTCTCCAGCCTCTGCTCATTCACTCCCCTCTCTCACATACACAGCAATGCAGTCTTAGGGTACTCCTCCATGTGAGAGGTCCCTTGAGAAGGCAGGAGCCCATAGCCCAGTGACAAAGCACGCAGCTTTGGTGCTGAAGGTCCTAGGTTCAGCCCCTGCCATCTCCAATTAAATGGGTGGGTAAACTTTGGGGCAGGGGTGTCAAAGGCTGTGTTCCATCAGAAGAAAGTGACAGGGACACTTACTGGTGGTGAGAGGTTGGGCCAAAGCAAAGCGGGGGGGGGGGGACATCACTACTTTCTCCCTTTCACCCATCCCTCCATTTGCACTCACACATCTGTCCATCATCTAGTAACACTCATCCCCTCATTTTCTGAGCATGTACACAACTTACATGATCATGTACACAATGGGGTCATTTCCACCTGCTGCATTTTCAAGCCACATGTTTACATCGCCTTACACACCATTTCCTGGCTTGTTTTCCCACACCGGCAAACCTTCCAAACTCCTATTCAAGGAAGCCAAGCTCTGCGCATGTGCTGTCCTCTGCGCATGTGCAACGGATGGCTGAAGTGCACCGCATCTCTGCTTAACTGTGACTTACGTTTTCAAATTGGAAGGAAGCTGGTCTGAGGGGAAAGGCATTAAACGGCAGAAACTACAGGATGCATGTGGACTGTGGCTAATGGTCGTGTGCACTCAGCTTCGAACACCAGCAGTGAGAGTGCACAGGAGCCACAGTAATGTGCACACAACTTCCCTCTCATCATATTTTCCTCTTAAAGAGGAGGTGGAGGGCCATTTGTTGGCACCAAGCTGTGGGTTGCCAACTTGTGAGTTAACGGATTGAGCTTAGAAAATACTTCTTCTTACAATCATGTAGAGCAGGGGTCAACAACCTTTTTCAGCCGTGGGTCGGTCCACTGTCCCTCAGACCATGTGGTGGGCTGGCCTATATTTTTTTTGGGGGGTGAACGAATTCCTATGCCCCACAAATAACCCAGGGATCCATTTTAAATAAAAGGACACATTCTACTCATGTAAAAACACGCTGATTCCCAGACCGTCTGTGGGCCGGATTGAGAAGGCTATTGGGCCGCATCCGGCCCCTGGGCCTGAGGTTGCCTACTCCTGATGTAGAGCCCCTGTAAGTCAGACAATCGTGGGCTCAGTGGACCGGTGCTCTGCCTCAGTATAAGACAGTCCAGAACTTTAATGTCTTCATACATTCAGTCGTTCCATTCACATACGCTTGCCTGCTGTCCCTGTTGCCATCATCGTTCTCAACCCAAATAAGCTTGTTTACTCACCCTATTGGCAAGATGGGCTTTGAACAGCTCTATGTGTCAGGGATCAGGGCAAGTGGGTTGAAAACAAACCTCATTCTCTAAAAAATAGAAAAATAAAAATCAGCCACCCTGGGCAGGCCGCATGCTCAGGCTGTTAACCATCGTTCCTGGATGTTGGAGTGTGGGGGGGGGGGAGCAACTAGGAAGTGGGCAGGGAAATGCTTGTCATCTCTGAAGTGTGCAGGCATATACCATCTGCCTCCCCAGCAGTTGTCATTCCTTGCACCTTAAAGTGCTTCACCAACCACACTCTGCTGTTCTTGTGAAAGCGGCTCCTTGCTATATTGGGGTCAGTTGAAAAACTGCAAAAAGAAGAAGAAGAAGAAGCAGCTTTCAAGTAACAGATTGGGCAAATCCCACAGGAGTCTCTGCTGTGCTTACTGCCTACTCGGAGCAACGCAGACTACCTTGAGATGGTGGGGGATGTTGTTGTTGCTACTCCTACGGCAAGTTAAGCATGAAAGGCAAGGTGGGAAGGGAGAAGATTGTGAGAAGGGGCACAGTGAGAAAATGATTCAGAGTCCCAAGGGTGGGTCTGATGAAGGCTTTTAGCAACCCAGAGATTACTGCTGTAGCTTCACATATAACATGGGCCACAATTCCCCCTTCTAAAATACAGAATCAGCCAGCTAGCTTAATAGTTGCCTCCCTTCCTGTAGGTGGCAAGGCTGAGAAGTGGGGATGGAAAGAGAAGTGCCTCAAAGTGATGCAACTCCATTATGGCCCGCGCATGTGCATGTACGTGTGCGCGTGCGCACCTGTGTGCTGGGCGACGTCACTGCTCCTTCTGCCTGTGATAGTCGCTTCCTACGTTGAGCACAGGGATGAGTAGTCCGAGCAGCCACCTCTTCCCAAAGACCTCTTCCAGGTTCTTCTTCCAAGGACGGGCTTGGGCCTCCACCCCCTTCCGCACCTGGTACCGCGTTTGCCCTCGCAAGATCAGCAGCATTTGGTGGCAGCAGAAGCCGGCGCAGGCGAGTCCGATCCCCAGCCATAGGTATAGCATGAGGATGACAAACATCTCCGAGCTTAGCAGAGCTCCTGCAGGGCCAAAGGGGAAGGGAAGAGAAAATGTTGGGAGATTCGGGACAGATAAAAGAAAGTACATCTTGACACAGTGCATTGTTTAGCTATGGAACTCACTGCCATGGGAGGAGGCAGGGATGCCACCATCTTGGATGGCTTTGAAATGGGATTGGATAAATTCCTTGAGGGTATCAAGCCGGGACGGATATGCTCCAACTGCATGGTCAGAGGCAGTGATGCTCCTGAATACCAACTGGGAGAAACTACAGGGAGGTAGATTGGTTTTGAACTGGGGTTCTGCTTGTGGGGTTTACCAGTTGGCCACTGTGAGAACAGGATGCTGGACCACATGGGCCATGGGCCTGATCCAACAGGCATTCCTTATGTTCTAACATGGACATTCACACATAGTGTGATGATATCTGTCCATCCTGGAACAGAGAAAATGGTTTATCCACACGTATCATAGGGTGGTATGTAAATTCAATAAGTAATATTATTATTAATAATAATACTTTTATACTGGAGGCAGTTGGCACAGTGCCCAAAGGAAGTTTGCTGTGAAAGTTTGTTGTGACGTGTGCCAGGGCCTAGACCCTAGCAGAGAATTCATGGCTGTACCCCAAAGCTCCCCCTGCTTCTGCTGCCCCTCTCACCCTTCCATCGCTCTTGCTAACTGCTCTCTCTAAGCCTGCAAGCAGTGCCAACAGCAAGGAGATGGAGCTGCAGTCTGCACTGGTTTCACTCTGTCCATTGAGCCCAGAAGACTTGATGACAGTGACAAGGAGCAGGGTGTCCCTGGGACTATCTTGCCAGAGCTCCCTACCCCCTTCAAAACCTGAAGCCAACATGGCTTGTTTGCAGTTAGTGGCTTAATCTGTAGCTAGTGCTTATTTGCATATCCCAGGTAGAATCATCAGCATCTCCTGGGATACTGGTCTGAGAATGTCCCTGGTCTGGACCTCTGAAGGGCTGCTGCCAGTCAGTGTTGACAGAACTGAGCCAGGTAGGCCATTGGTTTCCCTCAGTATGAGGTAGGTTCTTCTGATTTCAGTTCTTTCACAGTACAGCAAACAGAGGTGAAATGTGGCAAACGTAGAAGGTCTACTTTACAATTAAACAGAATCAAGGGGAGGAAGATGCAGGACTAAGGCTGGAACCATACTTTCTAGAGAATAAGCCTCACTGAACAAAACAGAACCAACTTCCAAGTAGATTGGCATACATAAGATTGCACAGTTAAATAAATATTTCAGTTGTCTTTTTTCAGCAGCTCCTTAATTGCAGTATCGGGGGGGGGCAGGGAGGGAGTTCAAATCCAACATTTCTTTAGAGTAGTTTACATTGTGGCTAATTCTTAGTGACAGGGTCAAAATGGAAAATTCTGCAGAATATAAACAACATCCCAGTCATTAGTCTAAATGTCAGGAGATAAGATAAAACAATGCACCAAAATGAGCCTTCTAGGAAGAATTCGAATAGGAAATGTGTTGTCATATGACTTGGAGAGCAGGAGCACCATCCCATATGAAGCTGTAAGAAAGCAGGAGGCTTTCGAAGTTATTGTGCTTAATTCCTCTCTTTGGGAATCAACCATGTTGTCAGATGTGCCAAACATTGACAGTTTGAGGTTGATATATTAATCCTACCCCTCCTATGTATGCAGGCTAGACCAGAGGCTTCTCCCAGGATTGGATCTAGAGACATTTGGCACATGTAATGTTGAACCATTGGGATGTTAGTCAAAAGAAATGGACCTTTGTTGCCTGCTCTGGTTGTAGAAGTCAGCAGTTAACTGATCTTTCCCATCTGCTTATATTCTCTGCATTCCTAACCAGCCTCACCAGAACAGCTTCATTATAAACCTAACACTTTGCACTGAACCCATGGAACCTTATTCTTGACCTTTGTTTATTGCCTACACAGGCTTCCTTCTCACTTAATAACGCAACTCTTCTTTCAGTTCTCCAGGGGCACTCGGCTGCTGTCCTGAAAGTTGTGGTTCTCCTACTAGGGGATTTCAAGGAAAGGCTCCTGTTCAGAAATGCTGAATTGGAACTTACTGAGGAATTTGATTCTGTCTGGAAATACCTGAATTGGGGTGAAAGTGGTGCAGCAATAAATCTGCTAGCACATTTGCAAAGCTAAGCAGGATCCAGTAAGGTTTCAATGTGGATGGGAGACCATGTGTTGAGATTCCTACATTGCAGAGGGTTGGACTAGGTGACTCTCAGGGTCCCTTCCAGCTCTATGGTTTTTTGTCTAGATCAGAGGTTTTCAACCTTTTTGAGTCTGCAGCTCCCTTAACCAACTACTTTCTTACTGTGGCACCGCTGTGGGATTCAGGAGCCCAGTTATGTCACCCCTTGCCTCACCCTTTTTTTAACACCCTCCCTTGTGGTGCTGCTGCTGCCATCCCTGGTCTCTGAGCTGCCCCACCCACCCCAAGGAGAGGTGCCTCCCAGAGGCGCCATTCACTTGCAGAGCTTATATCCAAGGCTGCTGCAATAAACAGTTGTGCAAGCCTTTGGGAGGCAGAGACGAGAGGGCGCATCAGAGGAGGGAGGGAAAGAAAGAGGGACAAAGGCTCTTCCGGAGGCGGCGCGAAACAGCAATGGCGGTCCTCTTCGCGCTGTGAAGAGGGGCTCCGCGAAAAAGGGTCGTCCGCTGCGGCAAAGCGGAGACCCATCAAGAAAAACCGCAGGCAGAGCGAGCCTGCGGCCGTGGGACTCGGCGGGCGCCTTGAGCCCCCCCAGAAGCGGAGAAGGAGCCTCGTAAGAGGCTCCGGAACGTGAAAGAGGGAGCGGCGCTGTGAGTTCATCGCTCTTTTCGTGGAAGCAAAGCCGCGCTGCTGCTGCTGATGAGCGCTGACCTTTCTTCTTGAAAATATCGGAATTGGAGCAACATACCCGTGAGTAAGGGGTTTAAATTCTTAATCTAAATTGAAGAAATTCGGCTGAAAACGGGAGGCGAGTAACAGGAAGTCCGCCTCCCGACTCTGCTAATTAGATCAAAGCAAGGGCTCTGAAGCGAGCTGAAGTGTTTAAAAGGGATTGTAAAACTGGAAGAAAGAGTGCATTGATAGACTTTGCATTTTGAGGATAAAAGGGAAAGAATTGTGAAACTTATGGACTTTTGCTTACTGGAACTGTCCCCCTATTTTTGAGCTAAACGGAGTTGAAAGGGATAACCCCGTCATCGGGCTGCCAGTGTATAGAAGAGAACTGTCAAACTGCTGTCAAATTGACGACATTGTTGCAGAAATTTAAACTGTTGCATAGACTGAGACATTAATGTTTAACATTGTTGCTGGGACCTCTCTTGACACCTTGTGGCTGGATTCTAAGAGACTGGAAGCTTTGGAAACCTTCCTTTTGTGTTTGGGAACTACAAAAATTTAACATGGGGAATATAGGAACTTCAATGGCGGAAAATAGTTCCTTTCTTCTTTGAAACTTTGAAATACTCCCCCTATAGGACTGTGGAAGTATAGTGGCCTGGGAATTGAACTTTATTGAAATTCTTTGTGGTTTAATTTGTTTATACTTTGGACTTGTCTTTCCCATGGGACAAAAGATCATTTGACCTTGAACAGAGGCAGGTGTGGAATGAGCGGCTCAGGGAGAACAAGAGCAGCTAAAGCCAAAGATAAAGAAAAAGAGAAAAAATCTGGGCAACTCATGCAAACAACTTTAACTCATCACCGCAGATCATCCGTCCCAACTGTGCTGACAGCACAGGAGGTGGAATTTGTACAGCCTGCTGCAGAAGATATGGCAACTGGAGGATCTGAAACAGTTTTGAAACAAATTTTGGACCAACTGGCAGTTTTAAATCAAAAAGTGGACAATCAAACATCAAAAATTGACCAAGCTACATCCTCTATTGGCAAATTAACTGAACAGGTTTCGCAGCACACCCAGGCAATTGAGAAACTGCAAGGAGCTACGGCAGAAAACTACAAATTAGCTGTGGAAGCCAACCAAAAAGCAGAACAGGCGAATATAAAGGTTGATGAAGTTAAAGGGGAAGTAAGGCCTCTGAAAAGACAGGTAGGGGAACAACAAGCCTACCTGTCATTGGTTGAACTGAAAAGTAAAGAAAACAATCTCAGGATAAGGGCTATCCCGGAACTGGAGAAAGACAATTTAGAGGGATTTCTGACACTTTTGTTCTCCAAATTCTGGGGAATTGAGGAAGAAAAGGACTTTAAAATTGTGACAGCCTTTAGACTGGGAAAATCTGTAAAGAAAGACAAGTCCAGAGACTGCTTAGTTATTCTGAGATCAAGAGAAGAGAGGGATAAGATATTAGGCCTACATTTCAAGAAATCTTTGGAGATAGAAGGCAAAAGGGCCGAAATTTACAGAGATATACCCAAATATCTCTTGGAACTTAGGACTACCTATATAGACCTGACTAAATTGTTGAGACACAACGGAATTCCTTATAGGTGGGAGTTTCCACAAGGACTTTCATTTACTTACAAAGGAAGGAAAATAAAAATTAAATCACCTGAAGACCAGCAGAAGTTCCTACACGACCACGAGGAGGACCTGCAAAAAGGAGCTGCAGCTTCTTGGCCTCCACCACCACCGGGACCACCTTCAAGAGTCATACCACCTGGATCTGGACCAGCACTACCTCCTCCGGGATCGGAGGGAAGCTTAGACACCCCATTGTAGAACCCGTCAATTGATTCAGGATGTCTCTGCAGCTTCTCAGTTGGAACATAAATGGCGGAAATTCCCCGGAAAAAAGAAGGAAAGTTTTTCACATTTTGAAAAAGGAACAATTGGACGTTATCTGCCTACAAGAAACACATGTGACAAGGCTCCACAGAAAAGTGCTAATTAATAAAAGACTAGGCCAAGAATTTATTTCTTCGGACAAAGTTAAGAAAAGAGGAGTGGTGATATATGCAAAGGAGAGCCTGTCACCGAAATTCTTATTTAAAGATGAACATGGCCGAATTTTGGCGATTGAAATACAGACACAAGGAGAAAAATTTTTGATATTAGGAATATATGCTCCAAATGAGGGAAAATCGGAATTTTTCAGGAAGCTGCATGAGACTATGCTGGATTACTTGGACTATAATAACATCATTATGTTGGGTGATATGAATGGGGTTGTGTCTGTAAACATGGATAAGTCACAAAGTGCCAACATATCGAAAGATGGCAGACTACCTAAAACCTTTTTTGAAATGACTGACAATATGGACTTAGTTGACATATGGAGGGTTAAGAACCCTCTAGGGAAAGAAGGGACTTTCTTTTCTGAAGCTCATCTGACATGGACACGAATCGACCAAATATGGACAACTAGAGGACTGGCACCTAAGACTAGAAAAGTGGAAATCTGCCCAAAAACCTGCTCTGACCATAATGCTTTGAAAGTGGAATTGAGACTAAATACAACCGGATCCTTCAGATGGAAAATGAATGACACTATATTAAGAGATCAGGAGATTGTTAAGAAGGCCCAAAAAACTTTAAAGGACTATTTTGAGATAAATTTGAATACCACCGTGGAAAAAAGAATAATCTGGGACGCAAGTAAGGCAGTTATGAGAGGGTTTCTAATACAACAAAACACGATTAAGAAAAGGCTCTGGAATGAAAAGAAGGAGAAGATATTGGAGAAAATAAGAGAAGGAGAGAAAAAATTAAGATCTAGGCCTAAGTCGAAGGATGTGCTAAGAGAAGTGAAATTTTTCCAGGCGCAATATTCAAAATTGATAAATCAAGAGGTGGAATGGAAAATTAAACAAATGAAACAAAGATCCTTCGAATCGGCAAATAAGTGTGGGAAACTGCTAGCCTGGCAGTTGAAAAAGAGACAAAAGCTTAACACAGTTACAAATCTAGAGATTGAAGGGAGAATGGTTCAGAAACCCGAGGAAATTAGAAAGTGTTTCCAGAGATACTTCAAAGAACTCTACTCACAAGGGCCGCAAAAAGCTTCCGAGGTGGATCAATTTCTTAAAACTAATGGATTATAAAAAATACCCCTGGAAATGAGAACAAACCTGAATTGTAACATCACACAGCAAGAAATTGAAAGTGCCATTCAGAATCTTCAATTGGGCAAGTCTCCAGGCCCTGATGGTCTAACCTCCAAATATTATAAAGTTTTAAAGGACTATTTGATACAACCCTTGATGGAGGTTTGTAACCAGATTATGGAGGGAAGGAAGGCACCGGAAACGTGGAAAGAAGCTTTCATCATATTGATACCTAAACTAGAAACTGAAAAGACTCAACTTAAGAATTACCGCCCCATCTCACTCCTAAATGTGGATTACAAAATTTTTGCAGATATTCTGGCAAGTAGACTTAAAAAAGTATTAAATGAAGTGATCCATAAGGACCAGGCTGGCTTTCTCCCTGGTAGGCATTTGTTTGATAACACAAGAAACATTATTGACATTTTGGAACTTCTACAAACAAATCTTAATACCAGAGCGGCTTTAATTTTTATTGATGCAGAGAAGGCCTTTGATAATATTTCTTGGATGTTCATGAAGAAAAATTTGGAAGGGATGGGAGTGGGGCGGGGGTTTGAAAATGGTATAGAAGCAATCTATACAGAACAAAAAGCTAAATTGATAGTAAACAATGCGGTGACAGAGGAGTTTAAAATTGAAAAAGGGACACGTCAGGGGTGCCCCCTACCCCCCCTATTGTTCATCTCAGTTCTGGAGGTGTTGCTAAACATGATTAGAAAGGACCGGTTGGTTCAAGGAATTGAGGTTGGAGTGAAACAATATAAATTGAAAGCATTTGCAGATGACTTGGTATTAACATTACAGGAACCAGTCTCCAGTACTAAAAGAGTGTTAGAATTAATTTCTGACTTTGGTCGGGTGGCGGGGTTTAAGTTAAATAAGCAAAAAACCAAGGTTTTAGCAAAAAATTTGACAGTTACAGAAACAGATGAGTTCTCTAAAGAAACGGAGTTGAATGTGGTTAAAAAAGTAAAATAACTAGGGGTGTACCTGACCTCCAAAAATTTGAATTTGTTTAAAGATAACTATGAGAAATGTTGGTCAGAAATCAAAAGAGATTTGGAAACATGGTCAAGATTGAAACTTTCCTTGTTAGGCCGAATAGCTGCTGTAAAGATGAATGTATTGCCGAAAATGTTATTTTTGTTTCAGGCCCTACAGATCGTGGACAAGGTGGAATGTTTTGGAAAGTGGCAGAAGGATATTTCTAAGTTTGTTTGGCAGGGCAAAAAGCCCCGAATAAAGTTTAAAATATTAACTGATGCGAAAGAAAGAGGGGGATTTGCCCTGCCAGACTTGAGGTTATATTATGAATCTGCAGCCTTCTGCTGGTTGAAAGATTGGATTTTATTGGAGAACACTGACGTCCTAGATCTGGAAGGGTTTGACAATGCGTTTGGGTGGCATGCATATTTGTGGTATGACAAGGTTAAAGTGCACAAATTGTTTAAAAATCATATTGTCAGAAGAGCAATTTTGATGGTCTGGACAAAATATAAAGACTTATTGGAGAGTAAGACTCCGAGGTGGCTCTCACCGGTGGAGGCCAAGGCACGTAAGAGACTTAACATGGAGGCCCATTGGCCTAAATACTGGGAAATAATTGAAAAAATTGGAGACAATTGGAGGTTGCTGAGTTTGGAAAAACTGAAAACTAAGGTGCGAGATTGGCTGCACTATGCGCAAATTCAGGAGGTCTTTAAAATAGATAAAAAGGTTGGATTCCAGGTGGAAAAATCGAAACTAGAGACTGAATTGTTAGAGCCAAAAAGTAAAATACTTTCGAGAATGTATAACTTGCTGCTTAAGTGGAATACACAGGATGAGACAGTCAAATCCGCCATGATAAAATGGGCGCAGGACGTGGGGCACAACATTATGTTTGTAGACTGGGAAAGGTTACGGAACACCGGTTTGAAATTTACGGCATGCACTGCCTTGAAGGAAAATATTATGAAAATGGTATACCGGTGGTACATGACCCCAGTTAAGCTAGCTAAGATATACCATTTGTCTGACAATAAATGTTGGAAATGTAGAGAGGCGGAAGGGACATTCTTTCATCTCTGGTGGACCTGCCCGAAAGTGAAGGCCTTCTGGGAAATGATCCATAATGAACTAAAAAAAGTACTGAGATTTACCTTACCTAAGAAACCAGAGGCCTTCCTTCTGGGCATGGTAGACCAGAGAGTGCTTAAGAAAGACCGAACCTTTTTCATGTACGCTACCACAGCAGCAAGGATCTTGATTGCAAAATATTGGAAGACACAAGATTTACCCACGCTGGAGGAATGGCAATCACAGTTGATGGACTATATGGAATTGGCTGAAATGACTGGCAGAATCCGAGACTTGGGAGAAGAAACAATTGAGGAGGACTGGAAAAAGTTTAAGGACTATTTGAAAAAACACTATAAGCTGTATGAATGTTAAAAAAAATGCACCTTTTAGGAAACTCTAGCTTCAGCAAATGTAAGTTTATGAAATGAAAATTAAGACACAAGAATTTAGAGGTAAAACAATGAAATGACTTTATTGTGTTTAATACAAAGCATGCAAGAATTGGGTTATAGTAAAATTGAAATCAGGGAACATGATAAAATGGAAGATACAATAAGTTTTGAAATAAGTTAACAAATTGCTGATGTTTTATATGACAGAGAATGCAGGGTTTGGAGGATGTGGGGAAATCCTTTAGACCGGATGGAAAAAGAACATGGAAATTTGTTATTCTTCTATTCTATTTTCTTATAACCATCCTTTATTCTTTTTTCTGTATTTCTTAAAATTAATAAAAATATTATAAAATAAAATAAAATAAAATCTCTGATGGGTCAGGCAGTGGGGTGGAAAAAAAAAAAAAGAAAGAGGGACAAAGGCTAGTGTTGCCTGCGGCACCCCTGACCATCATCCAAGGCACCCCAGGGTGCCATGGCACACAAGCTGAAAACCACTGCTGGAGATGTTTATTGTCTTAGCAATTCTAGGTTGATTATGTTGTCAACAATTACTGTAGCTATGAATAGTCACTGTGTTTATTCTGCATGCATCTAAGCTTTAACTCAGACTGTACTTTTTAATCTGTCACAATCATTTGAATTCACAGTTTACAATTCCCTCCTTCCCTGTACCTAATACTTTCTATCTTCTAAGGATGAAATGGGCTGGCTCCACAAACATTTATGCCACAAGAAATCTGTTAGTCTTTTAAGGTGCCATGAGCTTTTATTATTTTCTCTTTCTGAGCTACAAACTAACACAGATACCTCTCTGGAATAATACTGGAATAGATAGAATCAGGACAGTGCCAATTTGTGTCACTCTCTTTGCCCCCCCCCCAACCCTTGAATATATTTACTTTGATCAAGAAATATATTCACCTTCCTCAAAATAAAAGCTGGTTTAATCTTTTCATTTGCCATTTATCATGTGAATTCATTCAGAAGCCCCAGAAAGCTAGTCACATCTCAATCCTGTTGAACTCAATGGACTAAATTAGGGTGCTTACACACATTGCTCAAATTGACCACAGCCACAAGAAACCAGAAGTACAACAGGAAGCCTCTTGGTGCAAGACAAGAAACCTTCGCTCATTGTACCCTCAAGGGCATTGGCCCCTTGTCATAATTCCAGATCCTAGTTATTATCTTTAAAGCAGGGCTGAGGAACTTCTGGCTCTGGCTGTGGTTGAACTGCAACTTCCATTAACCCTGATCATTGGCCATGATGGTTGGGGTTGCTTAGAGTTGGAGTCTAACAACATACGGAAGGCCACAAGTTCTCCATGCCTGCTTTAAAAAGAGCCAGTGTGGTGTAGTGGTTAAGAGCAGTGGACTCGTAATCTGGTGAACCGGGTTCGCATCCCCGCTCCTCCACATGCAGCTGCTGGGTGACCTTAGGACAGTCACACTTCTCTGCAGTCTCTCAGCCCCACTCACCTCACAGAGTGTTTGTTGTGGGGGAGGATGGGAAAGGAGAATGTGAGCTGCTTTGAGACTCCTTCGGGTAGTGATAAAGCGGGATATCAAATCCAAACTCTTAGGACTACAAACCTAAAAACAACAACCCACCCCCTGCAATAAATCTGCCTGCTCTAAGAGATCCACTAATGAGGCCCTCTAGTATATCTCTTTATCTTCCAAGGTTTGCACGGTGAGGATCTGAGAACATTGTAACATTGCGACAGACTGAACTTTAAGAAAAGATCTTTAGCCAGCTGAAACACCAGACTTGGTGTTTAACTACAATGTTCTATGTTCAAGTTATTTGAACATTTATGTTCAATATTTTGTTTTCCTTGCTGCTTTAAAAGTGTGTTTTATTTGACCTTCATCTGTAATGTTTTGATACTCTGTCATTCTTTATTTGATGCTTGAAGTTAAATTGTAAGCCGTTTAAAATATATAGAAATGATTTCAATGAAATAAACAATCTTGTAAAGAAGGGCCAGTGAAGCAGCTTAAATGTATGTAACAAAGCAGGGTGATAACACAAACATCCTGGCATTGAATGCCTACAATAGGATAAAAACCCATTCTTTCGATTTAAGCCATGGATGATCATTATTAAATTATTGATAGTTAATGAGTTTCATATTGCGTGTTACCAATAACGGTGCTACCGCTAGGTATTCCCCCTTACTTTAATGGTATGAAAATCGGAGGAAAATAATGGATTGTTTTAAAATATTATATAATGTCTATGGAGAAGAAAATTGGACCCAGACTATTAGCTAGTTTTAATAGCTTCAGTGACTCATAGAACTATGTAACAAACTCATTTCTCCAAATAGCCTAAGAAGCATCCCAAACAGCTGGATAATTAGGCAGTGGGTTAAACAGGAATGCATTTACCTGTAGTTAAATTGCTTCAGGGATACTCAGAAAACATGTACAAAACTCAAATATATCAGGAGAATTGAATAAAATGGATGGACATGACCAAGGGTTCTACTATGCAATCCTTGATGCTGTTTAAAGAGTTTTCTATAACATTTATCAAGGTATATAATGATCAAACCTCAGTAAGTAATTCCTTCGGGGTTCTGTTAAAGACATTTATAATGTTACTATCTCAGCTTGAAGGAGACATTGCCAAGAGGTCAGTAGGAAAGATCAGAATTATTCTCATCCAAGCAACAGAGAGAACCATACTAAGCAAAGCATAGCCAAGTCACAATTCTTCTGGTCTCATTAGGAAAGCTAATTTCCTGGTTAGACCAGAGGGTTATGGCTTGTTTGTTCTACTGTTCTAGGTACAGTGGTACCTCAGTTTAAGAACAGTCCTGTCTATGAACAATTCAATTTATGAACTCCGCAAAACCAGAAGTAGTGTTCCAGTTTGCAAACTTTAGCTCAGTCTACAAATGGAAACTGGACAGTGGAAGGGCACCGGTGGCAGGAGGCCTCATTAGGGAAAGCGCAGCTTGGTTTAAGAACGGATTTGGTTTAAGAACGGACTTTCAGAATGGATTAAGTTCGTAAAGATACTCAGTGGATCCTCCAGTTCCCATTGGCAATGGACATAGCAGTTCTTTCAAAATAAACCCCAGATTCTTATGAGTTCCTAGATGGGTCAAATGGAACATTAGCTTGACATAAGAAATAATAATAATAATAATAATAATAATAATAATAATAATAATAATAATACCCACCTTTTCTCCACTTCCTTTAGTGCTTTGCTGACTCAGACTATTATTATTATTATTATTATTATTATTATTATTATTATTATTATTATTATTATTATTATTTGTATACCACCCTTCATCTGTAGATCTCAGAGCAGTCCACAATGTAAAATACATTATTTTTAAAAACACAAAAAAAATGCATAATAAAAATAAGAGTAAAAACAAGCCAATAATCCCCCAATCATTATTAAAGTGCAGTAAAACGCAGAGTGGGGGGAGAGAAATTCAAGCAGGAAGGGACAAACGACAGGCTAGGTAGCGCAGCCAGGAATTTAAGCTGTGCTTAACTTAAGCATGTGGCTGGCTGTGCCGGGGCTCAGAGAGACTCTAGAGAAGCCGCAGCAAATTGCATCCCACACCCTCATTCTTCTTCCTTCTCCTCCACCTCACCAGAGAGGGGCAACATCTAATCTACCAGCCTATTTCCATCAGGAGCCAGCTCAAGGTGAACAATGGCAACCCTGCAATCAGAGTGTGATGGCAGTAGCTCTCCACTGCTGATTTTCTTCTACATCTCATATTAAGGGCTATATTGCTTCTGAACATGACCCCTATTCAGAAGTTCTTAAACTGGATTCATGGACAGGCAGTGGCTCCATGCTCATGGGGAGGACTGTAAGTGTGGAATCCAATTAACCTTTACTCAGAACAGGCCATTTAAATTAATGGACCTAACCTAACCTTGTTCATTAATTTCAGTGGGTCTACTCTAAGTGCTCTATGGGGAGTCGGCTTCAGGCACCAGGCCCATTGGCAGACCAGTGCTGCAAACAGTAACAGGAAGGCTGGCAACAACCAGCCTTGCCACGTGGAAATCCCTTGCAGGCGACCGCAGTGCCTGGAGACAGACAGTCAGGTCATGTATCTATAGCAGTGACTGGAGGAGGAATGGCTTGCTAGGAGGAGTGCAGAGAAGAAGAAGCATCTTCAGCAGCACAACCGGACACCTTCCTCTGCCCCACCTGCAGCAAAACATGTCTCTCCAGTATCGGTCTCTACAGCCACAGCAGGCTCTGCAACCTTCCAGCAGCTTGACCACCCCCAAAGACACACTCCTGCATTGTCTCCCAAGGCAGAGGGATGTCAACAACTCTGAATAGGTTAGTTGCATACCATCCTAAGTGTGTTCAGCCAAACACATTTGCAATCAGCATTTAGACCTCCTGTTGGGGTTATCACATGACTCTCACTGCCCATTCACAAATGCATGATGAGTAGCCATTGATAGACTTATTCTCCATGGTGCAAGGGTGGGGAAACTGCAGTCCTCCAGATGTTGTTGAACTCCAACTCCCATCAGCCCAGCCACCATGACCAACGGTCAAGGATGATGGGAGTTGTAGCCCAGCAACAGGTTCCTCACTCCTGCTTTTAGGAAATAGTCTAATCTTTACTTTAAAAGCCACTTAAGCTAATGGCCACCATCACTTTCTTTTATCTGCCCTGAGTTTGCTGCTCATCCATTTCATCAGTTAACTCTCCAATATGGCGGCAAGGAAGAAAGAGAGAGATTCTCTGCCACCACATTGTAGTCAATCCCCATGACAGCTTGTTACAGTATAAGGAGACGGTGGCAGCTGGTTATTCCAAGAGTCTTCTGTAAACTTGAAAGAGACGTTAAGGGGATCTGTTCAACATTGCTTTCTAAATGCAGTGTCATCCTTCCATCCTTGTCAGGTCCCATTAGTTGCAGGAAGGCATCATGAACACTAAATAGTGAAAGAGAGACCAGGCTCCTTTGGAAAGCAAAAAAAACCCCAGACATATGTAATTTCTCTACTGTGAGATGGATTTGAAACAGTGGGAAGGGGGTCTGGAGGCAGACATTAATTGAACGCCTGTGCTATCTCCTTTCAATGCTCAGGCTGTAGCAGGAGATGTGCTGAGACATTTTCTCCCAGAAAAGGCTTCAGGCTTCATTTTAGCGGTCGTGTTTCTAACATTTGCAGAGGGAAAATTGTCAATTTCTTTGTTCCCGCTTCTAATTGAAATTCTCCCGGAAGCCACTTGCTTAAAAACACGTATGGTTTCTTAATCTCCTTCTTGAAGCAAGCAGATACAGTAAAACAGCTGAAGTTGTTGTTTTGATTATTCCTCCTGAGCAAAGTTTGCAAAAGCTGAGCATGAAGCAGGCAGGCTAACTCAGCTCCCCCACATTTCACCACCTCAATGTCTTTATTTTCTTCCAGATGGACATGAGGTGATATGATGACAACACTATTGCTGTAACTTAATCATGTCAGAAATAGAATTTAAATTCAGTTGTGGGTTTTAGAGCATCTAGGAACCAAATGTTTTCCCTTTGCTGGCTTTTTAGAATGATTCTATGCTGCTCAGAATCTGTTGGTTTCTGAGTTTTTATGTCATTTGTATTGAGATTATTTTATTGATTGCATTGCATTTGTGTATTCTATTGATTTTTGTAAACTGCCCGGAGGACAGTTGGATGGGAGGTCTAGAAATGGGAAGGCTGCCTGAATGAATTAATGAATGGTGAAGCACGATGATGATTTTGCATACCAATCCAATTTTGAAATCCATTCCAGGCCACCTAAGGTGTAACACCTCTGGCCATAGTTGCTCATTTCAGGAAGGTTATTTTGTGATAGAAGCACCTCTACAGCATGAAACGATTCCATCTTTTCCCACTTCAGGCTGTTTCCTATCTGAAGACGGGGCAACCCAGTCAGATGGGTGGGGTAAAAAAAATATTATTATTATTATTATTATTATTATTATTATTATTATTTGGGGCACAGCGCCACAGGGGAAAGGGAAGATGGTAGCTCATGGCAGAATTTTTCTCTCTTCATTCACCCTTCATGTTATTAAGCCCTTGGTGGTGATACATCAATGCCTTGCAATAACACATCCCCATAAATCATGCAAGTAGGTTGTTCAGATTGAGAATGCATGGAGGGGCTTCCTGTACCAGGACTATCATGGGGCAGCACTTCTAAAACAAAGAGAGATACTCTTTATCACCATTTAGTTTTATTTTATTTGTTACATATATATTCCCACCTTTCTTCCATTTTGCAGCTCACATTAGAACTCATGCCTTAGCTCATGGGAGGACTGCTAGGGAATAGGCGATGGAATCAAGGAATCGCAACAAAGCACCTGACTGCAGTGGCCTTTCCTCTTCTTCTCCCTTTCCAGTTTATAAAAGCTGGGCAGAGTCCAAGCATCAAAATGAACTTGGCAAGCTGTCAGCTTAAGAAATTGATCCAACATTATTTTTTTAAAAAACAACAACAACAACAACCCCACTCTTCTCAGACACCACCTTAAAATAATATTGCAATGAAGATCTACCTTCACACTACCATCTGAGTAAACTGGCGTTTGTGTGCATATCAGCCATACAAATTTATCCTTTTATCTAAGGAACAAACTGAGTTCATTTAGCCTCAGTCATTATAAACAATAAAGAACAGACTAGAGTCAACAAGCCCGTGGATAATCTCAAAGCCAATATATACACCCCTGACCTTTTCTCAATCCTTCCCTGGTTGTACAATGTTAGCAGCAGGAAGGGATATTAACGCTTCCTTGTAAGTCGTTCAGTCTATAAACTCTGGAAACACAATGCATTCAGACAGCAAGCCTGTTGGGTGGGAAAAATCACTTTCGGAACTGACTCCATCTATGTGTGTGCGCCCATGACCCCAGCCCTACCATTAGGCAAAGTGAGGCAGCTACCTCAGGCAGCAGATCTTGGGTGTCAAAAAAAGGCAGCAACTTGTTATTTAAAGTGTTTTTTTTTTACCAGGATAGAGAAAAGTTACTTGTGAGATTTTCTGCTTCAGGAATCAGCATAACTTGACTGGCCTTGGGTACTGTTCATCTTAACTTGAGAGGTGGTGTTTACTATTATGCCTCAGGCAGCAAAATGTATTGGGCTGGCTTTAGTGTGTGTGCTTCTCATTTTAATGATCTTTTGTATGGTTCTTGAATTTCAGAAGCGAGAGCAGTAGGGGTGTAAATTGACAAATAAGAGGAGGGAAAACCAGAAACTGGGCACAAACGGAGGTGTGGAGAAAAAGAAAAACAGCATGATGATGAAGCCTGTTTGATCTTGGCCAGACAGGTCAGAATCTGAATCACATTTCAAATTCAGTCAGCAGAGCACTTGCAAGTGGGATGTAGCAGGGTGCCTCGCATCAATTCTGCTTTTTGTCTACCTCCACTAGGAGACAATGACAGTGCAATCCTATGCATGCTTATTCAGCAATGGGACTTACACCTAGCAAGTGTGTTTAGAGTGGCAGCTTAGCAGTGCAATCCTATGCATGTTAATAAGGGCAGATCCACACCACACATTTAAAGCACATCCAATGCCCATTTAGGACGTCCCACAGAGAATCATAAGAACTGTGGTTTACTGCTAACAGAGCTACAGTTCTTAATACCCTTCACCGAGTACAGTTCTTAGGGTGTTTTGGGGGAAAGTCATTTGCTTTCAATGCAAGCTGGACATGTTTTTAATGTGTGATGTTGATCTGAAGGTTCAATAGGACTGGCTTAATTAGGGCTGCTGCCTAAATGAAATATTAAATTATTAACTGTATTAATTTTCTCCATAATGAGTTCCTGTCCTTTTCACAGGAAGGGACATGATGTTCAGATCAGGAGGAACCAAAGTCCAGGTGTAACCAGTGAGTTTCTGAGAAAATAGAACTCTGGAAAAGGAACCTTTCTTGCAAGCCTCTACACTAACTTCCCTCAGTCACATAATACAAGAATGAAATGCTCCTTCCACCGTCTTCCAACATGTACAAAACCTTTCAGACAATAGCCTTGGGCTGGTCCACACTGAGTCACCCATAGGACATTGCAGGGTGCTTTCCTTGGAATCAACTCAATTATACATAGACAGCATTGGACGGTAGCCTGAAGCAGGCCCCAACCTTTGTGTATCAAGGTGGCTTTTGCACAGCACCCCGGCTTTTTTATTTGCTGGCTATTCCAATAAGCAGCAATTAAAGCAAAAGATGGGTGAAGAAACATAGGAAACCCACATAGGCACAGACAGCCCCCTCCCCCGGGCTCCTGGCAATGCTGGAGGGACAGCTGTTGTGGGAAAGGAAGGCTTGTAAAGAAGGGTTGGCAGAGAGAGGGGGAGAGGGAAGGGAGCCACAGATACCCCTTCTGCTAGAGGAGAAGTCACTGACCTGAGAAGAACTGGCTGATGGACTGAGGCAGGAGAGTGAGGAATGCCAGTGGGTTGGCAAAGGAGGTGGAGAGCACAGTGGAAATGTAAGCCAGCCCTGCCACCAAGGAATCCAGGCAAGCCAAAGCAGTATAGAGGCAGAACATGACGAAGTTCCTCATGTTCCTGCTCCCAATGCAGTTCCCTGTGAAGAAACAGTGGTGGTCATGCCTTTGGGTGACCCGGGCACACAGTCTACAGAAGTGAGTGTTGGGTAAGGCCGAGCCAGGGGGGCAGCTCCCATCGGGCCAGTCGGAGGCCACCCCATCGGCTCCTCCGACCCAGTTCAGGCCCTTGCTCAGGTCCTCGGGGGTGTTCTGGATCACCAGGATGTAGTTGCCCAGCGCGTTGGCCGAGAGGAAGAGGAAGAGGGCGCCGTGCAGCAAAGCGGAGGAGCAGAAGAGCGGGGTGGCGGAAGGGTCTTTGAACATGCTGGGGATGAAGAGGAAGAGCTGGAGGACGAAGGTCACACAGGAGATGCACAGGAAGTAGGCAGGAGCGACCACATTGAGGAACCTGAGGACTAGCATTGTGGATTACATTCCTGCAACGGGGAGCAAGAGGAGAGAGCAAATGGTCACCAGCCTAGCCTGTGGACTTGCACTTTCCCAGGCACACAAGGATTCCCCATTCGCCCCTCTCCCCCCCCCCCGCCGCCGCCCCGCTGCTGGAGAAAAAGAAGCACCTCCTCACAGGTCTCCTTGGCTCTTCGTCCCTCCCAACCTGCTCCCTTCCCCAGTGGAATCTCTCACAAACGCACCGCACACATCTCGCCTCCTAGCTCTGCTCATCAGCGGTGCACAGGAGGACAAACTCAAAGGTTCGCTCTCCATCGTTGAGCCTCAGGTCTGGCTCCAGGGCCCTGCCCCTGGCGGGCAGCATTGCCACTGAGATGCCAGGGGCCGCAGTCCCTGGAGTGTCTCTCTCAGGTTGCCTGCCTCTTGCCTGCCTGCCTGCCTATCTGCCTGCCTGCCGGTTGCATCGCCACCCAGCTCTCTCTGCTCCTCGTGGCCCCCTGATCTGGAAGGCTGCAAGACACCCTCGCCGGGGAGCGAGTCCCCTTCAACTCCGAGGAGGATTTGTGTGTGTGCTGAGCAGACCTGCCGAGGCTCGCCCTACAATTCAGGAGTTCCTCTTCTTCCATGCAGGGCGCCGTTATTATTTTATTATGCGCTATTAATTAGATAGCGGGGAGGCGAGGATCCGGGTGGCGGTCCTAATCCGCTGCAATACGGATCCAAAACGATGCTCTAATTTCGTCTGGAAAGCCACAAATCCGCAGATTACCGCGGCGGCTGTTGCCCTGACATGGGCATCATCAGGAAATGCTCCAAACAGCTGCTTAAGTGCTGCCGGGCACCAGCCGCCAGCGGTGCGCCAGCAAGGAACTCTGTCTGTGGCTTTCAGCCTGTCTGGCATCGCTGCTCCGTCAAGGCGCATCGCAGAACGAAGCAAGGCGACATCCACTCCCCACGCAGCCACCCACCTTAATGAACGCGGGGGCTCCGACACCCAAACAGGGAGGTGTTGCTACAAGTCTACCTCCCCCGCGCCACACACACACACACGCACACACACGCACACACACACACACACACACACACCCCTTCAGTTTCCCTCTCCACCCCGCCTTCCTCACCCAGCTCTCCACGCTTGGCTTTCTCTTCCAAAACAAATCCATGTACGACACACGTACTTCAAATGTGGAAGAACATTGCTAACAAGGCGCCCCGGCGCCCCAGCCTGTTCTCAAGGGGCCGCCCCTTGCCTCTGTCCATGGGGAAGGCGAACTTAGGCGCTGCCTTTGTTGCGGAGAGGCGAGGAACTCTGTCCGCTCCCCGGATCTGATGGTCGCCGCTGGGAACTTTTCTGTGCTCCAGCCCTGCGGGCGGGTGACTTGGCGAGGGACCTGCCAGGAGTCTCCGCTTCCCCAGTCAGCTCCGTCTGGCTATCTGTCTGGCAAGGAGCGCTGAATTCACCTTGAAGTCCCCTTGCTCGCTGCCTGGATAGGTCCTCCCCGCCGTCCCTATATTTACCTGGAAGCCTGGAGCGGAGCGGAAGCTGCTGTTCCTTCAGCACCAGCCAGCCCTGTGCGCCGCGAAGCCCCCGGGCCAGCTGCTGCTCCCCCCCCTCCCCGCCTGATCTCCCTCTCTCCACCCCCTCCAGCCGCCGCGGTGTGAACAGCAAAGGCGCTCGGAGAGTCCCCGTTAGCAGCACAGCCGCTACTACCGGCAGCCCACCCTCCCGCCCGGGCTCCGTGGGGAGCCCTCCTTTCCCCGGCTTCCCTAGGGGAGCTGTCCGCCCCTTCCGCAACCCTGTCGGGGAAGCGCTTCGGGAGCTCGGCGGGGAGCTGTCCCTTCAGCACCACCAGCCAAGCAAGCCGCCTATGGAGCGGCGGGGGCGGGAAGAGAACTCTCAGGACATCCGAAAGAGGTGCGCTCCCACCTGGAGTCCCTCCGGAGAGTGTCTCCTCCAGATGACCCGGTTCTCTGATCCTGAAAACTAAAGAAGGTAAGGAAGGAGAAGGAAGTTGTGCTCACTGCTCCCTCCTGGCGTGCCTTAAGAAGAGGAGCCCCGCTGGATCAGACCAAAGGTCCGGCTAGTTCAGAGCTTCCCACAGTGTCGAGCCTGTGGGACGCTTAAGAGCAAGGCATAAGGGCAACAATTGCCCACAGCATGTGATATCCAGGGGCTTATTGCCCCTGAATCAGGAGCTTTCAGTTGGCTATTCTGGCTAAAGGCTGTGTTTCCCTGCAGGTGTGTGATGTGGAAATACCTTCCCAGTGTTGCCTCTCTTTAGCAACCCAAGGGATAGGTAACCTCTGCTGGTGCAAAAGAAATACGAGAAAGTTTGAGATGCCATTATCATATAATTTAGGGTAAAAGCCAACGCCTCCCAAAGGTGTTTGGTGTGCATTGGACATGGGCTTCTGGAAACAATACATAGGTGGAAGGCTCGTTCATCCAGAATGTCTCATAGTGATCTTCAGTATCAATTGAGAGTCTTTCACTGGAGCAATCAACTCTTGTGTTACTTCCAAGCAATGGTGGCATATAAAAAGGCCCAGTTGGTGACTTCACAGCTGTGTGACAATTCCCCCCTGCCATGGAGATCCACCAGAGCCAAATGTAAACATATTTCAGAAATTTTATAAAACCTTCCTGTTTGCCTTATTTTAGGGGTCACATACGCCTTCAACATCATATGACATGGAAAACAATGGTGAATAGATGACTTGTGAAGGTGGGAAGTGTCATGTTGGAAATGGAGCCACCGAATAAAAAAGCTCTGTGGTGTTTGGTGGTTTCCAATGTGCAAATTATCTGGGCTTGTAGGGAGCTGTGGAGCCAGGAGCCTGGCACAGTGGAGACTACTGTTGTCCAGGCAAAGCCCTAGTCTGATATGACTAGTATTTGCATTCATACAACATGTAGTCTGGCTCCACACTTAGAAGCATAGATCCTTCTGGACCTAGACCTCTGCAGTTTCTGGTAAACACCTCTGGTTTGTATGCACCTGGGAACTCTCCCAGATTGACTTGAAATGACCTAGGGATTATGAATATATGAAGCTACCTAATACGGATCAGAAAATTGTTCCATCTAGCCCAGCTTTTACTCTGATTGGCAGTAGCTCTCCGGGGTCTCATGAAGAGGTCTTCCCCTTCACATGCCACATGATCCTTTTAGCAGAAGACGCCAGGGACTGAACCTGGGACCATCTGCATGCAAAGCAGCTGAACCGTTGCAACCTCTACTACAGAACCCTTAGGACCTCGTCAACTGGGCAAGATTTGTTATTGTTGAGAACTGACTGTTTAGTTTTGTGTGTGGTTTGTATGGGGGGATTGCACATCTTCTCAATTTAGTATGTTGACATCTGTGCTGAGCCCTAAGGAATTTTTAAAATCTAGATCAATAAATTAAAAGGACTATTAAAGCATTAAACCAGTTTATAATTACCTGTACAGTATTTTTACAGCAAAATCCAGACAAGGCTGTTGAGGACCGACCAGGGTCAAATGTGGCCTACCTGTATTGCAATTTACTGATAACTAAATCCTAAAAATATATTATTTTTTCTGCATTGTGACAGTATTTTATTTCACATGCATCGTCTTCCCCTGAGCAACTTTCTTCTCAGACTCCTATGCAAAAGACTTACAGCTGTCTTGCTTCCCAAATCTAAAGGGTACTATACTTTCATACACATATACATACATTTTAACTATGCAACATTGTGAAAGACACAAATACAGTGGACGGTCGGGTTGTGAACATGATCCATGCAGGATGCACGTTTGCAACCCACAGTGTTCGCAACCCACTGCGGTGCGTCTGTGCACGCGTGGGTTGCGATTTGGCACTTCTGTGCATGCGCAAAGTGCGATTTAGCACTTCTGCACATGCATGACCACCTAAACCCGGAAGTAACCTGTTCCGGTACTTCCGGGTTTTGGCGGGTCCATAACTCAAAGAAACACAACCTGAAGCATCTGTAACCTGAGGTATGACTGTACACAATTTCTGCAATAGCTATAAATGCAGTTTCTCACAGTGATTGTATGCATACATACACATAAGGCTTCACATAGAAACACCCCAACTGGATACACCTCTAGAGCTTAAACCCTGCAGTATGAAATCTCCTTCTTAATAGTCTCAACATTCTAAATTACTCTTCATCTAAAAGTTATGAATCCTAAACCACAAGATGGAAGAAGCAGATAATCTAACACCACTCCCCCTTCATCTTTTTCAAAAGCATCCCTAATTGTTGCCTGCCCTTTTTTTTCTTCCTGGAAATGCTTCAAGGGGAGACGTTCTTTGGTCTCCCGTGGCATCTTGCTCTAGTGCTGAACTACTTTTACTGTAGTTATAAAGTCTTCCTTTCTGCTTAACTTACATCTGCCTTCTTTCAAATGAGCCTCAGGTCCTCACTGAGCAAAACACATTTCTCCATTTGGTCTCTTTCATAGCCACTTAACAATACAAAAATTGCTTTTCACCCACACAGCGTGAGCCTATGCATATTTAGCAAGATTTTTATTGATGTTTTTAATTATGTTTTATAGCTATCTAGAGACTAGTTTTATTGTATTTTATATGTTGCAAGCCACCTTGTTATATTTTATGAAAGAGCAGATTATAAATTTTCAAACAAATGAAGAAGCCGCATTGAGTTCCATGCAATTTGCTCCCAAATAAAGACTGCACCACTATTCTTTTTTCTTCAAACTTGCCTTTAAGACCCTTTTTATCCTCAGCTATACATTTTCCGATCTTGTCAATGCTTTTCTATAATGGTGATTTCTCTAAGGCTTACTTTAGAGTGCAGAATACAATTCACCAAGAGGTGCAGGACACCTGGGCCTTCCAATGCGCCAACATTTCCTCTTGCAATTAATGGAAGCTGTACAAGTACAGGGTACAGTGGTGGCTGGTAGGGTGAAAGGCAGGGAGACCAACAGTAGGGGGGGGGGGGCAGAGACAATGACAGGCAAGATGAATCCCTGAGTAGGGGCAGATCCACACCATGCATTGGAAAGGCCGATTCAATGCACATTTAAAGCACATGGCTTTCCCCGAAATCTAGATTTCAGATTGAAATAATAGAAGGAAGAACAAAATTACTATCAAAAATGTACAACCGGTTACTTGAGTGGGACACCAAAGATGAGGAAGTGAAGGAGGTGATGGTGAAGTGGGCAGTGGATTTAGGTTATAATATAGTTTGACAAATGGAAGGCATTATGGTGAAAAGGTATGAACTTCACGGCATGTACAACACTCAAGGAGAACATGTATAAGATGATGTACAGATGGTACATGACGCCGGTAAAATTGGATAAAATTTATAAAACAGGTGATAAAATGTGTTGGAAATGCAAGAGTAAGGAGGGCGACTTTATACATATGCGGTGGTCATGTGAGATACTTAAAAAATTTTGGGAATCTATCTATAATGAATTTTAAAAAGTCCTCAAATACACCTTTAGCAAAAAACCTGAAGCCTTCCTCCTGGGGATAATTGGTGAAGAAATCAAAAAGGAAGATAAAACATTTTTCCTATACGCAACAGTGGCTGCCAGAACCCTCTTAGCACAGTATTGGAAAACGTCTAAAATCCCAACGATAATAGAGTGGCAATCTAAATTATTTGATTATTTAGAACTGGCAAAATTGACACAGAAAATAAGAAATCAAAAAAGTACAAAATTTAATAATGAATGGGATAAATTCAAGATATATATGGAAACAGAAATAAAAGGAAAATAAAAATGTTGATAAAAAACAAATATATATTTGAAAAAATCACAGTAGGTATGAGATAACGCTTACTACGTAAAAATTGCTTGAAGAATGAGACACTGCAGATAAAAAAAAATATGATAACTTTTTTCCGAAATCGAGATAAAGAGAAGTCGATGAGTGTTTGTCAATGTAAGTTGAGTTGTCTATGTTTTTATGTATTACATGTTTCGTTTTTCTTTTTTCCTTTTTTTTCCTTTTTTTCTTGGCTGTGTAAGTATGTTTGTGATATTTATGTATGTTAAAAAGCAATTAAAAATATTTTTTTAAAAAAATAAAGCACATGGCTTTCCCCAAAGAATATTGGGAACTGTAGTTTGATAAGGGTATGGAAAATTTGTGAGTGGGAAACTACAGTTCCCACAATCCTTTGACCAGAGCCATGTGCTTTAAATGTGTGTTGAATGCACTTTAAATGTATGGTGTGAATCTGCCCTGGTTGTAAGGCAGGCAGGCAGGGGCTAGCTGAGTGCAGATTAAATTTGGTGAGCCAGTGCCCCATTTAGCCTACGTTACCCTGGTAGCCAATAGAACTTGCACAGAAAAAACATCAAGGTCTTTTTCATGACTATAGCGTGCAGGCAGGGTGAGGCTCTCTTAATATGTTGATTCAACATAGTGTAAGCCTTCAATAGAAGGGATGCATGCGACGTACCAGCCTGGGAACTATTTTTAACGAAACAGTGCTTTCTCCATATTTTAACAGCTTTCATCTTTGGGGGAGAGGATGCATATAAGGCTTTTCATGTAATGACAGGTTTGCAGACGAAAGGGAATGACTAACATGAAAGGCATTAATCCTCCCCATATCAGCCGACCACAAGTTATAGTTTATTAATGAAATGTATAACAGAAATTGAACAGCTTTCCCCAAAGGAGTCATTACAGAGGCAAAGTAATTTGAGCTCGGCTCTCTCATTAAAATGGTCCTCTCTGTTTCGATGTCCATAGCTCAACTGCATGCGAGAGTGTCATAGTTTAGAACCAGGATGCGAACAAGGAGGATGTGCAAAAAAATTAAAAAATGTCGCTGTGCAGAGTTCTCCCATCTCATTCCCCTCACATCCGTTTTTGCATCTGTGTCCCCTTCCCAACAGTCAGACATCATTGGGTGGATACTGAATACACTCAATTCTCACTGGACTGTTTTGGGGGTGTTCCCCTCACCCACAGCCCAGGGTGGCCAATCCCATTTTGCCGCCTGATGACTGGTGCTCAGAGAACTGAGACTGCAATTGGTATATATGATCAGGGCTTGTTTTCAGTCGGAGCTCACCAGAACTCAGTCCTGGCACCTCTCAGATGGGCGCCATTGCCATTCTAAGAGAATGAGGGAGGTGTTCATGGTGAGCTCCAGCACCTCTTTTTCTTAAAACAACAACAACAAACCAACACTTTATATGATCATATATTTTCCCTTCCTTTCATCTGTGAGAGGCTATGGAGCCTAGCATTCTGTTTCCAACAGCAGTCAGTCAGATTGCTTCTAAGCATACATTCTCATTCTGTTGCTTATCCCCAACATCTGGAATTCAATGGCATAATGTATATGAAAATTCAATTTCCTTGTCAAGGCTAATAGCCATTGAAAGCTCTACCTCTGGTGATTTTATCTAATTCTTTTTTCTAAAAAAAATCCAAAATAGCTGGCCTCCACCTCATCTACTGTTACTCAGTTCCATTAGTTAATTATATGATGAGTTCAGGTCATCAGCTGTATCAAGTAGCCTTTAACCAATTACAAATGTGTGAAAATCATAAAGTGTTGTTTGTTTGCCAATGGCATTTTAAAGATGGACAAATGTACTGTCGCTGAGCATTCATGGGTTACAGCCCTTTTTGTCTGGTGCTTCTGTGTGCTTCTGCTGTTGCTGCTATCTGCCACGAGCCATCTTTGGGGGCTGAGGTCCTGGATTTAGAGGTATCTGAGTGGGGGGAGAGAATTGCCCCCAAAGCAGCCCCAGACATCAGTTTTAGCTGCCCCAGTTAAAACTGCCCCAGAAGCAGTTTTAGCAGCAGGTTTCCAGCCTGAAAAGGTTGTGTGGCCAGCCCAGCCGAGCCCATCCCAGAAGCCCCAGTAGAACTGCAGACTCTACTGGCAAAAGTCTTAATAGCACAAGGATGGAAGAATGAAGAAATCCCAACAAAAGAGCAGTGGCAAGGGAAATTGATGGGCTATGCGGAACTGAAGAAATTGATGCATAAATTACGCGACAAGGACAACTGTGATTTTAAAGAAGAATGGGAACCCTTTACAAAGTACTTAAAGTAACAACAAAATGAACTGATCTCCTTGGCAGGTTTTGAACAAACAAACACAAATTTATTATTGGTAACATATAGACACATAAATTAAGGATCATTACCATTTTAGAATATGCAGAGAGTAACATGTGTTCAAAAACCAGAGAGAGGAGCTCAGGGAAGTCCAGAGGGGGTGGGAGGCTGGGTTCTTTTTAGGGAGGGGGGAGGGAAATTTATGGGTGGGATGAGGTTGATATGTTTTTGATAAATTGTTATGTTGAAATGTTTAATAATAAAAAATAAAATAAAAAGAACTGCAGACTCTACCAAGCTACTAGAGTCAATGGCTGTTGAAGCAAGTAGGGCCCTTTTAACTGAGGAAGTGTCTCACACAAGCTAGCCACCCAGAAGGAGCTGTCACTCTATTTAAGGCTTGGCCTAGGGTTGCTCCATCGAAGCCTTGCTGCTACAAATCCCCAAGCTGAGCTCTCTCTGCAGTTGTTCAGGGCACGGCTATCTATCTGCACCCTGAACTCTCACTTTGTCTTGCTGCTATGTTTCTGGCATGACTCAAGGTTCTGGGTTATGATCATTTATATCCAAAATAGCTTGAGACCAGAATAACCTGAGGGCTGCTTTCTTCTGTACAAACTGGCCAGCAGTTTAAAACATTTTTATATTGCCCTTCATCAGTAAACTGTCATTGTAAGCCATCTGGCAAAGGGACGTGTTGCTTTTATGTGCCGCAGGGATCTGTCCTGGGCCCATTGTTGTTCAACATCTTTATAAATGACTTGGATGAAGGAATTGAGGGGATGCTCATCAAATTTGCAGGTTACACCAAACTGGGAGAGGTAGCTTGTGCTGCAGAAGACAGAATCAGAATTCAAAATGGCCTTAACAGATCGGAGAACTGGGCACAAGCTAACAAAATGAATTTCAATAGGGACAAATGTAAGATTCTGCACTTAGGCAGGAAGAACCAGATGCACAAATATAGGATGGGGGACACCTGGCTTACTAGCAGTACACATGAAAAGGATCTAGGGGTCTTGGTGGAGCACAAGCTTAACATGAATCAAAAGTGTGATGCAGCAGCAAAGAAAAGTTAATGCTATTCTAGTACCACTCTATTCTGCCTTAGTCAGACCACACTTGGAATACTGTGTCCAATTATGGGCACCACAATTTAAGGAGCTGGGGCTGTTTAGCCTGGAAAAGAGGAGACTGAGAGAAGATTTGGTTGGGGGTGGGAATTATACTTTTCAGACACATACATTTAACTGCTTTTACAATCATTTTAACATTTTAAAACTTGACTTCCTTCCCCCTTTTTCTGTGGTTCCTTAAATTTATTCTTAATATCTTCTGCATATCCAAATTAACTTAACTTATTTATTTATCTTCTTTCAATATATACTCTTATGTAGCTGCAGATTATTACAATAATCCTGCCACTGTTTTTATCTGTTTACAATTTATCTGTAAATATTCGATAAATCATTTCTATTCCTTTATAAAAAGTTTGTTATCTTGATTTCTTATATTCTTCTGGTAAGTTTCGCCATTTCTGCATATTCCATAAGTTTTTGTATCCATACCTCCTTTGCTGGGACTTCTTCTTTCCATTTTTGGGCAAGTAATATTCTTGCCACTGTAGTTGCGTACATGAATAAATTTCTATACAATTTGGGTAGTTCTAGCCCTATAATTCCCATGAAAAAGACTTGGGGAGGTGTTTTTTTGCAAACGTCATTTTAAACATCCTTTTAATTTCATTGTATATCATTTCCCAGACTGAGAGAAGATATGATAAACATCTTCAAATATCTCAGGGGCCGCCACGTGGAAGATGGAGCATGCTTGTTTTCTCCTGCTCTGGAGGACTCAAACCAATGGCTTCAAGTTGCAAGAAAGGAGTTTCTGACTAAACATTCGGAAAAACCTTCTGCCAGTAAGAGCTGTTCGGCAGTGGAACAGACTCCCTTGAGAGGTGGTGGACTCTACTTCCTCGGAGGTTTTTAAACAGAGGTTGGATGGTCATCTGTCATGGATCCTCTAGCTGAGATTCCTTTATTGCAGGGGGTTGGTCTAGATGACCCTTGGGTCCCTCCCAACTCTAAGATTCTATGATTCTACGATAGCTTAGTTTACTCAGGAGACATTGATGAGGGAGTTTATCAAAAGCTTTTTGTAAGTTCAAATACATAAAGCATACCAAATCACCCATATCTATATGTTGGTTGACAGTGACACTATGAAATAATTCTAATAATCTGGTGATGCAGGACTTCCAATCATAGACACCATGCTGAGTTTTCCTCAAGAGGACTCATTACTCCACATGATTAATAATTCTAGATGTACAAAGCAATCCTAAGTATAGGAAGCAGGCGTAAATCACCCTTATTCCAAGGTCTGTGCAGGAGCAGGATTACTGCTGGCTGAGCCAGTCTAATGGAGCACTCCAACCTCAGGATCCACCAGGATGAGGAATTTAGGATCCAGTGGGTCTCCAGTTCAGGCAGCCGATCCCTGGTACAGTTGGGCTATGACATCATAAGCTCCACATCTCAGCTCAGCTAGAGAAACACCAGCATAACTCTCTCATCCCAGATCACATGAGTTCCTCTCAGCTTGCAGTGGCCTGCTCCTGATCAGAGTTTGGAATAGGGATAATTTACACCAGTGTCACTTAAACCAGTGTAAATTCCACCAGCTTCCAACTAACTGTGCCTGAGATCTGCTGGACTTGCTCATCCCAGTGAATCTTGCCTTTGGATTGCTTCCTTAATCATGCTTTTCACTAACTTACCTTGGATAGAAGTTATTTCCTGTATTCTCGACTGTGTCCCTTTGAAAAACATTTAGTACATTGACTACCTTTCAACTGCCCAGTAACAAGGCTGATTTTGATAAGCTGCATATATTGTTAAAGATGGTTAATTTCAGGATGGCATTTAACCGACAGTCCTTTAAGAATTTTTGAGTTCTGCACAGACTCTTGGATAAATGGCACCCAGAATATAGTGTTTGTTAATTTTTAACTTACCAATTAGCCTCAGAGTTTTATATGCTGTAATCCCGATAGACTTAGTTCATCAGAAGCTCTCGCCAAAAACCGTGTTTCAGGCAGGCCATGAATATTTCTCCAAATCATACACATGGCTTTATCTGCAACCTGCCTATCCTCCTCCAGCAATCTTTCCACACCTTTATCATTCAATGGTCCCACTGGTGGGGGAACATTCTACTTCTGCCGTCTTTGAAAGGGTGTGTATTGAACGCTTCAATGTCTTTAGCAATAGGTTTCCTAAGCTTCGAGGTTTTTGCTCGCTTTGCTATCAACTTAGCGCTCTGCCAGAGTTCATACTCCTTTTTATTTTGCAAGAAAATTCTATTTTTTAAAAGGAAGCCATTTTGCCACCTTGGCTCTATTTGTTAATTACATGCAAGCACTGAAGTTGTCACAATGGATGGCTCTGTGCCCATGTTACAAATGTGTTCCCAAGGACAGGCAAGGGGTACATCATAGGCAGCATTTCTATAACATGTGATCTGCTCCCTTTGTTATTGCTGCATCTTTGTGACATTGATGAATGATATCGACACTTATGACAAAGGGGAAGGAGGGAGAGCACTCCTTGGCTCTGATAGGCTCTTCAAGGGTACCACCTGCCTGTGTCATCAAAGGAGGAGACAGGAAGGCAGAAGTGGAGCAGGTTGACTGGATGGCTGGATGGGAGTGAGCAGAAGATGGAGGTCACAAAGGGAAGAGGTTGGTTGGGGGAATTTGTGGGGTGTGTGTGAAAAGAATGTGGGATGGATAAATAAGGAGGGGAGGGAAACAAAATAGGTATCCTTGTCCACTGATTGTATGCGGCCCCTAACCACTTCCCCCTGAGAGAATGTGGCCCTTGACACCAACTAAGTTGCACCCACATCCTAGGGTCTCATAAGTTGATATGTTTTCAGTCTCAGAGTCATTGAGTCCTGTTCACCAGCTACACCCTTGCATCTCTCCTCAGTATTAAAATGTATGTTGAAATCTGTCACATTAATGTAGGACTTTCTTTCCTTCGTGGGCCAAGCTTAGGTCTGATGTGTGTGTTTGTTGCCTGCTTGCAAACCTCCTGTTTTCCTGAGTTTGCAGCTCAACTGCAGAAATCTGCTGTGGGCAAAAATATGTCATCCAAAGCAGCTATCTTGGAACACATTATGTTGTACATATTGCCACACACTGAAAATCAGTCAGGAGAGTTTTCAGGGACTCAAGTGAAAAGTTTGCATCTTTCCGACAGGCTGTTGCCATGGTGTGGCCCAGGTAGCCATGTTTTAGAAATAAGCTATCACTTTGACAGCATCGCTTGCAATATGGGAGACATCAGCTTGGACAGGAAAAGGGGGGAAAGAAATGCAAAAGGCAGAACTATCCAAAGGAACAAAATGCATAGATGTTTGTATAATAATGCTAGAAGCTTCAAAGTAAAAATGCTGGTGGCGCCCAGAATCCAGTTAGAGATGTAATTGTTGATAACAGCCTGGGATCAAGCACTCTTGAATTAAAATTATGTAAGTGGAAAATTGCCAAGAAAGTCCAACATGGTCAATTTTCATTTTAGAAGATAATTAAAAATAATATATCTCTATATAACTTATTTCCTAGTCTGTCATCACACTGTGATGGCAGTCTGAACCTGTTAGGGGGACACAAGAGGCACTCAGTCTGAACCAAAACTTGCAGGAATCCACCTTGGACCCAAAATGGATCACTTAGGGAAGGGGAGGAAGAGGCACCACCATAACCTGACATGGGGAGTTCTCCTCTCTCTCTTTCTCCCTGGCACAGAAAGGGTCTTTTTCGGACAGGGAGGAAGAGATGTTGGGTGTGGGAGAGAGGGTGGTTTTGGGGAAAGAGATAATTTGACACTTGTGTGGGTTTGGAATGTGAGGAAGAAGGAACTGGGGCATGAAGAGGGGAGATGTGGTAATGGAAAGGAGAACTCTGGGGAGGGGAGACTGGGGCAAGGAGAAGGGCGTTGGCAAAATGAAACAGCAGGACAGCAGCCCCTAGTTAGTTAAAAGCACGTTATGCCAGGAATGACAAATTTCACCAGGAAGCTTGGAGGTGAACACCATTATACTAGGAGCTCAGATAAAATGTATATCACAGATCAGAAATGATATGAACAGGTTCAAGAGAACGCCAGCATGGTTAACTAGCGTCAACAGAGTAATAAAATTTAAGAATTTTTGCAAGTGTTGTTTAAAAAGTGGAAGTCTGGCACACACACACACACTGAGGCAAAACAAATGTAAGTTTATGATGAGGCAAACAAATAAAGAATGTAAGGACTGAGTGGCTAAAAACAACCAACGTGTATTTATTTGCATTCATTAGGTGCAGGAAACCAGTCAAGAAGGGAATAGGAGGACCTTTAAATGACAAGGATGTGAGAGGAATGCTGAAGAGATTGCAGATAGGCTAGCCCATGAATTATTTGCCTTGGCATTTGCTGTAGATGTTAGAAAGACACCTGAACCATTGTTTTCCGAAGCGAGGTGACAGAGAATGAAAGCTTACAGCCAATTGACAAGTTACAAATTCACTAGCCGCCAGATGGCACCCACCTGAGAATCCTTTAACAAATCTCAAATGAGAAATTGCTAATCTTTTCACAGGCATGCTTCTTTTATTATTAAAGCCATCCTCCTTATGAAAGAATTTTGAATGCTGCAAATTTTAAAGAGGAGAGGGAATCCAGGAAATTGTAGACTTGCCACTGTGCTGGGTAAATGGGCAGAAAACATTATTAAAAGTAGAAACGTTAAACATCTATAAGCAGTGCTATTTTTCTAGAAAAAGAGGTGTCAGAACTCACCATACACATCTCCCTTGTTCTATTATAATGGCAGGGACGCAGGTGGCGCTGTGGTCTAAACCACTGAGCCTCTTGGGCTTGCTGATTGGAAGGTCGGTGGTTCAAATCCCCGCGATGGAGTGCGCTCCACATGCTCTGTCCCAGCTCCTGCCAACCTAGCAATTCGAAAGCATGACAGTGAAAGTAGATAAATAGGTACCACTGTGGCGGGAAGGTAAACGGTGTTTCCATGTGCTCTGGTTTCCGTCACGGTGTTCTGTTGTGCCAGAAGTGGCTTAGTCATGCTGGCCACATGACCTGAAAAGCTGTCTGTGGACAAACACCGGCTCCCTTGGCCTGAAAGCGAGATGAGCACCGCAACCCCATAGTCACCTTTGACTGGACTTAACAGTCCAGGGGTCATTTACCTTTACCTATTGTAATGGCAATAGCTCCCACCTGAGAGGTGCTGGAACTGGATTTCAGTGAGTTCCAGCTGGAAAAAAAGCCCTGTCTAGAAGGATAAACCTTACGAAGCATGGATTCTGAAATTCTCCTTACCAATCTTTCTGAATTCTTTAAGCTTCAACAAGCATACACATTATGCTCTTGGGACTTCCAAAATACTTTGTCCAAGTCCCTCATCAAAGGCTCCTGAGTAAATTTAGCAATCATGGGATATGAAGCTCCTCATAAACTGGGCTAGATGTATTCTCAGTCTGATCCAGCACAGCTTTTTAAAATGTTGCTTTTAAATTGAAAATAAATATTCTTCCTCACCTGCTCCAGCTAAAGTCCAGCAAAGCTATCCTGAAGAACTTAAGGTTTGGAATTAAAATACTCTTATGCAATGATTTAAGGTACTCAGAAGGAAGTCCCACTGTGGATAATGGGACTTAATACATTGAAAATGTGCAATTACATACTCTTTCTGATCTAGCCTGCATGTTCAAGCCACACATCGGTCATCCATTGTGTCCTCAAACTGATCATGGAGACAGACACTAGACTCTTTTAGGGAGATTGTGATACCACATTACATCACAGCTAAGTAAACAGATTTCTTTAACAATATTGTCTTAGTTTTCCCTAGCTGGCTGGCAGGCACGCTGCATTTTGTCAACTGGGATGCAAAGATGAAGGTTTCCTCTTTATGGATGTTGTAACTTTAATAATAATAACAATAATAATATTTTTCCCCAGCCACTCTGGGCGGCTTCCAACAAAATATTAAAATACAATAGTCTGTTAAACATTAGAAGTTTCCCTAAACAGGGCTGCCTTCAGATGTCTTCTAAAAGTCTGGTAGTTGTTTTTCTCTCTGACATCTCGTGGGAGGGTGTTCCACAAGGCAGGTGCCACTACCGAGAAGGCCCTCTGCCTGGTTCCCTGTAACTTGGCTTCTCGCAGTGAGGGAACCGCCAGAAGGCCCTTGGTGCTGGACCTCAGTGTCCAGGCAGAACGATGGGGGTGGAGACGCTCCCTCAGGTCTACTGGACTGAGGCCATTTAGGGCTTTAAAGGTCAGCATTTATCTAGCTCTATAGCATCTTAAACCGGAGCAGAGTCTTTGTATTAGAACAATATTTTATGCCTTTTTATATACAGTGGAAACTCGGGATGCGAACGGAATCCGTTCCAGAGCCCTGTTTGCATCCCGAATGGAATGCAAGATGTGACGGTGCGTCTGCGCGTGCGCGGGTTGTGTTTTGCCGCTTCCGCGCATGCGTGTGACGTCATTTTGAGCGTCTGCGCATGCGCAAGTGGCAAAACCCGGAAGTAACATGCTCCGTTACTTCCGGGTTGCCACGGAGCACAACTCGAACGCGCTCAACCCGAAGCACATTCAACTCGAGGTATGACTGTACTTGAATTTTATTTACAAAAAATGTAACACAGGGCATTATTCTGCTAAGTAAGTGAGGTAGCAGAACAACTTCTGCTTGCACAATGGGCTTTCTCTCTTCTCCATGTCACCTCCGCTGTCCCCAGATTTTCTCCAGGGGGTTGGGGGAACCCCTAGAACAGATTATGAGGGTGCAGGAGGAAGGAGAGGAGAAAAATGTTTCCTTGCGCTGATGAACTATTTGCCATTCCACCAATGAACCCAAGCATATAAAAAGGCATAAAATTCTTTTATTGGAGAATGCTTTATCACAAATCAGGGTACAGGCAGTGAAGCAGTGTGTGTCATTTCCGTGAAAATCGAGCGCATGCAGAAGATGTTTTAACCAGTAATTGTAGGAAGCAGTGTCTGGCAAGGTATGCAAGTCCTTTCTGGGGAAGGGAAGTGGCAGGTCAAGGTCCAATTAGTGAATATTGAGAAAGGGAGATCAGGGCAGAGCTGGTCTTGTCTTGCATGGGGCCAGTACAATTATTACTCAGCCATTCTTTTACTTGTCCCTAGACTATTCAAGCTGCTGTCACCCAGAATCCTTATAATTGTTCAGCACATACAGTGCCCAGATCCCAAAAAGAAATGTTTGCACTCTGTTGTGCATTGGTCAGGCTGCCTCTGAAGTACTGTGTGTCCAGTTTAGGGCACCACATTTTAAGAATTACACTGACAAACTGGAGTGTGTCCAGAGGGTGAGGGACAGGATGATGAGGGGTGTGGAGACCAAGTCCTTTGGGGGAAAGTCAATAGAGCTGGACATGTTTTGCATTGAAAAGGAAATATCAAGCTGAGAGACCATCAGGGTCTGCAACTATCTGCAGGACTGTTGTGCACAAGATAAAGCAGACTTCCTTTTCTCTTGCTCCAATGGGTGGAACAAATAGACCCAACAGATAGGAATTGCAAGGAAGCAGGAAAAGCTTCCTGACAGTCAGAACTGACCATCAGTAGAACAATCTGCCTCAGGAGGCGATGGGCTCTCTTCCACTGGTAGTATTTAAACAGAGTATAAAGAGCAACCTACACCATCTTTTAGAACAACGGTCGCTAAATCATAGCCTCCCCCACAAAAAACCCAAACTGTCATTTAAAATAGTTTTCTTAATTGACCGCGGACATAACTGTGTTCCCCACCCCTAATGTCATGAGGTCCAAAGCTTTGTGGGGCTCCCAATTTTCCCATCCCCCCACACGATCAATTTATTCTTTTTTCTTTTGCTGAGCACTCTTTTAGATCCACCAATTATGGGAGAGTAAGATTATCATTAATGATTAATAATATTTATATGCCACTTAATATGCAAAATCCCTCAGCAGTTGACATAAAACACAGTAAGATCATTAAAAAGGAAAGGGGGTGTGGAATGTATACGCAACACTTAAAACTGAACGTACATAGAAATACATCAGCAAAAACAGAGAAGCCATCAATAAAAGATGCAGTTAAATATCAATAAATAATAAAGCAGAATAATGTGAAGAAAGTTACGAGCCGTGGAATGCCTGCTTAAACAGATGGATGGATCTTCGAAGCTTGCCTCTGAGCCTAGGGCTTGCCAATCGGAAGGTCGGTGGTTCGAATCCCCGTGACGGGGTGAGCTCCCGTTGCTCAGTCCCTGCTCCTGCCAACCTAGCAGTTCGAAAGCACGTCAAAGTGCCAGTAGATAAATAGGTACTGCTCCAGCAGGAAGATAAACAGCGTTTCCGTGCGCTGCTCTGGTTCGCCAGAAGCGGCTTAGTCATGCTGGCCACATGACCCGGAAGCTGTACGCCCACTCCCTCGGCCAATAAAGCGAGATGAGCGCCGCAACCCCAGAGTCGGTCATGACTAGACCTAACGGTCAGGGGTCCCTTTACCTTTACCTAACAGCAAGTGGAAGGGTGTCCCAGAGAGTGGTGGGATTCTGACCATTGGCCACTGTTACAGAACTTGGGGGGGTTCCCCCAAATACTAAAATTTATAAATGCTAGGATTTGGGGTTATTTGTGATATGAAGGGAGAATATAAGCTGCAAAGGGGTTCCTGGGTAGCCTGGCCAAACTAGGGCCGTTAAGAGAGCCATTGTGGGTCATTAACAAGACAATGGAACTTCTTGCCCAGGTGTGACCAGAGATTGGAGATTTGGAAGGTTGCCAGGGTAACTGTTGTGGGGGAGGACAAGGAGCTTCTGGGAAGAAGAAAGGGTGAGATCCATCTTGGTGAGGGAGAAGGAAGAACTGCCTGCAATGCTTTGGACCATGCTGTCAGATCTGAACCCCCTTCATGCAGACTGAAGGTGAAAATATAAAACCATATATCTTGAAGCACGGCTGTTTCCGCTTTGTCTTCCATTCTCCAAAGGAACATGACCATGTGTGTGAGCCTGTGGCCCCACACACTCCTGCCACTGTTTGGCAGAGAGGGGGAGTGTTATTGTCCTGTTTGTGAGGGCCCCCCCTCATGGTACCTGTGAGAAACAAGACGCTTTGGTCTAATCTACCTGGGCTCTTTGTGCCTTACAGTCTTCATTATTTCCCCCTGGCTCTTTCAGGGTAACAACCACTGTCCTCCCAGATTAATTCATCAAAATGTGTCTTAACCTGGCTTCACTGTCTCAGTGAAAAATGAGAGAGAGTAAGAGAGCAGGAGAATGTAACCTTTTAGTTGTGATTAGGAAAGGCTGGAGAAAATGAGAGGAGGGTGAAATTAGAGGCAAATGTACCAAGCAGCAACTGGCTGCGCATCCTGATGTGTTAGGAAAGCTGTTGCTGAAATTAACATTTGAATCATTTGCTGCCGCCTTTCAAAGTCAAATTCCCTTCTGCATGCCAGGAAATATCACATAGGCAGGGAACAAATATTTGGAGGAGCCTTCCACAGCTATAAAGATGGGAGAGGAGCTCTAAATGAAAAGAAAGATACCCCGTCTTGTAAGGAAGATGTATTACTTAGCATAATTGAGCATGAAGAGCTGTGTGGTGAAGGAGGGGAGCAAACGGATGATTCAGAGGCAGAAAGTAAATAGCACAGGGGGGTATTTAGTTTATCCTAAACAGCTAGAGGAAGACATGGAATTTCCTAATAATGGCTGTTGGTAAGCATTCAGGCAAGGGTGACCAGGACATTGAACAATGATTGTGCAAAACAGCAGGATCCTCATTAGCAGTCACAGGGAGCCTCAACAACAACAACACTTGTTATCTCATTATCTGAAGGTCTCCAAGCATCTTACAACCCATCTGTACAGCCCCTCTCCACAGCATGACTAAAAAATTAATAAAACACCTTTTTTTTTTTTTGTTTACCTCAAGTGATGTTGGCTTACAAGTGATGTTTGCCAGTGTCATTTTCCTGATGTCACAGATGGATGGTTGAAGTTAAGAGAATGATGTCTTGCATAAACAGTGCTGTCGGGACAGAAATTCAGAGGCCCACTTAGCAGGAGGGTCCTCAAATGCAGCAAGGTTGGTGAACCACATTTGAAGTGTGGTAATATACAGCACCGTCTAAAGGAGTCCCCACATGAAACCATTAAGTTCAGGGTAAAAAAAATTACTTTGCTACACCACTGCCTTGCATAAAAAGCTGCCCTTTGCGCTTCATGTTCCTGCCACTACCATTTCTCCACATCTAAGTACCAGGCCGAAGGCTGTCATTAGTTAAAGTGGATGTCTTGTATACAGGAGCAGGAGGAAAAGACTTTCCTGGGGCAGGCTACAGTATGAGACCCTTCCTTGGAACCAGTGGGTATTCTAGGAAAGAAAATCCATTCCTAGTGTCAGGACAGGGATCCATATGTATGTATCCGTAACAGTAATTATAAAAACACACAGAGAAAGCAAAAGCTACAATGGCCTTGCTACCTATCATAGCATATTTCTGCTAGTAAAGTGTTGTGCATGACTATGAAGCTTTATAAATAATAACACATCCTTATATTCATACATAACCCAGTTGCTGATTGTGTGTTGAATATTCAGCACCCAACAGACGGCCCTTCGTTTCCTCTCTTCAGAATGGAAATGACCAGTTACTAAAGATAAAATATTCATTCCCCTTTCATTCTCTTTTCCCAAAGGCTCTCCTTACAAAATGTGCTTCTGAGAAAAATCCACAATACAATTCGAAAGAACTGTCCTTGCATCAGATGGAACCACATCTTACAAACCAATCTGTGCAACAAAATTCCACTACGCAGCTGGGGAGGGGTAATTTACAGAGAGATGGCAATAGAGGGAGAGTGCTTAACCCCTCTTCCATCCACCTCTTCCCCCTTCCACACAACTGTCACTCAAACCTGCCTCTTCCCAGTGACATTCCAGATGTGTTTGTGAGGGTAAAGACTCATGGAGAATCCTGTTCTGTATGTGCACGTTGTGTTATGACACTGCAAATGTTCCTGGGGTATGGATCCTAGATCATTCATAGCATTCAGTGGGAGAGGGGGAGCCAGGTGAATAGGCCTTGCCTTGGTGAAGAGGTAGGACATTTTCACACATTACCTTTCAGCTGCTTTTGAGTCTTTAATGTGATTTGCATCTATGTATTACTGTTAATAGGGGATAGTGAACTCTGGAGAAGCATTTGTAATACAAATTAGATTCTCACCTGTTCAGGACTGATGTGATGTCTGCATATAGATAGGTGATGTATAGCTGTGGTGTATGTATATAGAGATGCGGGTGGCGCTGTGGTCTAAACCACTGAGCCTCTTGGGCTTGCAATCAGAAGGTCGGCGGTACGAATCTGTGCAATGGTGGTGAGCTCCCATTGCTCTGTCCCAGCTTCTGCCAACCTAGCAGTTCGAAAGCACACTAGTGCAAGTAGATAAATAGATGTATAACCTGCTGTTGAAGTGGAGTACACTAGATGAGACAGTTAAATCAGCTATGATTAAATGGGCACAAGACATTGGTTATGACATCATGTTTGCAGACTGGGAACAGTTATGGACCACCGGTATAAAATTCACGGCATGCAATGCCTTAAGAGAAAATATTATAAAAATGATTTATAGGTGGTACATGACCCCCGTCAAGCTTGCAAAAATTTATCATCTGCCCAATAATAAATGTTGGAAATGCAATGCGACTGAAGGTACCTTTTATCACCTTTGGTGGACTTGCCCGAGGATTAAAGCCTTCTGGGAAATGATTTATAATGAAATTAAGAAGGTACTTAAATGTACTTTTCATAAGAAACCAGATGCATTTCTCCTGGGCATGGTCGGCCAATTGGTGTCAAGGAAGGATAGGACGTTTTTTATGTATGCTACCACAGCAGCAAGGATTCTTTTAGCAAAGTATTGGAAGACACAAGAACTACCCACACTGGAAGAATGGCAGTCGAAGGTGATTGACTACATGGGATTGGCGGAGATGATGGGCAGAATCCGTGACCAAGAAAAAGGGACAGTGGAAGAAAACTGGAAGAAATTTAAAGTATATCTCAAGAACTGTTGTAAAATTAATGAGTGCTAAAATGTCAAGGGAAAGGAGAAAATATAGAATGACAGCTGTAATTGACTAAGTATGAGAAGAAGCTAAAAAAAAAGAAAATGAGCAATTAGTTAATTGGAGTGAGGGGTTGTTGAATAAATTTTAAAACAGGGATGCAGAAAAGGGGAGGTAAGGGGAAGTCTGGGAAGCAAGGTCTATGAAAAAGAGGTGTTGAAATTATACATGTTTATATGTTTTGTTTGTCTATGTATTGTGTGTTGTTTTGTTCTTTAATTTGTGTTGCAAAATCAATAAAAATTATTATAAAAAAAAAGATAAATAGGTACCACTGCGGCAGGAAGGTTCTTCAGGGGCTTGCAGTTCTTAAACCTTTTGTTAAATTATGGGAATCTTTTGTGAGTCATCTGGAGAACAGAGCCAAGGGATGGACTGCAAGTGAACTCAGCGCCCCCTACTGGCCATGCCCATGGATTACTGCATGGTGTCAGAAGTGGGTTGCTCTCCAAGTTTTGCTACCAGCTGCTTGTTTGCCAGACACAGAGGGAGAGGCAGGTGAAGAAGCAGGTTGAAATGGTGAAGAGGAGGAGAAGGTCCATGGGTCTCTTATCAGCAGGCCCTCGTCTGGGAACACTGGCCCTGGCAGGTGCCCTGCTATGCCAACTCTTGATGCTGGCTTGGCTCACCTCACAAAGCACACACACACACATACACCGGGTTTTCTGGGTCCACAGCCCTGTATTGACAGGAAAAGACCTGAGCATTTCCAATCTTTCTCTGAGCTATGCTTTACAGTGGTACCTCTGGTTACGTACTTAATTCGTTCCGGAGGTCCGTTCTTAACCTAAAACCGTTCTTAACCTGAAGCACCACTTTAGCTAATGGGGCCTCCTGCTGCTGCCATGCCACCGGAGCACAATTTCTGTTCTCATCCTGAAGCAAAGTTCTTAACCTGAGGTAATATTTCTGCGTTAGCGGAGTCTGTAACCTGAAGCGTATGTAACCTGAAGCGTATGTAACCTGAAGTGTATGTAACCCGAGGTACCACTGTACTGGGAGCAGAGAATAGTGCTATAACCTAGCAGCAACAAAAACTGAAGGGGAATCAAGAGAATTATATAATTGCTGTGATGTTATGAAGCATTGCACGGCGGGTGGGGGGAGGCATTACTTTTAGGTAACAAAATCCCCAATTAAGCAGCTCCAGCAAACAAGACATCCTTAGGGAGTGTGAAAGTCTCAGGCAAGACATAATTCTGAAGGCAGGACAGGTGAAGGACATCAAAAGCCTGGAGGAGACACAGAGAAAGACGCTATTCTCTCTCATCCAAGGCATGTTGTTAAGTATCTGCCTTTATGTGTCTCCTGCTCCTCTTGGCGTTCTAAAGCGTATCTGAAAAAAATCATTCTCCACATTCCCGAAGTGCAGTCACCTCTGGAGGAAGAACCTGGTATTTTAACTCAGCACAAAGTGAAAAGAGATTTCTCCACGCAGCCTAGACATCCAGATGAATCTGGAAAAGAAGGAAGCACAATTCAACAAGCTACCAATAACGACTGAGGCTGAACTCCTGGATAGCCTTCATCACAAGTAAATTCTCACTATACTTACTGCTAAGTAAGCATGCATGTGTGATAGGAATTTTATGGTCTTAGATATATGGCAACGTTCATAACCACACGTACTGTACATAGATCAGCACAGGAAAGCCAACCTGGAACCATTTTGATTCCTAAACTGAGCAAATGTTTCTCTGCATGGTCAAAATGGAAAAGCCTCCCCATTGTCTCTTCCTTCACAAATCCTGTCTTAATCTGTGTTTGAATAAGGGTGTGAGCCTTATCATTACAAGACTGCCCAGGCTCCCCAAGAAATCCAATCAAGTAACCTGCCAGACAGGAAATAAACAAAGCGACAGGAGATAAACTGTGACAAGAGAAAAACAACATTTAAATTTCTGTGATGTAGGTGGGATGTATCTGAGGGGTGGTCTTAGGTTACACCCCTTCTGTGATGTATGCATAATGTTTCTGGGGGTGGTCTTGATCTACAGAATGGGAATTTCAAAAGTCTTTATAAACCCTTGCACAGCATTGTTCTGGGTCCTCTTCCTCTCCTGCATGTGAGGGGAGCACCCTGTTGCAACAGATCAATAAAGATCAAGCTTACTAGCTGCTTTGTTTCTCAATATTCTCTGGTTGGCCTCTGTTATTTTCTCCTACCAATAGGGAACCTATGTAAGGACTCTATATGGGCTCTTGGATACCCCATAAGGGAAAAGGGCATATTTTTATTTACAACACATGGGATCATTTGAGAGCACATCTGTAACAAAAGTCATATTTCCTCTGGGGAGACTGCCAATGCATGACATTTGAAATCACAGGGCCATCAGCATCATACACTGCAGTACCCAAATTAGCTCTGGGGCCCTCCAGACTGCTGCTTTTTGTGGGTGTATTCTGATCCTAAACCTCTGCTGCCTTGTGGCTCTATACTCATTTGTGAGAAAGGCTTTGGGAATAAACCCCAAGGAGATATCCATACCCCACTGACTTGTGAGGCGTCTTTGGGAAAAGAAAAGGCCAAGAAGTAAACCCTCTACAAATCCAGAATGGAGTCCTTAAGACTGAATCTGTATCATGTGGTTGGTAGAAACTCTCCAGGGAATCAGGGAAAAACTTCTGCAGCCTTGCTGAGTTTTTGTTTTGTTTTTTTAATGGACCATCCAGGGATGGAAACTGTTACCAGGGGCAGACTTTGATAATTTTTGGTAACATGGCTTCTTGAGCGAGGCCAAAATTTGGCCCGCCAAACATAGTTGTACCCAAGGGGGAAAGCTGTCATCCCAAATCAAGTAAATAAATAAAAATACTTAACTCCACCCCCATCATCCAGCCCGGACACTGAGGTCCAGCACCGAGGGCCTTCTGGCAGTTCCCTCGCTGCAAGAAGTGAGGATACAGGGAACCAGGCAGAGGGCCTTCTCGGTAGTGGCACCCACCCTGTGGAACACCCTCCCAACAGATGTCAAGGCAATAAACAACTACTTTACGTTTAAAAGACAACTGAAGGGGGCCCTGTTTAGGGAAGTTTTTAATGTCTGATGTTGTACCGTTTTTAATATTCAGTTGGAAGCCGCCCAGAGTGGCTGGGGAAACCCAGCCAGATGGGCGGGGTATAAATAATAAATCATTATTATTATTATCACATCACAGATAGCTTGGTTCTGCCCCCTAACATAAATCCTGCCCCCTAGGGTTGCCAGACCCGAGCTCAAGCCTGAACCTGAGCCATCTGTGAACACAATTTTTTTAACTCCCCCTCAAAAAAAAAACCACAAACCCCGGATATTTGCTTACAATTGTAAAAAAATCCACCCAGTTGGGCATGTAGTTCCCTCCAAACAGGACATGTTTGGGATTTCCTGGACGTATGGCAACCAGCCAGTGTGGTGTAGTGGTTAAGAGCAGTAGTCCCGTAGTCTGGTGAACCAGGTTCGCTTCCCTGCTCCTCCACACGCAGCTGCTGGGTGACCTTGGGCCAGTCACACTTCTCTGAAGTCTCTCAGCCCCACTCACCTCACAGAGTGTTTGTTGCGGGGGAGGAAGGGAAAGGAGAATGTTAGCCGCTTTGAGACTCCTTCGGGTGGTGATAAAGCGGGATATCAAATTCAAACTCTTCTTCTTCATATACCCCCTCCCAACATAAATCCTGGCTATGCTCATGCCCCCAAATGGATCTTCTCAATTACGGATCTTCTCAATTTTGTGCCCACTTAGCTCAGCGCCCTAAGCGGGGGAACCGCCCTAAATCCAGTTCTGCTTTGACCTTCTGCATGTATAGCTTCTGCTCTACTACTGAGCAACAACCCCTCACTAGAGGGACTGAATAGGAATAGCACCTAAACGTCTTAACTGGAGCTCTGAAGATGAAAACTGTCAAAAACCCAAAGCAAGATGGGTTGGACCCAGGTTGGACCATCTTCTGAAAGAGGATGAAACAAGACTCAGCCTTTCAGGGACTAGAAATTGATGGCTGACAATATCCAGGGAAGCCAGAAGATGGCAGTGCTGAATAAGCAAAAAAAAAATCCACTAGAGGCACCCCCCCTCCCCACCAGGAGGCAGTTTTCTGAGTTACATATGTAGATGCTGAATGTATTATGGACTGCTTCAATCATAAAATGTCTCCTACACATGAACATAGGGAAGCTGTGTCGAGTTCTGGACACAATCATGTGTGAATAGTTCACAGGGGTAGACCTTATCATCCGCGCCTGGATAACTTCTTTTCTTCCCATGTTATGAAACAGACAGGTACCTTTCAGTCCACTCACATTCACATGTTATGAACTTCAAAATGTATTCAGTCTTGGGCATCTTTTTCTCTTTTCAGTGTTGACACCTCGTATTTATGGAATGCCCTCCCTCAGGAAGTACATACAGTTATTTGTAAAAGTTTGCTATAAGCATTGTTATATTTATTTGAAATGTAGGGGTTTTTTGTGTGTTGTTACATTTGCTTTTGTTTTGCTGTGTCGTTATGAATTTGTTTTTGTAGTGTTTGAAATGCCTTCCTCTTTTATTCTTTGTAAGGCGCTTTGAGCAGTTCTTGGAAACATCAGCAGGAACTCAGCTGAGGATTTCAGGAGAACATTGTTAGGCATCAGGACAAGTCAACTGGTTAAAATAAGCAACTTAGCAGCAGGCAGCATATTCACTTCCCACAATTGCTCCTCGCCTGTTACTGTGAAACTACCTTCCTCAGTGGAAGAAGCAATTACTGTAACTACCTGACAAAAGCTGAGAGGGATCTTATTTTCTCAAACAATTGCTTCTTTTTCCTACTAGAGGAAAATCAGATACATATGCTGATGGAGAGTATAAATATGGATAGAAGTGGTGTATTCAGTGTTTAAAATGTGCAGTTTGCTCAGCCCAATAATATGTCATAAGTCCATTGCTGGCCATTCTGGTTTTTAAAAATTTCAATTTGAATTGTCCACCTTACATACTTCTACAGTACACACCTAGGCAGTTTCGCAAATTTGCAGGAATCACCGTCAGTTCAGTATCATTACTACTCTGCCTCCCCAAGCTCCTCACAGCTCAGCACTTCCTCATGCAAGGTCTGAATATCCCAAAGCTCTTTCTGAGAGAGGTATCCTTCATTGTTTAGAAATGTATTATCTTGGAAGGCTACAAGGTTAACATGTTTTTGCACATTTGTAGCATCTCTTCTCCAAATTCTAGTCTCCCTGGAAATGCTTTTAGATTGAATTATCTTGACTTTCCAGATGTGCCTTATTTCCAAGGCTAGGTTTCGGCTGTTGTGATATTGGCAATGCTGGGTTCTTTTAGTAGCCTTGTTGTTGTTGTCATTGTTCATCAGAATTATGCCTGACCTGTTCTTAGAATGGGATTTTTCCCAATAGCAAGGTGCAACCATTGTTTTCAAGAGCTGGTTGAGGATAATATTCGTAGTAAGAAGGCAGATTTGAAATGATTAGTTGGTACAGCATAGTAATTGATGGCTTTTGCAAGCTGATTATGTCCAGCAAGTTATTCTGTACTAGATAGGACAAGGCAGAGAGCTATTACATGTTCTGTTTCTGATTAATCTTTGCATTTTCTATGAGAGTCTGTATCTTTGGTCTTTGTAATATAGCAGCGAAAAGCTGACCTGCTTTTCACTCCATGCTGATAAGGCGTCATTCACATTTCCTCTCTCTTAAAGCTTTCTGAGCATCCCCCCATACTGGGCTTTGGGTATCCTTGTTTCAGTTATTGATTGATACTGAGTCTGACTTAAATGATTCAGAATCTTGGGGGGCACTTTCAGTTTTATGATGGAAGAAAGACCAGTATAAATATAATGCATGTATCATTTATATGTATGCATGCATGCATACATACATACACCCACCCATCCATAAATGACCTTAGAGTAGTAGCCCATCCTGGAGCAAAGGATCTTCAGAGAGAATCTGCAGCATGAATCCACTGCATTAAAGCATACCAAGAGTTTCAGTGCTATCACTTGAGGACTAAACTGAGAAAAAAATATTTTTAGTGCACTGTATGTGTTAATTGGCTAAGCAATGTGAGGATGTGTGTCATTAGCGACACTTTTGTGACTGACTGCTGTAAAGGATGCAATTATCACTGTCTGTACTTTTCTGCATTTTATTTCCTTGTCACCTCATTTTTTTTTACAACCCCCACTGCAACTCAAGATGAAAGCATGCAGTTGGTGAAGTAGATTGCAAAAGGATGCCCTTGGGAAGAGAGGAGCTGGCAAGAGTGGGGGGCGGGGGGCCCTAATCACAGTCGTTCTGGGCATGTCTGAGTTGGGGGTTGGTGACAGTGCTTTGCTGTAGTTCTGGTCCTATTTGGACAGTCATTTCCAGATGGTGATACTTGGGGCGTGTTCTTTAGCCCCATGAAGCATTCAACATGCACTTCCTCAGGATTAAATTTTATCCCCTATGCTGTTTAGCATATTAGAATCATAGAATCATAGAGTTGGAAGAGACCACAAGGGCCATCGAGTCCAACCCCCTGCCAAGCAGGAAGCACCATCAGAGCACTCCTGACATATGGTTGTCAAGCCTCTGCTTAAAGACCTCCAAAGAAGGAGACTCCACCACACTCCTTGGCAGCAAATTCCACTGTCGAACAGCTCTTACTGTCAGGAAGTTCTTCCTAATTGTAATGAGTGTGAGGGGTTACTTGTGCATAACCTTACTTCAGTTCAGTTATTTTGCTTGCCCAACCATGCTTAGGGTCGGAGCTCGCCCTCCGTGACCTGTTAGTCACTTGCAGAATCCGAGAGTGGGCGTCTCTTGAATCTCTTCCAGCATAGAAGCTGTTTGACCCCGAGTCTCCGCCTATGTTCTCTGCGCGGAACGCGTCTACGCAAGTAAGGGGAAGGCAGGGGCGTCCCAGCGCTCTCTCCACTAGATTCGGGGGAAGGGTCTTGGAGCCCTGTCACCAATTCCTCCATCTCCCTCTCTGCTCTATGGGTGTTGCGTTGAAATCCTTCCCCCCTGCTCGTCCCCTCTCCGGCATCGCTTGGGAGCCCTGCCTCCGTTTCTTGCTCTGATGGCAATTCCCTGACACTAATGTTTAGGGGGAATCTTCTTTCTTGTAGTTTGGATCCATTGCTCCGTGTCCGCTTCTCTGGAGCAGCAGAAAACAACCTTTCTCCCTCCTCTATGTGACATCCTTTTATATATTTGAACATGGCTATCATATCACCCCTTAACCTCCTCTTCTCCAGGCTAAACATGCCCAGCTCCCTTAGCCATTCCTCATATGGCATCATTTCCAGGCCTTTGACCATTTTGGTTGCCCTCCTCTGGACACGTTCCAGTTTGTCAGTGTCCTTCTTGAACTGTGGTGCCCAGAACTGGGCACAGTACTCCAGGTGAGGTCTGACCAGAGCAGAATACAGTGGCACTATTACATCCCTTGATCTAGATGCTATACTCCTATTGACGCAGCCCAGAATTGCATTGGCTTTTTTAGCTGCCGCGTCACACTGTTGGCTCATGTCAAGTTTGTGGTCAACCAAGACTCCTAGATCCTTTTCACATGTACTGCTCTCAAGCCAGGTGTCACCCATCTTGTATTTGTGCCTCTCCTCCCCCCCCCCCCCAAGTGCAATACTTTACATTTCTCCCTGTTAAAATTCATCTTGTTTGTTTTGGCCCAGTTCTCTAATCTGTCAAGGTTGTTTTGAAGTGTGATCCTATCCTCTGGGGTGGTAGCCACCCCTCCCAGTTTGGTGTCATCTGCAAATTTGATCAGGATGCCCTTGAGTCTATCATCCAAGTCGTTGATAAAGATGTTGAATAAGACCGGGCCCAAGACAGAACCCTGTGGCACCCCACTAGTCACTCTTCTCCAGGATGAAGAGGAACCATTGATGAGCACCCTTTGGGTTCGGTCAGTCAGCCAGTTACAAATCCACTGAGTGGTAGCATAGTCAAGACCACATCTACATAAAACCACTGCTGGGGTCATCCCAAGTTTTGGAGCATGGTGTTAACAATATGCTGATGACACACAACTCTACATCTCCTTTACATCTGCAGGCAAGGCAGTCGATGTGCTGGACTGCTGTCTTGCGTTGGTAATGGACTGGATGAGAGCCAACAAACTGAAGCTCAACCCAGATGAGACTGAGGCACTGTTAGTAGGTGGTTCCTAGCACTGGATACGATAGACCTTTATTGTCATTGTCCCATACAGAACAATGAAATTGAAATGGATGGATGGGAGATTGCCTGCTCTGGATGAGGTTACACTCCCTCGTAGCTTGGATCCTTTGTTCAGGTGGCCTTGGTGGCGCAGAGTGCCTTCCATCAGCTTCAGCTGGTGGCGCTATCTCTATCTGCACAGATGCAGTCTAACTTCTGTAGTCTTTGCTCTGGAGAGAGGTTGGACATGGTTGTCTTTAGTTGACTGCAGCAAGATTTGTTGTCGTGTGTGGTGTATGTTTAGATATAAGTCTCCTTGTGTTCATTGCGGTCCAAGTGCCCCAATATGTTGTACTATTAAGAATTTGTGCTGGAGACTCAAATTTCAAGTGATGTTGATCACTTAGATCAACCGTTAATTCACACAAATGAATGCCCTTCAAATATTACAAAAAAAGAGACACTGTACCCCTGGATGGAAATATAGAATGCTTACATTTCCTGTAGCGCAAGAAGTATCACAGAGCTCCTGAGAGAAAGATGTAGAAAAATATTCCAAGGGATGTATAAACCGGTTAAAATCACTGACTGTAAAATGGAGATTCTGTTTGACCAGTCAGTTATGTACTTTGCTCTCTCTCTCTCTCTGAAATCACTGGGCTTAATTTTCCAGGATGTGTTGTGCTGGAACAGATTCCTTTATGATTTAAAAACCAAGGAAGACCCCACCTCATGAGGCAATTGCACTGACATGAAGAAAGGTCAATATTTTGATTAAGGGGGTTAGATCTGGAATCAAAGGCAGACACCAAACATGGAACCCAAGGGTGCCATTCTTACACAGCTACTCTTCCCAGCCATGCTGTTCTTTAACAATTGATTTGTATTTATGAATATTTTATATAGGAGGCTGGGGCGCAGATGTGGAGCCTAAGTGGTATGCAATATTTTATTATTGTTGATTCTTTTTTAAACTGATGCAGTTTGGGGAATTAGTGATGTGTTATGCTTACAGTAACAGGCAAAAGCAATCAATAAATGTGATTTGGCAATATAGGATTCTGTATCTGAAACGAACAGGGAGTTTGGGGCTATAGAACAGACTAGCCAGGCAAAAAAAGCCACAAACACAGCATCTGTGAATCTTCTTCTTAGTAACATCCCAATCCTATCCCAACTAGGGGCCTTCCAGACTGCAACTCTGATCAGTCCCTGCTGTGCTTATATAGAGCTGAAATAAATGAATCTAGCAGGGCCTGATCTGGCCTGGGACCAGGATGTTTTGATCTTGTTCAGGTGGTTTTGTTTACTCAAGACAGCTAAGGAGGAGGGATGCACTTAGGAATGAGGACAAAGGAAGCACAAGCTGAGTCATGCTATGACTCATCAGATTTAAAGACTTGATTCTCTTCTATAACTCTTCTTACGATTCAGCTGAGCCATCTAGTTTTACCATTTAGTAGGATAAACTGGTACCAGCAGTTTCCAGGCAGATGATGGACTTCAAGTCGTTCACAGTGTGCACCAGATAGATTAGGCACTGGATTCCTCCTTTAGAACAAAGTACCTTGACAGATCATTGCCTCCAACTCACCTGATGCTGAACAACAGCTGCGGGGAACCTCTGCTCCAACAGGTCTAATTGGGCCTGCCAGTCTTCTCCATTTGGTCCATGGTGGCAAACAGTGCCCACCTGCCATTTACCTGCTGTCATATGACATCAGGTGGGGGACAGTTAAAGGATTATCTAAGCAAGCCGGTGCTAATTGGAGATAAGTTCTCTTCCTGCTCTTTATGCTGTGAACTGGCCTGGGATCTACAGATGAGAGGTGGTATATAAACTGAATAAATAATAGCAACAATGATAAAGGCAGCCTTCCTCCCCACTCTAGTACTTGGTAGCAGTAGAAATACTGCCTTTTACTCTTAAAGACTAGGCCAAAGGATCTCTGATCTGAGTACTAAGCTTTATCATTGGAGATAACCCCTCTGCCTGCTCACAGAGGGGTTATCTCCAGTTTTAGTGCTGTAGTGCTTACTGTCAAGATGGGAAGATAAAACCCCTATCTAAAGAACCCACAGAGGGATCTTTCCCTGCCACCGCCACCAGCAATGGAGGGGTGGTTTTGCCCGTGTGCCTGTGTGCCTGCATCATATCTGGTGTGCAAGAGTTTATATGACTGTGTGCATGTGTGTGTGTGTCTGTAAAGGAGAGTGCTGTGTGCCCTGTGCTTGTGTGTTCCTGACAATGAGGGGAAATCAAGGTGCATCCATTTGTGAGGTGGGGGGGTTGCTTTGTGGTTTTTGCCCCCGCCTACTTTTGTCATATCCACCAAAGCAATGTGGCCTTCTGTAAGGTTGGGCAAATTCCAATTCATCACTCATGCTGAAATTGATTCTTCACCCCTGCTGTACAGTTTCTTCATTCAGCCAGCACCTGTACACACGAACTCTAGATGTATTCAAATCATTTAATTGCAATTACTTCACAAGTTACATAACTTGTGCTGAAGGATGAACTGCCTGATAAAGATGGTATCTGCAGGAGGCCCTCCTTTAAAAAAACACGAAATCATAGAATTGTAGAGTTGGAAAGGATCCCGAGGATCACGCAGGAATCTTAACTATTATTAAGTAGCATATTAACTAGATAATTCTCTGTAAATAACTCTGCAGAGAGCCACAGCAAGTCAGAGTAAACAGTACTGGACTACACTCTGACAAATAGCCTGACTTATAGGAGCCAACTCCTAGGGGCCGAGGTTCCTTCGTCTCCCCCCCTCCTCACTGCCAAAAAAATATCAACATCCCTGAAGTTGAGGGGCATTGCCATTCCAACGGGGTGTGTGCACCGCTTCTTGTGATCGATTATGTGGGGTGTACCAACTTCAATAAAATGGCAGGGGGCAGGTAAGCCACACCCCTTCTCTTGTGGGGCCCAATTAGTGCCATTGCCTTCCATTAAGAGTTTGGGTGTAATCCTACAGCTAAGGCGACATTTTTCCATCTTCGCCACATTAAGCAGTTGGTCCCTTACCTTTCCCACCCCGATCTGGCCACAGTGATCCATGCGACAGTCACCTCCAGGCTTGACTACTGTAATTCGCTCTACGCGGGGCTGCCCTTGAAACTGTCCCAGAAACTCCAGCGGGTGCAGAATGCTGCAGCGAGGCTCCTCACAGGGTCCCTGCCATGGGAGCATATTCACCCAGTGCTTTACAAGTTGCACTGGCTCCTGGTGGAGTATAGGGTCAGGTTCAAGGTGCTGGTTTTGCCCTTTAAAGCCCTTTGTGGCTTAGGGCCCTCGTATTTACGGGACTGCCTCTCCTGGTATGCCCCGCAGAGGACCTTAAGGTCCATGAATAACCATAGCTTAGAGGTCCCAGGCCCTAAGGAAGTCAGACTATCCTCCACCAGGGCCAGGGCCTTTTCAGTAATGGCTCCGACCTGGTGGAATGCTGTGAACCATGAGACTAGGGCCCTTCAGGATTTAACCTTCTTCCGCCAGGCCTGTAAGACAGAGCTATTCTGCCTGGCCTTTAATTTGAATTCAGCCTGATCTTTTATTTCCCTTCTCTTCCCTCCCCCTCCCCTTTTATGAAGATTACTCGCTCTGAGACCCCACAGCTAATTCTCCCCTGGCCTCCTCGCTGGCCCAACTAGGATTAACTCAGCCAGCTAGCCCTGGTGACTCTCTTATGTTTATTGGATGGAATTCCCCAAAATGATTTTCGAACTTTGAATTTTATTGTCATTCATGCTTTTATACTGTATTTCACGCTGCTTCTATGTTGTATTGCAATTAAGTGTTTTAAATTTTTTTCTGAACCTGGAAGGGTGGGGTATAAATATTATTATTATTATTATTATTATTATTATTATTATTATTATTATTATTATTATTAACTTGCTATAACTACGTAAAAAAATCAGCTGATGATGCTCCCCCAACCGCTGCACTTCCGGGACAGAGAAAGGTGCACCTGTTGGGCTACAGCCTGCAACGCGAAAACCCCAGAGCAGGATCGCTGATAGGTTGCGAGCTACCCTCGTGAAGGGACCGACCCCTTGCCGCCGGATTAGCTCGGCAACTTGCAGAGAGTCCCTTCCCCGGGCATGCAACTCGGGAGCAAAGCGAGGGCCAAGGCGCGCATTCGCCGCCGCCGCGTTGCAGGAGGGCAGGGCGGAGGCGGAACGGGAAGATCCCTTGCTGCCCGCTGCTGGCGGCTCTTGCCTTCTCCCTCGTGGGAAGCCCGTCCTCTTCCTTCGAGCCAGAGCTCCAGGCGCGGAGACCCCCGCTCGAAGAGAGGGGAGGCCGGGCTGGCGCGCCACCGTGGCCACGCCAGGATGCAGCTGCGCGGTCACGGCGCGCCGAGCGAACCCGGGAGGGGATGTGGGTGGGGCAGAGACCGGGTTTCTCTGCTCCAGTTCCTGAACGGCGCGAGTAGCCCTTTGCACTGATTCGGGAATTTAGCGACGGCCCCTTGCCTGGCGAAAAGTGGGTTTGTTATGGTCTCTCGCTGGGCGCCTGGAAGAGCCTGACGCTGCAAACCGGAGGAGGTCTCCCCGAGCAAGTGTGCCGTTGATCTGGAGAGGGGAGACGCCGGGAAAAGCTGGCCCCAAAAAGTGTCTCCGGCGACCGTCCTTCGGGAAAGCGTCCTTCGATTTCACGCCGGAGCAGGCGGGAGGGGAAAGCAGGATCTCGGCTACCTTTTTTTTTCAGGTAGGGGAGCAATTCTTTTGCAGCATGGTCCTTTCTATTTTTTTGCACGACTTCTGTGACCGGGGGACTGCAGCGTCTCGTGAAGATGCGCGCAGAGCAGCCCGCCTCGGGTGGTGGAGATCCCAGAGGGGTTGGAGGAAGAAGGGGAGGGTTGTGTGCGCATATATTTCCAAATCACGAGACAGGAATGGCTTGGGAGGCCGTCAGGATCCGTAGGAAACCACCACCACCCACCTAAGCTAGCCATAGGGATGTGTGTTCTCCTTAGGGTCCGCGTTGCTGTGGCGAGAGATCCCGTGGGAAAGGAGAGGAGGGGCTTTGCACTGGGGGCGGGGGTGGTTTGTCTGCCTGCAATGATCTGAGGAGCAGACTGGGGGAATCTCCTTTGCTCGCGGACCCTGCTTAGGCTGGCAAGCCGCGGCGAAGATGGGGTTGTAGTTGTAGGGTAGGAAGCCTGAAGAAAACCCCAACCAAAGAGTAGGGCCTTTGGGCCTTGTTTTTGGTCTGGTGGCGACATCTGTACAGCCACAGTCGGAAACAGGATGGGCACCACAGAAAGGGCATGGAAATAAAAGCAGCTTCAGAAAGGAAAGAGATGCACATGTGTATGGTTTTAAAATAAAATAAAATGTGAGTGGGCCTAGATGCTCCTTTATTGGAATTGTGGGGTTAGCCTTGTGCTGACTATTGATGAAAGAATGAAAACCTTGCCACTTGCATAAGTTTGGCAGAGTGATCTTAAACTACAATTACTAAATGGTAATAGATTCTGTGCCAGCTGTCTACATATTTATGAGGCACCTGTGCTGAAATTTGAGGCTTAAAGCTGCAGTCCTACGTACCTGGGAGAACGTCCAATTTAACTCAGTGGGACATACTTCTGAATAAATGGCTTACACCCAAATATCTGAAAGAATGCCGCCTCTGTGGGTGTCAAGATCAGCAGTGGGGGCGGGTTGGGGGCACTGCCCTCAGGTGTTTGGGGTGTCGGCCCAGGAGAGCATTCTCGGTGGCAACCCCTAAATTATGGAATTTCCTCCCCAGATTGATGCGACCAGTGCCTTCATTATGTAGGTTGCAAGAAGATGCACCTCTTACCCTGGCCTTTTGACTCCTGGTGTGTGTGTGTGTGTGTGTGTGTGTGTGAGAGAGAGAGAGAGAGAGAGAGAGAGAGAGATACACTTTAAGACCTACTGCATTCTTTTGACTGTACAGTAATTTGTTTTGAACTGTTTTTAATATTTAATTTTAAAATTGCTGCAAACCATCCTGGGATGGATAAGAAATCTAATGAGTAATAAAATAAATAAAGACAACAAGATGTATAGAATTGTACTGTAAGCCTCAGGTACTATTTTGAAGGCATTGACTCAGCCCTGGAGTATATTAGCTAGTGATAGAAAGGGCAATACCGAGTACATTTCTGTCACAAACAGCTAAGTTTCCCCATGTTAGGAAAGGCAAGGCTTCCAATTTACAGACTATCCCTTATAGGCAGGCCTGATCATCACCATCTCCTTTTTCCTCTCTTTAAAAAAGAAAGTAAGCACTGACAGAGGCCTAGTTGGGTGTCACCATTTTTGACTGCAGGTGTTGGGCTTGCACAATTGAGTGCTCCTCCCTTCAGAAACAAAAAGCATCTCAGAGGGAAAAGACTCAAATAGAAGCCTTCTCCATGACTTCTAGTTTTTTGTATGGATGGATTTTTTAATTTTTTTGGTATGGAAGAACAATCCAACCTGTGAGATCCTCACCTGCCCTCTGTGGTGGTACAGCTCAGACACAAGTTTACCATAATGGGAAGAATTTGACAAATCTATACCTAATCTTGAAGCATAACTATTACTGCACTAGTTGGGCTGCAATATGATCTAGGACCTTTGCTTTTATATGCTGATTTTTTTAAAAAATGCCCTGACCCATAGGAGAACTCCCAAATGATGAATTGGGATCTCCTGCCAGCTGTGGAAACTTTGGGATGGTAGGCTGTGATCCAGGAATTTTCATTTCAGGGACAGTGGTGGGAAGTTAGTTCAGTACGAAGATAAAATTTTCACAGTGGTGACCTATAAAAGGAATTTTCAAAACCCACTTTTCAGAGCACGTAACACCCCACTGTACTATGCTTATAATACCTGGAACACATAGGAACCTATCTTATATCAAACCAGGCTATTTGTCTCTGTAGCTCAGTATTGCCTTTTTAATGGATATTCACAGGTGCTTTAGTTGAGATTCCTGCATTTCAAGGGGTGTGTGGATTAGATTGCCCTTGGGAGTCTCATCCAACTCTATGATTCTATAATCATGCGGACACATAATGCATTTTTGAGGGAGTCCTGTGGGCTTCCCTGCCTCTGTTCACTTCTCTCCCTCAAATCACACACACATCTGAGAGACAGAAAAAGAGAAAGCACATGAACACATATTTCACTTTTCCAGGAGATCGGGGTAAAAGTCAAATCTGAGCCTTAAAAGAACATGAGAGCTGAAAGAGGAAGTAGGGAAGAGTGCCACTCTTGCAGCTTCTTCCAGCAACTCTATGTACTTTTCAAGGGAGAAAAAGGTAACAACCCTCATCACCTCACAACCAAGAGAGCAGCGAAGGGGAGGGTCCCTCAGAGACTCTGTAAGAGTCAGGAGAAGGTGTCAAGGGTGCATCTGCATGCTCACAAGCACAGTGTTGGTGACCCCTGGCCTGCTCTGACTGGCCGTTCCTCTACAACAGCTTAGGCAACATTCAGCCCTCCAGGTGTTTTGGCCTACAACTCCCATGATCCCTAGCTAGCAGGACCAGTGGTCAGGGATGATGGGAATTGTAGTCCAAAATGTCTGGAGGGCCAAAGGTTGCCTATGCCTGCTCTACAAGGAGTGAGGCAGGAGTCCTTTCCATCTTTTAAACTGGAGAAGCCAAGGATTGAAGTTGAGACTTTCTGCTGATGCTCAGCTATTGATCTACGGCTTTGCCCCTACGATCACCCTGTTGTTCATAACTTCTATATCCTTGTATGACGACACTAATCATGAGTGCTTTGTGAATGAATTCTATGACTGCTGGAACGGGAGTAGCTTCTGCACTGGGGCTGATGAGCTAATCAGAAACACAGAGACCATAAAAACTGCTGAGCTCCTTTATAGTTTGCTTGTATAGGGAGTCGGTACTCTCAGAATGTCCGTATATTTTCTCCTGCTGAAGCTTTTTCTAAACTCTTTGGTGATGTTTGGCCTCTTCCTCACACCCACACCTCTTTAGGAATCCATTGAAGTGAACTACGTGGCACCTGCCTCTTTTTATCACTGCCCTTTATTCTGGGCCTGTATTTATTATCGCACCAAGTGCATGAACCTTCCTGGAAGCAGAGGAGGGCGTGTCTTGAATACACATCTCAGTCTACTGCAGTGCCGTAACCGGTGGCTGCTGGGAAGCTTGGTTCAAGCCACTGCTACCCACCATGGCTTCTGAGATGCTCCTTGCATAGTGTCAGTCGGCTCGCCGTAGCCACCAGGATTAGAAATTTCCTCTTTTCTAAAATGGAAACTACAATTCTCCACTTGTTCTGGGATACAACATGGGTGTTTAAAGATATGTATGTTTGTAGGAAACCATGGCACACCAACAGTGAACACAGTTGCTTTCCAGAGTGGTCCTGCTTAAACTCCAGGCCCCTGGGAAATCTGTGAAATGATGTATAATGAACTGAATAAAATGTTTAAAATAACTTTAATTAAAAAAAAAACACAACAGGAGCTTTTCTGTTAGGGATAGTGAATATAGAGATTCCGAAGGACCCTAAAAATTTGTTCATGTATACCACAACTGCAGCCAGAATGGTGTTTGCCCAGAGGTGGAAAGAAGATGTTATACCAGCTAAGGAAGTATGGCTGATTAAATTGATGGATTGTGCCAAAATGGCAAAACTGACAGGTGTAATAAGAAACCAAGAGGGATTTTTTTTTTAAAAAAAAAAAAAAAGAAGAGTAAGGAAAATTTGTAGCATATTTGAAAAATTCTGGCATACAAGCAAGTTCATTAGCAATTAAAAATGTACTAAGATAAATGGAAGAATAACTTTAAAAAGTGGAATAAAGTGGAAAATTCAATGTTAATTTAAATTAGAAAAGGAATCACAAAAGGGGGTGGGGGGGAGGGAAGTAAAATATTCAGTTGTATTGGAGGTATGTGTTTGTAAGGTGTGTATTTGTCAACTTGTGAAAAACTGAAAATAAAATTTATATAAAAAATAAATAAACAAACTCCAGGCCCCTGGGGTGAAGTTCAGGGCGGGAAAATCCTCTCCTACAAATAGGGTGTAGCAATCCAATTTTGCCTCCCCCGTACTACCTTGAAGGAATCTGTATTTCAGCGACGTGAGATTCTTGCTTGTTTCTGATTTGCAGTGAAAGAGAAGTGGCCGTAAATCACAATAAAAGCGACAAGAGGGATGCAGATGCCTGGGAATGCTGGCGCTGCAGGGTATGACGGGTTATATTGGTGCATTGTTGCCCAGCAGCATCTCTCGATGCCATGGCAACATTATTGGTGGGCAATATACACTGTTTTTCTGGCCGGATGGTAAACAGATGGGAGGGGGGAGTTGTTGGAAGAGCTCGCAGAAAGGGTGTGTTGTAACTGGATGTTGAGCAAAGACGTGGTCATCTAAATTCTGGATTAGCAAGCAGTTATCTCTTTACTTTCTTTATTAACGTACAGTGGTACCTCGAGTTGCAAACGCCTCAGGTTACAAACGCTTCAGGTTACAAACTCCGTCAACCTGGAAGAGTTACCTCGAGTTGAGAACTTTGCCCCAGGATGAGAACGGAAATCGTGTGCTGGCGGCGCAGCGGCAGCAAGAGGCCCCATTAGCAAAAGCACGCCTCTAGTTAAGAACAGTTTCAGGTTAAGAAACAGGTTAAGACCTCCAAAACGAATTAAATTCGTAACTAGTGGTACCACTGTACTTCTAAGGTGTGTGGCAGCAGGTCAGTTCCTGTCCTGCTATATCTATCAAAGGCTTCATTTTTAAAAGCGTTGGTAGGGTTTGTTCCTGTCATGTTCTTAGCACTTTGTAGCGTTCTGCTAAAATGTACCATCGCCACGTGAGTAACAGGTGCACACACATCCTCAAAGCTGTTGTGGTGGCAGTCTATTACTACAAGTTAAGAAATTTAGGCCATGTCACCTTGCAGATGGGAAAGTCAGTTAACAGGAGAGTGCCTCCTTTTGGAAATCTATTGCCATGTTTGACATACTGCTCCTCTAGGAATATGCTTGCTTGGGAGAGAAGTTGGCCAGTGGTGTAGTGGTCCGGGTTTGCAGGGGACCTGTTCCTATTCAGCAGCAGGGTCCCTGTCTCCGGTATCCAAAGCTACAAGGTGCTTCAGTTTCAAGAGAATGGTATGCAGGTTCTGCTGTGCACAACGGAACTTTATGAAAAATGCAGTTTAAGTTCCTCTGAAAGAAGATATTGCAGCACTGCAAATCATTTGCCCATGTATGTGTGCAGAAAACAGTAGATCTGGCTGAAAGGCTAGATCTGTATTGATTGGTGCAATGCACCCCCAATATTTATTATTGTGTAATTATAATTTTATTGTATAATCTTAGAAGTGGCAAGACTGTGAAGGGACATGGCTGTAACTATCATGAAGGGATTTTGCCAGTACACTACTGCTGAATCCAGACTGCTGGTGTTGCAGTGCATGGGAGTGTAATAATATTCAGATGTCTGCCACAGACCTACTGGTCTCCTGTGCTTTTTCATAGCCACAAGAAGTTGATAGATTGGAACTGTCATCTCTTTTATTTAGGTCTTCAGGCCCTGGAGCTGCTTCGAGCTGTTCCTAGCCTGGTCGGAACACATCCTAAAAGCTTGCGAATGAGGCAGGCTGTTTTGTGGTGGTGGTGGAGCTAGGATTTGAGCAGGGTTATGGGAGCCACCCTCCTTTTCATAGCAGCAGACTGTTTGGCAGGCAGCAACCGCAGCTCAACAGTAGAATTGTAGAGTTGGAAGGGACCACAAGGGTCATCTAGTCCAACCCCCTGCAATGCAGGAATCTTTTGCCCTATGTGGTGCTCAAACCCACAACTCTCAGACTAAGAGTCTCATGCTGTCCCCACTGAGCTATCCCAGGCCCAGAACACTTGCTTTGAATGCAGGTCGCAGGTTCAATCCTTGGCACCTCCAGTAAAAAGGATCAGCTAGGCTGGGGTGGGAGAAACCTTTTCAAAAGACCCTGGAAAGCCACTGCCGGTCTGAGTAGACGGGGCTGAGCTTGCTAGATCAGTGGGCAGGTAGTATAAGCTACCAGTTTAATTCATACAACAGAGTAGAAAAGAATTGCATTGGAGCTGTGCATTTCTTAATTTGCCCATCCTGCCCCTCACCTTTGTCAAAGCTAGGACTTCAGCTCCAGCATTCCTGCTTAGAAGTGGAGATTAGTTCCTTTGCTGTAAAAGAATAAATATCCTCTTCCCTCAGGTTTTCACTTGGGAGGCTCAATCAGATTTACAGTGTTGTGCAGACTAAAGCAGGGCCACAGACCCACATGCCTTTTCTTTGAGCATACAGAATTATGCATTATTCCAGTGATATTGTTTTTCCTCCTCTCCTCTCCTTAGCAAGGGGAGGAGGAAGCCAAGTTTGAAAATGGTCTGTCAATGTTTGTGGTTATTGTAAATTGCTGCAAAATAAGCCTCGTTGCGACTATTTTCACTGTGGATTGACTATGGCATGTTTTAAAATGGGAGCTGTAGTTTTTCACATGGACACAGACACAGTTGTTTCACAACAAATGCCTATCTTGATCCTTTAATCCTGTTTCAATCAAACTGTAAAAAGCGGAGGAAATGCTTGTTTTGGCAGGAGGATATTTCTGTCCATAATAACTGGCTTTGTTGTTACCACACTAAGAGACATCAGTTGCCCAAGACTATGTGATTGGATGGGCGCCAGGAGCCAAACATTCCTCTAGGCTCTAGGGTAAGGGTTGTGACTCGGTAGTAAAGCCACATGCTTTATATGCAAAAGGTCCCGGGTTTAGTCCTTGGCACCTCCAGGAAGGGCTGGGGGAGACTCCTGAATCCCGAAGAGCCACTGTTGGTCCACATATACAGTGTTAAATTAGATAGATTAAAGGACTGAGTGGCTCAGCTTCTTCCTGTATCTTCCTATGTTCCCAGGAGCCAAATGTACCTGCTGTGGCTGGATCAGACCAAACAGCAGCCAGCTGAAGCACACAAACTGGGAATGTGGACGTTGATGTTGTCCTTTTGTTTGCCGCCAGAATCTGGTCTTCAGAAGCGTGCAGTGTGATTGCAAACCCAAGATTTTTCAGGGGAGCTGAGCATGACTCTTGGCCACTTGAGAAAAGCTGTGCATTCGTAGATCAGGGGGCTAACTGAGCCGGCGAGCTCTGATAGATTGCCTGTCCCTTGGAAAGGAAGTTTGCTTACCACTTAGGGGAAGTATGTAAACCTTGCTGTTCCATTTGGCAGGAAAGCGGGCCGGGATTTATGGGTTTGCACAGCCGTCACTGGAGCAGAGGGATCTTACACAGTCGAGCATTTAATGGAGTGATAAGGACTGCCTGTCTTCTCTGCGCTTGCTCTTGTTGAGGTGTCTGGAAAAGGTTGGAACAGAGCGTGCTGTTTGCATAACGCACGTCGGCAGCCCTCTCTGGGCTCATTTGTGAGCAGAGCCTCCCCTCTGCCCTTCCTGGTTTTTTTGTTTTTTTAAATCCTTTTTTGATTTTCCTGGAAGCTGTGTGAGATAGAACCATCTATGCAAAACAAGGGATTGGGGCTCAGCTGAGTTGCCTCTTGTCAGTCTCCAAAAAAGGAGAGTTGCCAGATGCCTGCTCAAAATATAGCTTGCTTTTATGGGCAAGAAGAATACCAGAGCGCCTGGAAGCATTTCAAGGCTCTGCAAGGAAGGTGGCGCTACTAAGGGGAAAAGGGTGCAGAAAAAGGCATGTTTCAATTAAATGCCCTCTTGGCAATCAGGGTGCTCTGTTTTATTTTTAAAAGGCATTTGCTTAAATAGGCACTGAAGCTCTAGCACAGGGGTGGAGAATCTCAAATGCGGACCCCAGACCTGGGGGAGGACTGACCTGCTTCTGTCCACCTGGCTTGGGGCGGGGCCTGACAAGCTCCATAAAGGACGGCTGCCGCTGTTGCTGGGCAGAGAGGGCTCCGTTTTTCCTTTTTAAATTGCTTTTATTTTTTATCTATGTCATTTTAAATTGTGATTGGTATTAATGCTGTATTCCTAGTTTTAGATTTTATGATCTTTGTGGAAATCGTTTTCCATTTGGTTGTGTACTTTTTGATGTGTTTTATTTATTGCTTATGACTTTTGTTATGTTGGTACAGTAATTATGTAAATATTGTTTGTTTTTAAAATATTTTTATTGGAATTTTATTTACAACATAACATAAACCCCCCACTCCTTCCAATACAGAAATCCACCCCCATGAAACGTGAACATAACATAGGGAGCATAACTTTTATTTATTTATTTATTTATTTATTTTATTTATTTATTTATTTAAACCCCGCCCATCTGAGTGAGTTTCCCCAGCCACACTGGGGAGACAATACAACACGTTTAGTCATGTCCAACTCTTCGTGACCCCATGGACCAGAGCACGCCAGGCACTTCTGTCTTCCACTGCCTCCCGCAGTTTGGTCAAACTCATGTTAGTAGCTTCGAGAACACTGTCCAACCATCTCGTCCTCTGTCATCCCCTTCTCCTTGTGCCCTCCATCTTTCCCAACATCAGAGTCTTTCCCAGGGAGTCTTCTCTTCTTATGAGGTGGCCAAAATACAAAATACAACAATAGGTAAAGGTAAAAGGTAAAGGTACCCCTGCCCGTACGGGCCAGTCTTGACAGACTCTGGGGTTGTGCGCCCATCTCACTTAAGAGGCCAGGGGCCAGCGCTGTCCAGAGACACTTCCGGGTCACGTGGCCAGCGTGACATCGCTGCTCTGGCGAGCCAGAGCCGCACACGGAAACGCCGTTTACCTTCCCGCTGGTAAGCGGTCCCTATTTATCTACTTGCACCCGGAGGTGCTTTCGAACTGCTAGGTTGGCAGGCGCTGGGACCGAGCAGCGTGAGCGCACCCCGCCGCAGGGATTCGAACTGCCGACCTTTCGATCGGCAAGTCCTAGGCGCTGAGGCTTTAACCCACAGCGCCACCTGCGTCCCAAAATACAACAATACAAACAACCAAATAAAAGACTTCCTTTATCCTGTAAATATGTAAATATTGTTATGTTGTAAGCTGCTTTGAGCATTGTTTTAACTATGGAAAGGTGGCATACAAATAAAATGATGATGATGATGATGATGACGACCCCTCAGTCTGGCCCTCAGAACCTTCGCTGGACCACACCCCTTACAGGCTCTGCTCAACACCCTCCTTCGTTTTTTCCTCTGGCTGGAATGTGCCCTTGAACCCATACCAAGGCCTCTTCCTTGCTTGGATGGAAATATTTACATGTAGAAACCTCTGACTTTTGCAGGGCTGGACTGCAGATACTGTACAAATATAAGAATCACTCCTGTTGCCCAAGCCACCACCAGCATGCAGCTGCAGGCCTCAGAAGGTAGCACTCAGGGGAAGGTGGTTGTTGGACTGAAAAAGCTTGCCACCCCTGTTCTGCAGGCTCTTCTCTCTGTGTAGAATTAGGCCTCCAGCCATGTGAGGATCGATGGCTGCAGGCCGGCCTCTGTTTCCTTCATGATCTAGCACCAGTGTAATGAAAAAATGTTCCCCCAAGAGATGCAAGAGAGTCTGTCCAACACCTCCGGGGCACCACCACATTTGGAACTACCAGCTGTTAGGTGTGCTAGCTTTCGTAACCAGTCCACCTGCCAGTTGGATTATAGAACCATAGAGTTGGAAGGGACTCCAAGGGTCATCTAGCCCAACCCCCTTTAGTGGAGGAATCTTTTGCCCAACGTGGAGGTTGCCCAATTAATGGAGGTCAGCACAGGATTGGCCCAATCTGTGTGTGGCCTTCTCAATGTGAGCAAATGGAATGGAATTCCTCTTCCATCCCTTGCCACCTCTTTTCAGTCTGCTTTCCCCCCCTGTTGATCTTGCACTGCTCTTAGAATGGCAGTAGCTGTGGAAATGTGGAGCCTTGCTTTGTTGCTCCCCGAGAGAGAAATGTTGGCTAACTGCCCTTTACGGCAGCTACTACCTGATCACTTCCCAGTCTTGCTTATGCAAGCTTGTTACTTCCACTGTGTGATGGATCAGTCATACATGCAGTGAGATGTCTCTTTCCCAGGGATCTTGCATTTCTGTTTGCGAAGGCGTTGGCTGCTTTTGCTGGAGCTGCAACATTGCAGGCATAAAGAAGGGAGGGTTGGGATTTGTCGCATGCTAGTTATTGCAGGCAGAGCAGAAACGTTTAATTGAACCCACTGCACAAATCCACAAAGCCATCACTGGTGATGGGAGAGTGGCTGGTGGAGCGTGGACCAATTTCTAGGCCACGGGCCCCAACCTGCCCATGTAACCAGATGCTGGTGCTACCTGCTGCAGGTTAGACCTCCCTGTGAAATGTGTGGGCAGGTGAACTCCTTGCCGATAGGCAGGAGTCTGTTGAGTGAGTGATCTCCATGTAAACTGTGGGCATTTACATGTTACCCCGCTGCATGGAGCGTTGCTGTAAGGAACCGCTTTTCTGCCCTCTGCATGAGAGTTGGGACAATGAAATGGACGGTAAGCTAAGACTTTGAAGACCTTAAGTGCTGCTTTATTACTGCGGCCCTCTGCAATTGCATTAGGGCAAGAGATGCTGGAATGCCTTGGGGCTGTGCCAGCCTACCTGGAAGCGAGCCACACATTACATTGCAAGGTCCACTCTCATGAGTTAGCAAAAGCAGCCCAGACAGTGCAGGACTCCACCTCTTGGTCTGCATTAGAGTTATGTTGCCCCAACCAGAAGTTGCTTTAGGAATGACCCAGGTAGGTCTGGAAAACGTACTGGGTGAAGATTACAGGTGCTTTCATTCCTAAGCTTACTCAGAGTAGACCCATTGAAGTTAATAAACTTGACTAACCTAGGTGCATTAATTTCAGTGGGTCTACTCTGAATGCGACTTTGCTGGCAGGGTACCTGGTTGCTTGGACAGCCCTGAATGGATACTGTTTATATGTTCATCTAGGGAAGGGGTGGGGAGCCTTCGGCCAGCAAGACCGTCTTGGCCCACCAGGCTGTTTCTTGCAAACCACAGCCACCTGCCTGTCAAGGGCGCTTGCAGCCAAAGGAACACACACAGCAGAGGATTCACTCTATGTTGTCAAAGATAACACTTGCTTCTACAGCTGTGGATACCAAAGTACACCATTCTAACGTCTAGGCAGCTGTTCCCAGGTCTGCATTCTATGGAGCAGTTGCAGCAACTAGGGACCAGCCTCCCTCCACCAGTTTATGTACCTTCCTGCGATGGGCTGTGTGCATGTAGCCGGAGACTATGCCTGCGTGACAGCTGCCTCTGCTCTTCCCTCTTTAGTCCTCTCTTAGTTCTAGGAGACAGTGGTGCAGGAGAGAGGGTAGGTTAGCAGCACCCGGCTCTTCACTTGCCTGGCCTGCCTCTTCTTCCAGCTCTGAAGCTTCCCCTGCCTCTGATTCTTGCCTCCTGGTTGGCACAGGTCCCCCAAAACCCTGCCCCCCTCTCCCAAGTTAGACTCCAGCCCCCTTCCTCCCCATGCATGCTCAACAGCATCCTGCCAGTCCTTGACATTGCACATCAGATGACATGGCTGGTGATGTCAACTGGTGGGCGGGAGCGCAGGGTTGGCTGGGCTACCCTGTTCCCAGCAAGGAACAGGATTGGGCAGCTTAGGCAGCAGGATTTGATCTCTGCTCATCAGCCTTCTCTTTTAAGGGGGGGGAGAGATGTGGGGCTCCCCCCAAGCCCTTCTGCTGCCTCCCACTTATAGGAGAATAGAGCAAGTAGTAGGACCCAGTGACCTCAAAGACCCCTCCAGCTCTCCAGTTCTATTATTTATTTATGTAAAAAAAGAATAATCATATCCCTCTCCACCTTAGTTCCAAAGATGGGTTGCAACGGGTTTTTTTAATCCATAAAACCAATAAAACTTAAAACAAGACAGAGCAGAAGTGGGGAAAAAAAATTTATCTAAAAAAAGTCGCAGAAGCAATAATAATAATAATACTAAGAGAACAATAAGAGCAAAAGATCATCAGCATGCACCAGAGATGAAAATGTGCTGGGGACACACCTTAAAAGATCCTAGACTCCATTAAAAGTGTGAATATCTAGCTGTGTTTCTATTTGGCTCTGAAGGACCATCCAAGAAGGCGCTGAGGAAGTGTGCAGGGAGAAGGCCTTGCATCATCCAAGCGCCACGACAGAGAGAACCTTCCTTTGTTACCACCATCTCACTTCTGATGGTTATCCCAGGACATGTGCTGCCATGGGGGCCAGATGAAATCGGCCCGCAGGCCGAATTAGGCCCCCGAAACTGACTTTGGACATGCCTGGGTTAGAGTGTTGGACTGGGACGTGGGAGCCCAGGATTGAAATCCCCACTCGTCTATGAAACTCAATGGAAGAACTTGGGCCAATCACTCTACATCTCTATCTAACCTATCTCACAGGGTTGGTTGTTGTGAGGAGGAGAGTTATGTATGCCACTTTGAGCACCTTGGAGGAAAAGTGGGATATAAATGTGATTAACATACATACATACATACATACATACATGACTTCCATAAATAAATGACTAGGTTTGGGGTCTGGGAGTGATTTACAGCTTCACCTCGGGCAGAAGGAAAGGAGAAAGCAATATCGGTATGTCCATACTTTACTCCACACAACCGTCGCAATTGCAACCATGGAATTAGCAGGGGAGAAATTTGTCCAGCTGTGTCTTGGCAAATGCAGTTTCCCTGCAGTCAAAGCACCAGCTGGAGTAAGGATATGTGGTTCTTCTCATATCAGATGGGCAAATCTTGGAGAACATTATCTGGGTTCTGCACTGCCATTACATTGCCGCAGTTTTTATAATACTCATCTAGAAAGGTCCAGAGAAGCTCTTCAATAATATTCCTGCCTTGGGAAGGGACTGTTTGAGCTTCTCCAGGTGCCTTAGCCCATCTGCTGAGCACCATCCATTAATAAACATCAGGAAGGCTGATCTCAGTGCAAAAAGCCTCAAAGCTCAGTCCTGACTGTTGCTTTCAGCTCCTGCTGATACTGCTGGGAAATTGTTGATGCCTAATAAACCTGAGCGCTGCATATTCCCCTTGGAGAAGAAACGAGAAAGCTGCAAGCACAACAGTAAGAGGCAGAGGTTGCGGGGTGGGGGGTGTGGTTTGCAGAGAAGGGAGGAATGGATGTGATCAATAGTATTGTAACACCGATTTCTGTTGAATTTTGCAAAACAGACTGTGATCAGAATATCCAGGCTGTGAATATTGACTACAAAAATCAACAAGAGTTTTGCATTCCAGCAAATCGTCTTCCCATTGATGTTCTTTAGTGGGGCAAAATGTTAAATTTGAATTGGCCCTTAGGTGAGAAGCAGCAACAGACATATTACCAGGGCAGGATATTCTTAATGGGAGTGATGCCCTGGTGTTGAAACTCCATTCCCCGGGAGTCATGTCTCATTCCAGCTATCTCCTCCTCTGGATGAACCCAAAGTGGGAAGGAACACATCACAAAGACGTGGCCCAATCAACCAGTGAGAGGGTTTTCTGCTGCAATCACTGATATCTGCCCTGATCCTTCTAAATCTGGGCTGGGAGACTTATGGCTCTCCAGATGTTGCTGGACTACAACTCCCATCTATCACCATTTGCCATGCTAACTGGGGGCTGAAAGGAGTTGTAGTCGAATAACAGAGGTTCCTCAGCCCTTCCCTAGATTCTAGTACACTTCGTGAACTTGTGATGGGGCTGGCCCCACCACTTTGCTGGCTGAGACAACTGCCTCAGGCGGCAGATGCTGGCAGCAGCCCCAGCCAGCGCCATGCCCCCGCGGTCCCTAAGTTACTCTGCCCTGTGCTCCCTAAATAGCCCCCAGGAACACTTCCTTCCTAAGCTGTCCTCAGGTGCAGTAGAGAAAGTTTCCCACCAGTGGTGTTGATATAAGATTTAACAGCTAGTTCAGTTGACTTCTCTATAAGAAGTGGTGGGGAAGGTGCCATCTTGTCCTTTGCTTTGCTTCAGGTAGCAAAATGTCTTGGGCCAGCCCAGTACAGTGGTACCTCAGGTTAAGAACTTAATTCATTCTGAGGGCTGTTCTTAACCTAAAACTGTTCTTAACCTGAGGTACCACTTTAGCTGATGGGGCCTCCCACTGCTGGCGCGCCACTGCCGCGCAATTTCTGTTCTCATCCTGAAGTAAGGTTCTTCACCCAAGGTACTATTTCCGGGTTAGCAGAGTCTGTAACCTGAAGTGTCTGTAACCTGAAGCGTCTGTAACCCAAGGTACCAACCACTGTATAATTTGGGCGGGGGAAGTTTCTAGGCTGTATGCATCCTTTATCCACACATATGCTGTTGCATCCATTCTCTTATGAGGTTGTGATTATCCCCGCTTAAAAAATGAAGCAACTCTGAATGTGCACACATAATTGGATCACCTCCATACTTTTTAGTATTAACTCACCCACCCCAATTTGTGGGTGTTTTGTTTTTAAGCCTAAGCTTTTAGCACATACCTGTTTCATTTAGTATTGCAGTGGATTAGTGGTATGTGGAGGGGAGCGGGTGGCGCTGTGGTCTAAACCACCAAGCCTCTTGGGCTTGCCGATCAGAAGGTTGGTGGTTTGAATCCGCATGACGGTGGTGAGCTCCCGTTGCTCTGCCCCTGCTTCTGCCAACCTAGCAGTTCAAAAGCACACCAGTGCAAGTAGATAAATAGGTACTGTTGTGGCAGGAAGGTAAGCGGCGTTTCTGTGCGCTCTGGCACTCATCACAGTGTCCCGTTGTGCCAGAAGCAGTTTAGTCATGCTGGCCACATGACCTGGAAAGCTGCGGACAAACGCTGGGTCCCCCGGCCTGAAAAGTGAGATGAGTGCCCACCCCATAGTCTCCTTTGACTGGACTTTAGCGTCCAGGGGTTTTTTACCTTACCTTTACCTATGTGGGTTAGTAAAGGTACCCCTGCCCGTACGGGCCAGTCGTGTCCAACTCTAGGGTTGCGTGCTCATCTCGCTCAAGAGGCCAGGAGCCAGCGCTGTCCAGAGACACGTCAGGGTCACGTGGCCAGCATGACGAAGCGGCATCTGGTGAGCCAGCACCAGCGCTGCACAGGGAAACGCCGTTTACCTTCCCACTGGTACGCGGTCCCTATTTATCTACTTGCACCTGGAGGTGCTTTCGAACTGCTAGGTGGGCAGGAGCTGGGACCGAATGACGGGAGCTCACCCCGCCGCGGGGATTCGAACTGCCGACCATGCGATCGGCAAGTCCTAGGCGCTGAGGTTTTACCCACAGCGCCACCCGCATCCCATCCCTATGTGGGTTAGTGCTTTCCTAAATGTATCTGCGGCTTTGGTGCTCATTTCCAATGCCTTTCACAGGCACGTAGGTGAGGGATTGTGGGGTGTGCATCACCTCCCCAAACCTCTCTGAAAAGGGATGTTTTTGTTGCCTGGATGTTTTAAAGCCCAGCTGCCTTTGTACATGCGAGAGTGAAGCTGGGAATGGCAAGACATTCTGCCTGGCGCTTCTTAGTCAGCCCACACCCGCCCACGCAAAAAGAGAGACAATAAGCCTCTCTACGTCAGCTGCTAGGAAGCAGCGTTGCTGAAGGCCAATTGTTGCTCCCATAAGCAACATGTGGAGATCTGAATTGCCATGCCTACCCTTTTAGCAGAGATTTCAGACCTCCTGCCCTGCTTTTGACAAAGCCCATAGCAAATCCCTTCTTCTCTACACCCCGTTGAAAAGAGCGTGTGTCTGCATTCATGCCCTCTGCCCCGTGATGTTTGTTCCTCCTTGTTCTGGTACGCATCAGGATTGCAGTGTGATGGTTGACGTTGGCTACTTCAGCAAGGATGGTAGTCTGTCTTTCTTATAACACTGTGTACCACAATGTGATTTGCGGGGATCCAAAAGAAAGAAAAAGTATTTAAGTTGCAAGAAGAGTTACTAGCAACCCTGGATCTTCCAGTCCGGGATGCAGTGGGGCAGCCAATATTTCATTACCTTTGTACAATTTTATGATACAATCACACCTGTTGTACTGAGTACAGTTCTGGCTACTGCACCTCAAAAAGATATTGTGGAACTGGAAAAAGGTGGTGGGTGTTTTTTTTTGGGGGGGGTGTTTTTAAGGGCAATCAAAATAACCTCAATACCTCAAGATGTAGTGATACCAACCATCTTGGACAACATTCAAAGGGGGATTAGAGAGCAGGGGTTTTCAACCTTTTGGGTCCATGGCTCCCTTGACCAACTCCAATCTTTCTACAGCACCCCTGTGGGGCTCAGGTTATGTCACCCCTTGCCTGCAGAGCTGGCAGCCCCATACCCGTCCCATGTGTAGTGTTCCCTCAACCTCCTCTCCTCTCCCCTCTCCTTGGGAGTCCTCTGGATAGCCGCACCTGCCACCCCTGTTCTCTGAGCTGCCCCCCTCCGCCCCAAAGAGAGGTGCCTCCTCACACTGCCCCACAGGGGCCTGAGAAGCACCCCCTGGCCAGCCCCAGAGGCACCATTCAACTGGGGAGCTTGTAGCCAGGGCTGCTGCAACAAACAGCTGAGCAGGCATTCAGGAGGCAGACACACAAGAGGGCATCAGAGAAGGGAAGGAAGGAAATAGGGACAGAGACCAGTGTTGGCCACGGCACCCCTGACCATCATTCAAGGCACCTCAGGGTGCCCCAGCACACTGGTTGAAAAGCACTGACGTAGAGGATAAAGCTCTCAGTGGCTACTCGTCTTGTTATCTAGTGTCAGAGATAGGACTTGGAGAAGTGTTGCTTCTGCTTGTTTGTGGGCTTCCCATGCATATCTGGTTGGCTGCTGTAAGAACAGAGCGCTGGGCTAGATTGGCCTTTGGTTTCACCCAGAGGGGCTCTTTTTAATGTGCTTAGGACTGTAGCAATAACATTGCCAGCAGGGAAGGAGGAAGGGCCTTGGCTTTGGGGAGGGCAGTGCAAACATTCTGTATCAATTGCTAATTAATCTGGGTGTACTTCTGGGGGATGCCAGACTCTGTGATGCTGCAAAAGAGAAACTCTGCATCTCTGCAATAGTCGGAGGATTAAGTTGTGAAGTCACAGGCAGAACAGTGCCAGGACCCTGCCATGGGGAGCTTGCCATCTAATTAGTTAATGTTTACTTGGCGCTTTGCTGACGTATCATGCAGCAGTTGTACTAGGCATTACTGTTGTCAAGGTACAGTGCATACACAGGAGGCTATTAATAAACAAAACCAACAAATGGGGAGGAGGGGTTTCTAAGAGGCTAGGGGCAGATGGCTGTCCTCTGTGGTCCTGCCTAGTGGCTGCTGTTGAAAGGTTTCGGGCAGAAGTCCAACAAAGCACCTGAAGGCACCACAATGTCCTTGGGCACATCCCATGGTGATTGTCAAGGTCCCCTGTCCCTTCCAATTGTTTATTTTTGCAATTGACTTGTTGTTGTTGTTGTTGTTGTATAGGGGGGTGCCTGCTTGCTTTTCCTCTGTATTGCATTTATTTTGGGTTCTGTGTAAGTGTTTTCCCAACTGGGGACTCGTGTTTCTGACCATCGCCAGTTTTTCTTCTGCAAAATAAATGTTTCGTTTTGCCCAGCCCATGAGATTTTCTTTGAGGCTCATCTCGTCCAACCCCTTGCAATGCAGGAATATACAGCTGTCCCTTACAGGGATTGAACCTGCAACCTTGGCTTTATCAGTACCACACTCTAGCCAACTGAGCTATCCAGCTGCTTTTAAATACTAAAGTGGGGTGGGGAACCTTTGGCCTGTGGCCTGATTAGGCCCACAAGGCCTTGGAGGTTGGCCCGTTGGGCTGTTCTGGGCAGATCATGCCTGGCTTTCCCCTGCTCCTGATTCTTCCTCTCAGTGTGTTCCCAATTATTTCTTTTCTTTGAATGAAAAGCTCACCAGCATTCTGATGCAAAGGAGCACACTTAGAGTGAATTCAAACTGGCATCCTTGGTGTAAATGCAGCAAATGTACCTGCTGTTGTGAAATGTGAATCAGCCTCTAATTTGAGCCTTAGAGACTGCATTCTCTTAAGTCCTGGCCAAAGAAAAGAGGCGGAAGCATTTTGACTCCTTAAAATCAAAGGCTGGTGAACTTTCCAACCCTGTTGGGATAGGTGAGCAGGAACAAACAGTCTTGTTTACTCTGGGATGGCGGTGCTCACAGCTCCATAGAGATAGTCAGCAGCCCATGAATGATGACCCAAGTTACCCAAGAAAGGTGTGAGGTTGAAATGCCCTTATTTGCATTGACAAGGGTAATTATTCCAAGGAGGCAACCGGGAAATAATATCTGAATCAGGATTGGGTGAGCAATCCTAGGTGTGCCTTGGAGGAAAGATTGGGACCACGTCATGTAATCTTTAATAGGCAGCCGATTAAATTCATTGTGTAATCACTGTATTCATCCCTAGCTTGATTAATGAGATGCTTTTGCTAGACAACATGATGCCACACTGTTATTATGCAAATCTGATTTGACCATGTACAGTTGTGGTTGCCATACCTCAAAAAGGACACGTAAAGATGAAGGAGGATCAGGAAAGGACCAAAGGAAACAGTGCATTGTTTAATTGTGGAATTTATGACCATAAGATGGTAATGATGGCCACCAACGAAGATTGCTTTAAAAGGCTGTTAGACATATTCATTGAGGTTATAAGGCTATTTTGTGCCTCCACTCCCTGAGACAGTATACCTCTGTATACCAGTTGTTGGGGAGAGTGCTGCTGTGCTCTGGTCCTGCTTGCAGGCTTCTTATGGGCATCTGGTTGACCATTCTGAGACCAGGATAGACTAGATGGGCCTTTGGTCTAATGCAAGGTTTCCCAAATTTGGGTCTCCAGCTGTTTTTGGACTACAACTCCCACCATCCCTAGCTAGCAGGACCAGTGATCAGGGATGGCGGGAATTGTAGTCCAAAAACAGCTGGAGACTCAAGTTTGGGAAACCCTGGTCTAATCCAACAGGACAGCTCTTGTGCTTTGTACTACAGTTCCCATCTGCACCAGCCAGCATGGCCAGTGGTCAGGGACGGTGAGAGATGTAGCCGAAAATGTTTGGAAGACATCAAGTTGGGGAAGGCGGTACTAAACTGAGATCAGAAACCAGGTGGATTTCGCCCAGGCTTCTATCTCTCCCCTCTTAGTTGCTGTATGAAAGATAATAATTTCTCTGAAGAATTCGAATAGGCTGGATGCAGCACAGCAGGACAAATGCCTGCCAGGTTTTTGGACTGGTAATACGTCTCTGGTTGTGACACTTGATGGTCCCTGGGGGCAGAGGCACCAGGCAACTTATAAGGCCCACCTCTGCCCCCCCCCCCCCCGCTTGCAAAATGTGACCTAGCTGTAGCCGACAGCCTTCCCACTCCAGGAATAACTGAACGGCAAGTGCTGAATCAGATGAAATTGATGAATTACTGCAGTGACAGGGGGATGGAGGGGTGAGGGAACTCTGTGTGTATGTGCCTGGCGTGTCTGTGTGTGCAAGAGTCCTCCCACACACTCCCTGGCTGATTCTAAGTGCCGGGAGCTGTGCTCCAGCTAAGCATGGTGTATAAATGGCAAAGCTGGGAGAGAACTGTTCTCCGACGGCAGAAGTGACGGAGGATGCTGATTCTTCTCCGGGGGTTTCTTTTGGGGGTCTCTGCTTCCTGGAGAGGGGTTGTGCTGCGTTGTTAATTAGAAACCCTCTTCTGGCAGCTGAGCTTGACCCATCCTACCTCTTTCCTCCGCCAACCAACGCAGGGTTTGTTTCCAGAGCCCTAAAAGGAAAGGGCTGGGGAAGGATGCCAATTCTTCATGCATCATAAGCTGCGTATACAACTGTAGAGGCCTCAGATGTACTGACAGCAGCTTCCCTCTTGTGTCTCCAGGGGGCTTAGGGCACAGCTGCCGCCACCACCGCCGCTGCTTCATAGCAAGAATCCAGACTCCAAGGCTGATTCTGAGAACTTCGTCAGGACCAACTGAGAGACAAAGCCTTGTGCGAACCAGGATCCAAACATTCCTTTTCCCCCACCTTGTTAATCCCAGTGGCATTGTTATCTGTGTCTAAGCCTGTCTGGCAGTTTTCCCCAGGTATGTAGCAATTTTAATAAGCTTTTCTTTTTCGTGAGTGAGGTTTAAGCTTACGAGTGCCTAGCCGTCTCTTAAAACTCCATTGTTTTGTTTATATTGAAGTCTCACATCTAGTTTGGCTCCGGGTGTTTCACGCAGTTTAGACGACTGAAGATTTTGATGCGCCTTTCAGCCTTCTAATGAGGCAGTGCCAATCTTTTGACGTGGGCACCCATTACGTTGAGAAGCTGACACACTCCACCCTTAGTAATATCCGAAGCTGGCTTACGTGAAGTCAGACCACTGACCCATCTTAGCTCAAAAGTGCCTAAGCTGATTGGCAGGAGTTCTCCAGACAAATGCCCTTGCAAGCCTTACCTGGGAACGACTGGGATTGTACCTGTCGCCTTCTAATGCAAAGCATGAGTTCTACCACTGGGTTATGGCCTTTCCCCACTAATGATGGTGCATGGAGTGAGGTGCATGGGAGCTTAATGGTGGAGAAGCTGCTTCCCGGGGAATTTTGGGCTTGGCAGGAGAATGTATTTTGGACTGTGTTTTTTTTTATTTCCCTTGTAATTTAGTTTTATGATTTGGTGTGTTTTCTGGTTTCATGTGTGGTCAGGCGCTTCAAGTCTACCTCAGTGGGGAAAGAGCAAATTGCAACTCGTAAAAAATGTGTGTTCTCTGGAAAGAGCTGATGATTTTCGTGCTTAGGAGAACGTATACTAATCCTACAGAGTGAGTCTCAAATATACAAGTGTTGAGTTGTTGCTGTTTTAAAAAGCTGATTAGTTGTTAAAAGGTATCCAAAGTTAGGAGAATTTGTAAATTATGCTTTTTGGGGGGCAGGCCTGTAAACATAGTGTTGTTGCTCTTTCATTTGAAAATTACCATGTTTTAGTAGTGGAAAGGGCTGCTGCCAGTTAGTGTGTGGTGAGGTAGGAGGAGCAATCTTCTGGTTCAAAGGCAGCTTATTATTCATTTATTTATAGAATTTGATAGTCACTTTATCTTGCCCAAGGCAAACCAAAGCAACTTACAACCAAACGGACAGTTTGGTTGCTCCAAGTCACAGGCATGGCCAAACTTGGCCCTCAAACTGTTTTGGGACTACAACTCCCATCATCCCTAGCTAACAGGACCAGTGGTCAGAGATGATGGAAATTGTAGTCCCAAAATAGCTGGAGGGCCAGGTTTGGCCATGCCTGCTCCAGGAGGAGCTGTCTTGATCCTTTCAGTTCTGAAGAAAAATAGCCCACTGCTTTCCTATACTAAAGGAAACTCCTTCCTCCTCCAAAATAAAAATAAAAATAAAAATGGGAGGCCCCCATGCAAAGGAAGGAGCTCACAGAGAGGCAACTAGCTGAGGACTTCCTCAGTCCTGGAGTTGGCCTAATGGAGTGTAGTCTAGGCACTCCCTGAAGAACACAGCTCTTGCTAGATGAGTCCAAATCTCCATTTAGTCCAGCATTAAAGCTTCCAGCGAGGGCCAGGCAAACACCTCTGTAAATGGACAAGCAAACAAAGAAGGTGTTGGTGTCCTCATGGCTATTCCTCAGAAGGAGCTGGATTTGAGCACCGAGAACGCTGAAGGCCAAAATATGGGGTTGCATGGTGTTTGGAGTTACCAAGGGAAGTTCTACGACTTCTTAACTCTAAAAACATTTCAGAATGGCAGGAAAACATTTGCAGGCCACGGTATATTGGTCAGTCACCAATGCAGGAGCTGGGTTTGCACCTGCACCCATAGAACCACCCCCTGGCTCCCATAGAGTCCCATTCCTGCCTCTCCTCCCCCACTGCCCCAGTCAGTCCCCTGCTGAAATTAGAAATTGAGAAGGTAAAGTCTTGTCTGTTCAGCTGTACTTTTGAGGAAGCTCGCTTGCCCCCTTGAGCCGGAAAAAAGAGAAATGCCAGGCCTAAATGCTGGCAGGGAGGAGGGAAAGAGAGTGTGCATGTGTGTGCATAGTTGCAGGGCAAGTGTATGTGTGGCTCTGGTAGATCTGTGATGAGTTGCCCCATTTTGCAAACGTGCCCATGGGCCTGAAAATGTGGATGACCCTTGTGGGTACATCTTCTCTTCCCCGGGGTAATGGACCAGAGGCTCTTTAAAGTTATCCTTTCAGCCCAGCTTCCCCTGCGATTGCACCCAAGTGGATCTCCAGTAATCATGCTCTAATTAAATGAAAATGGGCAGTTGCAGTTTGAGCAGTAGGGTTTTTAAAATTGTTCATTACTATTATATGGATGCTAACGACAGCTGCTGAGCTCATTTACGTCCCACATAAACAATTAGGACTAATTGACTGCTAATTATTCCAAGAGAAATGTATAGCCTGGTGAATATCACTTAGTTCCTAGCCAACTACTTTTTTTTAAATTTAAAAAAAAATCAAGATCTAAATGCAAACTTGCACAGGAAAGTAAAGGGGTCCTGTGTCTTGTGTGTACACATAGTCACACATAGTGTGGTGTAGTGGTTGGGACAAGGGAGACCTGAGTTCAAATCTCCACACTGTCTTGGAGCTTGCTAGTCAATACCTCTCAGGCTGGCCTACCTCACAGGGTTGGTGTAAGGATAAAAGCATGGTGCGGAGAACCATGTACAGTGGTACCTGGGGTTAAGTACTTAATTCGTTCCGGAGGCCCGTACTTAACCTGAAACTGTTCTTAACATGAAGCACCACTTTAGCTACTGGGGCCTCCTGCTGCTGCTGCTGCTGCGCTGCCGGAGCACAATTCTGTTCTCATCCTGCAGCAAAGTTCTTAACCTGAAGCACTATTTCTGGGTTAGTGGAGTCTGTAACCTGAAGAGTATGTAACCCAAGGTACCACTGTATGTCATTTTATTTGTTTTGGGGGGGGGGGCAGGGGAAGGAAAGGCAGGTTATAAATGCAGCAAGTAAATAAATTCACATTCTGTGCCTTGCTGAAATGCTCCCTTCCTGATCTCTTCAGTGCTAGCATGGTTAAGGTGTTCTGGAGCAAATTCAGGGAGGAAGCTACTGCTGGGAATGTGGGAAAGGCAAGCTGCACAGTGGATATAAGGATATCTCAGCCAGGAATTCATTCAACCAGGGCTAAATGTGCTTCTGCTAAGATGCTCTTCTCCTCAAAACAAAACAAAAACAGGAGCCTGAACCTGCTGTTGGAGAAACTGCCCTCTTAGCGGGGGCGTGTTAATGCATAAATAGGTGTATCATAAACAAACATGGGAAAAATTAGAGAAATAGGCAGAGATCCTTTGGAGTGTTGAATCCTTTTGCAATTGGACTGTGCCATATGAAAAGAGATGAGAGATTATTCTACAATATCTTCTTTCATGTACCGTTTTCATACTTCTGTATCGCTTGCAAGCTATTGGGTATGATTTTTTGTTATGTTTATTTCTCCTGTGAGTTCATTCCTCTCTTAGGTTAAGAGCCAGCCGTTCAACATCCAGCAAGGTCCACGCCAGGCAAGTGCACACTAAGCCCACGATCCCAGGCCCAGCCTCTGTGTGTTTTGCAGAAGCATGGCACAGCATTAAAGAGGATGTTATTGATAGACATACAGAGAGGGCAACTATCCCATTCTGTAGAGAAGCCCAAAAAACATGGAATGGTGGGACCTTGTATGTACTGGGTTAGATTTATTACATTTCTGTATCATTTGCTACTAATAAAAAACCTCTCACGACAATTTAGAGCCAGGTAAAAAATAGAATGATAAAATCACATTAATAATGCCTGGAAAATAAAAAATAAAAAACCAGCTTTGCCTGGTGCTGAAATAATTGCAAGGTTCTTCCTAGGGAAATGTAGGGAGGGGCTGCCTCAGAGAAGGCCTAGTCTGTCATTGCTACCTTCCTTTGGAAGTAGCACACAGAAAAGAGCCTCAGATGATCTCAGGGCCTGGGCAGGTTCATACTGTAACTTCATCTCATGTTTAGAATTTCACTTACGGCATGGGTGCCCAAATGGCCAAATGCCATGGGTGCCAATGCCTTCTTAGGCTTTGATTTGTTGTAGAGATGTTATGGGGAACAGCACTGCTTATTTGTACAATATCATCCATAAGTACGTTTCTCAGGGGAAAGTAAATATTTACTATGGGAGAATGAGAAAGTGGAAGGATTCTCAAATAAGAGCAAGAGAGAACTGATGAGAGAAAACAGATCAAGTCTGGTTTGTCGACCTGGGAGCTGTCCACCCAAGTGTTAGATTGTGAGTCACTTGTCCTAAAGAGTTTTTGTGTACTGTTTCCAGTAGCCTAGCCCAGTGGTTTTCAACCAGTGTGCCGTGGCACCCTGGGGTGCCTTGAGTGATGGTCAGGGGTGCCTTGGGCAACACTGGCATCTGTCCCTCTTTCCTTCCCTCCCCCCTCTTATGCCCTCTCATGTCTCTGCCTCTCAAAGGCTTGCACAACTGTTTATTTCAGCAGCCCTGGCTATAAACTCCCCAGGCGAGTGGTGCCTCTGCGGCTGGCCAAGGGGTGCTGGTTGCCAGGAGCTGAGGCAGCCCGGGAGTAAGCAAGCAAGCTGGCAAGGGAGTGCAGCCAGGCAGCCCTTGCTGTTGGGTATGGACAGACAAGTGCCAGGCTCCTGTGGGGCAGTGTGAGGAGGCCCCTCTCTTTGGGGCAGGGGGAGCTCAGAGGCCAGGGACGGTGGCAGCCGCTGCCCAGACGACTCCCAAGGAGAGAGGAGAGGAGGTTGAGGGAACACTCCACAAGGGAGGGTGTTTGAAAAAGGGTGAGAGGCTGCCAGCTCTGCAGGCAATAACTGGACTCCTGAGCTCCACTGGGGTGCCACAGAATGTAGTTGGCCAAGGGAGCCGTGGAATCAAAACAGTTAAAAACCTCTGGCCTAGCCAAATACAGAACGCACACGTGGTGTCCGTACTGATGAGTATATGTTTGGATAAATCATGGCTGTTTCCTCAGAAATGCATGCAGGTGGGAGCACATTCCTTTCAAAATCATGTGAGTTGTAATGGGGGGGGGGGAGAGAGAGCCATAGTCACACAGGGCTTTTCGTAAGTGTGAGTCACATTTTGTGTCATTGTGCAAGAAGCATTTTTGTGGATGTCAGAACCTGGGTAAAAAGTAGCCCTATGCAAAGAGAAGCTGGGGGGAGAGAAGGAGGAGGAGAGAGGGAGCATCAAAATTAAATGTCTAAAACCTCAGTTTCTAACACTGATACCTTCCCACTCCATAGTTCTATGATTCTATGAAACACAGGTTTGTTATGGAGCCCAGATCATATGCCACTGTTTGTGGTTCATTTCCTGTCTCGTTTCAATTTCCCTTTGCTCTCATTTGAAATCTCAAAAGCTATTGACCCAAGTCAAGACCTGGTCGCTTTGTTCTTTTCTTGGCAAGTGAAAGTGAAGCGTGCTGGAGGTCAATGCTGCTTTTATTCCCCCTCCCCCAGTTGCTGCATGTCATGACCTGATGTTTGTGCTGAGCTCAGCGCTGAGGCCTCTATTGAGACATCTTTCCCAGGCAGTGCTAGCTATCGATTTGTCGGCGGTGCTGAGTCAGTGTAACCAGCTAAAGGCTTCCCTTCCCTCTTTCCCTGGGGGTCTCCACTGACCTTGCGCTCTCAGCAACCCAAGTCATGCACACGGCTGAGCTTCATTCATTTGTCGATTTGGCTCTGGGCAGCAAAGAACAGCTAATCCGAGATGACCCCACTGCTGAACGCTGCATTGCTACAAGATGGAGACCTCCCACTCAGGCATGTCGAAAGACCAGAACGGCAGGAGCAGTGAGCTCAGAAGACAAAACCAAAGCATGAGGAGGAAGTTGAGCATATGACTGACATTTAGGGCTCCTAAAAATCAAATAACATTTGTGCTGAGTTTTTGTGCTATCCCCCTCGTAAAACCTAATTTAAACTGACTTTGATCTGCTATCAAATTACATTAATACTGTCTAATTGCAGGGGAGGACGGTTATGAATAGAATTAAGAAAACAAGCCAATACAACTTGCTTGGGCATATTCTTTTGAGTTTTCTTGTAATTAGCTTTTGTCACATCTTCCTATTTCTGTCATCGTGATTATTTGTTGAGTCTGGTGCTAGGAAGACGTTAAAGTGGCTTTTGGAGGATGCACACCCACGACAGACTGCATGTTAACAATCACATTTGGAGGTTTGATTATAGGTATTTGCAATTCCCCCCCCCCCCAGCTGGAGATGAAAAATAAATTTACCTCCACTCAGAATAGCTCAGATTCTGGTCTAAAGCAATGTTTGCCTGAGGTTGTTTGTCAAAGAAGAAGCTTTGTAGAGTGGCTGGGGAAACCCAGCCAGATGGGTGGGGTGTAAATAAATTATTATTATTATTATTATTATTATTATTATTATTATTATTATTAACCTTATTTTGTTCATAAAAGCATGAGTTTTTCTAAAGTGGTACGAGCTAGTTTGGCTTGTCCCATTATAAAGGTTGAATGCTAGAGACTGAAGCAATTTGCTTACATAGTACCTGTTTGCTAGAATCCAACATCTGCAAGGATCTAAATGAGGGGGGGGGGGGTTTGCCAAAATGAAGTGAATTGATGTGGATACACAAATGCATAGTTAAAAGTTAAGCTTTTTTAAAAAAAAAATTATTCAGATTTTCACAAGTTTATACACAACACAGATAAAAAGAAAACAAAATAGAAAGACAATATAGAAGAAAAATACAAACATAAACCACGTATAAATTCTGATTTTTCTTTCTTATAACTTACTTTCCCGACTTCCTCATACCTCCCCTTTCTGTATTCTAATTTCTGATTAAATTGTCAGCAAATTCTTCCCTTACTTTTGACTTAATTTTAATATAATTTAATTTCTTTAGATTTTCCTTTGCCGCACTTAACCCCTTAATTTATAATCCAGCGTCTTTCTAACATTCATTAATTTTACAGTATTTCTTTAGATATTCTTTAAATTTTCCCCAATCCTCTTCCGCCGTATCTCTTCTCTGGTCCCGGATTCTGCTCGTCATCTCTGCCAGTCCCATATAGTCTATCACCTTCATCTGCCATTCTTCCACGGTGGGTAGATCTTGCGTCTTCCAGTACTTTGCGATGAGTATTCTTGCTGCTGTTGTAGCATACATAAAGAAAGTTCTATCCTTCTTTGACACCAATTGGCCAACTATGCCCAGAAGAAAGGCCTCTGGTTTCTTAAGGAAAGTGTACTTAAGTACCTTTTTCAATTCATTATAGATCATTTCCCAGAAAACCTTAATCCTTGGGCACGTCCACCAAAGGTGAAAGAATGTTCCTTCAGCTTCTTTACATTTCCAACATTTATTATCGGGCAGTTGATAAATTTTTGCAAGCTTGACTGGGGTCATGTACCACCTATAGATCATTTTCATAATATTCTCTCTTAAGGCATTACATGCCGTAAATTTCATACCGGTGGTCCACAACCTTTCCCAGTCAGCAAACAAAATATTATGACCAATGTCCTGTGCCCACTTAATCATTGCAGATTTAACCATTTCATCTTGTGCATTCCATTCCAACAGCAAGTTATACATTCTTGCCAAATTCTTAGTACTGGTTTCTAACAGTTCTGTCTCTAGTTTTGATTTTTCCACCTGGAAGCCGATTTTCCTGTCCATTTTGAAAACTTCCATTATTTGATAGTAATGTAGCCAATCTCTCACTTTCCCCTTTAATTTCTCAAAACTTTGCAGTTTCAATTTGTCCCCCTCTTGTTCCAGAATTTCTCCATATCTCGGCCAGTTGGCCTCCATTTTAAGTTTTTTAGGAGCCTTTGTCTCCATTGGCGACAACCACCTTGGAGTTTTGCTTTCAAGCAAATCTTTATATCTAGTCCAGACATTATATAGTGCTTTCCTGACAATATGGTTTTTAAAACCTTTATGAGTTTTGACCTTGTCGTACCATAAATATGCATGCCATCCAAAAATATTATTAAATCCTTCCAAGTCTAGAATGTCAGTGTTTTCAAGAAGTAGCCAATCTTTCAACCAACAGAAAGCTGCTGATTCATAATAAAGTTTAAGGTCTGGCAGGGCAAATCCGCCCCTTTCTTTCGTATCAGTTAATATCTTAAATTTTATCCTCGGCTTCTTGCCCTGCCAGACAAATTTAGAAATATCTTTCTGCCACTTCTTGAAACACTCCATCTTGTCCAATATTTGCAGTGTCTGAAACAAAAACAACATTCTAGGCAACACATTCATCTTTATAACTGCTATTCGACCCAACAAGGAAAGCTTCATGTTTGACCAAATTTCTAAATCTTTTTTGACTTCCATCCAAGATTTCTCGTAATTATCTTTAAATAAATTTAGATTTTTTGATGTCATATTTATCCCCAAATATTTCACTTTCTTAACCACAGTTAACCCTGTCTCATTCTGAAACCTTTCCTTTTCAAATGATGTTAAATTTTTCTCCAATACTTTCGTTTTAGATTTGTTCAATTTAAAACCTGCTAGCTGACCAAACTCCTGAATTAGTTCTAACACTCTTTTTGTACTAGATTCAGGCTCTTGTAGTGTAAGTACTAGATCATCTGCAAATGCTCTCAATTTGTACTGTTTCTCTCCGACCTGCACCCCTTTGACCAACTGATCCTTATCATGTTTAGCAAAACCTCCAGGACCGAAATAAAAAGTAGTGGAGAGATTGGGCACCCCTGACGTGTCCCTTTTTCTATCTTAAATTCTTCTGTAACAACATTATTCACAATAAGTTTTGCTTTTTGTTCAGAGTATATCGCACTTATACCATTTTCAAATCCTTGGCCTACCCTATTAAGCTTTAATAAGGGCTGTGATGTAAGAAAAGGCTGTAGTGAGAGTGCCTTGCAAGCAAAAGATCCCAGATTCGATCCCTGGCAAATCCAGCTTGACACCATGGAGAACTGTTTTCCAGTTGGTGTAGAGTTTACAGTGTAGACAGTAAAAGCTAGATGGACCATATTTCAGATGTAGTAGAAGGGCAGCTTCACTAGGTTGGTCCCTCTCTTTAAAATAACAGCCTTGCCAACAAAAAACATTGCAAACCTCAGGGAGGGGAGGGGGAGGGAGGCAATCCTTCTGTGAGTCATATAGGTTCTAAGTGACATACATACTGTAAGGACCTCATTAAAACGCTTAATGAATAGTGATACAGATTGATGACCATTTACACCTGGGGGAAGAATAAATGGTTAATGGGCAGTAATTCTGAACTGGTACTAGCTCCCTTCTGTTCTTAGTTTGTTATACTTAATTTTTGCAATTGGGACGCGGGTGGCGCTGTGGGTAAAACCTCAGCGCCTAGGACTTGCCGATCGCATGGTCGGCGGTGCGAATCCCCGCGGCGGGGTGCGCTCCCGTCGTTTGGTCCCAGCGCCTGCCAACCTAGCAGTTCGAAAGCACCCCTGGGTGCAAGTAGATAAATAGGGACTGCTTACCAGCAGGAAGGTAAGCGGCGTTCCGTGTGCTGTTTTGGCTCGCCAGATGCAGCTTGTCACGCTGGCCACGTGACCTGGAAGTGTCTGCGGACAGCGCTGGCTCCCGGCCTATAGAGTGAGATGATCGCTGACGAGAACCAGCTCGCCATCAGTAAGAATCAGTCTCATACAGAGGTGGGTTGAAGAATTATGGCTGCCTCATTGCTGCTGCAGCACAGCCTTTATTGTGTAAAGTCCGAAAGATACAAAATACAAGGAATGCAACTTGTTCTCAGCCAGCAGATAATGACCATCGCACTAGACCACGCAGACGATCAGGCTATGTTTACGTGGGCCAATCATTAGGACAGCATGAGCTGTCCACACGTTGATCATGCTCCAAGGATGCTTTTAGCTATGAAAGCACCCTGCAACTTTGCTCATGCTCTTATGTACAAGCAACCATTTTCCCACAGACCGCACAACCCTAGAGTTTGGCAAGACTGGCCCGTACGGGCAGGGGTACCTTTACCTTACCTTTACCTTACTAGCTCCCTTCTGTTCTTAGTTTGTTATACTTAATTTTTGCAATTGTACACTGGTTACATGCACCAGAGTCTTGCTGATTTGTCGTACTGCTTGAATCTAAACACAGCACTTGGGAAATAAGCTGTACTGTTTGTACTTAGAATTGGGACGCTAAGCGTGCGTAAAATTTGGCACAGGTTAGTAGGCGGCCAGTATCTCATGACATCTGTCATACTATTTAGGAAATGCTTCTTTAACAGTTTTCAGGTACAGTGGTTGCTTGGGTTGTGAACATGATCCGTGCAGGATGCACGTTCGCAACCCGCAGCGTTTGCAACCTGCAGTGGCGTGTCTGTGCACGCGTGGGTTGTCATTCTGCACTTTTGTGCATGCGCAAAGCGCAATTTAGCACTTCTGCGCATGCGCGACCGCCAAAACCCGGAAGTAACCCATTCCGGTGCTTCCGAGTTTTGGTGGTCTGTAACCCAAAAAAACGCAGCCTGAAGCGGCTGTAACCTGAGGTACGACTGTATAGGGAAGTTGGCCTTTCTGGTGTTGGTGATTTGCTTTATTGTATTGTCTGAAACAGAACAGCTATGCGGTGCAAAGTGACTTTGGCCACATTCGCACAATACATTCACAGCACTATGATGCCACTTTAAGCAGTCATGGCTTCTGGGAGCTGTAGTTTATTAAAGGTGCTGAGAGATGTTAGGAGAACTCTATTAAAGGTGCTGAGAGATGTTAGGAGAACTCCTCCCCCCTCCCCCGCAAGCTCCAGTTTCCAGAGTAGTTTAACAGTCAATCCCCCATATTAAGGAACTCTGGGAATCATAGCTCTGGGAGGGGAATAAAATCTCCTAACAGCTCTCAGCACCCTTAAACTACAGCTCCCAGAATTCTTTGAGGGAAGCCATGCCTGTTTAAGGTGGTACCATAGTCCTTTATGGTGTGAATGTGGCCTACTGTTTATCAGTTCATGTGAGAACTGGAAGGAGGGAATAAAAGGCAGGACCTTGAGAAAATCCAATGGAAAAAAGTATAAATGGAAACTGTTGAGAGGAATCTTTGAGCCTGGCACAGTAGTGTGTTGTTCCCCTTGTGAGTGTCTGTGCACTTAACATTTTGGATGATTTCCCCAGTACTGATGGAGCTCTTCTGTTTGCATTGTTGAGGTAACCAAGGTTTTAGTTTAGGAAAAACTGAGCCAGAGGGATGCCTCTGCATTTGTTTTGTGAGAAGGGATGTAGGAGACAGATTGCTCTGAAACAGACTGGATACTGCAGGGAAGCAAGATTGGTATTCGGTAATATTGTTTGGCTGACTGAAGAAAGAAGGTCAGTGCTTGTGGAATCCCCTCCAAGAACTTCAGAGCACAGATAGAGAACTGCATATTTGCACATTCCCCCCCAGACTCTCATTTGAGCTAACTAGGAGTGCAGAGCCCCCAAGAAATGAGATTACATTCTTAAAAATCTCTCATTAGCATAATTAGCAAGTGTCACCAACCCTGGTAGATCTGACAGGAAGGCTCAGTGGGAGTTCAAGGGAAGACAAAGAAAAGGAATATTGATGATGTGGCAAAGCTGTGTCTACTTCAGCAGGAAGAGGCAGGAGTCTTGATACCCTGAACTAAAAAGATAAGAGACATCCCAACTCTTGTTTTCTACTCCATGCCTATGAGCATTTGGTTTTGATCAGATCTGTAAAGTAGGGAGAACGGGATGCACCTAAAATCAGAATAAAAGCTGCTGTGTGCGCCCCCTTTCTTTTTCTATGCAAAGATGCTTCTATGTGTGAAAATGTGTGACAATTATTAGTGCTTCTTAATGTGTGAAGGTCTCACATCCTTGTATAGGGAAGGTATAATTGGCTGCAGTTTCCCAGCATGTGTACATCACATGTAAACATTGTGAAACCTCAAATGTTGAGGCTGCTGAAGAGGCCAGAGCCCATGTTGGCTGAGAATCCTGGAAGACCTGCTCTCTGCCCTGCAAGCCTTTTTCCACCTGGCCTGGGAGGTCGGGGCCCGGACTGACTCCAACTGCAAAAGCTGAGGCTGCTGAACAGACACTTGGGCTGGGGTGTTATTTGGCGGGTTAGGGGGGTTGTTACCGTTGAGTTTGGTATCTTTATTTTAGATCTTGCCATTTATGTGGAAATAGCGCAATGTGGTTATATCTTTTTTAATGTTTTGTTTATTGTTGGGTTGCTTTTGTTATGTTGTATGTAGTTATGTATTTTTTCATGTTGCAAGCCACCTTGAGCATGGTTTGATATGAGGAAAAGTAGCATAAAATTATATATGTATGTAAACACACTTGAGCCAATTGGTCATTACCTCTCGGCCTAACATGCTTCAGAGGATTATTGTGATGGTAACACCATGGAAGAAGCCGTGGAGGGTGCTTTCTTGCATAGGAAAGCTATAAACTGTGGAAACAGCCTGAATGCTGACCCTGAAAAGTCTTCTCTGTGCCAGGGAAAAATAAACTCAAAGCTGCAGGTTCCTAGGAGTCTCTCTGGTCCAGACGCTCTCTCTGTGAGAGGGTCACTCTTGTTAACAAAAGGGGAATGAATTATGCAGCAATTGGCAGTGCCAGATGGCGACTTCCCTTCTGTTTACATAAAGAGGGGAGGAGAGAGAAGGCAGGCATAGGCAGAAAGGAGCTGCACACTCAGACAGAGGGCAGATTTCACTATGACTCTGCTGCCATTTTGAAAGACAAGAGAGACTTATTTCCACTGCCCATTTGAAGGAGGGAGTTGGCTTCCCTCTGTCTTGGGAGACAATGGAGGAGTGCGCCTTTGGGGGTGAAGTCAAACTGTTGGAAGCGCCTGCTGTGTCTTAGAGAGACCGATAAGGGAGAGACATGTTTTGTTGCAGGTGGAACAGATTAAGGTGCCTGGTTGTGCTGCTGCAGATGCACCGCGGCGTTTCTTCTCTGTGTGTTCCTCCCATCAGTCATTCCTCCTCTGGTCACTGCTATGGATACACAACCTGACTGTCTGTCGAAAGAGGGAGACTGTGGCCACACCTTCACACCATACAGTTAAAGTACTATGATACCACTTTAAACATGGCTTTCCTCAAAGAATCCTGGGATCTGTAATTTGTTAAGGGTGCTAAGAGTAGTTCCCCGCTCAGAGCTAAAGTTCTCAGCGTAGTTGAACATTAATTTCCAAATTAGGGTGCTTCACACATACTGTTTTATTTCATTTAGTTATATTTTTTATTTTAAAAAATATGCCGGCTTGTTTTTTTTTTTAACTTTTCAATTTGTATTTTTAATAATTATTTTATATTGTTTCATGTAAATCAGAAGTTTTTGTTGGTTAAAGAGTATGTACGGTAAATTGTGTGCATGCATTCCACTTTTTTAAAAGCTTATCACACGCAGCATGCAACGAGTTTAGTGAAACGAATTTGCTGTGTTTGTTCTACCTCACTGCCAACCATGTCCTGTTTAGGTTGATCATTAGAAACAAAGGAAGTTGGCAGGTGAAAACAAATGCTTACAGGCCTGAGCAATTCAGGGGCTGCCAATTCAGCTGGATGTCTGAAGATCTATGCAGGACACTCCTGGCTCTCAAAACAGATGTTTGTTTTGCAAGGGTTGGTGGGGTGTGGCAAGACACGTTTCACTGGATTATTACAAAGAATGATGTAAAGAATACCAGAGGGCATGTACAGCTCAAGTCACTCAGTTTCCAAAACTTATTGTTTGTTTTTGTTTTGTAGTGGAGCTCAGACGGACTCCACCGCAGTGGTGTTGATGGCTGATCCTGGTGTCTGGAACGGAGTCTAAATCTGGGAATGACGCTTCTCGGGTATGAATAAAAAAGAAACCACAAGTGCAAAGAGGATAGAGGATAGGCTCCTAAGTCCTTGTCATAGAGCACGAGGCAGAGCTGCACTCAGATCCTGCTTGTGAGCTTCCCACAGGCATCGAGTTGCCATGGAGGAGGCAGGACTAGTTGGGCCTTTGGCCTGATCCAACAAGGAGGGCTCTTCTTAAGTGAGTTCACTGCAACTGGTGCTTTTCCTCCTCCCCGGCATTGGGACCATTTAAGAGCTGGTGGAAAACAAATACAAGAATTGCTTTGCTGGTTCAGGCTGAGGTCTATGTAATACGGCAGCCTATTATTCATAGTTCTTGGTGATTTCAGAGTGAACAGGGCTGTACCCATGTCTTAACAGTTGAACTCCAAATCCCATCCTCCCTGACCGTTGGCTGGGCTGGCTGGAGCTGATGGGAGTACATCAAAGTCCAGAGGGTCATAGGTTAGCTACCCCTGTTTTAACAGATGGGAGACAAGACACAGACCAAGCAGTTAGTGCAATTTCACCCATATTTCCAAATTACACCAACACTTTGCTTCTCCATGGTCTTTCTGCTGTGCTTCACTAAACTATTGTTTGGCTTGTCGTGTCATCCAAACCTGAGCTTGTGCTTTAGCTCTTCTGGACAAACCAGAAGCTGTAAACTATAGGACAAACCTTGCTTACAGCTTTTATTAGTCTGGAAATAGCCCAGATTCAGATGACACACTGCGCCAAATTGTGGCTTAGCACAGTGTGGCAATGGACTGACCACAGTGCAGAGTAGCTGCACTCTCCTCTACCAGGGCCTGCACAGTTCCACATGTGTGCTAAACTATGGTTTGGTATAGCATGGTATGCAAACCAAGCCAGTATCTCTTTAGTCAGACATTTCCTGACGGATTGCTGGATCATTTTGCTTATTAGTTCAAGGATTGTATTGCATTTGGGTTTTTAAAATGATGTTATTTGCATATTTTATCTGTATTTGTATATTGAGTTTGCTGCATATCTTAAAATCCATGATCTTTTACTGTTTTTAAAGTCTTTGGCTCCTTATTGTAAACCTCTTCAAGATATGTTATATATTGTAAGCAGCATGTAAGCTTACTAAATAAATAGAGCTTTTAAAGTCTCCTTCAACCCTTCCCCTCTTAACTTTACCCAGGTATTTTACAGAGTAAAACTCTCTAGGAGACCACCAGCTTCATAGATGGACAGGATGTACAGAAGTGATCCTCTGGCAGGAAACTGGAGCTCCATCTCCCTGGATGACTCCATATTCCTGGATGCCCAAAACAACAGCACAGAGCAGTGCTTCAACGCCCATTCCCGCAGCTCTGTCCTGCAAGGGCTGCCGTTTGGCGGTGTACCCACGGTGCTTGCCCTCAACTTCATCATCTGGTTGGTGAGTGAAGACGGGAGGTCCTTAATATCTCATTATTAACCATGCGTTATTCAGAATCCACATTGCTTCACATTCAGCTGGGAATGGGTTGGATTCATCATTATTGGATGAGCCGTTTGCTGTTGTTTCAATTCTGCCCAGTATCTATGCATACATACTATCTGTATGTACTATCCAAAGTGGCTATAATTTGCCTTGGGGACGCAGGTGGTGCTGTGGTCTAAACCACTTAGCCTCTTGGGTTTGCCGATCAGAAGGTCAGCGGTTTGAATCCCCGCAACAGGGTGAGCTCCTGTTGCTCTGTCCCAGCTCCTGTCAACCTAGCAGTCTGAAAGCACACCAGTGCAAGTAGATAAATGGGTACTGCTGTGGCCGGAAGGTAAACAGAGTTTCCGTGGGCTCTGGCTTCCATCATGGTGTTCCATCGCGCCAGAAGCGGTTTAGTCGTGCTGGCCACATGACCCAGAAAGCTGCTATGGACAAACACCAGTTCCCTCCGCCTGAAAGTGAGATGAGCGCCACAACCCCATAGTCGCCTTTGACTGGACTTAACCCTCCAGGGGTCGTTTACCTCTTTACCTTTTTATAATTTGCCTCCAGTGTCAGAGTCAATATGCCTCTGACTACCAGTTTCTGGAAACATTAGCTGTTGCTCTCATGTTTTGCTCCTGGTTTCCCTCAGGCACCTGGTTGGCCACTGTGAGAACAGGATGCTGGACTTGATGGGCTCTTGGCCTGATCCAGCAGGCTTTTCTTTTGTTATTGTTTCCAAAAATACAAATCACTGTCTTGTTTCCAAAAAGGGAAGTGGTTAGAAGAGAACACACTAAAAACGTTCCACGCTGATAATAGCTTACCTTAAAAAGTCATATGCAGATGTTTCTCCATCCTGAGTTTGCCATGTTATCAGTGCCGCTGTATGTAGAATAACGCTTGATAATTGATGACACTGCTGTACACAGTTCATGTTATTCTGCTTCTAAAGAAGGTTGCTTCTTTCTGATAAAGCCTAAGGTGCAGCTGCATGTTACAACATAAAACCGAACCCCCAGCCCCGAGTTAGCCTTATACCACTAACGTTGTGTAGTGGTGGGAGACTTGCTGGGGAAACTGCAAGTTGGGTAGGAAATGTTTAGTCCCTCCTCCATATTTTTCGCCTTTTCCAAGTCCAGGAGTCAACTTAAAAGGGAAAATTGGCTTGAGTGTTTGTGTGCTTTGCAAGGGAAGACCAGCAGGCATGATAAAGGTTAAACACTCCCTCTTCCTTCCTGGCCATTCATTCTCCCGTCTCACTTTCACAGTATCTCAGCAAATGCAGGTTTGGGCATGATTTTTTGTTTAGCTAACAACTTGTGCTGCCCTTTAACAAAATACCAAAATGTGTGAAAGCAGAAGTGTTCAGCAAGACAAATGCTGGTGGTGGTGGGGACCACCCCCTCCCACCACAGAAACACGGACCTAATATGTGTGGAATATAGCACTTATGGAACACTTAACTCACCATGGGAGGTGATAAGAGGAAACACAAAAGAAAGATGGGTTTGACTCTGTAGGGTCTTGATTTATATCGTTTATTAAAAATAGTACAGTAACCTCCCCTCAGTCTCAGCAACTATTGAGAAATTATCTTAACACTTAAGACTGAAATATACCCTGTGGATGTGAGCTGAATTTGTAATGGAAAAGATTTTCCAAGTTTGTTTTGTTGCTATGTGGATGACTGCATACAAGGTTTATTATTATTATTATTTATTGGATTTCTTGGTTGCTTTATCTTGCGACAACACAAAGCGACTTACAAAAAAAAAAACCCAGCCCATAGATACATTAAAAACAAGAGGAAAAAGAAATATGTTTAAAACATCTCACATCTACCCGGACACTGAGGTCCAGCGCCAAGGGCCTTCTGGTGGTTCCCTCACTGCAAGAAGCCAAGTTACAGGGAACCAGGTAGAGGGCCTTCTCGGTAGTGGCACCCGCCCTGTGGAACACCCTCCCACCAGATGTCAAAGAGAACAACGACCAGACTTTTAGAAGACATCTGAAGGCAGCCCTGTTTAGGGAAGCTTTTAATGTTTGGTGCATTGCTGTATTTTAATATTATTATTACCCTTTTCTAAAAGGCCACACGTAGTTAAACACCAAAGGCCTGGTTTTGTCTGGTGCCTAAAGAAACATAATGAAGGAACCAGGTGAGCCTTCCTGGGGTGAGCCACCAAGACCAGTTCTTGTGTTGCCACATTCTGGACCTTACATAGAGCGGGCACACAAAGAAGGGCCTCAGATGATGGCTGCTGGGTCTGGGTTGGTTCATATGAGGAGAGGCTGTCCCTGAAGTATTGTAATCCTGAGCCATTTAAGGCTTTATAGGTTAAAAAAGAAAACCAGACTTCTGTCACAATGTGAGGCCATAGATAAAGGGGAAGGACACTTCTTAATGGTGAGCTCCTCTCAGTCCCATGAAGAGGGTCCCCTAAGCTGTTGCTTTTCTGTCTCCTCCAGTTCCTCCTCCTGGTCTTCTCCTGCCTTCGGAAAGCAGCTTGGGACTATGGGCGCCTGGCCTTGCTTATGGACAATGACAGGTAAGAATTCAGCTTTCCTAAAAGGATGGAGAACAATAGGAGGGCAGTCTGTTACCCAAAATAAGAACCCCAGGAAATGTTGACTGGTGCTGCTGGGCTGGCAACAAGGGCAGCGACCAGCAGCAGCCCCAAGATGGGATCCCAGTGGGCAAAGATGTCCTAGAATCTGCATGGCTGAGGGAGTGTAAGAATGATTGAAGGGGTCCCTCCGGTGCCTGCTGTACAACATGCATAGAACCCGAATCAAGTCAGCTTTCGTACCAAGGAAACAAAGTTTTCTAGTGCACATGAGCATGTGTTCACTGCTCTGACGGCAGAAACCTCAGAATGCAGCACAGCAGGAGGAATTCAGCAACACACTATTTTGATCGTTCTGTCAGCGCAAACATTTCTGCTTGCCAGACAGAATGGTCTCCCCTTCCCTCTCCCTGCTCACTGTTTGAGGGGAGTGTGGCTCTGCCAACCCTCCAGGGTGGATTTGGGGGAAGTGTGAGGAGAGGGGAGGGGAGAAAGCCCTGTTGCACTAGCAGAAACCCTTGTCCTGGCTTCTACTTGTGCACCAGGTTTGTTGAATGCAGCCAGTTGAGATAGATGATAGGTAGATAGATGATAGATTAGATAGATAGACAGATAGATAGATAGATAGATAGATAGATAGATAGATAGATAGATAGAGATAGATGATAGATAGATAGATAGATAGATAGATAGATAGATAGATAGATAGATAGATATAGATATAGATAGATAGATGATAGATAGATAGATGATAGATAGATAGATACCAAAATTTTTGCTCCATAAGACGCACCTGACCATAAGCCGCACCTAGTTTTTAGAGGGGGGATGCAAGAAAAAAAATATTCTTTAAAGGGAGCGCTGAGCAGAGCCTGTATGCATCCCAGGCTCTGCTCAGCGCTCCCTTTCACGAGCTGCGAGGAGCATGTGTGTGGCGCTTGCAGGTTTTTCCCCAACGGGCTGCCCTTCTCCCTCCTCGGGGAAAAGCCACACTCGGCTCGGCTCGGCTCTTGGGGGCTTTTCCGAGAGGTGGGGGAAGGGACAGAGTGGCTAAGCCAGAAGCTAGAACAGCAAGAGGGAGCGCTGCACAGTGATCCCTCTCACTGTTCTGGCTTCTGGGATAGCCACGTAGCCTGCATTCGCTCCATAAGACGCACACACATTTCCCCTTACTTTTTAGGAGGGAAAAAGTGTGTCTTATAGAGCGAAAAATATGGTGGATAGACATAGTATTTTCGTTATCTGTATTTTCTTGTGTTAAGTGCAGTGCTTTGACATTTTATGTTTGTTGAGCAGAATAAACAAAAGCTACCTCCATTGTGTTTTAGAACTCTTGCCTATCGCCTTTGATAACGTTGCTTGAAGCAGTTTAGAAGTACTGTGTGAATCCGAAGTAGTAGCGGTTGTTGTTTATTATTATTGGATCTAATTATTGTTATGATTTCTCTCCTACCACCCCTCCCGCTTTTTTTTAAATCAGCCGTTTTCCTCCAAGCACATGGAACTCCTATGAGTAATGATATGATGGTGACAATGGGACTGAAAGATTGGGAAGATAGGAATTCTTGTGAAAGAAAGGAATCCCCACTTCTTTTAAAGGACAGCTTGGTCCAGCCCCCACAAGGGGCAGACGACTTTCCCAAAATTACCTCACTTTCTCACCTGAATTTCTCACAGTGAAAAGGAACAATGTTGTGTTTCCCTGCCTGTACTTGGGGCTCCCTATCCTTGAGGGAACCTTTTAAAAAATCCATTGGAGGCAGTGGGTATCTTATTTTTCTTGTACAAATCACCTGAACCTATACAGGTGAAAGAGAATTCCAAGAAATGTATTAACAAGTTTCAAATCAGATTAGTTTGCCTTTCCTTCATTGAGCTGGATTAGGACTTATTCCTACTCAGAGTAAACCCATTGACTTCAGTAATTTTATGTTTCAGTGAGCTTTGAGTAGGACTAAGCCTCACGCCAACCTAGTGGAGTTTTTTTTAAAAAATAGAAAATTGAAATGGACCCACCTAATCTTCATCTTACAGTAGCTTTCCTTTCCTTCACAAGACATTCCCTGTAGGGATTATACTCAAATGGCATGGAATAGCTTCTGGTCACTCTCTTCTAGAAAGTTCCCCTGATCCTTACTCTCTGGGATGTTGGCTATCTGGTGATGGTGGGATTGTTTGGTTATGGTTTTGTTCCCAATCAGGAGGTGAAAAAAATTACTTCTGGTCTGTTTACACGTGTGGGGCACAGAAAACGGTCAAAGTCAATACCTGACACTTTCAAATTTGTTTTTTACAATATCACACTAACGTTGTGGTTCCTGATTTTAGTTGATTTCAAGTGCTATCCTCCATTCTAAAATGACACACTTCCATTGTATACAGTGGGCATCCCTTATTTCAGACACCACAGCTCTGAAATAACCATTGTTGAATTTCTGATCCAGGATTCCTGTTCTAATGTCACTTGAGATTATTTCTGCTGCATCTTCATCTAAAGGGTCTGTCACTTTCCACTGGTAGTTTGATTTGGCTCTGGGTGTTATTTATCCCTTCCCTTTATAGTGCTCCTTTCCTAGATAGTAATAGCAAAGAAGCTGAGGTAAGTTTTTATTCAAATCAGATTTCCCCCCCATGAACTTTAGATCTCCAACCGCAGTCCTGGGAAAGAGTGGCTGTTGATATGGACATTGGAAGTGGGTGGGAGTCAAAATTCACAGTCTTAAAGAACCCCCACCATTCTGGTTTGCCAGGAAAATCACTGAGCAGAGCTCAGTGCCTTGCTGGTTATATGTGTTCATTTAGAGTGCTCAGTAGGTTGACCAGCAGCAGCAGGAGGAAGCAAAGTCCTGCTATATCCCCCCCCAAACTTCTGTCCTTGCCCAATTTCCTTTTCACAGGGAATTTTCTTTCCTCATCCCAGTACTGGAAACATTGGCTCTGTGCTGGATTAGTGAGGTCTTATCTGTGATGATGTAACAGATTCAATGATGTCACTTTCCTGGAGCAGAGGCAGGAACTGTGCAGCCATCCATAACCACTATAACCTCTAATAGTGAAAAAGAAATGGAGGAAAATGCTTGCTCCCTGTGGTAGCAGAATCCAGGCTGAATTCAGGGGATGGAGAATTGAAGGGCATAGAACATCTGCTTTGCACCAAGAGGGTCTCCGAGAGCCCTGAGCTTCTAGCTGCTCAATAAGGGCCTGGTACATTGGCGTGATAAATATTATCAAATATTTATCAAATATTGTCAAAAGGATCGAGTTGGTGGTCTGACAGCTAAAGAAGTCCATGGCTTTTGCAGAACCCCAAACTCATACAAACAAATTTTTTCTGTTCCACCTACACAAACCTCTCCCTTGCCCCACACACTTTGAACTTAGGAGGCTCTTTTGCTAGGAGAAAGCAGGGTTGGGGCAATGCAACATGTTCTAATAGTTTAATTGACTGATTCCATGCAGTCAAAAGTATGTGGCCTATGTGGATATGTACAGCCACAGTTCATTTCATTTAAGATGTTTCTGCTATTGGCTTCCAGGGAGCCTCCTTCCCCTTCAAGTCAGTACACAACAGTACTTGTGAAACTGAAACTGCTTCATTCATTGGAGAAGAGGAGACACTTGATCCCTATTGGCTTTCTGGAGCTTTAACATAACTATGGAGTGCTGTTGGTGCAGCTTAAAAATGCCCACCCCCTTTGTCTTTCTCTCTCACCCTTCCTCTTGCGGTCCTCTCTGCTTTCCTGGGTTGTGGGTGAAGACACTTAACAGTTGGTCTGATCAGAATAATGTTTTTCTTTCTCCTCTTTCCTTTTTCTTCTTCCCCAACTCTCATCCATCCTGACCTCCTCTCTTCTCTTCTTCTTTGCTCCCTCTGTGCTTCTCCCAACCACATGCTCTTTCTTTCTGCCTCTCTTGCTGGATACATGAAGCCTCACATCACTCTTCTATGGGGAGCAAAGTGAAAAGGAGAAATCCCCATCAGAGACCAGCCCACTGGACGCTGACAACACAGATGTGGTAAGCTTAAGTGGGGAAAGTAGGATGGAGCTGCACTCTGATGAAAGGAGCTTCTGTCACTGTATGTAAATTGGGTCAACCAGACATTCAAGAAAGGGTGGGGGGAGTAGAGATGACTAATGTTTTCAGAGTGAATAGTGCTTTTCTGGAAACCCGCCAATTATGCTATGATATTATTCATCATAAGGCAGACAAATAGGAGGTGATGCATGGTAGCCTAATGATCTTCATGAATTGCTTTCACTACTTCTAATCCTGCCATTTTCTGAAAAACTGTTCATCGGATTACATTGTTCTTATCTGGAACGTAACAGTGAAACATTGGCTCCCAGTACATTTCTGAGCACAATTCAAAGTGTTGGTGCTGACCTTTAAAGCCCTAAACGGCCTCGGTCCTGTATACCTGAAGGAGCGTCTCCACCCCCATCGTTCTGCCTAGACACTGAGGTCCAGCTCCAAGGGTCTTCTGGCGATTCCCTCACTGTGAGAAGTGAGGTTACAGGGAACAAGGCAGAAGGCCTTCTCGGTAGTGGCCCCGCCCTGTGGAATGCCCTGCCACCAGATGTCAATGAAATAAACCATCTGACTTTTAGAAGACATCTGAAGGCAGCCCTGTTTAGGAAAGCTTTAATTTTTGGTGTTTTATCATGTTTTTAATATTCTGTTGAGAACTGCCCAGAGTGACTGGGGAAACCCAGCCAGATGGGTGGGGTATAAATAACAAATAATACTAATTATTATTTATTTATTAAGAGCCAAGCTGCATCAGACAAATGGTCCATCTCTCCAAGTCTACTGCCTTTGACAGTGACTAGTACTGTAGTGGGTTTTTCTGTGAAAATGCACAGGGAAAGCAAAGGGCACTTACTTGTGTGTTCTTTCTCTTAACGTTTATCTAGGATCATGCTCAGTTACATTGATCTGCACCATATAATTCCAACACAGTTGCAAATGCAGACATAGCCCTAATTTTTGGAGATTGGTAGGAACATCAATAGATCAGCGGTTCTTGCCTAATTGATATCAGTCAACTAGCTCATTCTGTTTCTCCAACTTCCATTCTAGGGATTCTGTTCCTGGCTCCTGTCAGTCTACCAGATGAAGTGAGTACATGCTACCTTTGGGTGATGACTATTACATGTCTTATTCCAACTTTTTATGTAATTAAATTCTAACACCGTTGCCGTTTTCCGTCAGCCATTTTACTCCGCTAGATGTGTGGACACGAATCCCTATCAAACATGGTTGTAAAGCCACTGCTTAGTCGTCCATTTTGCATTGGACTTGAGAATGTGATGATCTCTGTTGTTTTGATGTTTTCTTTCTCTCAAGAAAGGAAAGGAGGGGAAACAGATGGGATTTTGTGGCTCTGTGCTGACATGCCTTCATATCTCTATCTCTCTCTCTCTCTCTCTCTCTCTCTCTCTCTCTCTCTCTTTCTCTCTCTCTAAGGGATGAGGAAATCCAAAGCAAGTGTGGAATCGATGCCACCACCTACCTCTCCTTCCAGCGGCATGTCTTGGTGCTGCTTCTGATCATCTGCGTGCTCTCAGTGGCTGTGGTCCTCCCTGTCAACTTCTCTGGGGATCTCTTGGGTACGTAGACTGCGCCAGGGCAGGGCACAGAAACCCCTCCAGTTGCTCTCCCACAATGTAATTAGTGGTGTGTGCCGAGAGAGCTGCATTCGGACCCCAGGCCTGAGGGACCCTTGTCACCATCCTTGTACTAAGAGCCCCAAAATGCTGCTGTTTGCATAATGTTGGAGGCATGGCTGTGGAAATGAGGGGATTTCTTTAAAGGCACCTCTTGTGACAGTGCCCTCTGGTGTCTGTGACAACTCATCTCTCTCTCTCTCTCTCTCTCTCTCTCTCAGGGAAGCATCCAGCTAATTTTGGCCGAACCACAATTGCGAATGTCCCCAAAGAGTACGTGATTTCTTTTCCTCAGAGTTCTGTTGTTTTTGCTGCTTGTAGTGATGACCGTTGGGAACAAATGAGGACCATTTACACACCAAGAGTCCTTCATCAGCATGTCCTGGATCCATTTTTCTTGACATTATAATCCCTGTGTGTGTATGCATGTGGTAAGGTGGCTGCTGTGGTCTAAACCACTGAGCCTTTTGGGCTTGCCGATTGTAAGGTCGGCAGTTTGAATCCACGCGACGGGGTGAGCTCCCATTGCTCTGTCCCAGCATCTGCCAACCTAGCAGTTCAAAAGCATATCAGTGCAAGCAGATAAATAGGTACTGCAGTGGCAGGAAGGTACCGTATTTTTCGCTCTTTAACACGCACTTGACCATAATACGCACATCATTTTTAGAGGAGGAAAACGGGGGGGGGGGGTTCTGAATGAAACAGTGGATGTATCATTTTTGTGCCTCATGCTGTGGCCACAGACATGTGATCTGATGGTGAGTTTGGGGTAGCCCAATGCAAAAATCCTGAGAATCCCTGTGGATCTGTGCTTTGTAACCACGTTTTTGCACCATTGTGGCCCCAGGCTACAGTGGGTGCGTGATTTTTTTGGTGCAGGCTGCAGCCATGGACATGCTCTGTGATCTGATGGTGAATTTGGGGTGACCCAATGCAAAGATCCTGAGGAGCCATGTGGATCCGTGCTTCGTAACCACGTTTTAAGTGGGGAGGGAAGGAAAAACACAGAAGGGACAAGGAGCACAAGAGGGGTGTGCAGAGAAGCAGCTGGCTAAGAATGCAGGAGAGGGGTTTAACGGGAGGGAGGAAAGGAAGGCAAAAGTTTTCCCCCACCCACCCACCCAAGCCAGCCCTCTCTCTCTCTCCCACCTGCATGTTTTCCGGCTGCCTGCGAGTCCCTAAAATGCATCCCTGAATGCAGCAGCACCGGAGCACGGAGAGGAATTAGAAGGAAGGACGCGATCCTTTCCTTTCCCCTCTGCTTGCCTGGAGGGGAGGGGATTTGCCTGCTCTTTGTTCCGTTTGAGCAAACAGCAACCGAAACAGAAGAGGGTGGGCAGTAAGACCCTGAGGCAGAATGCAGGAAAGCAACAGCTTCCTCTCTCACGGAGCTCCCTCCTCCCTGACGCGCGCAATTGGATTTTTGCCCCTGCACTCGGGCCAGTCGGCTCCAGGGACCACACATTCGCTCAATAACACGCACAGACATTTCCCCTTACTTTTTAGGAGAAAAAATCTGTGTGTTATAGAGAGAAAGGTACGGTATACGGTTGTGATTATCCCCGCTTAAAAAATGAAGCAACTCTGAATGGGCACACATAATTGGATCACCTCCATATTTTTTAGTATTAACCCACCCACCCCAATTTGTGGGCGTTTTGTTTTTAAGCCTAAGCTTTTAGCACATACCTGTTTCATTTAGTATTGCAGTGGATTAGTGGTATGTGGAGGGGAGCAGGTGGCGCTGTGGTCTAAACCACCAAGCCTCTTGGGCTTGCCGATCGGAAGGTCGGTGGTTCGAATCCGCGTGACAGTGGTGAGCTCCCGTTGCTCTGCCCCTGCTTCTGCCAACCTAGCAGTTCAAAAGCACACCAGTGCAAGTAGATAAATAGGTACCGCTGTGGCAGGAAGGTAAGCGGCGTTTCTGTGCACTCTGGCAGTCATCACAGTGTCCCGTTGTGCCAGAAGTGTTTTAGTCATGTTGGCCACATGACCTGGAAAGCTGTCTGTGGACAAACGCCGGCTCCCTCACTCAGCCTGAAAGTGGAATTGAGCGCCACACCCCATAGCTGAATTTGACTGGAGTTAACCGTCCAGGGGTCATTTACCTTTACCTTATGCATGTGTACCCATGTATGTACCTGGTCTGTGCAGTTGGTATGAGCAATAAGTTTTTGGTGGAAGCCACAAACAGGAAATGTTTTTATCCTCTACAGCAAAGCAAATATGGGGGGCAGGGGGAGAAGGGAATAATATCAAATCCGCCAGGGTTGGTCACTGGCTGCAAGAATTCTTTTGAACATTGCTACAACCTCATGGCAACAAATTCAGAGTCCCTGTTTTTACGCACTGTGCAGTTTTCTACCTTCTCATCTACTGTTGGTCCTTGACCTGTTTCCCATATTTCCGTCTCCAACATGCATGACTCTGTGATGATCTCAATGCGTAGGGTAACAAAGATCCAGGAACTAAGGTTCTACTTGGTTCTTTCTTTTACAACTATTGGGAAGCTTTTTGTATGTGTAAAAACGCAGGGGTAATTTGGGGTACTTCTGGGCTAGCCCTCTCTCCATGAAACTGTGATATTGTTATGTGAGGGTGGAAGTTGTTGCCTACATCCCATAATGAGGAATTCTAGGTGTTCCTCAGGAAACGGTTGTGGCTTCCTTATATTCTAGCCAAGATCCCTTGTATTTCCTGTTTGAAAAAAATGTATTTCCTTTTGTCTCCTGTAGTGACCGTCTCCTGTGGCTGCACAGCATCTTTGCCCTCCTCTATTTCATCATCACTGTGCTCTGCATGGCTCATCACTCCATCCAACTTGAATACAAAGAGAATGAGAAGGTAAGAAATTCAGTAGCCCCATTCACGCCTTCCCCTTCTGCCCTTTCAGAGAAACTCTGGGCAATGAGGTGTTTTCATTGTCCTTTACTAAGGGAGATCCTTGGGTCCAAAGCTGGTTTCAAGAAGTTCACACTGGTATGGTTAGAATGCTCTGGAAGGAGGTGGGTTGAAATCCCAAGCCAGCTGTAAACTAATTTACTAGGTGGCCTTTCGCAAATTGCTCAGAAAACCAATGAGGCAAGCGTCTTCTGTAGGAAAGACTCCTGTATAAACAATATTTGTAAAATCTTTCTTAATGTTATGAACTAGCTGCAGGTGGGAAAGTTAATTTAATTCAAAAGTTTTTTAAAGAGAGAATGGATCCCAGTATGTTTCAGTCAGGTAACCATCCACTGTTGGGGAATTTTGGAGTCTGGTGTCTGTGTCCTTAATGAGAGCTGTGGACCAAAAATGAGAACTCCGTCTTGGGTTCCTTTTATTTTAATTTTCATGCCATCCCATAACAAAATTATTTGGGTGGCTTACAATAAGTATTAAAAAACACACACGAAAGAAACCAATAAAATAAAGCAGCATAAATATGTGTTTAACAGCTTACCACTTTGCATAGTGTCTTAATGCCTTGCCAAAATTTCAGAATTAAGCTTTATCTGTACAGAATTCTGGATACCCTGCTTATTTGCAGGAGGGGGGTAGCCTGGTCCTGTTGCTCTCGGGTGTCTCCTTTTTTCAGGGACTTTCTCCCTTCTCCCTAAGGTGGCCCGGACCCTGATGGTTACCAGGATTCCCAAAGATATTATGGATCCCTCCCTGGTCATCAAACATTTTCAGTAAGTGCAACTATAAGTTGATATCCATGCCTCTAAACACATCCCCTTTCTTCTCTAGCTCGTAATAGTCACTCACTAAAGGTGGATGGGAGACTGCCTGCGTACCACTTATACAACATCTTGGGTCCCAAGATGGGTGAAATGTGGGATATAAATATACAAAAATAAAATAAATACATTCATAAGGTAATGTCTCATTTTTAACCAATCACTGCTACAACAGCTTTCTAAAGAGGTATTTTGTATTTCATGGTACCATCCCAGTCTCCGTTCCCTTGTGACGCCAGGGATGGGATGGGCAGGACTGATCAAGCTCCATCACTTCCTTTTCACAGGTGAGCATGTTCCTTAAAGATCTTGATTTTCTTTTCTCAACAGTGAGGCTTACCCAAGCTGCACAGTGACTGGTGTCCAGTTCTGTTCTGATGTTCGCACACTGATGAAGTTGGATTCAGAGAGGTGGGTGTGTTGTTTTTCTGCTAAGGCCTGGATTTTTCTAAACTCCTTGGATTCTATTAAGCAGATATCCCGATATCAATTTTACAGTGCAGTAGTAAGCACCTTCCAGCAAGATTGTTCTCACCCCGCCTTGAGAATTGCTTCAGGCACTTCGCAAGACACAAGGGAGAAGCTTGTGTCTGATCCTTTTAACATGACAAAGACTTGCATCTTGGCAATTATTTGCTGCATTTTATTTATTATTTTACTTAGAGCACTTAGGCTCCCAGGGTGGTGTACCTTTGATAAAAACAAGATGGTCTCTGCCATCAGGTTTACAATCGAAAAGGCACAGCATGCGAGGGAAAAGGAACGGAAGAAAGGGGGGGAGCAAACTCACATGTCAGTTCTTAATGTTGAATAGTACTTACAATGACCAGCTGGAATGGAAACAGTTAAAGGGCAGACCCATTTCTGGTCTGTGTCACTAAAACATACTGTTTTTAGCCATAATTCCATTCAAGCCTCACATTTAATATGCAATTTAAAAAAAAATTCCTCTCAAGATATGTCTCCAAATACACTGCCTCAAATCACAACTTTTTACTCTGTGAATGAAAGGAGATTTGAGGTCATGACAGGGTTTCTTCTGTGAGTGCAGCTCTTCTTCCATGAATGGAGGTTCCCATTCACAGAGCCAAAGGATCCAGGCCACACACTGTGATACCTTGAAACCTATTTAAACAAGTATTTTGTCTGCATATTTAAATAAATATATAAATGCCAAGTGCTGGACTGCAACGTTATTTCCATCACAACTAAGGTTCTGAGGATGTAATTCTGTAGGGGTGGGAAACCTTAGACTCAGAGGTTAAATGCGGCCTTCCAGTCCTCTTTATCTGACCCTGAGAACTGCCCCCAGTCCACACTCCTCACTGGCCTGGCTAGAAAGTGCCCTTGAACTATTTCATGCCTCTTTTGCTTGTCTGGATGGAGCATGTATGGGTGTGGAGACACTAGAATGCTGTACGAAGGCAACGTTTACACCTATTTTTCTGCCCACTTTTGTCCCCACTCACCACTGTCATGTGGCCCTCAGAAGGTTGCCTGGAAGGGAATGTGGCCCTTGTGATGAAAAAGGTCCCCCACCCCTGCTGTACGGAATCTGAAAGCCTCAAACTTAAGCACTTACCGTATTTTTCCATGTATAAGACAATATTTTATCCTTCAAAATGATGGGCAAAAATTGTGAGTCTTATACACGGATAGCAGTGGGTGGGTGGGTGGGCAGTTGGTGGCAGCAGCCAGCACGAGATTGTCAGAGGCAATTGGCCGTGTGATTGACCTGCTCAACAACTTTGGGCAACCCCCCCCAAAAAAAAATAGGGGTTGTCTTATACATGGGGGCGTGTTATACACAGAACAATACGGTAATTCTGAACACAATGATTCAATGGGCAGCCTCATTAACTTTCCGCTCTGCTTTGTTTTTGCTGGCAGGCGCAAGGCAATGAAGGGGAGGCTTTACTTCACCACCAAGGCTCAGAAGGAGGGGAAAATCATGATCAAGATCCACCCCTGCTCACGCATCTTCTGTTGCCGTAGTTGCGGCTTTGAAGAGGTACAGAGTGAAATTCAGGGCCGGCACATGAAACTGACCGTGGGCATTTATGATTGTCCATTACCCTGTTGCTTTGTTGGTCTGCTGGCTACCAAGCTAAGCTAGAGACAATTTCCATGTGAAGTTTGATTGAGTGATTGCTTTTATACAGTGCTTTTTAAAAAAATGTTTAGGGGTGCTCTCATTTTGACTCAAGAAAATATCCATTTTATAGTTCAGATTGGGAAAAATAAATGGACAAAAGTACAAAGAACATGCATTACCTCATATTACTCAGCTGACAGTAAAACACCACACAGCCACATTCCACATTGCTTCACATTTTAAACACTCACTTCCATCTGAGACTCAGGAAATGAGGCTGCCGTCGGAGGTGGTAACAACGAAACTGACCAGTCACCGTGCTATTCAATGGTGATGATTCACCGTGCTAGAGAAGAAACTAATTTTTTAAAAAAATTAGTTTCTTCCATTAGATTCACAAAATGTTTAGGGGTATGCGTCCCCCTAGAAACCACCTTTTCGCCAAGGCACCCAAACATGGTTTGTAGTTTTGAAATATGAAAACAAATGCATGTTATAAAACGCAGAGTGACTGACAGAGTCATCTCAGGCTGCACAGGTCTCTCCAAGAGCTGATGGCAACAAGCTCCCTGGCTTGTGTTCCCTCGTTCCTGCCTTCCCTCAGGCTGCGCAGGCCTTTCTTGAGCAGCCTCAGGGAAGGTGGTGGGGGAAAGGCCTGCTCCAACAGTTCTCTCAGACCTCTTGATGGTTCTGTCAGGAGCTGATGGTTAGTGCTCCCTGGCCCAAGTCTCCTAGCTTCTGCCTTCCCTCGGGGCACACAGGTCTTTCTTAAGCAGCCTCAGGGAAATGTCACCCAGTGACAGGGGAGAAAAACTTGGAAATGGGAGTGTGTGTGTTTTTCTTGAGCACTTGCCTGTCCCCTGGACCCAGTTCATGACAGAGCTGAAATTGGTCTGCTACACAACTGGCCTTCACCTGGTGAATTTTGTTCACACAATTTTGTTAAGCCTAAATCAGAGATGGGCCACACCAGTGGCACTCTTTCCCCCATTCTGCATGCACATTTTGTAAATGTGTGAGGAGGCTTGTTTGTGTCTCTCTTCCTCTGTGTTCAGAACATAAGAGAAAGGATTGTATAAAGACAGACATACGAGGGATTTTTTTTTTTAAGGCCCAATGTTTCAGATTAGGACTAAAGGGGATTGTTTGAGCACCGAGAGAAAGCGCAGTGAAGACAATAATTTATAGAGAAATGGATAATGAGGTTAAAAATGGGCCCAGCATTTCAGATTGGGACAGAAGCGGGGATCATTAGAATATCCATAGACAGTGTGTCTGAGGGAGAGAGATATAGAGAAAGGCACATAAGGTAGTGAAAATTAAAAATGGGCCTAATATTTCAGGCTGGGACTAAAGGCAGGGCTTGGGCTGAAACTTTTACAAACTGTTTCACGGTTCTACGTCATCTTGGAAGACGTGCTTCAGCTTGCACCATCTAGAGGCCTTGCTGGAATACTAGCTGGCAGCTGTTATTCCAACTGAGACCATAGTCTCCTTGACATAGTTGTTGCTGTTCTTTTTCAAGTAGTGTCTGCCTGAAAGGGCTGGAATGACGCAGTTAATCTCTCTCACTTGCATGCACACACCTTCCTGTGACAGCTGATTCACTCCAGTTGCAACTCCTGGGCTAGAATTTGGCAGCTGATGAATGTTTGCTTGGTAGCAATTTTATTGCGGAGTCTGGCCTTGGACTTTTACTCCACCTCATTACATCAAGTATAATCAGTTTACATTGGTGATGGAAAATGCCTAGATTAAACCAGTATATATCATTCTTGCTGTCTCACAAAAAAAATAATTGTGCGGTAGTTGGCATTTCAGGAAGCAGCAGCCTTTCAGAGAATGCGTGAAGACAGAAGATGATAACTTCATTCTGCATTTACTCTCACAGGCATTTCAAAGCAGAACCAATAACTGAGCATGCTTCCTTTTCTCCCTGCTAGGTAGATGCGGAGCAATACTATGGGGAGCTAGAAGAGAAATTGACAGATGAATTTAATGCGGAGCGAAGCCGGATTGCGCTAAAACGCCTTGACATGGCTTTTGTCACATTTCAGGATGAGAGGATGACAGCCACGTGAGTATTCCCTGCTACTACTATTTTCTCTAGGAGTTTGTTCACACTGAACGTCTTAACTTACACCGTATTTGAGGTCAGAAAGGATTATCTCCAAGGGGAACATTAGGAATTCGTTCCGCGAGTTGTTTCGTCTTGCGTTTTTTTCGTCTTGCGGAGCGCGGATTCCCTGGGTATTAACGGTTTTAAGGAAAAGGAAACAAACTCGCACGACATTTTCGTCTTGCAAAGCAAGCCCATAGGGAAAATTGTCTTGCGAAGCAACTCAAAAAACAAAAACCCTTTCGTCTTGCGCGTTTTTTGTCTTACGAGGCATTCGTCTTGCGAGGTACCACTCTATAGGAAACTGCCTTATGCAGAGCGAAACATTGGCCCATCTGACTCAGTATTGACTGATTGGGTGCTGTTTTCCAGGGTTTGGGGCAGTGATCTCTCCCAACCCTATTGGAGATGCCAGGGATTGAACCTGGGACCTTCTGCATCATCATCATCATCATCATCATTTATTACTAATACCCTGCCCATCTGGCCGGGCCTCCCCATCTACTCTGGGCGGCTTCCAACAGGATATTAAAAACACAATAAAACATCAAACATTAAACAACTTCCCTAAACAGGGCTGCCTTCAGATGTCTTCTAAATGTCAGATAGTTGTTTATTTCCTTGACATCTGGTGGGAGAGTGTTCCACAGGGCAGGCGCCACTACCAAGAAGCCACAGTCCTTTTGTCCAAAATGGAGCTACATTCTGTATGGGAGTGGTATTGGACTACCCTCCTCCAGCTGTTGCCTCTTCTCTCCCCCAGTATTCTGAAGGATTACAGCCGTGTCTGGTGTCGCAAGCATCCACAACAGTCTTCTGTTACCACAGTGGTGAAATCCCATTGCTGGGGGGTCAGCTATGCCCCCGCACCCAACGACATCATCTGGTAAGTTCCCATGCTTCTGCCATCTTGGTTTTCAAGGGAGCATCAAGACAAGGAGCAAGTTCAACATGTTGAAATTTTAGGATTCCGCGTTATACTTTTGGGTGTTTCAAGACTAGCAAATCCACTTTAAACCCTAGGCCAGCCTTCTCCAACCTAATGTTCCCAATATGTTTTAGAAAACATCTGTCAGCCCCATCCAGCACAGCATCAGGTTACGGGAGGCTGGCCCGGGCAGTGACATCAGGCAGAAAAGAGAGAGAGATGTAAGTGTTCCTTTGGGCACTGATGTTGAAAGATGCTGGTGAGTCCAGAGAGTGTCTGGTTATTCTGGTGCTTTTTTGTAGCCACTGTTAAAAATTCACTACATAAAAATTCAGCAAAATTGATAAAACAGTAATCGAGGCAACTAACATTACAGGCTGAAATGAATCCCTAGGGAAATTATTATTTATTATTATTTATTACATCCGTATACCACCCTTCAACTGAAGATCACAGGGCAGTTCACAACATAAAAATACAAAATGAGAATAGCCTAACTTCTGTCATCTATGCTCTGGTAAGCTATAGGTGGATCCATTAGACTCCAAGGGCAGATCTCTGCAGAGGGTAAAAGGTGCCAAAAGCCTAAATCTCAGCAGGAAGTGATCTGACCATGATAAGGGACTGATGTCAGTATCTCCCACTTTCAGATCGCCTTCTTCCTACCCAGTTGAGAAAACAAGGTTCAGAGTGTAGCCTGCCACATGCGTTGGGCCGATGACATTTGGGACAGCCCCATGGTCATTATGGCAGCCATGGAGTCCTGAGCTACCCCACAGACAGTGCCTCAGGGAAATTTGGCTGAGTACAACTATACCTTCAAAGCACACTTTCCCCCACAGGGCACTGCAGTCATTCCTTAGAGTTAAAATTCCCAGCAAGCCTTCCCAAACTACAATACCCAGAATTCTTTGAGCAACAAAGTTGTTGTTGTTGTTGTACCACCCTCTACCCATAGATCTCAGGGCAGTTCACAATGAAATGTGCTTTGAATGTGTGATGTGTACGCAGTCATAGAGGAGAACCTTAGTATTCAGACACATTCATGTGGCAGAAGGCAGACTTTTTAATATATTTCCACAGGGAAAGTTATGTTACTCTGCATTGCAACAAAAACAACAGTTTTGTGGTGCCCAAAAGACTAACTAATTTATTGCAGCATTAGCTTTTACAGACCACATTCCAGTTCACCAGTGGCATGAAGAATAATCCTCAAGTGCATGTATATACATAGTTGATTGGAGAATTTGTAAGCAGTGAGGTCTGTCTGTAATTTTTGCATTTTATTTCCCTCTGATCTCACTGCTTACTGCCCTTCCATGTGTAGATATACCTGCAACTAGGGTTTACACCGCACGCAACTGATGAACTGGACTCGAGCCCCCAAAAGCGTATGCCGCAATTGATTTCTTACTGCACCTTAGAATCTTAACTGTTTTTGTATCATTGCTTGTGGAAGAACTGGGTGAAACAATAGCACCATCTGCTGACTGCAATTAATACACTACACAAAGGTGGTTTGGAAACTGTTCTCGAGGATATTGACAGGATTTTTGCAGCTTCCGCAAGGACCAAAGAAAGCTGCCTTATACTGAGTCCATCTAGCTCAGTTTGTCTATACTGACTGGGAGTTTCTCCTAACCTTACCTGGAGACACCAAAGATTGAACCTTGGATCTTTTGCATGAAAAGCAGATGCTACACCACTTGAGTTATGGCCCTTCTCCTTGGCCACCTAGCAGACCTATCTGGTTGAAGTGAGCATTCATCTATAGATGCTTCCAAACATCTGCATTATCCAGCAAACGCCATCCTTTTGTGGGTACAGTGTGCCACTGATTGGTCATCCACAAAGCAAATAATCCTCAAGCCAGTGTTACCTTTTTAAAACAATCACTAATTTCAGCAGCCAGCATGTTGCAAACACTTTGCGCACAATCAGTATATTTCTAGTTAGATATTATGATTTATGCAGAAGTCCTAAAGTGAGGGCAAGAGTGTTATTATGAGATGGGAACTTCTTAACTCACTAACCTGGTGCCCTCCATGTGCTTCAGTCTGCAGTCGTGCTGGCTGGGGCTGATGGGAGTTGTAGTCTTAACACATCTGGAAGGCATCAGGTTGACGGCAGCTGCTGTCACCTCTTGGCCGGCTGCCTTCCCTGCACTCCGCACGCTCCTCATGCTTTCTTTCTTGTAGGGAGAACTTATCCGTCAGCGGTGCTTCGTGGTGGGTGCGGTTTGTCGTGCTCAACATCTGCCTCTTCATCCTCCTCTTCTTCCTCACCACGCCCGCCATCATTGTCAACACCATGGACATGTTCAACGTCACGCGGCCTGTGGAGAGCCTCAAGGTGCGCACTGCCATCCCCTGTGGGGTTCTTCCTTATTGGTACTAGAGCCCAGCTATGAGGAGGGTAACATTCCCACTCCCTTCTTTTCAGGGCTTGCCCATTCCATGCCCATCCACCCCCAAAAGAGAAGCATATACCATATTTTTCACTCTATAAGACGCACCAGACCACAAGACGCACCTAGTTTTTGGAGGAGGAAAACAAGAAAAAAAATATTCTGAATCTCAGAAGCCAGAACAACAAGAGGGATCGCTACGCAGTGAAAGCAGCAATCCCTCTTGCTGTTCTGGCTTCTGGGATAGCTGCGCAGCCTGCATTCGCTCCATAAGACGCACACACATTTCCCCTTACTTTTTAGGAGGGAAAAAGTGAGTCTTATAGAGCAAAAATTATGGTACCTGTGAAAGCGTTGGACAGGGAATAAAATCTCTGCCTAATGTCCTGATAGTGGAGCCTTTAGCACTGCTCTGCGCAGGGAAGCCAGACCGCTGTGTGCTCTATGCTATGGTACTTGCCATCTTCATCTTTGATCTTCCAATGCATCCCGATACTGAATAGGTCGTTGCACTGAAGGAAGAATGACACAGGTGATCCTCTGGTTTAGAAAAAGAGCTGTGGCAGAAATCTCCCAGCACAGAACAGCCATTCATCCTTTTTTGCCTTTGATGTGGCGTTGTTTTTCCCCAAGCCGCACTTACGGTCAGTGACTGAATTAGCAGCAATGAGAGGGGAACCCAGGCTATGCACTATCAAGGAGAAGTTGTATGCTTTTAGTCCTGTTTCCCAGGGTGCGGCAGAGAGAGAAGCTGCTGGATTCTCAGTAAAAGTATTAAGTAATATTATTCCTCCTGTCTATCTCATTTCCCAGAATCCTATTGTCACCCAGTTCTTCCCCACGCTGCTGCTCTGGGCTTTCTCAGTCTTCCTGCCTTTCATCGTGTACTACTCTGCTTTCTTCGAAACGCACTGGACGAGGTAACTCATATCCTTACACCCGCAACTTTTAAAATGGTTTTATGCTGGAAACAAACCCCAGGGGTTTGATTTGGTTGCTTTACGCATTTTCAGAGTTTCTCTGGGGATCTACCTGGCTGTGACAGTAACAGTCAGTAAAATTCATTGCTGAATCTGGGAATCCTTTTATCTGGTTGTTTTAATAGCATGGTTTCCTAAGTTAAAAGAAAAAACCTGGTAAACCCTAGAAGAACCCCATGCTTATTTTATTTATTCATATTGGAATAAAAGGGTTTGTAACTCTCATTATTGTTGTTGTTGTTGTTGTTCTTGTTGTTATTTATTACATTGATACACTGCCTTTATCTCAAGGTGGTGTACATGTTTCTCCCCCTCCTCCCTATTTCATCACAACAACCCTGTGAGGTAGGTTAGGCTGAGAGACGGTGATTGGCCCCAGGTTATTCAGTGAGCTTCATGACTGAGTAGGGATTTGAACCCTGGCCTCCAAGGTCCTATTCCAACACTATAACCATTATGCTACAAACAATGTACAGTGGTACCTCGGGTTAAGTACTTAATTCGTTCTGGAGGTCCGTACTTAACCTGAAAGTGTTCTTAACCTGAAGCACTACTTTAGCTAATGGGGCCTCCTACTGCTGCCGCGCCGCCGGAGCACAATTTCTGTTCTCATCCTGAAGCAAAGTTCTTAACCTGAAGCACTATTTCTGGGTTAGTGGAGTCTGTAACCTGAAGCATATGTAACCCAAGGTACCACTGTATGTCATTTTATTTGTTTGGGGGGGGGCAGGGGAAGGAAAGGCAGGTTATAAATGCAGCAAGTAAATAAAGTTCTTAGCCTGAAGCACCATTTCAGAGTTAGCGGAGTATGTAACCTGAAGCGTATGTAACCTGAAGCGTATGTAACCCGAGGTACCACTGTATGCTGCTTTATTTAAATCAGATTTTATTAAGGCTTTTCATTATACAAAACAAGAAAAATCAAACCAATCTAAACAAAAACCAAAAAAAGAAAAATGCAAAGTCTTCATCAAAACCTCATAGTGTGTTTCAGTGACATTCTGTGATATTTATTGCTGAATCTGAGGATGTTTTTATCAGGTTGCTTTAGTAGTATCATCTCGGGAGTTTTACTACAAAATTCTAACCTAGCTCCTGTTACGTTGCTGATTGTCTCTCCCCATGGGATAAATATGGTGGGATAAATAAGTGTTGTTGTTGTTTTTCCCTTTTAGGTCAAATGAGAATCAGATCACAATGCACAAGTGTTATTTTTTCCTGGTGTTTATGGTTATCATCTTGCCCTCACTTGGATTGACCAGGTACAAAGCAACTTGCAGATGTTAAAACACAAATCATTCTTCCTTTGTTCAGGCCTTTTGTGAAGCCTCTTGAAGGTTTTGTTTGCAGATTGAATGCATGCTTCCTGTTTCACAGAACACACTGCAGTTCAGCCCCCCTCTGATAGGGAGACCAGCAGTTCTGAATAAGTAGTTGGCAAGATTTAAAGCCAGAAGTGAATCAGCAACACTTGAGATTTGGGGGAGATCTGCACAAGTGTGTTTTCCATGTGGTAGCTCAAATTACCACATAAAACCTTGTTTTTTAAGTGATTTGCTGATATTAAGCTTATTGTCATATAAAAGGAAGGTAAATTGAATCCACTCCTTTCAAAAGAGAAAATTAAGCTCACTTTAGAGGTAAATTTATTTAGGATTGAGACTTGACTTGGCACTCCATTCTTCCTTTCTAAAGCAAAATAAATGCTTTCTCGGGCATTTTGATTTTCATGAGAAAGTAGAGACCAAGTAGTAGGTGGTATATCTGTATAAGAGGGCAGTGTGTATGAAGGTCCGGAGAGGGGCAAATCACAGGGGCCTTGGGGCTACACAACAAAAATCCTAAAGGCTACAGTACCAGCAGCGGCTGTGGTGGTGGAGCAGATCCTCCCCTCCCCCCCAGCACCAGCATCGCTATAGCTTCCATGTACAGGCTAGGGCAACGTACTCTGAAGCTGGGAATGCACAGACACACTGGTGAAGCTGGCATGGTGGTCCTGCTGGCATAGCCCCAACCTTTAGGGGGCTAGACTAGTGGCCTGGGGGTCCTGCATAAGTTTCCTTGCAAAAGAATAAGCCTCTGTTCCATTCTTGCTCTCTGTTCTCCTTCCCCAGTTTGGATCTCTTCTTCCGCTGGCTCTTTGACACCCATTTTGTGGATCAGGCAGAGATCAAGTTTCAGTGAGTATTGCTCAGAACTGTGTGCGAGAGACAAAGAGGGCTCACCAGTTCTGCTGGCAGGATGGGTGCCCTTGTTTGTGTTTATGAGGTACGTCACGAGCATGTGTGGCCTTGGTTCTCAGCAAAGGTTTCTGGAAGTGCTACTTTCTTCCGGTCTGTTTAGAGCATCTCTCTCCTCTCCCTCCTCCGCCCCTGGTTTCTTCCCACCTAGGTGTGTTTTCCTTCCCGACAACGGTGCTTTCTTTGTCAACTATGTTGTCACCTCCAGCCTGATTGGGACAGCCATGGAGTTGCTGCGCATCCCTGGACTCATTGTCTATGCCACGCGGCTCTGCTTTGCCAAGTCTGAACCGGAGCGGCTCCACATCAAGCGGGTTTGCGGTTTCGTTACTTCTCACTCACACTCAGCCACATGCTGTCCTGTCTTAGGACCAGAAGGCTGTCCTCTTGGCACTTCTGTGTTTTGTGAATCTCTGGGATTCCCTCTTGTTATGTTTTGTTCTGAAGCAACTCTGTCCTGTAAGGGTGTGGAAATGCCACCCACCCCCAACCAAAAAACTCACAAATGGCCAGGCTTGAGGTTCAGCTTCTCCAAAGGTTTATGAGAAACATCAACTTAGGGCAAGCTTCAGTCCTGGAGTGTTATGTTAGGATTATATATATATTCTATGTTATTTCAGCTGCATACTATGCAGTGTGTGAGTGAGAAGAAAGCTTAGCTTTCTCTTTTCACAGTAGGGCACTTGCCTGTGCATTGTTGTTGCAGGTAGAATATTGGAAAACAAGGACAGCAATCTTGGGAGAAGGGTTCTAGTGGCCCAGGTTCTTATGGAGCAGGAATCTCATGAAAGTCAAGCTGTATTTGGGAGTTCACTAGCATGATACTTATCATCCAAAGGGGACCCACCTCTTTTACTGTGTCACCATCTGCTGGCCCCACTGCCTTCCACACTTTGGGGGAGGGAGAAGGTCTGAAGTGGGATCTACACATGTCTAGGCTCCCTGTGTGCACAACCCTGCCTATACAATCCTGGTTGTGTATGATGCTAAATAATGTAGGGAATCTTCCCACTTTAGACTTCCTCCTCCTGTGAGTGGAGGGTGGTTTGGCTGGGCAGCGGAGATGCAACACAGAGGACCTTAACATAATTTCAATCACATGAGTATTAGACACCCAAAGAGGGCTTCTGATTCGCCCAAAGCTGACAATGCTTAACACATTGACCATGGTTAGCACTGTTGCCTAAACACTGCTTAACATCCCAAAGAAACATTGAAACCATGATGTAGCTTGTAAAGGGCATATCTAAGGAGATGTTAGCAAAACCTGATTGTTGCTTTGCAGGTAAGAGAAGCTCAGGAGGCAGGGAAGCTGCCTCAACCACAGTTTGCTCAGTGCAGGCCAATGCAGTGGTTTGCAACCTATGTGAACCATGATTTTTCATCCTGGCTTGTGGCCAATACTTAACCGTGATTTAGGTGCAGAGATGTAATGTTTAACCGTGGCTAACGGAAACAAATCATATTGGCTCAAATCATATTGGCTCAAAGCCAACAAGTGTTCTTTTAGCTCTTCTCATGATGAAGTAGAAGACAACAGGATAAATGTGCTGCTGTGTTTTCCTTAGAACCAAGCTTATGAGTTCCAGTTTGGATTGGAGTATGCCTGGACCTGCTGTATATTTGCTGTTGTCATGACCTATAGCATCACCTGCCCCATTATTGTCCCCTTTGGTAAGTATCTCTGCCAGCCCCCCAGTGTTCCTGTCCTTGTCTAGTCACTTGAGAAAATCAATATCCTAGTCAGATTTCAGGATGCATGGGGAAGGATATGGGGAATAGAGATGGGGCTGCTGGGCAGGGCGGCTGCTGAAGTTTGCCTAATAGGATTTAGGGCAAAACGTGGGGCTCTGCTATCATGCAGTTGCGTTTCACAGCTGAAAGCAGCCTTACACACTGAGAGCCAGTGTGGTGTAGTGGTTAAGAGCGGTAGTCTCGTAATCTGGGGAACCAGGTTTGCGTCTCCGCTCCTCCACATGCAGCTGCTGGGCAACCTTGGGCCAGTCACACTTCTCTGAAGTCTCTCAGCCCCACTCACCTCACAGAGTGTTTGTTGTGGGGGAGGAAGGGAAAGGAGAATGTTAGCCGCTTTGAGACTCCTGAAGGGGAGTGAAAGGCGGGATATCAAATCCAAACTCTTCTTCTCTTCTTACCAAAATCCACATGGCTGCACTCCAATTCACTGGGCAAACACTGGGCTGCCATACTTTCTACATTTAAAAACTTTAGATCAGGAGTAGCCAATATGGTGCCCTTCAAATGATGTTGGACTCCAGCTCTCATCTTCCCCAGTCAGGGATGGTGGGAGTAATCCAACAGCATCTGAAGGGCACTATAATGCCTACCCCTGTCTTAGATGTTTTTATGCATTTGTGCTCAAGGCTGTAGCCTTGACGCAAGGGGAAGGACCGTACCTTAGTGGTAGAACATGTGCTTTGCACGCACAGAATCCCACATTCAGTCTCTGGGAAACTCATTCTGAGACTTTGTAGAGCTGCAATCAATTGGTAGAGACAATACTGAGCCAATTAGTGTAGATGCTGCTGCTCTGACTCAGTTATAAGGCAGCTTCCTGTGTTCCTCTACCAACACACACACAAAGATATTCCAGGCTTCTCTGAATTATTAGTGTTCTGGGTTGGGTTTGGTTTGGTTTGGTTTGGTTTGGTTTGGTTTTAATAAAAAGCAAATCTCTAGCTCAGGGTTTCCCAAACTTGGGTTTCCAGTTGTCTTTGGACCACAATTCCAATCATCCCTGACCACTGGTCCTGCTAGCTAAGGATGATGGGAGTTGTAGTCCAACAGCAGCTGGAGGCTCTGTGTAAATAATGAAATAATGTGTAAATAATGCATATTAAGCTACATTTGTTTAGGTTTTAGCTCTTTCACATTGAATTATAATACCCCATTCCCAAAGTACACTTTCTGGACAGAAAATGACTATGGGCTTGTACTTTGCCTAGTGTACAGGATTTGTAGTCCATTCTGCCCAGTACTCCTGGCTGCCACCAACCCTCAACGGTCACAGGCAGAGGTCTTTCCCAGCCCAGCTACCTGGAATCCTTTTTAACAGAAGAAGCCAGGGATTGAATCTGGGGCCTCCTGCATGCAGAGCGCGTGTCCCACTACTAGCTAAGCTGTGGCCTTTCCCACTGAATCGTCTGCTGCAAAATCTCTCTTGGCCAAGCCCCTCATCATCTTGCCTACCGGCATCTCCTTTGACCATTCCTTGTCCTTTTGCTCCCATATCTGTGCCTGCAGGTTTGCTGTATATGCTGCTGAAGCACATGGTTGACCGCTACAACATTTACTATGTCTACATCCCCACCAAACTGAACCAGCGCATCCACACAGCAGCTGTGAGCCAGGTGGTGGTAGCTCCCATCCTCTGCATGTTCTGGCTGCTCTTCTTCTCCGTCATCCGACTAGGTAGGCAAGGACTGCCATCAAGCACACCCTGAGCTGAACCTTCTTCCTCTAAGGCTGGGGCTTGTTGACATTTATTTAGGAAAGGTTGAGTAGTATCCAGACTGAGCGCATCCATTTACCCACAGGAAGTTGCTTTGAATGTTGTGTTGGCTGGGGCTGGTGAGTCCAATAACATCTAAAGGGCCACAGATTCACCACTGGTGATTTAGAGAGCCCTCATCCAGATGTGGCAGGCCTTGCTCCTTACAAAAGCAGGTTTGGGTCTCAGGAGTTGCAGACTACTTTAAATTGCAGGAAGAGAAAGCAATGGCACCTAATGTCATTTCCTGGTCTGTCAACACTGTAGGCACCATCAGACCCATCACCATTTTCACCTGCGTGGTCCTTGTCTCCTGCATCCTTTCTTCGTTCTTTGGCCTTTGTCTGAAGAAGCTGCATCCAAGGAAGCCCTCCAGTTACCAGGTAAGAAAGGCAAGAATGTGCCCAGTTTACTGTGTGCTGTTTCTTACGTTTGCTCACGACCACTTGTCACCTGAGCTACATGAGGAAAATCCAAGCATGGGGAGATGGTTACTACAATATTATTTACGATGCATGTACACACTTCTCAGACTAGCATGTTCCACCCACAACCACTTTTAAAATGTTGCACTACATACATTTGCTTTGAAATGGATGGATGCATGCATTAAACCTTTTACCAAAAGGTGAAATGCTTGTCAGATCTACTTTAGAAAATACATATAGAGAATTGGATGCCTCGGAACACATTCTGATCTCACAGTCCTGTCAGACTAAAGTCTGGTCCTGGTTAGCATTCTTGGTTTCAGCAGCCAAATTTAGGCAGGGAAAGTTGTTTTGTTGCTGTTGTTAAGAGTCAGGAAACTCTTGCTGATACACCGCAAACCAGGCAGAGATGTACGAGTAGACCTTATCTGACCTCTACCCCACTCCTTCTGACAAATGACACAAACACAACATACAAATACGCAGAATACCGGGGGGGGGGGGGGGGAGCGGAAATCAACTCTCAAATGCTGACCAAAAGAATATAGTTCTGTCAAGCAGGTTTGGATACTGTAGGTGAAGCTGTCTAATCTTGGAAGAATTATGTATGTGCTTATTGAATCCTGATGACTCCAATAAGGAATTGCATAGGATTTCAAAGTATCACCAAGAAAACAGAAAAAAGAAATGCTGCTGCAAGTCTTGCTGATATTTTACATTGTATGTCTTTGCTACTACTGGGTACCCCTTTTATGGTTTCCTGGTTATTTGGGGCATTCGTTCTCCCTCTTTATGGTTGCATTATTCTTCAGTGTTACATTTTTGTACCTCAAAAGGCACTATAATACTCTGAGTCACACAACTATTTTTCACTTCCCCACAATCTTAGTAATTGCCCTTGAATAGCCTGAAAACAAAGTGAAGTGCATTCTCAGAGTGTCGTGACAGCTCATTTTGTGCCTTTTAGGTTTGTATTCCACTTTTTCTCCAAGGAGCTCCAAGCAGCATGTGTGCTGTATGGTCCATTTTGTCCTCACAATAATTTTGTGAGGCGTTTTAGCCCATGATCTTTGAGAATGAGTGGATATTTGACCCGGGGGTCTCCCTAGTCTAAGTTCAGGAGTATATCCCCTTACACGAGGGTGTTTTCACAAGGCGTCCACCTCAAAAATAGCCACGATCTATTGACCTACAGCAGGGATGGAGAAGTTTTGACCCTCCCATTGGTTCCAGCCAGATAATAGGAAATGTAGTCCAACAATATATGGGGGGCTCCAGGTTTGTAACACATGCTTTTGGGAGAATCACCATTTTGGGAGCTACGGGTTGAGCATCAATCCCTGTTTTTCTATCCCTCGCCCAACTTTATTCTCTCCACCTGCAAGCAGATGTCTGAGCAATCTGAAGGTGCCTTCAACGATACAGAAAGGAGCAGCATCTCTTCAACCCCCAATTCTAATGTAAGTATATCTTCCATTTCCTGTATGCCTCCCTTACTGGCCTTGCACACTTGCTTGCAATGTCCTGGTTCCCTCATGCAGACTGGCAAGGTCCATGTGCCAGCGTTTCTGCAGTCACTATCCTTTCACAAAAGGGAAGAGTTACAGAATAAATTTGTCTTTTCAGCAAGATGCAAAGCTAAGGACCTCAGAATTGTAACTTCCTTGCTCTTTGTGTTGTAGATGTTTGTGGCTACAGTGCTTCAGGAGCCAGAACTAAGCCTAACGCCAGCAGCCTCCCCAGCTCACCAGTCTTACGGCACCATGGGCAGCCGCCTGGAGCAAGCTGAGAACATGGAGGAGGGAGGCTTGCAGAGCTTTGAAACAGAGCTGGAGAGCACGGAGGGCGAATACAGAACCGGGCCAGTGCTGGATGACCAAACCCGCTATCATTGACCACCTGCTCTCAGAGTGATGAGACAGACCAGAGAAACATTTTGAGTATTAAGAGTGCTGGAGGGAAGCATTATGTCCCAAGGCCTAGATTGCCCTGAGTTGCCATATCAGTCCTGCTGTAAACCAATTTTGAGCAAAGGTCTGGTTTTGCTACTTAGGCCAGAACCACTCAGGCTGATGCACAATGGGCCTTCAGGGCTGCAGTTTTCTTGGCCACGGTGTTGGGATGGCAGCTCAACTCTCCAGCAGAGATGGAACGAACAGGGAGGTTCTGGGTAGGCAGTGTTACTTCAGTTTTTTACTCCCAGCTGTTTAACAGCAGCATGTTCCACATGTTGCCTCTCATCCTTCTGCTCCAGGGCTACAGACTGCCATTGCTTGACTCTTTTTGTGTCTTCTGACAAATCTTCCCTTCTCTCCGTTGCCCCAGTTGGTCTCCATCGCCTGCCACTATTTTTGCTTTTCATTTATATTCTTTTTTTGGTAGAGGAAGATGTTTCTCTAGTGGGGGCAGCCTTCTCTGCTCAGGCCAGCAGGAGCAAGAGACTGTCTGGATTTAAATAGCATCATGCGCCCAGTAGCTCCAAACCTTTCAATAAAACATTTGGGTGCGGGTGTGTGGAGTAGACAGCAGAATGGTGACTCCCAAGACACATTCAAGTTGACTGCACAGCCCGGTGTAATGCATTTGTTGCAGAAGCAAACTCCCAATTGTTTCCTGAATGCAAGAGGGGCATTTGCAAAAGACAGGTGCTTTAGCTGCTTCATTTTTTATATGCCCATTTGTTGCTGCTGCAGTTGTTGCTTTTGCCCAAATTCACTGCCTCCGAAAAAAGACTTACTTTCTCAGTGTGGCCTAAGTGACAGGCCTGACTTGTCTCTGTTTTTCTAGGTTTGACTGGTTGTGTGCTTTATGCCCAGAATAATTGCCATGTTCGGATTTTTGCTTACCTTTTTTCCAACCGTGTTGGAAACTGCCTGGTTCCTTGTTGGAAAGCAAACTTGAAGGCAGAGGGGTGGGGTGGGGGTGATGAATGAGACTGTGTAGAAGCTGAGCCCAAACCAGACAGGACAGCAGCAGAGCTGTGTGTATAAATCCAGATCTGATGCGAACCCCTAGAAACCGGGGATAGAGTCAAACTTTTAAGGCAAAAGGAGAGCATGTGTGGGAGAGGAGCTAAACAAACAGCTAGTGCCCTGATTAGGGGGCTAGATAACTTTCTGCAGGGGGTTGAGCCCTAGGGAGGGTTACGGGTTTGGTACACATCACTCATATGCCCCTTTTGCTCCATAAATTGGATCTCCACATCTGCTTGACTTTCAGCATCTTCGTTACAGATCCAAGTTTAAACATATGGTTATGCCACGATCACATCTAATTTGGCACTGGCTTGAGAGCTGGGTGGGATGGCAGGCAGGCAGTGGGAACATCTCGACCCTTCTGTGACAGTAACCCATTTGTACACCAGCATGTTCTAAGCTGCCAGTGCACAGGCTGCATGATATCACAGGCGCAAACCTGGCCAGCCCCCTTGCCTCCAAATGATAGGTGTGCCTGCCAGGATAGACTTGTGCATGGGAATGACTCCATTTTACTTCAAAATCTCCACTGTTGTATAGGACTTCCTCTGGGTCAACTACATAGTAGCCCATTAGATCAGTGCTTCACCATCATTCATGTCCGTAGAACATGAGACTCTTAATCTATGATTCTGCAAAGTCCCTAGGAGTAATGGAGTGGGATTGCTCTTGTGGGCTGCTGTGCTCAGAACCTGGGATGAGGCTGCCCAATTTTTTTTACTTAGGAGCTAAGTAAAAGCCGCAAGAGAGTAAGCAGGAAGGAGAAGTATTAGGTGATCTGCATACAAATCAGAATTGCCATGCCTTTTTTCTAGCAGGACTCCTGTGTGCTGAATTACTGCCTGTCTCACAGCTCTTAAGCGGGTGAAACTTTCCTAGCATGCTGGTGCTGTAATTGGGAAAGTTGTTCCCAAGCTACTCTGTCGCTGTTATAAGAGGTTTGCCTCCTAGATTTCTGCTGTCCATGCAACTGTCAAAAGGCATAGTAGGTGTCGGGAGAGAAGGTAGAAGAAGCCCTGTTTCCATCTTCAAGGCCTGTTTTGAACAGGGCAGATCTAGGTTGCCCACTGCTGTTTGAGAAACAGAAAAAGCACCTTGCGATTCTAGCTAAATAAAAAGATTTATATTAGAAGCTTACCTGCAATTACTATCCAGGAAGCAAATCCCATTAAAAGCAGTGGGAATTATGCCCAGGTAAATCTGCTTCCCAGAATTTCCTTTTCTTAGCTGAAGATCATTCATACACCTTGCCACAGATAAAAAATGTCTATAACACAGCATTCCTTCTAATATATAGAGGCTGCATAGGGACTTCATAGAGTAAGTCTCCATTCCTGCCCCCATGAAGCAAAAGCCCAGCATCAGAGGCAGCACAAAGGCTTGGCTACATCTGTGTCTCCAGGGTAAGCTGCCCAATTGTTTTTTGCTTAGTTACTCACATGTATGTAAAAAAGGCAAACTAGATAGAGTGACCAAATGCAAATGAGGAAGGACAGTGGCACCTATAAGAGTTGTGCAGCAACTTAGACCTGCTGAAATCCCTCTTGTGTCCAGCTATTAATGGTTGTGGGGCTCTGTCTTCTTTTGCATCTGGCTACCTTGGGACTAGTTTATTAAAAATTGGTCACTCTGCTTTTAGTTCACCCAGGGCCGCAGAGAGGAAAGGTTAAACGCTTACGCCGTCACCAGTGCAACAGTCTAATTCATGACCATTTCTGCTTGGTGTTTAGTGGAATATGTTGGCAGAGCCAACCACAAATTTGCCAGTCAATCCCATACAGCCTAGGACTCTCTGCTGAGATGTGGTTTTCAGAGTCTCAGGCAGAGTACAAAAAATCCCCACCTTCAATGTAAGAATTAACAGGCAAAGCATCAGTCAGCTGGTGCGACGAGATACGTCTATTTTGCTGGATGAACACCATGCTGCTTGAGTGTACATACAGTAAAATACAGTATATTAATGTGTAGTCCCATGTAGAAATTTTTTAATGTGTTTGGCAACCCTGAGATCCTTTTAACTGGGGAGTGAACTTCAGCCTTATCTATGCAATACAGATGATCTTTCATTGCTTTAGCTTCTCTCATGTGCGGCCACAGAAGAGTCTGTAGCGTTATTCTCCACACTGCAGCCTTTTATTATGGAAAGAAAAGACACCCTTTAAGTGTATTGCCTCAGTGTAGTAGTAAATGCAGCAGCCCAATTTCAGAAGCAGTTTGTGCCATGCACAGTCACCTGCCCACTTTTTAAAAAACAGGCGAAGGGAAAAACGGACATGTTAGTGAACAAGTGATGAAGATACAGGGAGCCATAAAGCAACCCCCAGTTTAACTGAAGAGAGTTAAATTCAATTTTTTTAAAACTGGGTCGTGGATTGTTTAAAAAATAATGTTTTTTCTAGGGGCTGGGGGTTCTTGGAAGCTGTCCAAAGAGGAAACAAGCACATGCATAAGAGGAATGGTCGGTCTTTCTTGGTGTTTTGAGGTTTCGCAGAAAATTGTGAGACAGTAAATTGTTTTTGCAGACTATGTCTGCACCTTTCGATGTTGCTTGTAGCCTGCAACTGTATTAGTTATTCTGTTCCAGGAGCCAGTCCTGTCGCCTGTGACAGGTTTCAGAGGCAGAGGGTTGGAATGTTGAGTAATCGTAGTACAGAAGAGGGTGTGTGTGTGTGTGTGTGTGTGTGTGTGTGTGTGTGTGTGTACACATGGACTAAGTCATGTGGTTACAAAAGAGGACTGGCTTAAATAAAGGCAACACACCACTCTGAAACTGGACTGGTGAGCTCCCATCCTCCAGAAGCTGGCAGGATTGCAAGGCTCCAGCTTTGTGGGTATAAGTTTACAAACCTTTCCTGTACCCTTTGGGGACTATCTGCCTTTAGCAACATTTGGCAATGCACATAATTGCTCCAAATAATCTCACACACGTCTGTTGCAGGATGTGTAGTCATATTGTCCCTAAAATAGTCATTTGAAAACTTGATGTGAGTAGTAGAGAACTGGTGATTCTGCAACATCCAGCACTAGCTATGTCAGTGAATAGGTGGCATGAAGAACTGTCTGTCTGCCTTGGTAAGATTGCTTGGCTCATCCTCCAGTGCAGCAGGACTGAGCTAATGACACATCTGAAGCTTTGCCCACGTAACTTGGAGGAAGCCCTGCTGACTGCAGTGGAACCTAACATCTGAGTGAATATGTACAGGGTCAGGTTTCTGGTGTATTAGAGGATAGGGCCTCCTTATCCAAATGAGTCTCTTTCATGTAGTATCAATAGTCAGGCATCTCTATGCTATTATCTGTGCTGGGTTTCTTCAACATTTCCCACAGGTAAGAAATTGGAGCCACTTGAGTCCTCAGAGAATGGAGCAGCAGGCCCACATCTGCCAGAAGGAGAGGAAAGGTTAATACTTCGTTGAATGCTGTGGCTCGTTTCTGAAAGGGGGAAGGTTGTGTATGCCTCACAAACAGGCAGTGAAGTTGAGGTGTGGAACCCCAGAATGTGACTCAGTTGAAGGGACTCACCTTAATCCAGCACGAATGCCATCACAGGTTTCTCCCATCCTATTATTGAGTGCCGTATCTGGCTGCATTTGAGGAAGGGGTGGTCGGGTCCCAGTGCTGTAGCGTGAGTAAGCGGTTCCTGACTACTCCCTCCTTGGAACCTATGAAATTACCTTTGCCTAGTCACATGCTAATGTAGCAAACCTCGAGGCCTCCTGTCTTAGCCGCTTCTCTTTTATGGAGGCAAAGTGCCTGTGAGTTGGGTATGGTGTCTTTGGGAAGCTCTGGTCTTTTGTCTTTCCCTTGGCTGTTGCCCTCTAGGAATGTGCCAGAGTTATGTATCTTCTTGTTATATTTATTGCTATGACCGTGCCTTGAATAAAGTTACTTCGCCCAGCTGGTGCCTGGGGTTGAGCTGCACATGTTGACGCAGCGTGATGCTAACTCAAAACAGGAGGTGAAGGAGGCCCTTGCCAAGCATATCAGAAACCTGAGAGGTCCCCGTTTGCTTTTGTTCAATGAGAGAGCAAGGTCTTGGGCGTAATGAGAATCAAAGCTCAAGTAGTTTAGGTGGTGTGATAGCCACCTTCAAATAGCCAAAGGGCTGTCACATGGAAGATGGAACAAGCTTGTTTTCTGCTGCTGCAGAGGGTGGGACCCAAACCAATGGATTCAAACGACAAGAAAGGAGATTCTGCCCAAGCAATAGAAAGAGCTTTCTGACAGAGCTGTTCAACTGTGGTACAGACTCCCTCAGAAGGTGGTGGACTCTCCTTCCTTGGAAGTTTTTAAGCAGAGGTTGGGTGGTCATCTGTCAGGGATGCTTCAGTTGTAATTCCTCACATTGCAGGAGGCTGGATAAGATTGCCACCAGCAGCCCCTCCAACTCTGTATCAAAAACAGTTTAAAACAACTTGAAATCACAAAAATAGGGTGAGTCCTGAAAATAAACACCTCAAGTGTCAAAAGGCAGGCTGAAGAGTTGCATCTTCCGCATCCTCCGGAAGCTGTATAATGAAGGTGTTGGACACACCTCTGTGGGAACCGAGCTCTGCAGATTAGGGGCTGCCACAGAAAGTGCCCTATTCCAGGCTGCCACTACCCCAAGCCTCAGAGCAGAGGAACTCCCAAGAGGGCCCCCTCTGTAGCAAAGGAGCCTGTCTTTCAGCTGTTTGGCCAGTGCATCCCTAGTCAAACTAAGAAATAGTATTATTTTAAGCCTCTGATAACCTCACTCCCACCCAGGACAAGTCCCCACCACCCTGGTAATGAGGAAGGATACCTGCTGCTGCTGCTGCTGTTGTAGGCAGCCATCTGCCTCGACAAACTCCTGCTCTGGTTACTATGGAAATGGGAGCTCCCACAAAGCCAGCTTTCTCCTGCCAGGATTCTTATGCTTAGTATAAAACCACAGGGATGGTAAATTCCCCCTCACTTTCAGAGGAACTCTTGCGGTTCTAGTCACCTGGCCCTGACCCAGGAGAGCTTCCAGACATCCACCCACATCTGCAACCTTCTCAATGATGGCAGTGGAAGATGGCAAAAAGGGTGAGGAGGCCACTTACACATGATTAAAAGGGCACGTGCTAATTTATATGTAAAGATGCAGATTCAGAAATAATTACAAGAAGTGAAATGCAATACAACTGACTGTAGTGGGGAGTGACTGTGACCCCGTGATCGGCGTGCCTGTTTAGTCTTTCCAGAGGAGAGAATAGCTCATATAAGAAACCCTCCAGGATCAAACACAAAGAACCATATAGTCCAACATCTTGTTCTTACCATGACTGAGTGCACGAGTTTCTTAAGCAGGACATTCGCCCCACTCATGTTCCCCAGCAACTAGTATTCAGAAGCATATTGTTTCCAGTATTGAAGGTAGTACACAGCCATGGTGAGTAGCTATTGGTAACCTGAATGAATTTGTCTAATCATATTTCAAACCTAACCAGGTTGGCTGCTATCACTACATCTTGTGGTAGTGGAATCTGTGCTGTGTGGTGAACTTCCTTTTTTTCTGTCCTTAATCTCCCAGCGTTTTAGTTTCATTGGATGAAGTACTATGAAGCAGAAAACCTTCCCTTTCTCCACACCATACATAATAATACACACGCTTCACCCCAATTCGCCTTTCTTCTAAACTGAAAAGTCCCAAACATTGCAACCTTTAGTCATAGGGGACTTGCTTCATCAGCCCCTTGATCGTTTGAGCTCCCAATTTCTGCATCTTTTGCAGCTCTGCAAAGCAACCAGAACTATTCCATATTGGTTCGACCACAGAATTTGTATAGCAGCTTTATGTATAGCATAAAATTTGCATAGCAGTCTTTCCAGACTGTTCCCAAGCCAGAATTCACCTTATTCACAGCTGCCACACAGCTATCACACAGGACTGGCATGTATAAGAGAGTGTTGAGATTACACTCCTCTCACGCTGCTACTTTCCCAAGTAAGTGAAATATAACAATTTTTACTTTTTAGGAGACCCACAACACCTCAAACAGGTCTGAGATACAGCAACACCATGTTTTTTATTTCTTTTGGAATGCAACAAAATATGGCACACACAAAACGTGAAGAGAGCTGTGAAAAGCTTACGATGGGCCCAGCTTTATATGCACGGGGTTGGGGTAAGCTATCCCCTTTCTCCTTGGCATTTAATTTTCTAGGTGCAGCAAATGTTTTTGTATGGAGAACCATTTCATAAGTCTACCCTCCCTGTCAGAGTCTGAAGCAGTGGAACCCAGAAATAGGCTTATTTCCTCCCCTGCTGCTTCAGAGAACTAGGCCTCAGTCACAATGGTTATAAGACTGGCTTGCAGTTATGTAACATCATGGGACACACAATTGTTTAATACAAAGCTCTGCAAATAATTTCAAAAACCCTAGTTTGAGGATTCAGGTTCTCTTTTCTAGACAGCATGAAATCAGTGCATTTAAACACAGTTCTTACATTTGTGCAGGAGAAAGCATTTCTGATGACAAAAGAATATGACCGTGTCTGGGCCATTAATATTTGTTTTCTCAATTGCTACTTCCGTGAAGCAACTTTCTGTTTGCCTCTAGGAATTTTAAGTTTTATCCAGCTATTAGCACTCTCGCCACCACCATCATTCACAATAAGTTTAGGGTGAGGGATAAACAAAGGAATCTGATCTACTTCCACAAACCTAGAGTTGTTTGAAAGTGTCTTCCTGAGATTGGGGTATTTGAGCAGGGAGGAAGAAGGGATAAATTGTCAGAGGAACTAGAGCCTCTGTATCCTCCCCACCTGGGTTGTGAGTAAACAAAATATGTCACTTCCAATACGCCCCCCCCCCCAAAAAAAAACATTGAGAAGGTTTGATCCCACTAGGCTAGTGCTCAACACCTAGAGAAGAACTAGAATGAGAGGGGGGAAACGTAGAATTATTGGCTCTGCCTGTCATTGGCTCCACCTACAGCTGGGCCTCTGCTTTCTGCCCCAGTGGGCACCAACCATCGGTGCTGGCATTGCCCCTTTCATGCAGCTCTCAGCACATTTCAAAATAGCTGTCCCTAGGCTGCTTTGGAGTTTAAATAGAGAGACATGATGGAAAACTCAGAAAACGAAATTGCTCACAAAACAGAAAAAGGCATGCACCTCCCGACAAACACTGCAACAAACTCCAACACATCTCTGAACTAAGCTTTGACACACAACGGGTTCCCCTCACACGTGAACCAAATTCACGATCGCAAGTGGGCAGTTGTTGGCACTTCGTATGGAAGCTCACATATCGTATATAAATCACAAGATATGACCGGGTAGGACTTGCATTTGGTCTGTTGATCATGCGTAAAGCACAAGCAAAAAAATGGCTTCCCAGAGGCCCAGTAAATTGTCACTAGTTCTACTATAGGACAAGGAGCCTCCAGCCATGGGCCTAATTAGGGCTCCCAGGCCTTGACAGTTGGGCCTGCTAAACTGTTTTAAGTGAACTTTAGCTACCTTTCAGGGGCCCAGTGTCAACCACTGGTCGTTTTCTACCAATGGTGACAGTGGGGCCATTCACACTGCCTAATCAGTTTTCCTAGGCCACCTATAAGATAGCAAATTAAGTGGAGGAACCACAACAACCCCTGTCAGTCATCAAGAAGGACTGTCCATGCCAGGACAATGCACACACCCTCTGCCTCCTCTCAATACAACCAGACCACCCCTGGCCCACCTGAAGTTTTCCTAGGGGCCTTATCTGCACCTAGATTGAAAAACAAGGGGTGGGGAGTTTTAAATGTTCATCCACCACACCAAAAATTTTCTTTTCTAGGTTTCCTACTCCCCCCACCCCCAAATGGGTTCCAAAACAACCCCAAGAGCTAAGTTGCTTTCATTAAGATTCGGGCAAAGAGCAAAGGAGGATTCTGTCAAGCACCTGGAAGGCTATACCAGAAATGCCTGGGGAGGGGAGGCAGCAAAGCAGTTGCCCAGAAATGGATTTTATTCTACAGACTCTCCTTTGGCCAGAATCCAGGATGAATTTTTCCCCAGGATAAAAGCCGCATCTGTCACTAATTTCACTACAAGATTTTATTTCCACATGCTCATGGAACTGGCAGCTGCTGCATTCCCACTGGCTTTCAAGTTCTAACTTGTGGCCAAGCATTTCAAAATCCAACCATCTAGCAGCTCAGGCCTACAAACAGGAGCCTTACTGTAGAATTAACCCACTTTAAAAGGCAGGGGGAAGCTACGCTGCTTGGATAATCCCAAAGAAATGCACACACTCCTGCTTAGCTTCACTGAAACAATCGCAGGCTCACAATCTCAAGGGGGGAGAGCTAGTACAATCATCCTTCTGTGCTAAGAAATCTTTGTAATTACTCTTCGAAAGGCAATGGGGAAATAAAGAGAATGATAGCATGCCTTTTGGAAGGAAAGCCGCTAGCTGCAGTTGGCATTTCAGCTTTTAATTCCGGCTTGGCTCTCTTTTGCCCCCTGCAAACAGATACGTGGAACAGATACGTGAAATAGGGGAGCGTCATCACATTACCACAAGAAAGATGGGGAATGCAAGAGTAAAACGAGAAAGAGAGACAGAAATGTTGAGATTACTCTGAAATACACAGAGCTAGAAAGGCAAGCTTGCTTTCTCCTCGGAGCTGTTCCCCCTCAAGCATCCTGGGTCCAGGTTTATTCCACTTTTCTGGGAACATCCCAGCCACAGCTCATGGCTTTTACCACAATGCTGTACAGCTTGGTCCAGGCCTCACGCACATTCACATTGAAAGCGGGACCGTGGCATTTTTCCAGCATATACAGCAAGGATTCGCCCACAGCCTGCAAATCAAACAGGAGACAGCAGAATCAGCATTTGAAAAGAAGCAGCTCTTAAGGAAGGGGTGGGGGGTGATTTTCTACTATCTAAAAAATGGAACTTTACTTTCAGAGTGATGGTGGAGGCACACGCCCCTCCAGGTTCCAAGTACCGTATTTTTTGCACCATAACACTCACTTTTTTCCTCCTAGAAAGTAAGGGGAAATGTCTGTGCGTCTTATGGAGGGAATGCCTACGGATGGCGGGGGGATCTGCTGCAGTCGTGAGCAGAGGATCCATGGTTCCCCTTCCTTCCCTCCTCTGTGGCTCGCTTTGAAACAGCAAAGCAGGAGAAGAGCCGCTGAGTGGGGAGGGAGAGAGGGACAGAGAGCCTGCTTCTTTAAAGGAGCAAAGCGGGAGAGGAGAGGAGCCACTTACACGAGTGTAAGCGGCTCCTGTCCGGTTGGTTCCTTTAAAGCAAGCAGGCTCTCTGTCCCCTCTCCTCCCCACTTGGCTCGCTAAATAGCAGCAAAGTTTTTCAGCTCGCTAAGCCGGGGATGAGCGGGGAGGATGCAGAAAAGCAGAGCCTTCTCCCCTTATACCCCTCTTCTTCATTATTAGCAGCATCCTTCTCCACCCACCCCACGCATGATCCTTGTCCCTTGAGTGCTTTTCCTTCCCTCCCCACTTAAAATGTGGTTACAAAGCACGGATCCAAATGGATCCTCAGGATTTTTGCACTGGATCACCCCAAATTCACCATCAGATCACATAGCATGTCCATGGCTACATCTTGCACCAAAAAAATCATGCACCCAGTGTTGCCTGGGGCCGCAGTGGTGCAAAAACGTGGTTACAAAGCATGGATACACATGGATTCTCAGGAGTTTTGCATTGGGCTACTCGAAACTCACTGTCAGATCACATGTCTGTGGCCACAACATGAACCACAAAAATCATACATCCAACGTTTCGTTTAGAATATTTTTTTTCTTGTTTTCCTCCTCTAAAAACTACGTGTGTGTTATGGTCAGGTGCGTGTTATAGAGCGAAAAATACGGTAATCCTCTCAGTTTGGCTCTTACTGGCGCTGTCAAACCATTATTTATCCCCAGTTTGCCTAACAATAGACTATCTTGCTTTTTACTTCTCTGCCTCAGAGGAACTTGCAAGTTTTGTTTGGAGCTGGAGGCTGAGCTGAGTAATGGCTAATGAATTTTTCAGAAAGTTCATCTCATCCAGTCTGTAAATCTCCTCCAGGACTTACGACTATCTCAACTGCAGACGTCATTGCTCTTCTGTCTCCCCAACTTCCCCTCTGCCATGCACCCCTCTCCTTCATCCACCCAGGTCTAAAACAGCTCAGAAGTCTGCTCACTTATTTTGTGACTTATTCAGACTATGTGACTCTCCCCTCTTAACTCTCTCCACTGCTTTCCCATCCACTCTGGGATCCTAAGCAAGCTTTTTGTCCTCTCAAAACCCTCCATGGCCTTGTTCCTCCTCCTCAACTTGTACAGTGGTACCTCGGGTTAAGTACTTAATTCGTTCTGGAGGTCTGTTCTTAACCTGAAACTGTTCTTAACCTGAAGCACCACTTTAGCTAATGAGGCCTCCTGCTGCTGCTGCGCCGCCGGAGCCCGATTTCTGTTCTTATCCTGAAGCAAAGTTCTTAACCTGAAGCACTATTTCTGGCTTAGTGGAGTGCGTAACCTGAAGCGTATGTAACCTGAAGCGTACGTAACCTGAGGTACCACTGTACTGATTTCCCAACATGTCCCTTCCTGCAACACAAACCTGGAAAGCTGAGGGAAGAATTAAAAGCAAGTCAACAGTGCCACAGATACATCTCAAAACGAAAAGGCTCCTTACCGAAAAAGACTCCACCTTCACACCAACTGCCTGGTGTTTCTTACCCAGGTTGGCAAGGTATTCTTCCAGGCACTGCAAGTTCTCCAAATGAGTCACGGCTGCATCTATTACCAGCATTACCTACCAAGCAGACAGAAACGACAAACAGGACAATCTGGTGTGTCCTTATGGAAGTAAAGGCACTCTAAAAGCCTTCTGCAAATGTTATAGGAGACTCTGAAAGGCTTGTTCTGGATATCTCCATAAGCCTAAGAGCTCGGGTCAAGATGAAAGGGCATGCTTGAAGAAAATCTGTATTTAAACACCATTTATATCTGTTTGTTACACCAATACTGCCATTTAGGGCCTCCAGCAAATGTTACAAAACCCTTATGCAGAAAGCATGTGTGTGCAAGGAAAAACCTGGAAACCAAACCCAAATCACCTGTTTCTGGATCTCCCATACACTTACCTCTTCTAATAGCGTTTACACACGTTGAAAAGCTACAACAGCCAGTGTGGCCTGCCGAAACAGATTGGCATGGTTGTCCATGCAGTTGTCATGCATGACTCTCAAGGGACACATCACAGTGACACATTATCTGGCAGATTGGTGCTACAAGAAACCTTACTACCCAATTTTAAATTCAACCCTCCTGGCTGCTCTGCCATTCTTCCCACCTGCATGAGTTTTGATTTTGGCAGAGGGAAAATCACAGCCATATAACTAAAGCTGATTTCCTTGGTAACAAGCCCCCTTGATATGAATGGGATTTACTTCCTAATAGGTGCGTGCACATCGGTGATTTTGTAGCCAAATTCAATAGGGAAAGTCTACCACTGGCAATTAACTATGATAGCTAAAAATGGAGCTTCCGTACCCAGAGAGAGTATAGATCTGATTACCAATTAATGGAACAAGCAAGAAGGGATGGTTCTGCTGTGCCCTACCTCTAAAAGTCCTTAAGGGCATCAGTTTTGGAGCAGATGAGAGTGAACTAACTGGTGTTTAATCCAGACAAAATAGAGGCAATGGGTAGTTGAGGGTTTGGTGTTAGAAGCGCTGGTGTTCTGTTTCTTTTGCACATAGTTGCACTCCTTTAAAAGTCAGCCACAGCTTGGGAGTACTCCAAGACCCAGCCTGGCAACTGGATGATCTTGTGGCTGGAAGAACCATCTTTCAGCATGTGTGTCCGGTGCTTCCTTCCCTTGAAAAGCCAGGAGTAGCCAGCTATTCATGCTGCGGTCACTTCCAGATTGGATTACTCTAATGTGCTCCATGTGGCTCAGCCTTTGTAGTTCATAAGCTTTGACTGGTCCCGAATGCAGCTGCCAAAATGTTTACAAGACCTGGCTTCAGTACAGCAACTACCAATTCATTTCTGGGCTCAATTCTAAGTGTTCATTTTAACTTTTAAAAGCCCAATTGACCTGTTACTAGAGTATCTGGAGAATTCTTTCCACCCACGTGCCTGACCTTTATGATCATCTACAGACCCTCCAAGTGTCCCTATTTTCCAAGGACAGTCCTGGATTTACAGAAGCTGTCTCAGTTTCTGATTTGATCCTGCTTTTCCTTAGGACATCTCTATTTTCATCAGAGAAATGTTGGAGGGTATGGATCTACTGAGGCTCTTGTTGGATGTCTCCTGGCCTACTTGAGTCTGAAGCCTGGCAGGTGGCTCTAAGTGACAGGGCCTTTTCAGTGTTGGGATACAGACAGTTGAACACTCTGCCAAAAGAGGCTCACCTGGTCCCATGGCTGCTTGCTTTTCAACAAAGCAGCTAAGACTTTCCTTCTTCACCAGGCTTTTTAAAGATAGTGTTTTCTGAGGCTGATCTTTGACTGCTACTGGTTTCTGCACCAACGTCATCCTCTTATTTGCTTGTCCAACAGACTGTTTGCTTCAACTAAATTTTAGCTCATCTCTTCACAGTTTGTACTCTGCCACCCTATTTCGCAGAAAGGCAGGACAAAAATGCTGAAAAATAAATAAAACCTGACCAGCCATCCTTGGGGGTAGGGGAGAGCGAGACTAAACTTGTTCTCTTCTAATCTGACAATCTAAACACCCTATCAAACCACCTCATTTATTTTATTTCTATATTTGTATTTCTTTCCTGACTTTCCAACAAAACATTGTCCAATGCAGCTAATGAAAAGAAAATTCATCAAAAGGGACAAAGTAAAACAAATTAAAAACATGTCATAATCAAACACCAAACACCAGGCATGCAGCAGAAAACATTCTATTAAAACCAGCCCACAGCTAGGTCAAAAGTCAGTCAGAAAAGAAAGGTTGCTTATACCCCTGTAGGGTCCCTTGTCTCAATATTTTCTTAACACACCCTTGGGTTAAGCTCATACTTGTCCTTCCTGCTTGCTCTGCTAAGCTAAATCTAATTATTTAAATGTGATTAAACTCATTCCTAATCTAATACAGTTAATAGATTTATATTAGTTTTTAAAATGCATTTTCTGCACGCAGAAAAGTAATCAGGATAGATTCATGCACACAACTTTCCACCCCAGGTAATTTTTTTACAGGTACCTCTTAGACAACAGTGGTCCTTCATGTCATACAAGTAGTAGTTCAGATCATCAAAACACATGGGAAGCGCTAGGCACCAATTAATATTTCCCCATTCCCTGGCAGTGTAGTATAAATAATAGCTTATTATAATTTTACTGACTTTGTGTTAAATGATACTTCTTTGAGAAGAGGATACACAAAAGGCTGTTGGGGCAGAGCAAGAGAGTTTTAGGTTGAAGCTGCATTTATTGACTGCAGTTTTTATACCAAACTTCTTCCAAGCATCTCAGGAAAATGTGTAAGGTCACCTGTATACCATTTGATCCCCTGTAAGGTAGGTCCATCTGAGAGAGAACAACTGGCCCAGATTTACTCAACAAGCTCCTTTCACCCCAAGAGCTTCATGGAAGAGTAGGGATTTGAACCCAGCCCTCCCAGGCCCTAGCCAAACACGCTAAGCAGGATACCCCACTGCCACTTGCCAGCATAGCCTTTGCTATAGTTGAAGACAATTACCAGAAGGACTCCTTTACACCTCTCACCTTTCTAATGTGTTCCAGGAACTCAGGTGATGAGAGGCACTCCTGAGGAGTAGAGAACTTCCTGCAGTTGTACTGGAAAAGGGGCAAGAGGTCAGGGTCCAAATCAAAAAGCCTGAAAGACATCAACCCAACAATTATTTGGCCTTCATACAAATCAGGCAGACATCCCATCCCATCTCATCTCTCTTTCACATCCTCATGGAACATCTTGGCCTCATGCCCAGCCTGCCTTCAGGAAAACAAACCAGGTACAACAGAGGACAAGGAGTGGTACTCAACTAGGTTTTATTCCAAAAGTAGACCTACTGAAATGAATGGGCTTTAGTAATATTCATTAATTCCAATAGGTATACACGGAGTAAAACTTAGTTGATTACCACCCAGGGCATTTTTCTTGTCTCGGTACAACTTCCCCTGTCCCTTTACAATTGGTTTCTGGGAAAGAAAAATGGAGCCGCAGCGCAACTCTCAGGCACTATCTCTGTTGTCTTTTCGGTGCCTGCTGAAAATGTTCCCCTATCAACAAGCATTTCAGGTGGCAATCTTTCCCAATCTCCATCTGTATTGGACTTGTTTTAAACAAATTTTAAAATGCTTCCATTGTTTTATCACTACTTCCCAGTCATTTGAGGTCTCCCTGCAAGCACAGCCTGTCCAGGAAGGGAAGGCAATGCAAATGGAGGTCTGTCACCGCCCCGGTTCCCCTTGCTCATCTCATGGTGCTCTTATGCTTGGAGTGGGACTGAAGCCAGTTTCTCAACTGAGCGTGTAGAAACGTCCCACTCAAATATGTGTTGAAGAAATGGGGAAGGGTCCATTCATTCCTGGTATAAACAGCAATCTCCATTTATCGTGCTGTAGCATCACACTGCTAGATCGTAGCAGTAATAGGGCTGTTTTAGAGAGGCAGAGACAGAAAGACACGCACAGAGAGAAAGATGTGTGAAGTGACAAAGACCTGGATAGCAGAAAAATCCAAGAACATCATAAGCGTTTTGCAAGAGCACTGGAAGATCGCCAGCACCAAGCTTTTCTCTGAAAAAAAGCTGAGTTTAGCACACACCATTTACTCCACCACAGGCGCTGTTAGTTACCACCCTTGTGCAAAAGAGCATAAGATGCTTGCTACTGCAAGTGTTGAAAACATCCTCAGTTCTTCTTGTAGCAATGACTTGTTTTGTTGTCTGTTTCCAAACTGCCTTCAGTACAATCTGTTCTGCCCTTCCACGCCCCCCACCAACATATACAGTCAAAATACCCACTAACCACAGTCTCTTAACACAACATTCAAAGGGTCTTCACCTCCAGACTGCATCGAGATTAGACTCTCCCTTCTCCATTCCCTGACACAGCCTAAAATCCACATCAGCTTTTCGTTGCCAGGTTGCATTTCACACATGCATGTCATCCCTGATGCCCTTTCAACCCTGCCTGCCTCCCTAAGCGCATCTCTCTGGTAATTCACCTCCTAGATTGACAGGAACCCTTTTTTTCTATTTATATGGTACACATCTCTCCTGACTAATAAGGATTAACGAGAATCTGTTGCAATATCGTTCCATATACCGGCCTGAATTCTGCTCTCTGCTATTTGCTGAACAATTTTATACAGTGGTATAAAACATGTAATGGTATCTAAAAGAATGGTTTGCTCCATGCAGGAACTCAAAACTCGCAATCCGTCAAAGTCAAGGTAATGCAAGAGACTGGTGTTGTCCATCAGGCAGGGGCTATAAAGCAGTTTGCAGCAAAATAAAAAATTGCAACAAAGACTTCATAATACTACTTGGCAGCACGAGGAGAATACCAGCCTACCTCAACAACATTTACAACAATCAGTAGGCTGGGCCGGTATTCTCTGCATGCTGCAGAAGGAAGGCTGAGAGTTATTAAGTAAGTAAAGAGATGAGATTTGGACCAGAGCGTTCCTCGCTCAAACTCTTAGCAGCTACGCCACAGAATGTAGACAGTCCATTTAGGCCATCATAGACAATGGTCACTGGTAGGCTTGTGCTTTGTCACTTTATCTGTTTTTTAAACAAACAACAACACATCTATGCTCATTGCAGTTGTAACATCCTATTAATAACTTTGTGTCATGCACAAGGTAGCTCTGTCACTGACTCTAGATAATTATTGAATAATCTAAACAGTACCAGCCTCACTCCATATAATCTATGATGACAAATGCCTATATTCCTAACCACAGCTTTCTGGATTTTAACTAGAGGATGGTTTGAATGCATAAGAGGGTGCATTTCTGACTGCTGACTTTCCACAGAAAGGAGTGTTTTCCAAAGGCTCTCTTAAAAACAAACACAAAGCCTATGCATGCAATGTTCGGCTAACCACCCCCTCTACATTCTTGTTGATACTCTCAACACACTTAAAGGGGTTAGTGAAGCAAGACATCTCTTTGGAGACACCAAGCTGACTCTTCCTCCACAAGTTTTGTTGTGTTACATATTCAATAGATAAACTAGCCTTAATAACGATTTCCATCATATTGCACAATACAGTATAGAATTGTCTGGAAGGGTTCTAATTTCCGGGTTCCTGCTGAAAATACAGGTGCTACAATGACCATTTCAGCAATTGCTAGAAAATCATAGAATCATAGAGTTGGAAGAGACCACAAGGGCCATCGAGTCCAACCCCCTGCCAAGCAGGAAACACCATCAGAGCACTCTTGACATATGGTTGTCAAGCCTCTGCTTAAAGACCTCCAAAGAAGGAGACTCCACCACACTCCTTGGCAGCAAATTCCACTGTCGAACAGCTCTTACTGTCAGGAAGTTCTTCCTAATGTTTAGGTGGAATCTTCTTTCTTGTAGTTTGGATCCATTGCTCCGTGTCCGCTTCTCTGGAGCAGCAGAAAACAACCTTTCTCCCTCCTCTATGTGACATCCTTTTATATATTTGAACATAGCTATCATATCACCCCTTAACCTCCTCTTCTCCAGGCTAAACATGCCCAGCTCCCTTAGCCGTTCCTCATAAGGCATCGTTTCCAGGCCTTTGACCATTTTGGACACAACATTTTGTTCTGGACACAACAAATTTTTTTTTCCTTCCAGGAGCACCTTAAAGACCAACTAAGTTAGTTCTTGGTATGAGCTTTCGTGTGCATACACACTTCTTCAGATACACTGAAACAGAAGTTTCCAGACCCTTCTATGCCAACTTTGCTGCCACATACACCCGGACAACACCATTACTGGCCCCAACATCACACATACCATCTCGGGACTATTTAATTGCTCATCGTCTAACATTGTGTATGCCATCAAATGCCAACAGTGTCCTTCAGCTATCTATATTGGACAAACAGGCCAGATCTTATGCCAAAGAATAAACGGACATAAATCGGACATCAGGAATCACAAGACAGAGAAACCAGTAGGAGAACACTTCAATCTCCCAGGACATTCTATACAAGATCTCAAAGTAGCTGTTTTACTACAAAGGAATTTCAGAAATAGACTGGAAAGAGAAGCTGCTGAATTGCAACTTATCACCAAACTTAAAACCATGGAGAAACCTGGTCTGAACAAAGACATTGGATTCTTATCTCATTATACATGACAAAGCCATTTTTCACCTTTTCACCCCTTGCTTTTTCCTGTAACCTATTGCAGTCGTTAAGAGTCGTCAACAGGCTCATCACAGCTATCTGCCAATCACCCATTCCCACCACCCTTCTGAGTAATACCCCTCCCCACCTTCTCACTATATAGAAGGGTCTGGTAACTTCTGTTTCAGTGTATCTGAAGAAGTGTGCATGCACACGAAAGAACTAACTTAGTTGGTCTTTAAGGTGCTACTGGAAGGAATTTTTTTTTTTTTTTTACTATGGCAGACCAACACGGCTACCTATCTCCTCTGGACACGTTTGCTGATTTTAAATTACATACCTTAGTTAACAATTTTACATTTGAACTCTTGAAGAACCCATGTGAACACAATTCAGCCCTGCTAACCTGTCGCTTTCTCATTTGTCTACTCCTTCTAAAGCTTTGTGCATCCCTTCCAAACTTTTAAGCACCCTCTGAAAATTTTGTCTTTGTATTCATTGTGTGGGTCTTACTGCATTTGGCCCAGAGAAACAAAGTTGTGTGTTTATGAATTACCTGAATGGAGCAGTACTACAGCTATTCAGTTTCCCATAAGGCATTTTTTCCTGAGAAAACAATAATCATAGAATTACAGAGTTGGAAGGGCCCCTAAGAGTCATCTAGTCCAGCCCCATGAAGGAATATCTATATATTTTTTTTTCCTTTTTCTTCACTCTGTCCCCAAAAAGGCCACTTTGCATATCCCCCCCAATGTTCTCCTCTTTCTTTCTCTCTCTCTCTCTCTCTCTCTCTCTCTCTCTCTCTCTCTCACTAGTGTTTGTCACCCACCTGAGCCCTGAAACAACACCAAGTCCAAGTCATTGTGGAAAAGGCAAATGGTGACTTGACCAACGCAGATCCTGCAGCCATTTGTAGTATCAGCGGGCGCGCACACACACACGCACACACACACACACAAACCCTTAGTAGAAAAGAAAGAAGCTTTGCTTCCATTTGTCATTGCCAATAGTCAGCCCCACCCCTGAAAAATTACTAAATAATAATTTATCTTCCCACAGGAGAAATCTCATAAACAGAGCAGAGAATTCCCAGAAGCTGTTTCCACACCACTTTAAAGGATACCTTACCTACATTGCATTGCCCATTTTATATTACCAGCTCCACCCATCCATATTCTACACAGGGAGCTGGAGTTGACTGTGCTGGACTCACTGGCAGAGGAAGAGGAGTGCGGGAGGAGCACACTGTCCCCGACAGTGAAATACTGGTGGGGTGCCATCGCGGCTGCCCCCCTCCCCGTGCTGAGCACCACGCCCCCAGGACGCATGCCAGCCCCGCCCCCACCTGCTCTCCGCCCCGCCCCCCCAGTGCAGGAGCATGAAGCTCTGCCACTGGTTGGACTTTGATTCTTGGAAACTAAAACCTAACAGTCCTGAAGTCAGAAAAAGCAAGTGGAATTTCAATGGTCAGGCTGCAATCCACCACACACAAGCAGCAGATAAACAGTTCTGTTCTCTGTGTAGGAAAAGGGATAATAGCTCAGGGGTAGAGCATACTGAAGGCTGGAGGTTCAATTTATTATGTCTGCAATTAAATAGAACAAAGGATCAGATAGGAGGTGATGTGAGAGACCTCTGCTCGAGATCCTGAACAGCCACTGCCAGTCACGTGTCGACAAGTACACAAATGATCTGACCTTGTATGAAAGGCAGATCTAGGGGAGCACAACAGGTTTGGCCACACCAGGGGCAAAGCTTCTGGGGCACCGCAACTATGACATCTAACAGAAGGTGAGGGGCCACCGGATTTTGGCATTGCAAAGGGCACCCCTGATATTTGAGATTCCAAGATCTGTCACTTGTATAGGGCAGCTTCTTAGGTTCCAAATCCCATTCTTCACACTATAGACTCTCCTCAGTCCATGTTGAGCAAGCCACACTTACCTGCCTCGGTTTTCCTGTCTATACAATGGAAACTTAAAGAGTGGCTGGGAGCAGGTGGGTGAACATTGGCTGCAGAGCAGCCTCTGTACAAACCCCTCTGTGAATGGAGAAATAAAGTTTGTTGCTTGCTATAAAACCAAGCACGGCCTTCCAGAGGCTCAAAGCCTTTGTCCCATCTGCGTCTCCCAGCTTTGTACTCCTCAGCTTCAGGGTTAATGGCAGGCACCCGAGCACTCAGCTGTTCTCTCGCATGCACCATTTCCTCTGCCCTGGGACTGATCCCGGAATGAATCAAGCCTCTCCCCAAGGGCCAGGCCTGGCCTTGGCTCCCGTGATTGCCATGTCACATGCAATTAGGAAGCCGCTCTGATACACTCTGCAGAGCTGAGGACTGTGGAGCTACTCCCTGATTGAGAGAAAACTCTCATCTCTGCCCCAACTGCAAGAAGATATCAAAGGGAAGACTTAGAGCTCACACAACCTTCTTCCTGTGTTCTTGGTCTGTCTTTTTAAACAGCTTGCTGGCCTTTAATCCTCATGGAGTTTCATATGAAAATCACATCAATACTTGCACCCTTCGAACCCATAGAGGTGCTATGTTGCCCAAGCTTACGCCAAAGGAAGCCTTTGCAGGACTGCACAAGCTCTTTTCTCTGTCTGGACTCATCTAACGCTTCATTTTCTGAAATGAAAAAAGTCCTGCTGGAACTCAAGCCTGTCTAGGAGTCCCCTCTTTCTGTCCCAGAAGCCTTGCAGCACGAGCCTATATGTGTCTGGGACTTACATTCAGGTAAGCTCATACAGAATTGCCACCTTAACTATTCACCACATATTTACATGGGTTTGTTGTGACTGACTGGTGTTTATTAAAAGGCGCTCTGCACATGCTCGGTGGCACTTGTTACTTTGCATATTCTAGGAATACTCTAGGGAACTGAAAGCAAATATTAGCAACAAGCTCTAGCTCAAGTCAAGTCCTGGTGTCTCTGGGGGTAAAATGTAAGAAAGAGAAATTATTTAATTAACCTAATTCAATGCTGTTTTATTTATATTAAATCTAGACTTCAGTATCCTTTCTAAATAATGTTAAATATTATCTAGGCTTTTGTCTTCTATTTATTTTATTTTATACAGCTCATTCCCCTCCCCATATATGTATGTACTTTTGTTTGTGGTTTAAATTTTTATTTATACTGGGGGGGTTAGAGAAGATGGAGGCCCGTCTTCCTCATTAGAAACTAACTGAAACCAGCCCTGCACTTCTGGGACAAGAAGAGCCCCAGCACAGAGGTGTGTATGCGACCTGCATGTAGTCTCTTCTCAAGCCCAGGCACCGACATTAAACAGTGATATATAAATGGTTTTTAAAAAAAAAAACAACCCCAAGCTAATTTAGAAAGAGAGGCACTTTACTTCACGTATTATTACACTTTGGCTGCACAGGAAAACACTTCCATGTTGGAAGCAAGTCTGTCACCTGTGTCACCTGCAAATAACCAAGCAGGTCTACACTCGGATAACCAATACACGCGATCTGCCCGCTTCCCCGCCACCACTTCAGACTTCCCACCCCTGTGATGTGTGAAGCGGACCAAACCCCTGCTAGAAGGAGCTCGCTCGTTCCCAGTAGAGATTCACCACCAACAAAGCTAAGCATGGAGACTCTGGGAATATGGAGCGTAAAGATCGTGGCGGAGAAGGTGGAACAAAGTTTCTCACCGGAGTCTTTCAAGCTGTGAAACCAAGTTGGGTCAAGACGGTCTGCTTTGCAAAGGACCGTCTCCACTTTCAGGCGTCGTGGAGACACACCTGGCTCTTTGATTCTCCCGGGCAGATCCTCGATTCCCCCTTACAATCTTCCTCCTTTAAGGCATCTGGCCTCGCACGTGCTCCCTCCAAGCGAGCCCAGCCCAGCCTGCCCCTCTCCCTTCTCCCCCTTACCTGGTAAACAAGACCAAGCCGTGCTCGATGGGGCTGCTGTTCACTTTCTCCCAGCTCTCTCGGATCAGCTTCTGGTCCGCGCTGGAAAGTCCGTCGCTCTCCATGTTCCCGGAGAGGCGCAACTGGAGGCGCAGCGCCGCTTGGAGAGCAGGGGACGCAGCCGCCGCCGCCGCCGCCGCCCCCTCCCGGACGCGCGGCGAGGCTGGCAGTGCGCTCCGAGCAACAGGTGGCGGCCCGGATCCCGCGGCGATCCCAGGCTCGATCCGCTGGCGAGGCACTTCAGATCCCCCTTGCGCTCGAGACTTGCGCTCCCATGGCGGGATCGGTTGCGCCAGGCAGAAGCGCCGAGTCCGCGCCTTGGCTACTTACTCCTTAGGGCGCCGCGTGGTTGGCTTGAGGAAGATCCCCTCGCCTAGCCTGAAGAGGACTCCGAGTGCCCCAGGGGGACGCCATACCGTTGCTCGCAGCAGCCGCAGAGAGGGTGGGATCCTGCCTTCCTCAATCCCGGGTCTGATCTCCGAGGGCCAACTCTGGCCTCGCCTCGCCGCCTCCTTGCCGCGGCAGCACCTTCCCAGCTCCCAGCAGGAAGATCAAGGCAAGAGGAGCTCTTAAAGGGGCAGCGCCCAACTCAGGCTCCGACGTTGCCAGCCTCCCACCTTTAAGTCAAGGGAATCCAGCTTTTCCCCCAGCCCCCACTCTGTGGTTTTAACAAGTCCGAAACACATAAGTGAAGCTTCCTGCATCCATGCCAAGAGAAGGCTCGAAGTCCTTCAGGAGTCTAAAGGGCATGTTCACAAGTTCAGCTTCCACTGGTGCAAGCATCCTAGTGTTTTGATGCATGCTGCTATTTTTGAATCAAGGCTGCAGTCCAGCCATGTTTACTCACAAGTATGTGGATAGGACAGCACTTCTCAGGCACGCATATTTCCGCACGGTGACAAACTACCCAGTATGTTGTGATCAATAAACTTTAATCTCTCTCCTGCAGTCAAAAAGGTCTTGGAAATATTGCAGAAATATCTCCTTCCAATATTTTGGACAGAAAGATTTTGATATGCAAGTTGAAGAACTCCACATGAAAAAGACGTCATCAAAACCTTGAGCACTGATCACACTTCAAAGCTGAACCTGATCCCCAAAATCAAATTATTCTATGGATGTATGTAACCACAGCTGCCCGAATTCTGGGGAGGACAAAGTACCATCATGAGAAGGATGGCACCTTAAAATATTAGAATATATAGAACTTGCCAGCATGACAAATAGATTAAGAAATAAAGATGGCTGACAAAAAGTACGCAACAGTAGAGGTTATAACATGGGATAATATAATGAAAACAACTTAGTAGAGTAAGAAAACACAGTTGAACAGATAGCTGTTAAGAAACCAAGGAAAGAGTGGAAACAGTGGAAGGGGAGTAAAAGTGAAGGTTTATGAGAGTCAAATAAATTGGAGGAATACTGTTGCTACCCAGCAACCAGTATTGCCTCAGCACCTCTGAACACTAAAGCTTTTTTTAAAAAAAAATAATTCCCCTTCCAATGGCTAAAGAAAATCTTCTTTTTGTCCACGTAATCCATACATAATTATAAGGTGCTGATTTCCTGAATCAGGAGGGATGGGACTAGTTAAACTTTATGATTCTGAGCAGTGCTTTTTTCTGGGAGGATGCAGGGGTACACATACCACAAAACAGTCTGTGAATCTAACGGGAGAAGAATGAATTTTGTTTTTTAAAAAATTAGTTTCTTCTCTAGCACGGTGAATCATCAGTTCTGTTGCTACCCCAATGGCGGCATCATTTCCTGTCACGGTGTTTCCTGAGTCTCAGACGGAAGTGAGCGTTTAATGTGTGAAGTAGGAATTGGAATCTAGCACAGTGATAGATCAATTTTGTTGTTACAATCTCCAGTGGCGGCTTAATTTCCTTTCCCTGTGATTTTCTTGAGTCAAAATGAGACTACCCCTAAACATTTTTTTTTTTTAAGGAAAAAAGCACTGATTCTATGCACTGACCTGTATATAGTGTTGCAGCATAGCCTGACACTTAACAGTGGGACAAACGGCTCCAATGTTTGGGGGCTAAAGAGAACAGTTTGTACAGCCTGGATTTGGCCATAGCCAGGGCATTGTTTCCTTCAAAGGAGAGGAATGCTGCATTGGAAAAATGGGGAAACACAACTAAGGTGATTCAGAATACATTATGCATCTTACCTACTTTCCAGTTGGTTTACAGAAACCAGGAGTATAAAACAAATAGTACCATCTCATGCTAGGCAGGAGATCTCTTTGCTGTTGGCTAAAGAATTCTTTTTTAAAAAAATAATAATTGCAAGTAGCTCTAACTGGAGAAAAATGCAACACATAAGTGAAGTGCCTAGCAACAGAACAAAGGCTTGAAACCAGTTCGCCCAGTACCCAGACTGCTTTTCCAAAGTATTTGACAATGCTTTTTTGTGTTGTCCACTCCCTCCAATATTTTCAACATAACATTTAAAGCTAAAGTGTCCTCAGGCTGCCGATCACTGCTAGCCAGCCTCTTACAGCTAATCCTCTGGATGCATGAACAGGACTTCAAACCTTCAAATTACTTAGCCTTGAGTAGGCCCAACAATACTACTGAATCTTTTTTTAAATGCTTTTGCTGCTGGAATGAGTAGAGAAAAGCCTTCTCTTCTGTAGCCCATTCTTCACCTGTTTTCACCTTCACCCCCAGGTCCATGCCTCCTCCTCCTTTCGGGCAACCCCCTCCTTGCACACAACTCAACCCCAATGTAACCTCTTGCATCTTTCTTCTTCCACACATTGCAACTACCAGGCATCTTCCACCCAATTAGGAAGCCACCATCTCCAATCCTTCTGTACCCTTCCTTTCATCTTTACCCCGATTCTCTTTCTGCCTTTTCTCTTTTTTGCATCCCCCCCCCTTCTTTGGACCCATGTTCACCCCACCCCCTTTCCTTCCCCTTCCTTTTTTGAGAGTCCCCTTTGCACACAGACCAGTCACATTTCTGCGCCTCCTTTCCTCTCCTGTTCTGCAGTCCCCTTTGCACACCCACCCACTCCATGACAATACATGTTTAAGACGAACAGACTCTTCAGTGCAAGCCTGTCAGTTGCCTTGTTCAGTCACAGTTAAGTTCAGTTGATGGATGTTGTACATATGTGGGTGGTGGTCTGCTTCTTCATAAAATTTCCACTCTAAATTACAACACCGAATCTAGAACTTCACATTGAAGTAAACACCAGGAGTGAAATGCATTGTGTGAGGGTACTATGGAACATTTGAGGTTCTGCATCCTTCATCTCTCTCATATGAGGTAGCTGATGAATAATGATGATGATGATTACTATCATTTTATTATTTATACCCACCCATGGGATGCGGGTGGCGCTGTGGTCTAAACCACAGAGCCTAGGGCTTGCTGATCAGAAGGTTGGTGGTCTAAACCACAGAGCCTAGGGCTTTCTGATCAGAAGGTTGGTGGTTTGAATCCCCGCGACAAGGTGAGCTCCCATTGCTCGGTCCCTGCTCCTGCCAACCTAGCAGTTCAAAAGCACGTCAAAGTGCAAGTAGATCAATAGGTACCACTCTGGCGGGAAGGTAAACGGCTTTTCCATGCACTGCTCTGGTTTGCCAGAAGCGGCTTAATCATGCCACATGACCCCGAAGCTGTCTGCGGATAAACGCTGGCTCCCTCGGCCAGTAAAGCAAGATGAGCACCGCAACCCCAGAGTCATCTGCAACTGAACCTAATGGTCAGGGGTCCCTTTACCTTTACCCACCCATCTGGAATGGAAGCAGGATAAATTTGAGTACAGCAAGGAGGAGGGGGCACAGACACATTCCCCTTTATTTTGCCCAATGCAACGCTTGCTCCTTCACAGCAGTGCAAATGCCCCTTCAACACCACTGACTTCCACCTGCCTCTACCCCAATTCCACACCATCTCCAGAATCCCCCCACCCCCATTCCTAGAGTCCTAAAAGTGTCCTACCCAGCAGTGGAGCATACGCCTGCACTGCCCGGGGTGGGCATGCTCCTGAGGGGCGTGGGGCGCTCCTGAGGGGGGCAGAGCACAGAGGGTGCCCTCCCAGGCATGGGATAGCTGCTTGGGTGCACAGAGTGGCATGCACACCCTGCAGCCAGGGGCGAAGCAAGCCGATGGCGGACATTCAGCACGCCGCCAGCCCAATACTCCCAAGCCTCCTCCAGCTATCAAAATGAAGGGGGAAGTGGGATGCTGCCAGCAAAGCGGTGCAGCTCCCCCCCTTCCCCCAAAGGCTTGGGGTTGGCTTGAGAGTTGCGGGCAGGTGGTGTGCCAAATGTCACCCCCTCAGCGATGACACCTGGGGTGGACCACCCCCACCTTCCTCCGCCTCTGGTCCTTTCCCTGGCTTTTTTCTGGCCCACATAAGACCACTGGATAGTTAGCCTTGGTGAAGACTTGACATTTTCACCCCCCAAAAAGTTTTTGAGTTTTTGCTGAAATGAGGCTGCATTTTAATGTTGTATTTTAATCTTGTTTTTAAAGTTGTATTTCAATCAATTGTTTTATATCTGGTGTTAGCCGCCCTGAGCCTGGTCTTGGCTGGGGAGGGTGGGGTATAAATAAAATTTATTATTATTATTATTATTATTATTATTATTATTATTATTACCTTCTACACTCTCTTCTATATTCTCTTTCATTCCTCCAAATGCCACCTTTACACCCAGCCATCTCCAACTTTCTCTTCCCCAATTCCTCCTTTCATTTCCCTATAGTTACCAGCAGACTAAAGGTGTCACACACGAGACCCTTCTCATCCCCTTCCCCATAAATACATTCCCTCCAGTCATTCACTACAGGCAATATTCCTCTCCTTCTTCCCCTGCCTTTAGAACCTTGGGAAACAGCCAATGAAAGCCATGCGATGGGAGTGCAAGTATAGTACGTATGGTACAGAGACGTATTTGGAGCCCACATGGCCTAATGCTGTTGCAAGAGAGACCCTCTTTTACAAGACAGTTGCTTTGTTCTCTGGCTGAGAGGAACAACACGTACTGCCAATATAGTAGTAACGTCTTTTTTTAAAAAAAAGATGCCTCCCTTACCATGACATCCCCCAGCCCCTCCAGGGCCGGCTAAACTAGCGGACTGTTTTGTGTTTTGTTTTATTTTATGGGTCTGATTTTATGTTCTATTTGCTTTTCCTTAAACAAACCTCCCTTCATTGTTTAAGATTGCTGTTTTGCCCCAAGTTATGAAAAAGCCTCAGGTTTGCCAGTGGATCTTATGACTGCTTGCTTATGACACCCATGGGCTATAACATTCCTAAGAGGGGAACACTGAAGTTGGAAAGGAATCCTGTATTAAACTTTTTTTTTTTAATGGATGAACAGACATCATATTAGTTTTGGACTCTGCTTGTGTGTTCCCTTGCCTTTCTTCTACATGAAAGAGAGGTAGCAGCAAACCGAAGGTGAAGCATTGTGTTTAGAAAACTCAGGCACTGATTCTGTTAAAGCTGGAGCCAGGGCCGTCTTAAGCATATGCAGCGCTGGGGTGCAAAAATCTGCCCGATGCCCCTAGGTGATCTGTGCACTCCTGTTCGTCGGGTTTTGTTGCTGCCGCTGGTGCACGACAGATCCCGTCCGTAGATGTTTCCTCTGCTGCCGCTTGCATTCCCTGTCATTCTGCGCTGGCACCCCACGTTGCGCGGCACTAGGAGCATGCACCGACAGCGGAAAAGCCAGCAAAGGAATGCGCAGCTTGGTGCATGCAACAGTATGCGTCGTGCAGTGCCCACAACATTATACGGCGCTCTGGGCACGATCAAAACAGTTGGCTACCATGCAGCTGCAGCAAGAGCCGACAGCAGAGCAGAGAGGTGGCAAAGCGCGAGTTCGGGGGTGAGCACTGGAGTCTGGGGAAGAGCCACCCGCGATGCTCCGACGCACTCTGCTCCACTCAGCTGTCGGCGGCTCTTCCCTGGACTCCAACACTCAGCCCTGGACTTAGGCCTGGCGCCCCTGAGAGCCCGGCACCTGGGTGCCGTGCACCCCTAGCACCAACGGTTAAGAAGGCCCTGGCTGGAGCAGCCTCACAGCTTAAGGTCCTGATCCGTTAGCACAACCACACACCTGTAGACATGGGTGTAGCCAGGGGGGAGGGGCAGCTGCCCCTCTAAATCAATAAACCTCAATACATAACTGAGGTTCTGCCCCCTCCCCCAAACAAAAATCCTGGCTATGCCCATGCCTGTAGAGTTAAGGTTCAGAACTGGTTATGACTGAATAAGTCCACCAGCAAGCAATTCTGGACACAGCACTATTATCTAGGTCATTATATTGTTTTTTAAAAGCTTATGGGCTTGAGAGAAGGGCATGTATCAGATTTCCATTTAGGTAAAATTCATTGTGTAGTGAATTTTAATTGCTATGGGAGAGGATTTATGTCTCAAAAAGTGGGCCAAAAATATAGAATAAAATAAATAAACACCAGTGCAATTATTGTGTGGGTACTCTACATGCCTGGAAGATATAAATGGGAACATTACAACACATTTAATTTAAGGCAAACAGAACCCATTGTACTAGGCAAAGCAAGCATTTAATAATGGCTTTTAAACTACATCAAATCTATTCAAAGCTCTCAGCTTCTATCATTAAGATTAAGTGAAAGCTCTTACTTTAAAATGTTCTGTTGCTCCAGGCACCAGGGATGCAGCTTTAGAAAGAGGAAGCAATGAGGCAAAAATATTTAAACAAAAAGAAAGACTGGAAAAAAATTCAGAGAAAGAGAATCATATTTGCAAAAGTTATGTTAAAAATCTTGCAAACTCCTGCATGGAAATGTATTGGTTTTACCAAGACAAATATGGCATTTTAAAACCTAGTTACATCAGAGTTTACATTATTCTCAGTTGATGCAGACCAAAAAATTCTTGAGCCTGCCCACATCAAATGTATATGAAAAGGTGCAGTTACAGAAACCACATGGCATTCTTTGCCAACTTGGTCCCCTATAGATTTTTTCAGACTACAACTCTCATTGTTCCAAGGCAGGTCACCTGTGCTAGCTGAGACTGATGGGAGTTGTAGTCAAAACATCTGGAGGACACCAAGTTGGGGAAGGCTGAAACAAGGAATTTGGCTAGCTGTTTGAACAACCCATCCACTAATGCCATTACATATTTATTAGAGTAAGACCATTTTGTTTTTCCATTGGGTTTTCCATTAAGTTTTGTACTCTAACCTGTTTTAATTGGCCAGCTTGGTGCTCCTTCAGTTTAACATTTAATTGTTGCTTGTTTTATTGTATCTTGTAGAATGTTAGCTACCTTGAGCACTCCTTTGTTAAATGAAAAGGTGGTCTGTCTGTCTGTCTGTCGTCACTTCTCTTTCTTTGCATTGTCAGATTTCAGAGCCATTCTCAGTTCCAAGAACCAAGGTAGTCAACTATTGGCTACTCTCTCTCTCTCAAATCAGATTATTTTAAAGGGCTGTTTATTTAGACTGTGTACACATTAGCAGCTTAAAACACAGCTAGGTTATTTTTCTCAGTTCAGATTGAATTTGGCTTAGGGGGAAACGTATAAAAAACCCAGAGTTTTTCATACGAAACATCAGGATAGGTATGGATTGTGACTAACATTGCTTCTCCAACCACTGGTGGGAGCAAGCTGGATGCAGAGTAAACAGAACCGTGCACACAGCCTCATTCAAACTTCTGTACCACGGCACCTTCCCAAGGGCTCAAGGTGGGTAATTCCGAAATAAAACAGAGCAGAATCAGTAAGCACAAAATATCCACTTAGGCTTCCTAATTATAATGGAAGTTGGAATGCATTCTGAAGGCAGCATGTTCCCATTTCATATGCAAATAGAAGCTTGACCCCATATATATTTACAAGAGGGTCAACAGCCTCTCAAGTTATCTAGTGAAGCACAGTGCTTTAGTATCAAAAATGACAGTCTGAGTGGAAAATTTCATACAGAGTAAGAGCAACCAGTCGGTAGAGCATGAAACTCTTAATCTCAGGGTCAAGAGTTTGAGCTCCACGTTGGGCAAAAGATTCCTGTGTTTGTATGTACTTTTGTAACCCAGAAACCATTATTAAAAGCCATTTAACATATCTCTCTCTCTCTCTCTCTCTCTCTCTATATATATATATATATATATATTTACACTCTCTCACACACACGATTCCTGCAATGAAGGAAGTGGGACTTGATGACCCTTGTAGTGCCTTGAATTGTGAATGGAGCACAAACATTTAAATGGCTCCATTTCCCTACAGCAAAACTATTATTTTCATTACAAGCCAGCAGCTGGCTTTGAAAAGCTTTTGATCTCTATTATTTACAAACAGGAAATGAGAAGCCCCAACAGATATCCACATCATTTACGATTGTATCTGGAGTCTGGGATCAGGTCAGTAGCTCAAATGTCCACCTAGATAAATTTTAGGTTTTTAATTCAAAACCTAACAGCTGAGGCACTTCTCTTCTTCCTGCACAAGGGACTTTATAATTGGTCCCCATAACAGCCCTGTGAAATAGGATTGGCACTAAGTGAGGAAGGCACCTACAAACCTCTTGCATACTGTGGCAGATTCACACATTCCCTCTCACTCTTTACCAAAAAAAAAGCTCAAATTTAAATGACAAAATATACTCTTGGCACCATCACTTGCAAATACTGTAGTGCATACATATTTCAAGGGGTCAATTTCTCAACAGTAAACTAATCAACTGATCCAATTTTCTTTTCAGGAACATCTCACCAGAATATGTTATGTCATTCCTATGTGCTCTAGTTGCAGATGTCATTCACATTTGGGCAGAATATTGAGAGCTGGGGAAAACATTGAAATAACGTCAGTGTCCCTCCACTCAAAACAAATTGCATCTTGGAAGAGATGAGGTGGGTGAGAGGAGTGTTATAACTATTTGTTTCCATGCCTGGGGCAGACTTCAGTTCCGCTACCCCAAAAGTTATGGACAGTTGCGTGTCTTTAAGGCACAAAATCAAAGTTCTCACTGCTCAGATGGACTGCTCCTGTTTGGTGCTGTTGTGTAGAGGCACCCCATTGGCTACTGGTGTCCCATATCTGGTCTCCAATTTCTCCTCTGACAGTGTTATTTATTGGCTCAATGTGCTTTGCTGTGCTAGGCTGCAGGGGAAAGGGTCGGTGAGAAGCTACAAGACTAAGAACAAGCAGATATCTGGCTTTTCCTCTTCCAGCCTGAAAATGGGACAGATTTATTTCATACACCTGAGAGCAGGGGAAAGGAACATAACCTTATGAAAATAAATGGCAACATATTATGTGATTTCCAATGGCCATTTTGTGTCCCTCTCCAAGCTGGGTCTAGGGTAGATACTACAGAGTCTCACCTCCCTTGGGGTGTCCAGTCTTTTATCATTCTTCTGTCCTTCTCTTAAGGCCTGCAATGAGAGTATGCCCTACACGGGATGTGAAGCACAAAATGGCCTATAATAAAAGTTCTCTGATCTCTTTGATGGTCATTTCACCTTCAAGACCATAAGCAGAGACAATCAAACAAACCTCCTGCAAATGGCATTGGCTCAAGTCAGCATCTTCCTTCCCTCTCAAAGATTGCCAGCCCCTAAGCATTTGTAGCAGATTTCCAGGTCACACCTTGTAGATCCTGGTGAGTGGCAAGCGTACACCACCACCTGAACCACCCACATCAGAATACTTTACAGTGTGTAATTACAAATTACCGGGGCATTAAATTAAAATCCTTCGTGCAGAACGGCAGCTTTACAAATCTGATCAAGCTTAATTTCTAAGGGTTTCATCTATTTTCTATCTGCTTTGTGTTCATTTTTTGGGGGTTGCCAAATGCAAAGTCAAGGAGGCCTGGTCTGCAAATAGATTAGAAGCTGGTCAAGGTATGTGTGAACCTCACAAGACATCCTTGGACCAGGCACAGATCAGTGCAGCTGCAGGATGTTGGAGCTGGCATATTCTCTCATCCTCACAGGATACATGCCAGAAGCAGCCAAATCCAAAGCAGCACCTTATCCTCTGCAAGTGCCAAGCAAGGTGCCACTGTTTCAGACTTGGCAGTTATTCCATGCAAAGTGGCAGTGTGTTGGCTGGGTAGGCACATCCTCAAGTTGGAGGAGAAGGGGGTGGGGTGGCTAGAGACACAAAGCATCAGGGAAGAAGCCAGATGCTCCGGGCCATATGTGGCCATCCATGTCTGGAGGTACAAGTCTCTTAGTCTGTTTTATTCAAAGGATGGATAGGTAACAGTCAGCCTCACCTGCAGTGTACTTTGTGCCCTGGCAGTTGGAGCACTGAGGTTGCCGGTCTTTCCTTTGGATCTCGAAACATGGGTTTTAGGCTGGTAGCAAAGTTAGAAACCACTTACCGTACTTTTGCAAGAAGGCTGATGGTTGCTCTGAACAACTCTGATCAGCTATACTCATCTCAAAGTGAAGGTACTTTAGAAACCTAGTTTATGTCGTCAGTGAAGTGCTCCGTGTGGTTTATGATAAATACTTCTGCCTTGACCCAACTGAAGTTAGCCACTTTTCAGTCCTATTGAAATCAATGGGGTCTAAGTAGCCACAACCATCTTGTCCTTCTTATTTAAATGCAGCATAAGCACCATTAACTCTTAGTCAGATCAGGGCCAATACATTGAGGTAAGCAAGACAGAAGTGCTAATACCGTACTTTTGTCATTTTCAGGGTCGTTGCCAGCAGCTATGGCAACTGTCTATTTATATGATCAATTAACCTGTGAACTCACCTTAGCTTGCAAGCTGCTCGCCCATTTAAGATTTAAATCAGAAACTGGAGTGAGTTGCAAGATAGTCCACATCCCAGGGCAAGGTTTGGGGCTTTTGGCTAGTCTTTATTTCATTCTGGAATATATGATAACGTAAGCAAGAGAGAGACACAGTAGCCCAAGAATGACCAACAAGCATCTACATTAGATGGCAAGACAATTTGAGCAGGGTCTGTTTTCTTTTTCTTTTTTTACTGTCTGTAGAGCATATAGCTTTTTTAGCTGTTTGACAAGCACACAGGTGTTGACCTCAGGTATATAATATTACTCCCTTGGGTCCAGGAACGTCGAGATATGCCTGCCTTACTCACTCATTCACTTGAGGGTTATAAACTGGACTCCTGTGAGTACAGGAAGTGTAAGTATCATCCCAGCAAGTGTGAACAGGTATAACTCTCATATGAAGAGATCTTGCAAAAGCTAGTACTAAGGAGTGGGGTTATGATTCATTAGATCTCCAAGCAAGGCTGGCGGGCTATATAGGTGTTACTTCAGGAAGCACAAATGCAGCTATTTATGAAGTCATGAGGAATTTGGCCACAGAAGCTCTCTCCCAGTTGCTGTGCTGAGCAACATCCTTCATAACTTGGGCTCTTTGCTCTTTTCTGAGCCTGCTCTCCTAACTGCTCTGCCTACACAGCAGTAGCCAGTGAGGAGACTTCACCCCTCCCATACCCAAGAATCTCCTGATCATCTCCTGAGGTCTCTGCTGACTCTACAGAGAGGAGGAGCAATGTACTGCTCTCTACTTAATTAGTCAAGTGAGTGAATATCTGTGTGTGAGAGAGTCAGTCAGTGTGTCGGAGAGAGAGTGCAAGAGATCATGTTTATAGATAAGATTGCTGCTAAGAGCAGCTGCAGGCACTCAGAGTATAGCATTGATTTATGCTCAGAATATTTAGCTCTGTATATAGTTTTGTATTATAGCTGTAGTTATAGAATAAAGGAGGATATTTTACAGAGCTGCTCTCCGAGTGGTTTATACTCTGCAAGACTCTGCAAAACGCTGCTGTGCAACGACTGTATTATTGAGACAGTGAATCCGGTGCTCTCAGCTCCAAGCTGTGAGTCCACAGCACTGTGACCTGTTCCTGTGGGAAAAGAGGTCTCTGGCAGTGCTACCCAGCTCGCCTGGCCCAGTCGGGGCTGTAGTGCATGAGTCCAGTTGGTACACTGGCTCAAGGGCGATGCTGACATTGGTTATGGGCCCAGTCGTCTGACCAGTCGTTGTTTCAGTCATCCCAGTCATCCCAGTCGCGAGGTGTCTGTTGCTGATCGCTGGACGGCGGAACGGAGGCTGTATGCTGGACTGATTTGTGGTGCCTAGAAGCAGAGCTGTGTTGGAGCAGAGTGCTCAAGCTGCCGCTGTTGTTGCTGTTGCTGCTGCTTGAGGTATGTTGCTGACTGCCAAAGAAAGAAGATAGCATCCCTGTTTGCTTGTTAATTGCGCTTTGAGTGGGAGAGAGTGTGGCTGAAGAAGTCCAAGGCTTTATCGTTTTGCACGAGGGAAGTGTCTTGCTCTAAGTAATAGCAGACATGGCCTGTGCACATCCTGGCCAGATGGCTCTATCCTTTCCCCTCCTCACGCCTGAAAACTATGCAGTTTGGCAAGTTAAGATGAAAGCGCTTTTGCAGAGGGAAAAGCTATTTCACACCATAGAAGATGACCCTCCAGATAAAGATGATGATGATTGGGCTGAGTGGCATGCTGCAGATATGAAAGCCCGAGGGACAATTGTTTTGAGTGTTTCAGACCACTTGCTGGTAAACTTAGAGGGTCAAGAGACTGCACAAGCTGTTTGGCATAAATTGAGAGATATGCATCTGAGACAAAATGCTGGTTCCAGTGTGATTTTCTTCAAGAAGCTGTGCAGGTTACAGTTGCAGAAAGGTGGTGTTTTGTCTAGCCATCTATCTCAGTTAAAGTGTCTCAGACAGGACCTTGTTCAGCGAGACCTGGCTATTTCAGAGGCTGTGTTTGCAATGCTGATGATAAATAGCCTAGATGAGTCTTATGATGGAGTAGCTGCCCAGATTTCTACAATGCCTTCTGACCGGCTAACAGAAGATTATGTGTCTAGCGTGCTCTTGAATGAGTGGGATCGCAGACAGGCTGTTAAAGAAAGCCGGGATTGTGCTGCTAAAAATGTGCTTGAAAATGTGCCTGAGTTTTCAGCAGGGGAAGGTGAAAGTGAAACTGCTGCTGTTAAAGCACTAAAGTTAAAACGGTGCTTTTCATGTGGAGCACAAGGCCATTTGAGTTTCCAGTGCTGCAAGAAATCTTCAAAGAAAAAGGGAAACTTCAGAGGCAGAGGGGGAGGAGGACGAAATCCCCAAGCACCTGCTACTTCAAAGGTTTTGATCTCTCGCTGCTGCAATCAACGTGGGCGGAGTTTATTCGTGATCGACTCTGGCTGTACCAACCACGTAGCCAAAGATAAGGATCTCTTTGTTCAGCTTGAGAAGCAAGAGAAAGTAATTCATCAAGCAGATGGGATAGTTCTCACGAGTGAGGCTAAGGGAACTGTGTTCTTAAAGAGCCTGAATGCAACAATTAAGAATGTCCTGTATGCGCCTGATATTCAGGACAATTTGTTGAGTGTTTCCCAGCTTGATCATCAGGGTTTTAAGGTGGTGTTTGCTAAATCTCGCTGTGAAATTCATCGAGGTGGCAAGCTCATTCTATATGCAAAATGTGTAAATGGTCTGTATCAATTGCCTTTTGTTTCAGGTACAGGTACTGCAGAAGCAACTGAGAAAGAGTGTTGCAATTTGTCTATTGATAAGAATGAGAAGATGCATGACCAATGTATTCATTATTACCACCGTGTTTATGGTCATTTGAATTTCCAGGCTGTGGCAAAAATGCCTGATTTGGTTCAGGGTATGAAGCTGAAAGAATGTCCCTACCACATGAAATGTGTTTCTTGTGCTGAGAGTAAGGCAAGGCAAGCTCCCAAAGGTACAGAGTCTGGGAGAGAGGCCAAGAAACCATACGAAGTCATTCATGCAGACTTAGTGGGGCCTCTAGCGCTCTCTAGAGGCAATTCAAGGTTTTTCATGGTTTTGATAGACTCCTACTCTAAATATGCATGGGTCTATCTGCTGCAGAAGAAGTCTGAAGCCTTTACCAAGTTTTGTCCGTTTTGTAAATGGCTCAGGAATGTACATAATGAGAATGTACATTGTTTTTTCACTGACAGGGGTGGAGAGTTTTGTTCAGAAGAGTTTGAGGCTTTTCTTTCTGAACAGGGCATTGAGCATAGGACCGCCACACCCAGATCGCCCTGGCAGAATGGTTTATGTGAGAGAATGAACCAGACCCTACAGCAAGGAATCAGAACACTGTTACATGATTCGGGGCTGCCCAATCCTTTTTGGGCCGAAGCTCTTTCGTTTTTCTGTCACGTGTATAACAGGAGGTACCAGTCTAGTATAAATTGCACCCCATATGAGATGCTTCACGGAAGGAAGCCATGTGTGAAGCACTTTAAAATTTTTGGTTCAGAGGTTTGGGTGCACACCTCGCAGGGTGACAAACTGAGTAAGCGTGGAGAACATGGTGTTTTCCTAGGATATGAGAAAGGGTCTTATCGTGTCCTGATCACAGACACAAAAACCATAAGGCTGACCAGGAGCATTGACAACAATCCACAATGGGACAGAGTTGGCGTTTTTCAGTGCCATCCCATTTGTGATGATGGTGCAAGAGGGGCAAAGAAAGTTAAAAGGGAGGCAAGTTCTGATGTGATTGATAATCCTGATGCCAGTGTAGTTCCGGATGGTGGCACAGATTATCAGAGCCCAAAAGCCTCAGGTGAGTCTGACGCTGATTCAGACTTAGCAGCTTCATATACTTTAGCTCCCCATTCTCCTGAAGAGGAGGAAGCACCAGAACAAGAGGATCGAAGAGTTTTGCGCATATCTGAGAGAACAACCAAGGGGGTACCACCGAAAAGGTTTTCTGAAGAGTTTGCAAAGGCTGCGGTCACATGCAACTCTGGTGGGGTTTTTAAACCTAGCATGAAGTGTGCTGAGAGTAGTGGCACAAAACGTTGCATTTATTTCCTTACCTGACATTTGCAGGATCAGGATTGAAGGAGCAAGCATGTGTTTAAAGTGGTTTGTTCAAATCTGCCTAATTAGAAATGTAAATTTGTATTTGAGGAAAAAAAATGTGTGTGAAGATTTTTCCAGAAGCTGCTTATTCATTTGTGTATTCACAATGTGTATTTTGTGTAAACTACAGGTTGAGGTTTATGTTTTAACTCTTTCCTAATAGACACAAAGAGGTTGAAGTAACTGTTTAATGATGTGATAAAGTGTCTTAGATAAGGGGGGAGAGAGATACCTGCAAATATGTTACCAAGGTTGTAAGCAGAGAACAACTTTTGGAGTGTGTGTGCAAATTGCAGTTATGTTAAAGATTCTTGAATGGTCGGATGAAATGGGGGAGGATGAGGAGATTTCACCCCTCCCATATCCAAGAATCTCCTGATCATCTCCTGAGGTCTCTGCTGACTCTACAGAGAGGAGGAGCAATGTACAGTGGTGCCCCGCAAGACGAAGGCCTCGCAAGACGAAAAACCCACAAGACGAAAGGGTTTTCCGTTTTTTGAGGCACTTCGCAAGACGAATTTCCCTATGGGCTTGCTTCGCAAGAAGAAAGCCCATAGAGAAATCTCCAGGGACCTCTTTTAAATGCTGGCGGTGGGGAGCAAAGAGGTCCTCAGAAGAGGTCCAGGAAGGCCGGCGGGGGCCGAAAGGCTTTGCTCCCCACCGCCAGCATTTTAAAAGCAGTCCGGGATAGCAGGGAAGCGCGTTCCGCTATCCTGGACGGCTTTTGAAGGCAGGCGGGGGGAGCAAAGACTTTTGCTCCCCCGCCGGCCTTCAGAAGAGGTCCAGGACCTCTTCTGAAGGCTGGCGGGGGGTGAAAGTCTTTGCTTCCCCCTGCCTGCCTTCCCGGGAGAGCGGAGAAACGCGTGTTTCTCCGCTGTCCCGGACAGCTTTTGAAGGCAGGCAGAGGGGAGCAAAGACCTTCGCCCCCCGCCCGCATTCAGAAGAGGTCCAGGACCTCTTCTGAAGGCTGGCGGGGGGCAAAAGTCCTTGCTCCCCCCTGCCCGCCTTCCCGGGAGAGCGGAGAAAAGCAGCGTTTTTCTCCGCTGTCCTGGACGGCTTTTGAAGGCAGGCGGGGGGGGGAGCAAAGACTTTCGCCCCCCGCCCGCATTCAGAAGAGGTCCTGGACCTCTTCTGAAGGCTGGCGGGGGGGAAGTCTTTGCTCCCCCCTGCCTGCCTTCCCAGGAGAGCGTAGAAACGCAGCACGTTTCTCCTCTGTCCCGGACGGCTTTTGAAGGGGGGGAGCAAAGACTTTCCGCTCTCCCGGGAAGGCAGGCACGGGGGAGCAAAGACCTTTTAATTGATTTTTAATGCATTCCTATGGGAAACCGTGCTTCGCAAGACGAAAAACTCGCAAGACGAAAAAACTTGCGGAACGAATTAATTTCGTCTTGCGAGGCACCACTGTACTGCTCTCTACTTAATTAGTCAAGTGAGTGAATATCTGTGTGTGAGAGAGTCAGTCAGTGTGTCGGAGAGAGAGTGCAAGAGATTGTGTTTATAGATAAGATTGCTGCTAAGAGCAGCTGCAGGCACTCAGAGTATAGCATTGATTTATGCTCAGAATATTTAGCTCTGTATATAGTTTTGTATTATAGCTGTAGTTATAGAATAAAGGAGGATATTTTACAGAGCTGCTCTCCGAGTGGTTTATACTCTGCAAGACTCTGCAAAACGCTGCTGCGCAACGACTGTATTATTGAGACAGTGAATCCGGTGCTCTCAGCTCCAAGCTGTGAGTCCACAGCACTGTGACCTGTTCCTGTGGGAAAGGAGGTCTCTGGCAGTGCTACCCAGCTCGCCTGGCCCAGTCGGGGCTGTAGTGCATGAGTCCAGTTGGTACACTGGCTCAAGGGCGATGCTGACAGCCAGTGCTTTTTTTCTGGGGGTACGCATACCCCTAAACATTTTGTGAATCTAACAGGAGAAGAAACTCCCCCCCCCCCAAGAATAGTTTCTTCTCTAGCACAGTGAATCGTCAGTTTCATTGCTACCCTCGATGGCGGCCGCATTTCTTGTCACGGTGTTTCCTGAGTCTGACAGAAGCAAGCATTTAATGTGTGAAGCAGTGTGGAATGTGGATGTGTGGTGTTTTACAGAGGAATTGAAAAGGTGTTAGTGCACACAACCTCATGCCAATGTGGAAGTTACTGTGAGCTGTGAGCTGTGTAATATGAGGTAATGCATCATCTTTGTACTTTTGTCCATTTACTGTATTTATTTCCCCCGATTTGAACTATAAAAGGGTGATTTTCTTGAGTCAAAATGAGAGTACCCTTAAATATTTTTTTAGAAAAAAAGCACTGTCAGTAGCAATACATTATTTGCAGCCTGGTCTGAGCCAGTATGAACTCTGGGATGAGTCACTCAGCAAATAATAAAGATCATTCTCTTAGACTTCTACCCTGGAAGACTTCTACTAGGAATCCTCTTTGCATGATGGTGGAATGCCTGACCAATGAATTATTAAAAAGGGACATACATGCAAAAGGAACATTTCACTTTAAGGGGGAACGAACTTGAACTTTTACATGGAGGCCTCAGGCCAGCTGTTAAGTGCACTGGGCAAGGCGAGGACACTGCACCGCTGTGCAAAGAGTCCTCAGAACCCAGGTGACAACAGCACGAAATCCCCTCCAGGCAAAATTAGATATTGGAAAAGATGCAGGGCTGCCACCATGCCATCCAGGTCTTTCTCTTCCCTCTCCTTAGTTCTGCCTGAAGAGATACTACTCTTCATGTATCCTACCCCAACAGACAATCAATGTGAGGCAGGGCCAGGGAAACACACAGCCAAACGAAATTAGCATAATGCAGGGTTTAGCTGATGTAGTGCCCTCCAGATGTTGCCAGACTACAACAACCATCAACCCATCAGCAGAGACGATGGGAGGTGCAGTCCAACATCTGGAGGCCACCTTGGTCACCCTGACTTAATGGCACATTTTACCAGGAAGATGGGAGAAGCTCGTCTTCTTTCAATGTCTTGTTCTACTCTAAGGAGATTTCTCAGCTAGGGCCATGCCACTTTGACAGATGCCCCTTGACTGTCACACTTTAGCTTCATTTTGGGGTGCAGGAGCACAACCAAGTAGACTTCAAATCTGCCACTTAAAAGCTCCATGCAGTGGCATTTCCATTTCATATTCGAAAAGGGAGGGATAATGCCTCTCCTCCCTCTTATAAACAAGTCTGCCAAGCTCCAGATTAAAAAAATAAAAAGCAAAAAAGCAATAGCCAGAAACAAACCCACGCAGCAGGAGGGTCAAGGCTGAGAGCCGATTAGACCTTCAGGGCAGCATGTAGCATCACCCAGGAGATGACAGATGAGCACGTTGCCAGGCACACAAGTGCCAGAGGAGCTTGACAGCCCCAGTCTCTCTCTCCATTGCATATAGAGCAGACTTGCTCCCTGTTAGTCTGGTGTCAGAGGAGTTTCTATGGCTGCCGTTGTACTGACAGGATGAGGGTGACCTAAAGGGAATTGTCATAAGCAAAGCAAACACCTCTCTTGTCCCACCTTTCAGTGAGCATTCAAGCAACCTGCAGACATTGTGGAAAGGTCTCAGAACACACTTGCATGCTCCAAAACCTTCCAACATCTTGGAACCTATGACAGCATCACCCCCAAATGGCTTGTTACGTAACCTTATCTGACTTGGTGTTAAACAGGCTAATGGCCTCAGCCTGGGCGCTTTACCAGGTTTCGCCTTGGAATATACAAAGTAGGATTTTGATACACTGGACTTTCTCCTGCTACGGAACACTAGACTCCCAGCCTCCAAAGCTGATGCCAAGTCATGCTATCAGATACTTCTAGACATGTATTGTTTGTTCATTACAGTTTGGCGAAGCTCGGCCGTTTGCATTAATACCTGTAGTGGTAACCTGGTTACTGGTAGAATCCCACACCTGCTTTCTATTGTAAGGTTCAGTCCACATTCCACAATCTGGGGAAAGTTAAGCTCACCACAGCACACTCTTATGTAACAGCATAAGCCTATGTATATTCGCTTGGAAGTAAGTGCCAATCTAATTCAATGGAGCTTACTCCTAGCACAAGATTGTACTGTAAGGCTGCATTCCTAAATCCACTCACAAGAATGTAAACATAACTGAACCAAGAGGGGCTTAATTTCAAGCAAACTTAATTCAGATTGCTCTGTTTGGCTGCAGTCCTATGCATACTTACCTGGCAAGTAGAATTAATAGTGGGATTTAGCAGTAAACAAGCATAGGATTGCGTCCTAAAAAGAACACCTCTCGCTAGCTTTGGACACACGTAAGAAAACTGTAGAGATAAGTATTCAACATTTCAACAATGAACATTTCAATCAGAATGTTGTAGTTTAGCATACTGTTAGGAGTTGGTGGGTGCTAGACACCCTAAATTCCTGGGTCTAATAGGTCTTAGAACCTATTAGATCAATGTTTGGAGTATTACAACTGGGAAATAAGCCAGAACCTGTGTATTAGACTCATGAGTATTAGGCCAGAGCTGCACTAACCTGTGTGCTGGACAATGCTAATTCTGTGGAATCAGCATGTTTTAAGGGCCAATTCAGCCAAGCTGGCTTCTGTGTAAGGTGACAACTTTGGGCTGAGCCATTAGGAGGATACAAAGCATCAAAGGGAACACTGCGTGAGACGGCAAAATGAGTGGGGCCTTTCAAAATGAGTGCAGTGATGTGAGTTAGAAGGAGTTATGTGACAGGGGAGCAGAAAGGAGGCAGGGCACAATGGCTCATGTCTGTTTGGATCCTAGGTTGCATCTATGGGAGAAGAAAGACCCTCTTGGGAGTGTAAGGCTGGAAATCCTTTCATCGTAGGCTCAGGTTGCCTCACCTGGCCTTGTGGGTGGGCCAGCCCTGGTTATGGCCAGTAATATGGCCACTGCTTTTTGAACTAGCTGAAGTTTCCAAGTCTGCAAGGGCACCCCATGTAGAACACCTTGAAACCCAATCTGTAAGTTACCAAAGCAAGGAGTACCATGGCCAAGTTATCCCTGTTCAAAAGGGGCTGTAGGTGGTGAACCAGCTGTAGCTGGAAATAGGCATTCCTAGCTAATGGACTTGCTCTAACTGTAATTCAACTCTGCCCAAATCTGAGCCATTTTGTCCCTAAAGTGCCTCGCAAATTGCTACAGCAGGGTGCTGTTGCAGACAGGCTGAGAACAAGAAACCACTTATAAATTGTGTTCTTGTCACTATGACTACGGACAAGTCTACCTCTACATGAGCCTTCCTAATCTGATGCCTTCCAGATTTTGTTGGACCAGATCACTGAGGCCAAGAGTGGGGTTTCGTCATCTGAGCAGCCCAGGAGCTCCATACACACTGCCCAGGCTTATGACCCAGGGAGCTCACTTTGGTGCTGCTGATGCAGCCGTTTGACTTCACCCCCAGAGGCGCACGCCGTTGTCTCTCAAGACAGATGGATGCCAACAATGAAAACAATTCCCTTCATCCCTGACTGTTAGCCATGCATGCTGGGGGGCTGGGGCTGCAGTCCAAAACATCTCAAGGGCACTAGGTTGGGGAAGGCTGTTCTATGCTTTGCTTCTGCACTAAGTAGCTTCTATCCTGCTCAAAGCTCTGGCTTGAGACCTCACCGTGCACCATGATGATTTCTGGTTCCCATCTTTGCAATTGCACTTTGGAGTAATTAAAACAAACCCCCTCCAGACTGCTTTCCATTTCAAAAATTCAACTTCTGAATGTCTTCATGAATAATGCGGTTCTGATCAAGCTCCCCTAGTCTCTTTGCTCATCTTTATGCCAGTTTCACAGGCTGGGTCCCCCACCCTCTCTTCCCTAGTGATAGGAATGAGACAACACGACAGTTCTTTCTCCTTATCACTCTCAGGCTAAGAAAAAAGGAGCTCACAGAACTTCTCCCGCTCATCCCCTGCAGGCCACAATATAGCAAAGCTACTCTCAAATGTGATTGCATAACAAGCAGCAGAAAGGCTTGTTGAGGTTAACAATATTTTACATAAATGATAAGGGCTACAACTGGACTGTTTTCCTCTTGCCATCAAGCTAAAGGGGAAACCAGTGGGGCAGCAATAATGACCTCAAAGGATCTGAGCCATGCAAGAACATTGCCATAAAAAAAAAACCAGGCCATGTTAAGACTTTCCTTTGCACTGAACAGAGTGTGAACCTAAATGTCTCCTAATGCCCCGGCAGCTAGGGATTACTTTACAAAATGAAAGTCAAAAGGGCAGCATTGCATGACTCAGCCAAGGGAATCAAATGAAGAACTATGGGTTTCATTCCAGGAATCAGTAGGACGGACCTACATGAAACCATTTGCCCAGTACCCAAAAACTTTGCGTATTTCAACCATTTCATTACTTACCTTCGTTCTGTTTGATTTAAAGACCCTGTTCACCAACTATGTAAGAAGAAAATGCAGTCAGCAGAGCAGGCTTTAATTTTCCTGATGCTGTAACATTTCTGACCAAAGTGTGCCTTAGGTATCTTATACCTTGAAACTGATAAACACTGGGCACAATCTGGCCAGTGCTAAGCGAATTAACATCCCATTGATTTCAATGGAAAAATCAAAGGTTCCTTAATATGCTTAGCTTTAATAAGAAACCTTTAGAGTAGCCAAGGCATAGGCAAACTCGGCCCTCCAGATGTTTTGGGACTACAAGTCCCATGAGCCCTAGCTAACAGGACCAGTGGTCAGGGATGATGGGAACTGTAGTCCCAAAACATCTGGAAGGCCAAGTCTGCCTATGCCTGGAGTAGCCTGTGGTTTTTTTAAGAGGAAAAGACCTAACTGTGTTGGCTCAGGAAGGCCTTAACAGCTAAATTCCTGTAGCAGAAAGGAACAAAAACGGGATGGACGCTCCTTGCCGTTTAGTATCTGAAGACCATTCTTGTCTTTCTTCCGTGTACTGCTGTGAATTCCTGTCTGGCAAGGAAAAACAGAAATGGATCAACTTTTTTGCCCTAGCCATTCCAGTGGCTAACCTCTGATGAGAGACAGCGGGAACACAACCCTGTTGACCCTCCATGATCTCTTCACAGCTTTTGATAGCTTCAGCCCTGACATCCTTCTGCACCAGCTCTGTGAGTTGGGAATGGAAGGCTCAGCAGTTCCCTTCCTACTGCAAATGGGGCTCTGGGAAGTGGCATTGGGATGGTTCTTCTCAACCCCTTGTGCAAAGGGATCCCATAGTGTTCCAGCCTATCCCCACTTTTGAATGACTATATGAAATTACTCTTACATTCCGGCATGTAAGAGTTAAGTTCAGCCAGTATGCCAATGACACTCAGATGTATGTCTCCATTTCAGCAAAGTCCAATAATGCTGTAAAAATGATGATTGCCTGCTACCATGGAGTCCCTTTTATCAGCTACTGCTGGTTTGCCAGCTGCAGCCACTCTTAGACACAGAGAGTCTGGCGTAATCATGTATCCATTTCCTTAATGAATTACATACAGCTGTCCTTGAGGACGGTTCAGAGGTTTCAATGAGTACAGAACACAGCTTACCAGAATTGTGACTGGCCATCCAAACCTGGTCCACCCAAACTACACCGATTTAGAAAGTTTAATTGGCAGCAGGATTAATTCAAGGGGCTAGTTCTTACCTTTAAAGCTCTAAATGGCTTTGAACTCAAGTACTGTACCTGAAGGAGCATCTACTTCCATATCAACCTGCCTGGTATTAAATAGCATCTGCCAAAGTCCATCTCCATATATGTCCTCCAAGAGGTGCAAAAACAAAGGCTCTCACAGTAGTAGCACCCCCAAATAAGTTTGCCTGGCTTCCATGATGTTGTCATTTAGCTCCAAGCAAACACATTTTTTTTATTAGCCAGGCATACTGACACATTTTATAAATTTAATCAAATAAGTTTTAGTATGCACTAACGTTTTGTCTCCTCTTTTTGTTTTTCCCCTCTAGATCTGCTCTATGCTGTTCACTGTCCTGAAATCCAATATGAAGGGATGCATAAAAAGGTATTAAACAAATAAACCATCTAGCCAGCTGCAAGTCAGATGCTACTGCCTGCCTTCTATTGGCTTGCACTAGACATTTCTGTGCCTTCAGCTTACTCCAACTCATCACTGTAGCATAATGAACATCTTTATATTATTCCTTTCCATCTCACCTGAATTCCTCCACCAACTCAAGAAGAAGTAGAGAGTAACGAGAGGAAAAGCATTCAGCACCTTGCTAAATTGACACTATTGGCATCCTTGTGGAAAATGTCAAACAAGAGAGCTGATTACTTCCAACTTCCTGTGGTATTTGGACATGCTCATTCAGATTTGGATGAATCTTGATTTATTTCACACAAACCATTAGATTCTGAAAGTCATTCAAGCTTTAAAGACGGCTATTTAACAAACCAGCTGGTTAAGGTAACACTAGCTGCACCGTTTCTGAATTGATAGCCTACCCCATTCAATAATAAGCATATATTCAGTGGCACTGAAAAGCAGATTTTCTAGGCAATCATGCCAATGGTTTTACCATTAACAAAAAGGGCAAGTGGGGGGGGGGGTAGAACAAAGAAGAGCCATCACTGAGTTTGCCAATATACAATGTATTTTTTAAAATGATCCTATCACTTTCCCTCTGGAGTGAGTAATTAAATAATCTATAATGAAGTTTCTCACTATAAGCCTATATTGCAATAGCCCTCTTTATTGCTCTGACATATGGAATATTACTCTGCCAACTATTCCAAGCTCTCAGCTTGGTTCCTCAGCTGGATGCACAACAGTCAGATTACCTCATTATATCAGTGTTATTCTTGTTTTGAACTTGCTGTTCTACAGCAAGGGTCTCAGTTTGCACGCACCTGCATTTTATAATACGGGCAACACCCTTTTGATTTTAAGAATCCATTTGATGCTGTAATAAGGGCAATAAGCAACAGAAAAAGAGTTCAACAAACAGACTACTGTCTTCCCAAATGGATCAAGACCTGTGTTTTAATAGCAACTAAGTGCCAACAATGGGAACATGAGAAACTCCACTGTAGACCAAAAGGGCTACTGTTACCTTCGGTATCAAACTTTGGCCGGTATCAAACACCAGTAAGAAGTGGCAGAAATCAAAGAGACTCCACCATAGCATGGCAAACCACTGCCACAGGATCTGTGTGTACAAATATATTCCCCCGCTCCTCAACTCCTCGCCCTATATGTGTACATTCTTTAATCCAAAGAGTGGAGAGGTCAATTCCTGCTGGTGGAACTCAGGAAAAGCAAGCATGGCCATGAGCTGTGGCTACACCGCGACCAGCATTAGTGTTTTTTGCACTAATCTAGTCCATATCGCTTCAGGCTGATCCTGACGGCTGAAGAAGGAAAAATAATAACAATCAGCAATTATCAAGACACTGGAAAGAAAGGCTATTTATTACAAAAGTATAATGGAAATTCTATCCCATCTACAGTCAATCCCTTTACAAAAGCCAGTGCCAGGCCAAAGGCAAGTTATCCTTCCATTTACTACCATTACACGGCAGTGCACTGAAGCAGGTTCAGTCTGAAATGCGTAGATGGTGATAATGTACAAAAAACACATACAACACACAAACACACACTTCAACATCAGCAGCATTAGTAAGACAAATTCGTAATGCAGGAAGCTGCCCAGGAGCAGTAGATAACTACATCAGACACTACAGACACACAGATGCCTAGGGCAGAGACCAAATCACTCCTTCAAAGCAATCGCATTAAGAGATGAACTACAGATTCAGGAGCACTATGTGGCGCGGTCCTCACTTCAGGGCAGAGGTGATGGGTGGCACAAATGCTCTTCCATTCCAGGAACTTCCAGCCTGCAAAAAGCTCCCATGTCACAGAGAAGGGTTCTAGCCAGGCCTACCTAATATGCTAGCTATATATGTGAAAGGTTGCTTGTTTTTAAGTAAAGAAACATTTAAACATGTGACTGATCCTCCATTTTCAGTTTGAAGTGATCCAATTCAAGATGGGTTGGCCAATGTTTCTGAATGAGTAGTTCAGTTCTACTTACCTACCACTTAGGACTCTATGCAAATAAAATTTGTGCAGTTTCTGACAAATGTTATCTGCTGCACTCTGGACATGGGGTTCTTGACCATAATACACAGAGCGACAAACCAATACAGAACACAGTACTTGCCGAGGAATGAGCTATCATAGTGTCATTCCACAAGAACATCAGAAATTTTTATTGCTGATTTTTATTCCTTCCTTCCTAGAAGGAATACTTAGAATAATACTTGTTAATCCTACATTAATATGGAAGGGAAAAAACTGCCCAAGACACAAGTTTTATTTAGGCACATATTCCATCACAACAGAATTCTCTGGGTGCCAGTAAGACCACTGGAGGAGGGGGAAGGGGAGGCAGTTCTGATTACTGGATCTGGAGTCTAGGCCATGTAGATGCAACCATTGGTAGAGAAGTAAATGATCCTATAAATGCAAACTTGATCCTATAAATGTTATTACCCTTCAAACATAATGAATGATATCTGCAGAGCCACAGAGGTCTGCCTTCTACAGGGATATTTTGCACTCAAGAAAACACATAATCTGACCCATACCCTGTTTTGAGTCAAATGCTTTGGGAGTTTTTAAAGAAGAAGAAATGGGGGTCGTTCATTAGAACTGTGATGGAATAGGTGAGTTGCTAAGCTATGAAAGCCCTTTTATAAGCCATTAACTGATTTGTGAAAAGACACTAATGGGTTAGAGACACCCACACCTATCAACACCATTTATCAAATGGAAGGCCACTTGTCCACAGTGAAGTCATAACTGCTGCACAGCTAAGGCACATTCACTGAAAACAACTCCAGACCACAGATCTTGCCCACAGAACCTACTTATTTGCTTACTTATATTGGTGCTACTCTTCCAAAGCTAGAAAGCTCTATGTCATAGAGTGACATAGAGCTAGATAGTATTAGAAGACCAGTACCATAGAGTGACAGCTAATAGGAATGGCAAGCCTGACACTTGTTGACTTTTTTAAAGATTCTGATTCTATGTGTTTAGTATCCATGATCCCCTTCTACTGTGGTAAAGAAGTCCTGTCAGAAAAACTTCAAAAGAAGTTTCAGCTAGGGACAGCACTCGTAGTGTAGGTATACAGGTGTATGTTGGGATGTGAGATTTCTCAGAATGCAAGGGAAGGCGACAATAAACAGTCACCCACTGGAGTACTGCAGAATCCAAGGATGAAATGTATAGATAGCCTTGCTGAATAATTGAATTAAGTAGTAGAAATATTACCTTGATCAATATCTCTTGATCTCAGGGGGTGGGAAAAGAAATGGGTTTCCCTCCTCCGAAAAGCAACAGCGGTTGCTAATATTTAACTGATGTAGAAAAGTACTATAACATGGAATCCACTAATAAAGGCAAAATTGAATAGTTCAGTGACTTCATGATGGGACCTAACCTCAGGGAAATCTAGTCAAGTGCTTCGTGAAATACAAGACGGCCAAGTCCTCTTAGTAACAGCTGGCTATCTTATTGCTTTTCTATGATTATCAACTGTATTGTTACTGCTTATATTCTATTGTACTTACAATCTACTGTTTCTCCCAGCAACAAAGATGCAGAATAATGGGAAGTTTTCGTGACTTCCCTTCTTTTCTATATATAATATCTGAGGAGTCAGGTCAGCCACATGAGCATATTTCCTGCCACAGGAAACGGTAATCATATCAAAACCAATACCGGTAACTCATTTCAGCAATTTCCACCAGTTGTCAACAAGTGAGTTAAAATCAAAGGCTGGAACCCATCATCATCTCTGCTAACTAAAAGGCTGGTCACGACAGTCTTAAACTAGTTAAGCCAGACCAGTTAAATCAGTCTTGTGTTTCCCTTCTTAATGGACCTGGCAGCCTGACAGCAGCCAACATGCCTCATCCAGCCTCTCCTGGGAATGTTGGCATATCGTCTCCATGCCAACAGAGATAGCCCTTTGATGATGGCACAGAGGGATAGGAAGTGGCAGGCTTCAAGCTTTAACACAGACACTAAAATGAATTACTGGGTGGCCTCAATTTCTGTGTCATGTACAAAAGAAGGCTTCAGGGGACCAAATTAACAGAAGCCAAGGCCGAATTTGCTCCAGAGATCAAGAGATGGAATTAAAAGAACGTTTTGCAGGGGAACGCCTTGCTCAACCTTTTTGTCAAACTTTTCTCACATCGCTGCAGAAGTGGATTCCCACTAAGCAACTGAAGAGCTCTATTCTGCTTATCAAGCTACATCCCTCCCTTTTTTTATAGCATACGACAGAGGTTAATTCCTCCTAAAAAAAACCCACATGCATTTATATAAAAAAAATCAACATTCCTGTACCATAGCAGTTAGAAGCATGTTCTGCACACTCTACATTCATTAAAGAGATACAAGCTTCCCCGCAGGAAGAAGTGTTAGTAGGCAACTGAATTAGTAGAATGAGTGACATCACAGCTCTCAGCACAAGCTTTAACATTATGTATTCAACTTCTAGCACGCATGCACGCACATGCACACACACACTCACTCAAAGGCACCATTCCTCACTGTCAGAGGAATTTAGGGCAGGAAACCTAAATAATAATAATAAAAACATATTTCTCTGCTTTGGAGCTTCTTAAACAAAAGGATAATCCAATGAATGGAATGCTGCAGCTTCATTTCTGCACGAGATCTTCCAGGTAACTGTTAAAGGCTATTCCGAATGGGTGTCTGTGCTCAGACAGCAAAGGCTTTATGCAAAAACAACTCATTGCCTTTTGTGTGACGGGCAGACAGAGCACTGGATCGCAGAAAGCTTTATGCTTTAAGTCCAAGTCCCTGAACTTAGAAAAGCAGTCACAAGACTCTCCCAGGAGCACGTACCATATGTACACAAATACTTTTAAGTTCATGAAAAAAAGAAGTTATTGGATATTAACTATCCTGGTCTCAGAAGACTGTTTCCTCTGTTACACGCACTTGATCTTTCCTGAGCTCTGTTAAATCCCTTATGAGCAGAGACAGACAGAGATGAGAGATACCCTTGCAAAACACACACGTCCTCCAACTCACACAAAATGACACCACTGTGGAGCCCATGGCTGTGGGACAGTTAACATATTGCTTGGATGGTTCAAACTTTTAAGTAGCAGCAGGTTCAAGTAAATGGGGTTCTAGGACCCACAGAGAGGTTCTCCTTCATAGTTGCCACCTCCTCTTCTCAGACCTCAAGGTTGACAGTCCACTGCTTCAGCGCAGAAATGCTGTTGGGGAAACAATCCTTCACAGCTCTTGTGCAGTGGGTTTCACCACTTGTCTTCTTGTTTATTCCCTTTTCCCCCCAGGCTGTATCTAGAACTCCCATGTTTCCAGCCACCTAAGCCCTGCCATTGGGCTGTTGAGATCAGAAGCCAGAGGTCCTATCATTCCATAGGAGAGAGGGTGGAAGAGGTAGAAGCTGTGGAAAAGATCTAAACATGAATCAAATTCCTAGAGACCCAACGTCACAACAGTAGACCACATAATTGGGTGCAGTAGGTATAAGGTGTAGAGCTACTTGATATACCACTGAGGAACCCTGAAATATTCAATTGTTTTGGCGGTGGCAAACTTGCAAGGCAGATCAAAGTTCTTTCACACACATTAGAGGGTCGAACCAAATAGAGGACATAAGATGAACTGTCCACTAAACTCTGCAATCAAAGGGGACAGGAAATTGTGAAAGAAAAGCTTGTGTCATCCTTGCCCTGGGACGTTGCAATGATAGATGCACCTGAGCCATTATGAAGCTGCTAACTAAGATTGCTGCTGCTTCAGGAGAGGCAGTTTCTGAAGAGGGCAATGGCTGAATGTTAGCATTAGTCAATATCAAGAACCATTATGGTGACAACAAAATGGGCCACACAAGGAAACAGTCTTGTAGGAGCTTCCCTACATGGTTTCCTGCTTACTTGTCAGCATTTTTCAGGGTTTGGTAATGATGCAAGGCCTTTCCCCTCAAAAATAACCTTCAGATGTGTGTTAACTATTCAGGAACCAATTCTCACCTGTAGATACTAAGCAGAATCAGCACCATTATCCCATAATTGTAAACCTTCCTAGATTGGATGCTGGCTGACAGAGCACCAGCACAAAATTTCAGAAATACATCCCATGTAATCCCTGAGGGAGAAAGAGAAAAAGGAAGATTGGCCAGGTACACTGAAACTAGAAAGCACAGTGGTACCTTGGTTTTAGAACATAATCCGTTCCAGAAGACCATTAGAGTTCGGGAACGTTCGAAAACCGAAAACTCAATAGCCGATAGCTAGGCCCCAGGATCTTGCACTCAGTGGAAGCTGCATGGCACGTTTGACTTCTAAGGCGTGTTTGAAAACTGAAGCATTTACTTCCAGGTTTACAGCATTCAAAAACCAAAATGTTCGTCAACAGAGACGTTCAAAAACCAAGGTGCCACTGTATCAGTAATCACATCAATATGTATAGTCACAGCCCAGGATCAAGCCATCAACCCATCTCCCCAAGATAAATCAATTCTATTTCAATCAGATGGAGTTTTCCAGTGGCAGAAAGCTAATATTCTTTATTTTACCAGGCAAAGTGAATCATGCAAGTTAGCCCCTATTGAAAGAAGCATAAGATAAAAAATCACTCATCTTGAATTTCTCATGGCTATATTGATTCTAATATCCGCGACTTAATTTTCCTTTCTTTCAGAAAAGAATCATCAAGCTAATATAGAAACATTGATGATTATGCTAGACAGTGGCCAGCAGGCGTGTATTTCCGGATGAAATTATTTCCCCCCCCCCCCCACTTGCTGATACCCTTAACATAAGAAGCAAAACAAAGAATGCTATAAAATACAGATGATTTCTATAGCACATGTGGCAGTAGAATGTAATCTTTACCACACAGATTGTCATAAAAATCTTCTTGATAGGTCATTATTATGTCCATATCAAAAGGTACGGAACTGACAAGGATTGGAGAATAAGCTGCCCAAGGCTACCCCATAAGAACTGACTTTTGAACCCAAGTCTCCCAGATCAAAGGGTAGACCAAACTGGTCTTGCTGTTGATCAAGATACAGTGCACTGAAGAAGCTTTCAGAACATTAACCCCAAACCAACTGTGTGACAATGACCTTTTACACTCATGTCCTTTCAAAACTCTTAATGGGTCACAACATTTCGATTCTGTTGAAACTTGATGAAACTTACCTGTCAACATAGAGGAGAAAAGCATGGCAGGAAAGTAATGATGAAAATAGAGCACTCTGCCCATCATGAAGAAGGGAAAGTAATGGAGGACCCATCCTAGCATAATCCTTCCTCCGCTATGTAGCAGGACTCGAGAAAGCTCTGGAACAGAACACATTTCTTGAATTCTTTTTATCCTAACCTGTATAAACATGTGTTCACGAAGCTTCAAGCAGAAATCTAGTTTTATGGAGTTTATAAAATGGTTTGGTTTCTACCCAAAAAAGTTGTTCCAGTTGCACAAGGACTTCTGATTGTGCAACAGAACTTCCTCTCCTTCTCCCTGTGTCCTGCCACCTCCCAAAAATCTGCTCCAGAGGGTTGCGGGGGGACCCAGAACAGATTGCAGGACAGGCAGCAGAAAGGAGTTCAGTTGGAAATCCTTGCATGAATGCGATAACTTGGTTGGATACAATTCTGTGTGTTTTTACTTCACCAGTTTAGAGTCTAGGAGAAAATATTACTACTGCTGCATGCCCAGTGCAATGTGTTCCCGACAAGCCAACCCGGCTACACTGTAAATAACCAGATCTAATTCCAGCATGTATGTTAGCAATTGATGTAGCTCCAAACCAGCAGAGATTAAGAAAATGAGGTAAGAGAGCTGTTTCCTCATCTGATATCACAATTCCATGCAGAAACAAAGAAGGTGTTATGGACATTCACCTCGCCAACAAGCTCCAAACAGAGTTTAAAGAGAGCATTCTGATTAAGACCCTCAGAATGTGGCTTTCCATAACTTTTGTTGCTACTAGACAATGAAACATTAACAATATCACTGTGTGCAACAGAGAAGCCAATAAATGAATTAAGCAGCAGCTAATAACTCTCAAAGACCCAGTAGATGATTATCCTTCAGCTGTCAGGAAGACAGTAAAACCCAAAAAGAATAGTCCCAATCAGGAATTTTCAAGAATTTCCAAGAATATGAAGTCTGAGAAGGAATTGCTCTCTCAGGCTATTTTCCTTGTCATGGGAACCTTAGAGCAGTAACAGTAGCTTTTCAACTTCAAGTTCCTTGGATTTTCTTTGCTTGATCAACACTAATCATCTCCCTGCTCCACATGCACAAACAAAAAACTTTTACTGAAGGGAATGTGGTCTAGCATTTACTACATGGACTTTCTCCTTTTAAGTTGCCTCCTTCGATTAGAAAGGACCAGAACGTCTCTTTAAAAACTAGGCCAAAATCCAGCAAATCAACCTTTGTGAGCAGATTTAAGGGTGCATGGTGGTTCGTCTGCACTGGGCGCCAAGCTGGGAGCAGCGCATGGAGCATCGCAACAAGGACTAAAATGGAAAGTAAGAGGTAGGGGAACTGCCTCTGCAATCTGAAAGCCCGAAGTCTTCCATTCCTGTTGCACTCTACCCATGATTCCTTTGATACTGCACTCGGTGTCCTCTCATGGACAGTGGAAGTAGATCTGCAGCAGGAAGCCATAATGTTTATAAAACAGAAGAGAAGGTTATAGACCCAGAAGGTAGGAATTTTACTTTACCTTTGTGCTCAGCTTTTAGCCGAACTCCCCTCTTCATGGCCACAGAAACGAATATTGCCATTGTGATATACAATCCAAGAGTAATTAGGTTCAGCCACCAGATCACCTGTGAGGGAAAGCCTTGCAAGTAGACAAAGATGCACAAAAGGCACCATAAAACTACAGGGAGGGGAATGAGAGGACCTATCTGGAGGGAAGGGAGGGAAGCCAAATTCCCTCATCCCACCTATGGGAACGAAAAGTACATTCTCCTTACCGGATTTCCCAGCAAATAAACCCTGTAGTCTGTTTCATTGACTCCAGAAAAACGAAGGCCCTGTGGAGAAATTGATGGCCACCATCAGTATGTGATCAGCAGAGTTTTTTTCAGTCTACATTTTACCTTAAGCCTGAGGTTTCCATAACAATAAACATCTGTGTAAGAAAGAAACTGGAACAATGTATTGTATGTGGTGGGAGTGTGGGCTTATCAAACAATTTTGGAATAATATATATGAGGAAATTTTTAAAAATGTTTAAAATATCCTTTATGAAAAAGCCAGAAGCATTTCTTCTAGGTTTAATTACAAATGATATTCCTGGTGATAAAAAGAAAGTATTTCTATATGCGACAATGGCGGCCAGGATGCTTATAGCTGCAAATTGGAGGGGGTGGGGAATTCCATCAGTATGAGAGTGGCAAATCAAACTATGTGAATACATAGACTTGGCAAGATTAACGGCAGTCTTAAGAGGACAATCAGACCGAAAATTAATAAAAGAATGGGACTGTGTTAAAGAGCATATGAAAAAACATTGTTCAGGAATAAATATAATGATCTGTGATGAATGAAGTTTGCAGGCATAAGGAAAAGAAAAAAATAGTTATGAAAGGCATAAAACCGGAAGTAAAAAATGTACATATACATATAATACAACGGAAAAGCAAAAATGAAAATTTTAAGTCACTAAAGGATGGAAGGAAGTCAAAATGCATGTATGTATGTATGTATGTTTGGTTATGTTTTGTTATAGTCGTCGTTTTTCCTTGTTTGTTTTTCTTTTTTTCTTTCCCCACCCCCTTTGTTTTAGTTTTCTGATTAATGTTTTATTTTAATCTTATGTTGTAACTTGGCATGGAAAAAAACAACAATAAAAATCTGAAAGATCAAAGATTTCCACAGGGATCCTCCATTACAAGACAGAGAAGTGTTTCCAATGAAATAGTGTTTAAAGCCCTACATTTTAAACCCACAATAGTGTTTAAAGCCCTAAATGACCCAGGCCCAAAAAATCTGAAAGACACCTCCCAACAGATCCCCTTGGGTGCTAAGATTAGCAGAGGAGACCCTTTTGGGAGTTCCGCCCCTCTCAAAAGCTTTGGGGGAGAGGTGGCCCAGGCAAGGGCATTATCTGTGGCACACACCCCCCCCAAAGCTGCTGAACTCCCTCCCCATAGATGTGAGTCTGACAACTTCATTATGCAGTTTTCTGCAAATGCTGCAAATGCTGAAGACCTCTTTACCCTGGCCTTTGACATTTGAGATGTGATTTTTTTGTGATGTTTTTAAGTTGTACTCACACTGTTTTAAACTGTGTCTTAATTTTTGTAACCTGCAAAGTGTAGGTAATAAATTGAAATAAACAGAGTAACAATAGTGTAGCTTCTATAATCAAACCTCATAATTATATTAGGAACTATTTCAGTCTTTGCTGTTCCGATAGTCGCACAGCAGCAGCCCCTGTTGTCTGGGAGCCAATAGTTATTTAACATGTCGTTCCTTAGCAGCAAGAACCACGGGAGGGCAGATCAGAAGTGGTTTTCTGCAAAAGCCATTTAAAACAAGCCTTCCGAAAAATTCCCAGATACAATTGAAGATCAGCTATTCACAATGTTACCTTGAAAACAATGAGATAAAACATGAAGTTAAACAAGTTACAGTGCCTCAGAATTTGTTTTGCCCACATACTTGGTAATTGATAGGCCAGTGCCAGGGTTTGGATGTGACTTCATTCTCCTTTGGTTTGAGGCCACTGTTTCCCTGCAAGGAAAAACAACAACTATATTCAGTTAACAGCTATGCTGAAGTAAATATTCTCCTCCAATATATATTGATATACAAGCTTTTACATGTAAAATGAAAACTAAAAGGACCCTTGCTGTATCAGACAAAGTGCATAACTACTCTAGAATCCTGTTTCACAAAGTAGGACATGAGCGCCATAGCCCTCTCTGACTACTGTCCTCCATCAACTGATAATTCGAGACATACTGCCTTCAAATCATGATAGCTATCAAAACCTGTAGCCGTTGACAGACTTATCCTCCAGATTTGCATCTGTATGCAAGTTACAGACCCAGACCTCTCTTTTTGCAAAAAGTCAATATGCCTTTTTGCATGTCTAGATGAACGGCATACAGATCTTTCCTTGGGAAATTCTCTCCCGTTACTGTAGTCTAGAAGTGAACAAATTTCCCAAGGAAATATCTAAATGCCGTTCGCATAGGCATGCTAGGCTTCCCTAGATAGTAGTGGAACAGATTAAACCCGGGTGCCTATGCTAAGGCTACCGTGTCTCTCAAAGACCTGCTTCTTATTAGAAAAATGTCTGAGGAAATAGCTTGTTCTAAGGTTAAGCAGCAGAAATTCCATAGCTCAAACATTCAAAACCCTGAAATAACAATGCTGGATCAAATCAGAGGTTCTTTGTGGCAAAACCAGAGAAACACAAGCATTAGGTTCTGTGTTCACATGGCAGGGCCAGGGACTGGGTCTACAGCTCCATTATAATGAAAGCTAAACATGTTGCAAAACTTGATTTTATTCAGTATCTACAGGAAGGGCTAAGGCAGGAGTCTAATAAGGGTATATACTAATTATTTATCACAGTTCACAGTTAACCACCTAAATTCTAGCCAGATTGTACATTGAGGGCCTTCGTCATTTAATTTAAACTGGCTAAAACCCATTATGTATATCTGGCTGCTGGAGCTGGAGCACACAGCCTTAGACAGACACTCATGTTTACAAGAACAATTCTCTCCCCCCTGCAAAATATTTTCTTCAAATGTATGTTCTCTCTAGGCAGCCTCTGTCTCAGAGGGGAGGAACAACAAGAGATGGTTATCATAACCCTGTGTGTGTGAGCTTTGCAGGGACATCAGGCAGAGCATCACTGGAGACAGAATGCTGGAACTGATGGACCTTTGGCAATCCTTATGACATTAACAAGCATTTGCTCAAAAGCTAGTCTGTGTTCATGCGTGCACACATGAACTTCTATTTCTTGTCAAATATATTCACACTGCCCTCTAGTGGAGGCAGCCTAAAAACTTTCACACAACAGAATTTAATGAGATCACTATCCAAAGGGGAAGCCTCCCTGAAGAGAAGATCTCTACAGTCCTTTATTGTGAAATCTCCCAAAAGATCCCACCGGGTTTGCTTTCACTCTGGAAAGAAACTATCTTTAGTTTAGATAAATTGAATCATTCTTACAATATCAGTGTGGGAAGCTTTGAGGGTTCTGGGTTGTTGTTGTTTTTGGTAACTGCTTTTTAGAAAAAGCAACAAATATAAATAATATAGCTTCCTTGTCGAGAGGAACGTATTAATAGCATTGCTATGAAAGAGAGTTAATACTAGTTTTTTATTTCTTCAGCTGTTATGTTTGACAGCTTTAGATAAATTTTACGCCTACACAAGGACGACGTTTCTTAACATCTCAGGAAAATCTGACTCTCAGTCAGAATCAGGATGACAAAAATCTTGGACACAATGATAACTGGTGGTCTCAAATAGCGAGGAGCTGTCTAGACACAATACTCCAGGGGCCCAGCTCTTCCCTTCATCCATAACATAACTGTCAACTTTTCCCTTTCCTTGCGAGGAATCCTATTCCGAATACGGGAATTTCCCTTAAAAAAGGGGAAAGTAGATAGCTATGATCCATAAGCATTCTCGCACACACATGAAAAATGCAGAAGTGCTGCACATACATTTTAAAAATGTGTGGCTTTATTACTTCTATCAGCATACTATCAATAGCCCACACAATATGTATCTTCCTTCATTTATTGGCACAGTCTTCCCCATATTTGATGGGTGCCAGAGATTCACAGAATGCCCTCAATAATCACACAAGATGTCTTGAGAACTGTACTATTAAACATAAACCTGCTTAACCCCATAATGCTTCTTCTGTTCCAGATAGTACCCAAGCTGGCACAGTTAACGCATAAATAAAAGGAGTGTTTTTCTACAAAGGAAAGAAAGTTACAAACAAAATGGAACCCAAGCCAATCTACCTACTCGGATCATAACCATGTGAGACTCCAGCAGAATCTCTGGAAAGGAAGGTTTCAGAACATCCAAACTGATATTGGGCACTATGGAAAAGAAGACAGTTTAAAGTGGGATCTCACATGTTGATTAAGTACATACATTAATGATACATAGACATTCCCTCTGCATTAAATTAGGTCCCAGGTGCAAAGGTCAGAAGGTGGATGTTGTTGTTTTTTAAAAAAGGACAATAAAACCATGCAACAAGATACCTTAAAAAGCCATCTTTCCCCCACTTTTTCCTGCTGTGTACTAAAATGTCAAACTAGAATCTCAAGAAGCTTCCTTGTGAGTATGACAAAGACATGCTCAAATCCAGCCATTGGGGAAATTATTCAGGAATTCCAATTCTTAATATTTTGCTTCAACTGCTTTATGGAGCTTTCCCTCTTCAAAATTGACAAGTAATAGGAAGGGGAGGGAAAATCTTAATATTTTGATGACAAAAAGGTACATTCAATCACATACACCTGGGATTAATGTGATCTTCAACATTCCAGAGAGAATTAGGAGACTCCTTTTGATATGGAGTGCAGGTGACTTCTACCTGCTCCCAGCCCCTGCGAAACAAGAACCATCAGTAAGTCATCAATAAAACTTCTGAACTTGTCTATCCCAACTTGCATTCATATTCCATGACATATCTTTGTGTCAGAGACTCTTTTCTTACAGAAACATTGGCCTTTCAGAATTCACACTGAACCAAAAGACAATCTAAGGGAATCAAAAGTCATGTTGAATTGCTGTTGTCACTCTTTTAATTGTAGTGCTGTTTTAATGGGCTTATTCTCCTATATATTTTAATTGTGGATGTTTATTTTAATGCTTTGCTGAAATTGTCTGTGTGTTTAATTAGGTGTGTTTTACACTTGTAAATCACTGAGATGCCACCTTGGCAATTAAGCAGTAAATAAAATTAATAAATCATCACCACCATCCTCTATAGATACACATACACATAAATACATATGTTTATGTTCTAGTTGCATAACTTAAACCAGTGCTTTTTTTCTTTAAAAAAAATGTTTAGTGGTACTCTCATTTTCCTACTCATATTGAAATAGTGCCCCTCAATGAGGCCAAATTTAGATTCACAAAATTTTAAGGGGTATGTGTACCCCTGCATCCCCCCAGAAAAAAAGCACTGACTTAAACATTTAAGTTAAAACGGTAGCCTTGTTTACACAAGCACTGGACACAGCCTTTAAAAAAAAATAGAAGAAACAAGTTATATGATTAGAATTGGCAATATGCATCTAGCTCACACTTTTTAAAGAAAAGCTTTAGAAACTGTACATTGGTGATTTACATATTTGGCAGGGTGCCCGAAATGTATACCCCCCCCCCATTTCAAAGGAAGGCTCACGCATCCTTTCAAAGGCATGGGAATAATTTTACATCTGTAAAGTGTGACAAACAGACCTAGGATAGCCAACATCTATGGTGATCCTACTAAGAGGAACAACCTGCTGTCAAGCGAGAAAATAGGAAACTGTATATGCAGTAAAAAGCCAGGCTTTCGCTACATGAAGAATACTCTGGAAACCAAACCATACTCCCTGCTCCTCACACTCATTTAATCTTTACTAGGCAACGGTTCCCCTGTTTCTTGTGTTTATATGTCTTGTTAAACTATTTTAAAATTGGTTTTATCTAAGTACATTGTTCTCTTGCTAGTTTGCTGGTTCCTGAAGTGGAATGACCTGGAATGAAAGAGTGCATTTTCTAATGCTCAATTATCACAATGGTTTCAGGTTAACTGCCTTTCTAGCTAAAAGATGTCCGGGCTTGACAGCCTTACGAGTTCAGCCTTGACAAGCAGATCCACTTACATAGAGACTGAAGCACACATACACACCATTGTGCAGGCAGAGGACAGCCAAAGCATTCAGAAGAGCTTTTTGTTCCCCGCACCTGCTCTTCCCTAGCAACTTGCACAACAAAAAAGTCCATTGATCCTTTTTGTTAGAAAGCAATTATATTGACTGTTCAAAACATGTGAACTGGCAAGTAAATAAGCCAAACATTTTCAGAGGAAAATTTTCTGCTATTACAAAGCTTTTAGTACAGACAATTGCATGGCAACTAAAACTCGTTAGAAGGATAGCTAAGGAACACTATGTATAAAAGAGAAATAAATGACTGCTAGAAGTTAACTGATGCTTTGTCTCACACAGCATATAAAAGGCAAGTTAATTTAAGGAAATTCACTTAAGATTCCTGCCTTCTCCTCCTGCTATATCACATGCCTGATTCTACATTGCTCAGGAGTGTCACACACACACACCCCGTCCCGCAACCTCTGGAAAGGTGTTTTGGGGGCTTCAGGTGGCTACAGCGAAAAGGACGGGGCAAAAATCCTTCCATCTGTGAACTTCCTTAAATTAACTTATCTTAGGATCCAAATTAATAGTGAGGAGTTTTATAGTAAACAAACACCTACAAGGCAGCACAATTGAGGGACAGAAGATAAGCGACATTTGGGCTTTGGCCCTAATATTCAATTACTTTGTCCTATTTCTTAATAAAGAAACGAGACTGTGCTCAAAAAGGAACAGGCAGACAGATATGGGGCTATGCTGAACAATACAGTGGACATTCTGCCTCGCCCCACTGAGCCAGAGAGGTCCCAAGACGGCACTTAGAAGCCATGGGTCTGCAGGCACTGTGCACTGCCTGAGGTAAATGTGGTTGCTGTGTCCTGCTAAAGACTTTGGAAGGGGTCTGGGATGAAGATAGATAGATAGATAGATAGATAGATAGATAGATAGATAGATTCTTTATTGTCATTACACAAGTGCAACATTGCACAAGTGCAACGAAATTGGATGCCATCCCTTAAAAACAACAAAAGCAACACAACAACAACAACCAAACAAACCACATTCCAGCCACACCCACACCCACACCCATCAAACTCCCAGGTCACACTATCGAGTTACTGCATTTAAGAAGGCCACAGCTCTTGGATAGAAACTATTTTTCAGTCTATTTGTCCTTGACTTGATGTTTCTGTATCTCCTGCCAGAAGGCAGTAGTACAAACAGACTGTGTCCCGGGTGAGATGCATCCTGCAGGATATTGTTTGCTTTCCTAAGACAACGGGAACCGTACAGTTCTTCCAAAGATGGGAGGGGATGACCAATAATCCTTTGGGCTGTGGTTATGACCTTCTGGAGCACCTTCCTCTTCCTAGCTGTACAGCTGGAGAACCAGGCACAAATACAGTATGTGAGAATGCTCTCTATGGAGCCTCGGTAGAAGGACACCAGCAGTCTCTCACTCAGATTGTTCTTCTTTAAAAGTCTGAGGAAATAAATTCTCTGCTGGGCCTTCTTCACCAGAGCAGTGGTATTTGCGCTCCAAGTCATGCCCTGATCGATGAAGCCTGAGAGTGTTCAGAGCATGATGGCCAAGGAAAAGGTTTCTGGCTCTTATTTAAATGGGGCAGGAGAGGAGGAAATGGTTCTCCCAGTGGTATCTTTTTAAAGTGGCAGTAACATAGTAACCTGGCAGAATGGACAGTTATTTTAAAGTAACGGTAGCCAAGTTAAGTTCATTATATAGTAACCTTTCAAACTAAGCATAACCCTTCATTTTTATTATTTGTTAATGGAAGCTAAAACACATATTACATTGTTGTTCTGCTTTTAAGTGGTGCCTCGCACTTTTTTGCCACAGCTACTGGTGAGTGATCTGAGGTTTATTATTAACTAGTCATTTAAATATATACGGTGGCAGAAGGGGAAATAGGTTTGAACAAATAAGTAAATGAGTGTAAGAGTTGAAGTGAAGTGGGAAAAGAGTAGCTAATCCTTTGACAGTTTGGTGACCACAAGGTGGGTGTATAATAATAGCTATAATAATCCCTAACAAGTGATGGCAGCTGTGTGAGATAGATAAATAAAGGAATACTTTGCAGGCAAAATGAATAGCGCAATCAGGAAAAGAACACTGGATGGCATGGAAATGCTCTCAAACACATTTTGAAAAGATTTTATGGATGTGTTTTCCTCATACTCAGGGGTATGACAGACAACCATATTTGGAACTAGAAAAGAACTCATTACCATGCTGGAGTGACAGTGAGCTGGTTGCAATGGGGCTTGTCTTATTACTATTACGATTGTTATTACTTCCTGCATAGCTTGCTGTGATCGTATAGTGGTTAGTACTCTGTGTTGTGGCCACAGCAACCTTGGTTCGAATCCAAGTCACAGCAGGAAGGAATGCACATGTTTTGAGCCAGCGTGGTGTAGTGATTAAGAGTGGTGGACTCATAATCTGGTGAACCAGGTTCGCGTCCCCACTCCTCCACATGCAGCTGCTGGGTGACCTTGGGCCAGTCACACTTCTCTGAAGTCTCTCAGCCCCACTCACCTCACAGAGTGTTTGTTGTGGGGGAGGAAGGGAAAGGAGATGGTTAGCCGCTTTCAGACTCCTTAGGGGGAATGAAAGGCGGGGTATCAAGTCCAAATTCTTCTTTTTCTTCTTCTTCTTACCTGTCCTTCACTATAAGGTCCCAGAACAGGTTACAGCAATTTCAAAACACATTATTAAAAACAGTTTAAAACAAATTACCATCACAAGAACAGCATAGATCCTGAAAATATATATTTCAAGTGACAAAAGCCAAAGAGTAAAGACAATGTTGCCGTTCCTGCTGCACGTTACACTGGTCACTCACTTTAAATCATCCCAAGCTCAAGCGTCAGAAGAGCCTTCAGCAATGCATCTGTTTTCTATGATGCAGCCCCAAATGCACTGAATCACATATTAAAAAGAGAGGACATAAAGAAGGATATGTGCTGCCTTTCTCTGGAGGTCCCTTCAGGCTCAAGAATTCCATGAAAAATGACTCCTGGATATTTACCATTTTGGCAACGTCTTCCCAGTTGAACCCAAGAGGCAACCTGTAGCCACGTGAATCAGCCTGATCCGACTACGTAGCACTTTGATACGCTTCCCAGTCTTTCTTCCCACAACCTCAATTCGCCAGAAATCATTGCAGTCTCCAGTTCCATTCTAGGAAACGTGCATACCAAGAAAAAAAGGGGGGGAGACACACAGAGACAAAGAAGAGCTATTATGAATGAGAGAGGAATGGGTTTCTGAAGCTTCAAGGCAGTAGCAGTACTTGTGAGGAGCTAATGAGGCCCTTCAGCATTGCCCTATCCAAACAGCAGCAGTAAGTAGCCATTCCTCATAGGGGAATTGCTCCAGCCACCTTGATCATCTTGGTTTATTAACCAAGGCTTGTCTTATGGTTGCAGATCATAATTAAGAAGGAGACACCTTAACCACGATCTGGGGTAACATGCTATGTCAAAACTTGTGTTAGCTGCCATACTGCACTGTGTTAAAAGCAGCACACAGTGAGAGTGAGTGAGCCAGCACTGTCCCAGTAGACCACAATTTGGTTTACTGTGGTGTGCAAAACATTGCAATGTTTTTGCTGCTCTTTTTGCCTCCACTTTTTTAGGGCCAATAAATAAACTGAACTGCTGCTCCCCCACTCCCACCCCACATTTGGATTAAAAAGTTACACAGAACTGTTAGTTGACTGCTGAAAAGGTTTACCACAATACACTTTTTCACCTCACAAGAATGAAAGAATTTTTTTTTCCATAAAGGTTAATGGTTGTACATCTTTCTACCTAGACACCAATAGGTCATAACAAGTGCAGAAGACAATAAAACTCAGTCATGCTGTTTAAAGAGCCATAACTCCTTGACGTCAAGCGCTGGCACAGGTTGGCTTTTGTATTTCATGTTACATCACTGTAGTTTATATGAGGGTGAGGCACTCTCAGTATTCTCCAATAATCTCAAGTGTTTCATACAGGGTTGGTTTTTTTTTAATATGAGCTAAAAATTCACACTGCAGCTTCCTGTTCTTTATGAAAGAATCATGGATTTTGAGCAGCTTAAAAGAAAGAAAACCCCAAAAGGAGAAATAACCCTTTGTTCTGGGACTATATTCCAGGGCGGGCTGAATCAAGTTTTTTCTTTGTTCACTTACTATGCCATACCCAGTGACCTGAAGATGCTTTCTCGTCAAGGGGGCTTCATGAGGGTGACTGTGCAGGTTTCTAGAAGTCCTAAAGTTAAAATAAAATCACATTGTTTGATTTTATCCCTGGAACAGTTTGAGCACTGAAAGTTGATTTCAATTAAAGAAAACTTGGTTCAAACATTTTCTGTCATCTTCAACACAATTAAATATGGTGACACTATAGAGATGTTATGCCAAGTATACAGGCGGTGACCATTTTAGGCATGTCCAAATGACACGCGGTCGCCGATGCGTGGGTCCTTCTGGGCCCAGAAGAGGGAAGGATGGGGGTGGAGAAGAATGGGAGTTGGGTGGGGCAGAACGAGGTGGAGCCAACTTATGTGTGCTACGCCGACACGCACAGGGGCCGGGAACAAGTGGCATAGCGTGGGGGGTGCAGGGGGTGCCAGCCGCACCGGGCGCAACATCTGGGGGGCAGGGTTAGGGGGCGCAAATTACTTGCCTTGCCCCGGGTGCTGACAACCCACGCTACGGCACTGCCGGGAACAGAACCCCCTTGCAAAATGGTTGCCACCTGTTTCTGTCAAAATTTGCATGTCACGATTACTATTTACAGTGAGGTCCACATTCTCTCTCACGGTAGCAGATTCTAGGAATACTAGTGAAGTTAATTTCTTAGCACAAATAAAGAGCATCTAATGGCACTTCAAAGACTATCAGGGGAAGAGAGAGTCATCAACAAGGTCTGTTCTAACCATGGTGTAGTTACTGGCAGACCAGATATCTATTACCATACTCAACCAGAATTGCTACTTCAGGCCTTTAGCATTCCTCACATTTCCTAAACAGCTTACTCTTTGTGTTCCAAACGGATAACGTCTCCATGCCTTACAAACTCCACAGGGAGGGAAGCGTCTGAATGATCTAGTGAAACAGAAGAGGTCACAGCATGAGATCTGAGGCTGATGGAAAAGATGTAAGAATGCCAATATCAAATAAACTAGGAAAGCATCATAAAAATATCATCGTTCCAACATCTCTAGTTCAAATACAGCCCCTCCCCTGAAATATTTCCAATGACTTTCCAACATTATCATTATGATAAAAAGCTCTCTAGCAGCAAACAAAATGTATCACCAGTAAGACAGCACTCTTCCTAGGATGCCACAGCATGCAAGTGTTAGAAAAACATTAAAATTCCTGAACATTCAAACTGTGGCCACAACCAGCAAGATGAACAAGGAGCTATGTTCAGCACTAAAGAAAAGTTTCCTTTTGAAATATTTCATTCTGATCTGACCAGACTTTAATTCAGCTAGATTACACAACTACTAACTTGGATCTGAGTCTCTTGTGTTTATACTTTTATACAAAAGGGGTACAGACAAGACCATAGGCGTTAAAGGGCAGAGAATGGCATCCACACTCCCCTTTACCCAGAACCCAGTGGACCATGCACCTTCAGCTGCCTCAGAGGGGTATCAAACACAGCCCAGTTTATACAATAAGTGAAGGAAAACGATGTATGCTACTTGGAATGCCTTACAGGAGGAGAGGCAGAATATAAATGTAATAAACAAACAAACCAATACAGTAATCCCTCAGATTTAGAAAAGAAACTAAAACTCCTAGGGAAAAGGGAGATCAATTATCTTGAAGAAGGAAAAAAACAGTTACATATTACACCATTTTATTCTCCAGTTACCTGCTTTCAAGTTGTGTTTCTTTATAATCCACAAGTTATTCAAGTCCTTATGCAAATATGCAGTGACCTAGAAGCACAGAGAAGTCATTGCATTCCATCCCTTCAAAAATACAAGCAGTCTAGTCTTTGTGTATTCACTACAGACAAAGGCAATGCTATGCATTTCTGAACAACCCAAGTTTGTAACCAATGCGTATGCACACACACAAAGCAATTGCAGTTTCTTGTGAATAGCAGAATAGTTACTGCTTTTATGATTTATTGCATTTTTAATGCAAAGAAGCCAAATCCATGTATGAGCCAAGATGCATATCTGACTTTGGGGGTGTTAATTCCACACTGTGACACTTCACCCCCCCCCCCAAAGTGACGTTATTTCTGTGCTGGACATAGGCTTTTACATCAATGTGTTGTGCACACAACTGTGATACAATATAATATTTGAAGTCAACTCTACAGTGGTACCTCACAAGACAAATGCCTCGCAAGACGAAAAACGCGCAAGACGAAAGAGTTTTCCGTTTTTTGAGTCGTTCCGCAAGACGAATTTCCCTATGGGCTTGCTTCGCAAGACAAAACGTCTTGCGAGTTCTTGTGAGTTTGTTTCCTTTTTCTTAAAGCCGCTAAGCTGTTAATAGCCGCTAAGCCACTAACAGCCGTGCTTCGCAAGACGAAGAGACTCGCGGAACAGATTAATTTCGTCTTGCGAGGCACCACTGTATTTGAATTAAGAAATGCATGGAACCAGGAATCTATACTGCCAAAGTCCAGAGCAATGCTCCCTGCCTTATTCTCACCCATGTCCTGTGTTAGTCTTCCTAAGAATTCACCCTGGACTCCTTGGGCTCAGTATCACTGCCATATGATGGAAGTGCTTTTGGAGAAGACTTGTATTCTAATGATTGTGTGAACTACTCCAGTCCTGTAAGCAAGGGGTACAAGACCTGCGGGAACAGGGAAAAAGCCTAGATATCCATAACCCAGCCTCCTGTTCATCACACTGGCGAACCAGATGCCTCTGGGAAGGTTACAAGCAGGGCATAAGTCCAATAGCCCTTTCCTGCTGTTGTTCCCCAGTGAGGGGTATACAAAGGGATACTGCCATCAAGACTATAGCTACCAATAATACTAACAGATCTCCTCAAGCACTACACAAGACTTTCAGGCTTCAAAGATGCTGGAAAAAATCCATAGCAAGAGAGGAACATGAAACAACCATTATTTGTACTAAGAGGACATGAAGCAGCTGAAACAGCACAGGTCTCAGACAGATTTTGACTTCTAAGCCATCTAGAAGTATTTCTGCAAGGCACTCCCTTGTCTGAAAACAACACAGGAAGGGCTTATAAACCTGCCAACTTCAAAAGCAAACGTGCACACACACCTTTCCAGTGTTTTAGTCACATGAATGGCTTACGGCAACACCAGCAAAATGTGACATTCCAACAATTCACTGACCTGCTGCTGCCGTGCTCCCACACCCTCAGGATACAGATGCCAGTGTGAGTGAAGGTATCCGCCTGCCATACGAAGGTTTTTCATTGTTATCACAGAGCCATACGCCAAGTCTAAAGGAAGAGAGCAATGGTTTAAGGTGGTTCACCTATGACGGTATTGCAAATGGAACACAAGTAAGTTGTGTTGTTAGTTGTCCTCTGTGTTACAGAGGCGCAAACACCCTTCATTTGGAGTTGAGCATTTAGTGTTACTGGTCCCATGCTATGGAACGCTCTTGCAGCAGACATCTGACAGGCATCTTTCCCCCCCATTCTTCTTGCTTTCAGAAACCTCTTGGAGCCTCTCTTATGGCAACAGGCCTATGGGGTTATCTAAAATGTCCCAAGTAGCCAGTCATTTTAATGATTGCTTTGTATTGCTTTTAAATGTGTTTATGTTGTTATACACTACCGTAATTTTTTGGGAGAGGGCGGTGTATAATTTTGTGAGTAAGTAAAACATATTGGCACCTGTGTACTGCTTGCATAAAACCAGCCACAAGAGTGCAGGATACACAGTCATTAATCATGACCAAGATTCCACTGTGCTGTGAAACTGTTGCCACCACAGAATCGTCATGTGGCTGCCATCATGGTCTGATGTGACTGCAGCTGCTATTTCAATACAAGCTGAACTTTCACTAGTCCACATTGATTGCATAAAAAAAAAACTTGCAGTGTCATTTACCATCATTTGCAAAATCCATTGGGAAATCAAATTCTCATAGATATAGAAGCAGATACCTTAAGATGTGGAATTTGAGCAATGAGGGAGGCATTCAAAGACATTATTTCAGAATAGTCCACCCAATCTTTCAGGTTTAAGAAGATAACAGCATTTTAAAAATATATGTGACTTCATTAATTAGGTGAAATAATTCCAGAATTTGTTTTTGCAGATACAGCCAACTTTTCTTGGAAAAACATCAGAAACCCACACACTCCACCTGCCCCCAAATATTCCTGTTGATTTCTGCAGATTTTAAATCACATGTTTCTTATTCTTTCTAGATGTTTTGCTTTTTCTTCCTGTTGTGCAGGGAGTGGGGAATCAGATAACCACAGAAGAAACACTCTGACAGCACATCCTTAGCTCATAGGCTGAAGTGAAGGAGGTGCAGTGACAACAATTTATCCCCCAAATTATCACTGCCTCTCTGCACTCCCACCTCGGCTGCTTGGGTACAATAGGGGTCCACATTTCCCCAAAACTCTGTTAACTGTACTGGTAACCAAGTGTCACTTATTTAATGTAACCAGAGTGTATAGAATGGTTCAGGTAGCACAACAGCTGTTAGGCAACAGTCGCACCCTACAAAGAAAAGATGCCAGTTGGGAGATCACTAGCATGTGACTACTGAATCAAGATGACACACATTTACACTGGTTTCAGACACAGTCTGCCAATTTAGTTTAATTTAGTTTAACAGTTTAACAATTTAATTTAGTTCAGTTTAACAGATCAGGATTTCTCCAAGGTGGTGCCAGGAACTACAACTCGTTTTAATCCAATACAGAAATATATAATTAAAAGTTACTGTTCCATTTGTTTGTTTTTTGCATCTTTTGAAGTTCCATCAACTCTCTCATTATGCATTTTATATGCTTCCGCCACACTTGTGCTCAGTTCTAAACTTTCCACTCCGAACCCACAATTGACAAAGATCAAAATGTTCAGAAATAATTCCAAGGTGGTTCAGATCACCATTCCAAACACACTAAAGAGCAAAAAGACATGTGACAAATACTTTGCATTTGCTTTAGCATCTACCCTGTGTTCTCTTAAAAACACAGGAGAGTTTTTTGTTTGCTTGGATAAAAGAGTGTTCATTAGAGCATTGGTTCCCTCAAGTACCTAGATACTCACACTCTGGAACAGACATGTTATGAAGATTGTTTCCAATCAGCCGAGACTGAAATCCAGAGCTGAAAAAACCATCACCAGGCCCACTGGGGAAAAAACAAGTGTATGTAAATTATGCGTGCATGGAGACAAAAGGAAAGAGTTTTAAGCATATAATTTAATAAGCAGGAAACATAACAGCACTGGCCTGTCAGCGGACAGGATGTTCCCAATTTCCTTTGAAGTCTACAAAAATCTGGGTCATTTGGCTGACACACAAGGAACCTTCAGCTACCTTCAAGATTTACATCAATTAAGTGATCAATTGTGCCCAAGTACAATGCAAGTAAACAATCCTAGGAAAGCCTAATTTAAGTGAGATATTTGGTTGAGTATTTCCTAAAACAGCCCCCAGACTTGTTCATGTACCTCAAACTTGCATGCTAACCTAGAGGATTAGAACTTTACTGGACCGTCACTTTTCTTCACTAGTGGGGTTAACGGCTTACTCTTAAGCATGGGAGTAAATACTGTGGTCAGAAGCTTGGTGAATATTGTCATTTTAGAAGGTCATTGGTATTTGACAGAGACCAATATCCAGCAAAGCCAAACACAGAATAAACCACTGAATTCAACATGCCTATCACCCAGAAAATTGACTGGTGAATCGCAAAGCCAACATTGGCTCAAGTACTTTGGGCTAATACCACTTGTTGAAAAGTGTGACATATTTTTTTAAAAATAAAATAAAATAATAACTTTTCAGTCTTCTTTCCATTATTTATTAGTAAAGGACAATGTAACGTAAGAGGTAGGCACGTGTCCACAACAAAATCATGAAACAACCATGCCTGATCCTGTCACTCAAATGCTAACTGGTCAGTGATGATAAAGCCACCATGTCTGAAGACACAGGTCTACACTCAAGACTCCAAAGAAATTAATGCACACATGGATCAGGTTAAATATTGAGGCATAACTAAACAGAGCTGGAACACCATGTAGAATTCCTAAAACAGCTATTACCATGACTTGTCTGCCTTGCATAAAAATACAACTTTATTAGAATTATGGCTCAATTCAAACATTGCACCAAACAACACCATAGTTTAGAAAACAGAGCTTGTCTGCTTTCATGCTTGTCAATTCAAATATTGTGCCAAAAGTCTGAACAATAGCTAGCAATACCCTCAAGCTTCAAACCCACTGGCTAGCCAATTGCCAATTATGGTTTCTCAGTTAAGCTTCCTTAAACATGGTTTGGCACAATGCCTGAATTGAACTAATGTTGTCATATGTGTGTTTTCTTTCTGACAGAAAAGTGAGGAGAAATACCTTCTATTTAGCACTGCAAAATGAACAGCAAACATAGCAGTATAGAGAGCAAGTGGCAGCATAATGAGGCAGAGCACACGAGCCAGGAAGTGCCTCCCCAGAGTGACCTGCAACAAAGAATTCAGAACAGTTGCAGCACCATTTAGGCAGGTTTCTTTATACACATCTCTTGAGTACACCTAACCAAGCAAGCTATAAAGACTGCACCAGTTGGCTACTCCATCAATTCCTCTTATGGAGTTAGTGCATTTATTTGCATATTGTTAAGACTCATAGAGTTTTGCTGGCAATGGCGCAACTCTAATAACACTGCAGCCATCTACAGGCAGGAGACTTAAGGAAGATGAATTTGTCCTATTTCAAATGTAATTAACTGACCTGACATTAGAAGCAGACCTTTTCAGAAGCTGATACTCTATGTCTTTGGACTACACTTATTTAAACCAAGAGAGGCAAACCTCATAGCAGAAAGAATGTTTACACTATATAGAAAGGATAGTAGGTGGAATAAATTGGATTTTGTAACTTCAAACAATCTGAGAAGCTGACCCCAGAAGAATAATAGCACCCCTAAGATAGGCTTGAATAAACAGCATTATGGATGGCAAAAAGCCAATTTCCTTGCTGCTAATGAGACACAGATTTAATAGCATTTATCACCAAGGTCAGCCTGTGTCATAATTGATGACTTCTAAATGCAAGCTAAAAATAATTTAAGCCCACTGCTGAATTCAGCTGCTACCTTGACAGGTTATTTAAGTTTGGAAAAAATCCTCTTTGTGAAAAAATGAACTGACTGAAGTTTCATCTTCAGAAAAGTAGCTCAACCTGCAGAGCTTGCAAAACCCATAAGGACAGCTCTAAACCGGTAACTAGGAATAATGCATTGTGTATGCCAAAATCTAATCTGCAGACTATTAACTTCATTGCCGTATTGAAGGTCAAAACAACTTCAGGTTTCCCATTACAGCACATTAGATACAGCAAATCAAAGGCCTCTATCTAGCAGCAATTTCTCATAAAAACTATTTGCAGAACTCTATAGTGTATGCTTAACCTTAGGCTACTCAGTGCAAAGTCAAAATGAAAACAAGAACAACTCAGGGGACAACAGTCTCCTTGAATGAACAACAGCAATATTTTAATGTGTAATGCAGAAGGAAGCTTTATATAGATTGTCAGACAGTTTTTAAATATGTTCTGTCATGGTCATGATTTGGCTCCAATACAGTAACCACTGGCTGACTGAAGCAACTACAGCATGGCTTCCGATTGGCTGCAGGAAGCTCCTGCAGCCAATCAGAAGCTGCACCTAATGTCCAGCTTCTGAAAATTGTTCGAAAACCAGAACACTCACTTCCGGGTTTCAATCGTTTGGGAGCCGATTTGTTTGGGAGCCAAGGCATTTGAGATCCAAGGTATGACTGTACAACATTTTCATAATGCATTTCCCCACAAACACTGAAAGCTAGTAAAAATTCTAGACACTCACCAGTGAGAGACTGAGGTCTCCCAGCAGCTCCCAGAGATCACAAACAGTGTTCAGTCCAACCAGGAGTACTACAAAAAGGCCAACAAATTTCACGCCTATTGCACCAGCAAGGTTTATCCCAGTCAAACAGAGCCAGAACCACCAGGGAGCAGAAAAGGGTCTGAAAAACACATTTGAAAAACTTCCTATTGGAACAATAAACTTTTTAATAGAGATCCCTGGAGTAAATCTAAGGCAGGATATGCTTTATACCTAGGTATCTCCAATGGAGAAACAGAACACATTTACATTCCTTGTTCCAAACACTTTTGCCCCCGCATTCAGAAGGGCATGTTGCCTTCAGGCTGAAAATGGTTCCTCACCTGTTCTTGAAGCGCTCTCCCTAAAAATGAGGCAGTGCTAAAATCTGATCTAAAGCAATTCAACTGATCACACAGAAACCTCCTGCTGTTAAGAAAGGTCAATACAATAGCCCAGAAGGCTCAGAATAACCACATCAGGCAACAGACAGGGCCCTAGCCTTTTGGAGCCATCACTATCACACATGTATCTGCATGTTATTTGTGAATGCAACACTAGAGGGGAGGGCAATCATCTGTACCTTAATGCCAATCACTGCTACCATACTGAGTATGGCTCTGCTCCTGAATACAGGAATCTACTGCCCAGTCCACTGAACTACTATCCCTGTACATTATGGTATTATTAAATGATGCTTCTTGGGAGAGACCTTCTTTGTTCAATTGTCTGCCATGTTCTACATTTTTAGGTGTTGTTTCACATGTTATATATTATGTGCTTTTATTTCTTAACAATGGATTTTATTGCTGTTTTGAGTTGTTTTATGATATACTGAATACACTGAGGACTCTTTGGAGCCAAGTTGGCAGGATAAAAATCACAGCGTAATGCAAAACAAACATATAATTAAATCTTCTGACACAAGTGTGAAGGGCCACATACTCGAAAAACTGCTGCCACCTTACCTGTTTGCACAGGAATCATGCTTGACCATGCTGAGCACAGCTCCCATGAGGAAGAACATCAGAATGGGGTCTAGCAGAATGTACTGAGAGAGAGTAATGAACCCTGTATCTGGAAAAATAAGACAAAAACATATCAGCTGTTGTTCTAAAAACAGCCTAAAAGTTGTTGTTTTTTTCAGTGCTTAGTCAAGCATAATCTTATTGCAGTAAGAACACATCAGAATGTACAAAATCAACTATGCTGCTTTCACTCATTACCTGCAAAGTGTCTCACCCTCATCTACACATTGATTTCACTGTCAGAGATACTATTCACTATCAGAGATATCAGCTTCAAAGCATACAGCTTGGGGTCATCAGTTAATTGTTGTTATCATTATTCATTTCATTTTCATGCCACTTTATACAGTGGAACCTCTACTCATGTACGGAATCCGTTCCAGAGGTCCATTCGTGAGTCAAACCGGGTCTCTGGGAGAAGCGTCGTTCTACGCATGTGCAGTCGGCAGAAGCTGCTTCTGCGCGTGCGTGAATTGTGGCAAATCTAGTCTTTACTTCTGGGTTTGCTGTGGTCACGAGTCGGATTGTTCGCAAGTAGGGGCAGTGGTAAGTCAAGGTTCTACTGTATTTTTAGGGAAAAAATCTCAAAGCGCTTTACAACATTTTAAAGCAGCACATAAAACAATCCAAAATAAAGCATTACTGAAGAAAGTAAAATATAAGATGCACATTTAAAATAGCATAATTAACAAGAGAACAAAATATTATCATAAGCATAAAAACATACCTGCTGCTGTTGCTGCCAATCCTGCCCATGGTGGTTCATGGTGGGAGGCAGCTGTGGAAGCTCAGGCTCAATGGCCTGGGTTTGCATTAAGAGACAGCCAAGATAGTTCTCTTCCCTGTCCTCCTCCACCTCTCATTACCTAAGCCAATGCCATTTCCTATCACGACTTTCCACTTATTCAATATCAGCTAAAATTGTCCCCTCTTGAGAAATGCTCCTATAGCTCATCTTTGTTCCTGCATTCTCTCCTTTCCAAATAATGTGGACCAAAAAAAGGGAAAACTTTTCAGCCTTTTGATTGTACCCAGGGCATATGTACATTCAAAACATTTGTTTGTTTTTATGCAGACTCTTAAAACATTTTTGCATGTGTAAAGCACTCAAAGTATTTTACACCCTAATCATATTTATAGCACAATAATCCTCTGTGTTTATTACTAGGCAGAAAACTGAAGGCAAGAAGTTTGTTCAGGTACTCCCCACAAGTCTGTGACTAAATAAGGATGTTGACACTTAGGGTCTTCTGTGACAGGAGACCATGAGCACCTAAAGTTTCCCAAGCCCAATTCCTTCACTGAGCATCGTTTTCCAACAGGAGAAACTAATGAAACAAACCCTGGAACATGAAGAGGATGCTTACCAAAAATCAGAATGGCAGCTGTAAGCATTGCTGCAGGCAGAGATTTGGACAACTCCAGCACCGTGAGGTAAGAGAAGGGGACCAGGCATGAACCAAGGAACGCACAGAACTAAATAAAGAGAGGAGAAACACTATTCACGTGGTGATGACAAAGCATGTCCTTAGCTCTGCTGCTACCCAACCTTAAAAACACACAGCCAAGTATACTCAAGTCAGTCTGCTGAGTATTCTCCACCCTCATAGAAACACAGCATTGGAAGAGACCAACAGTCATCTGGTCCAACACCCTACAATGCAGGAATCTCAATTAAAGCATCTATAACAAATGACCATCCAATCTCTGCTTTAAAACCTGCAGTGAAGGAGAGCCCACAACCTCTCGAGGGAGTCTGTTCCACTGTCAAACAGCTCTTACTGTCCAAAACTTCTTCCTGATGTTTAGTCAGGATTTCATGATAGAAATATTCCTCTAGAGATAAAACAGATGAAAAGTTCCAAATCTGATCCTCCACCACCCTACCTTCATTCATCCTCACTTCTGCCCAAATACAGTGGTACCTCGGGTTAAGAACTTAATTCTTTCTGGAGGTCTGTTCTTAACCTGAAACTGTTCTTCACCTGAAGCACCACTTTAGCCAATGAGGTCTCCTGCTGCGGCCGCTGCGGCCGCTGCGCCGCCGCACCACGATTTCTGTTCTCATCCTGAAGCAAAATTCTTAACCCAGGTAATATTTATGGGTTAGCAGGGTCTGTAACCTGAAGCGTATGTAACCTGAGGTACCACTAATTCTAAAGCTTCCATTAACCCATACGATGAGAAAATATAACCATCCCACAGCTTAACCTACATTATCTCCCTTTTCCCTATATTTGCAACACTCCCACCTTTCTCAAACAAGTTCAAGGTGATGTAGATGGTTTCCCCCATATTCATTTAATCCCACCCCCGCAAAAAAACCCTGTGATATAGTTACAGATAGGTAGCCGTGTTGGTCTGCCATAGTCAAAACAAAAAAAATTCCTTCCAGTAGCACCTTAAAGACCAACTAAGTCAGTTCTTGGTATGAGCTTTCGGTATCTGAAGAAGTGTGCATGCACACGAAAGCTCATACCAAGAACTGACTTAGTTGGTCTTTAAGGTGCTACTGGAAGGAATTTTTTTTCCTGTGATATAGGTTAGGCTGAGAGGCAGTGACTGGCCCAAAATGACCCAGTGAGCTTCATGGCTGAGTTGCCATTTGAACCCTGGTCTGACAACTCTAACCACAACACCAAATGTCATATTGTTTGAGAGTCAAAACTGCTGACAGTGATACCTCCATGGGCATGAGGAAAACACAACCCTGCACTAAAAATAACTGACAGAAAATTCTGCTAGAGAGACAGACAGACAGACAGGCAGACAAAGACTGGTTCCCTCCTCCCTGCAGTTAACTGAAGTTACTAATTTCATAAACTATGAGACAACTAAAAGAACATTGCACATAGCTTTTTTATTCCTCTTCTCTACTCATTCCAAATCCTACCAAATGTTAGATTACTGTACAACCATCAGATTTAGTACAGCTTTAGAAATGGAGATTACAGTATTACCTGGAATCAAAACCCATTCTTGAAACATAAACATATGTTTTATTGGAGGCAGAGAGAGAGAGAAGAGGGAAACTCTAGGTCTTCTCCATATATGACCTCTGGTTATTTAAGAAGCCCCACAGTCTTACCCCTCTCATTCCTATGTAGTTATGTTGTTCATATTTGTCCCCTGGCTTCTGGAAAGGGAATGTGCCATCATAGCCACTCAGGTAACCGGCAAGTCCTATCAGCATCTAGGGAGAGAAGAGGACTGGCCTTATTCAAGCAGAAGTAGATGAAGTAGTTTATAACTTTTTAGAGCACTAACTTGATCTAATAAAAATACATAATTTAGACACAATGATGATGTAACTGAACCAGGATGAGAATGTTCTGCAGTCAAGGAAATGTTCTTAGATCTCAAAGTTTGCAAGAATTGGTGTTCGCTATTTACCTTCCCCAGAGGTGGATGGACATCAAAGAAAAAGGTTCGGTTAATGTAATAGCTTCCCATCTTTCCAAAATGTGTTTCATCCCAGCTATGAAAGGGAAAAGAGTAAAAAGGTGACTGTTAGCCTCCGGCTCACATCAGTCTTTGCCACTCCTAGCTGTTCAGTGTGATGATGAAACAAAACACTAAGCAGATCTGCACTTGGGGACGTTGGACCACTTAAGCTCTCTCATAAGGTTGTTGCAATGTAAAAATCGTGAAGGGGACTTACATTTGGCACCCTGAGTTTTTTTGGAGTAAGGGCCATAAATAGATATGTTGTATTTAATACACTTTAAACCTCACCTTAATTTTTTTTTAAGTAAAATTAAAATATCAAGGCAGTTTTTTTAAAAAAAAAACAAGCGTATTTGTGTAACTATCAGCGGAAGGTAACAGTTAACGCGTCTGATGAAGTGGGTTCTAGATCACGGGAACTCATTTCCCACAAGCCCCGCCTCCGAACCTAAGCCCCGCCCTCGTAACCATGGCACCCCACAGCCCCTCACCAGATGTGTGGCGGCTCCCGTAGGCTATAGAAGCGGGTTGCGAAGCTTAGGAAGACGACGAGGCCAAGCGGGCTCCAGAACCAGCCGGGTCTCCGGGCTGCGGAGGGCGTCGGCGCAGGGCCGCTTGCCAGTCGGAGGGGTTTTCGCTGCCGCAGGCCGGCCGGTACGGCCTGGCCGTTGTCGTTCGCCGCCAGCGGCATTCGCGGCCAGACAGGAGGCGCCTCCTGCCGGCCCCCCTACCTTGCCTGCGCCCGATGCACCACGGGAAGGAGAGTCCGCGTTCGAAAGGCATGATGGGCAAAAGAGTTTGCCGTTCCGCCCCAAGTGAGCAAGGGGCGGGGAACTACAGAGGCTCCCACTGCATTGTGGGAAGCGTAGTCCTTGAGGCAAGGCTGTGCGTGCCAGAATGGATTAGCGGAGTTTTGCAACGTTCAATAAAACCTAGCATCCGCTGCATGTCTCTGTAAGCACTGTGGCATCAAGGGCAGCAAGCAGCTCCAGAGGGGCTGCCTTGTTTAGTCTCCTGCTTCTACTTGCAGACTGAGGGATGATCCAGATACAATCATACTGTCAATTGTACTCTATGCTGACATCAGAAGTGACTTCATAATTTTGCATTATGACTGACAAGCTGCTATCTCTGAAATACTGTATTCCAGGGTTACCTGTCAGAGAAGGGCTAGACATGTTTAAAGGACATCTGTACATATAAAAGTTCCTGCTAAAACATGGGCTAGCAGAACTGTTTGAAGACAATAAATACACTAATTTAAAACTCCCACTTCCTGCTCTTTCAGAGGAAAACAAGCTGCTTTGATAGCGTGATCTGACCGAGAAAAGGGGGAAATGTGAAATTAAAAAAAAACGGATCAATCTGAGGATCTAGTTGATTGTTGGACGTGATGGGCAAAATAATTAAAGGTTCCCAGAATAGTTAAAGGTGATGTGACATTTTTATTGGGCCAACGTGATGTGAATTAATTTGATGCAGAAACACACTAGCAGGCGAGGAGTTAAACTTAACACCTCATTACAGTATATAAAATTCCTAGCAGGGTGAGACACCCATCCATCCGCCTCTCCGCCTTTCCGCTGAGGGAGGGGCAATACAAAGTAGACGAAGTCTGTGCCAGGAAAGCAAGGATGAGATTGGAAAACAAGGATGAGAATCGGGAAAATTGTAACTAGGAGCTAGGGTAGAGATTGCTTACAATTCACTTTCTGGGAACATTGGTTTGTTTGTTGTTTAACCTTTTCGGTGATTTCTTTACTGCTCTGGGTTAAGTAAAGAAGCCTTCAGTTTAACCCGACATTTTCTTAATGCTATATGTATTGCAGTTGTCAGGGCAGATACAACCGTTTTTTACTTTATTGTAAAATAAGTTGCCTCATTTGCCAAACAGGGTCCTGGGCGGCCCAAGCTTTGTTTCGCTTTTGCTGCAAAAGATTGACACAGCTGCCTCTCTGAAATGTGCATTTTCTGAGGTGTTCTCTTTTAAATTCGTGCTTGCCGCCTTAAACCCTAAGGAATAAAGAGGGCCAGTTTTAAGACTTTTGGAATGAGCTGAAACTACAACTCCCAGAATCCCACCGACTCACGGGAAAAGCGTCTACTCTCGAACAAAGTCTCCATTCAAGGCTGGCAGGCAGTAAAGCGCCAGCGCGGAACAGAAGCGGCGACTACTCCTATCCTAGCCAATGCACTGTTGAGCAAAAAAATCATAGCTTCGTTCTTCGGCTAGAGAAAGACGAAGGACTGCACAGGATGTGTGCCGCATTAGCGAAGGTAGTTGCTATTACAACAAGCGGAGGGGAAAAAGATACATTTGTGTTTGCAAAGCCAGCAGTCTAGGGCTGATGGGAGTTGTAGTCCAAAACATCCGGACGACAACACGTTAGTGAAGGGTGCTTGGAGGAACACGCTGTTGTTGTTTTTTCTTGTTTTTCCTGAATATTCTTTCCTTGTACCCAGGCTTCCATTTGAGTTGAATATCCAGCTCACACAAAAGCTTAATACCCATTTTAATTCTTTTTGCTGTGACAATTTTCCCGTGTAACTGAGCTACCCTGTACCCGTCTACCAAGTACAGAAGAATATCCTGTGAGGTTCAGTGAGGAATACTCTGAAGTATAGGATTTCAGATTGATAAACAACAAAATGGAGCAGGAGACAAAGTCGGGATGGAGTTTTTCCTTCTGGGCAGCCAGGGATACACCATAAATCTTTGGTTTATTAAACTGGAATAATCCTGGTCCCATATCCCCATCCCCTTTGGGAGAGACTGTGGCTCATGCAAAAGGTCCCAGGTTTAATACCCCACATCTCCCAAGAAAAGACCTCTGCCTGAAACCCTGGAGAGCTGCTGTCAGTCAATGCAGGCAACAGAGTTAGATGGGCCAGTAGTCTGTCATAGTGTAAGGCAGTTTCCTGTGTCACTGGTTAGTCAGGATTCTAAGCTTTCTACCTATCTCATTTGTACCCACTATTTCAAAAAGGACCTCAGGGTTGTTTACAGTTCTTTTACCAGCTTGATTGTAAAACACAATAAAGTTGAAGGTCGGTTGCTGAAGGGTAATTATGCAATTGCTTGACTATGGACTTTCTCCACCCCTCACCCCCGAATTTATTTTGCCACAATCCTTTAAGGTAAAGGTAAAGGGACCCCTGACCATTAGGTCTAGTCATGACCGACTCTGGGGTTGCGGTGCTCATCTCACTTTATTGGCCGAGGGAGCCGGCGTACAGCTTCCAGGTCATGTGGCCAGCATGACTAAGCCGCTTCTGGCGAACCAGAGCAGCGCACGGAAACGCCGTTTACCTTCCCACCTGAGTGGTACCTATTTATCTACTTGCACTTTGATGTGCTTTTGAACTGCTAGGTTGGCAGGAGCAGGGACCAAGCAACGGGAGCTCACCCCGTCGCGGGGATTCGAACCTTCTGATCAGCAAGTCTTAGGGTCTTTCTAATAGATTCTTTTTCTGGCAGAGACTATCGAGATATGATGGTGGCAGGAGATGAAGTCTAGCAACATCTGGAGGACCACAGTTTTTCTGCCCCTGCAGGAAATAACTACAGGCCCAGTTTGCCTATTTTACAAAAAAAAAAAGTCACACAGCTCTAGTCCCCCACCCCAGTATCTGACTAAAAGTGCTAAGCAATGAGATCTTTGTCTTGCTCTGTTTTGCCATCTGATAGCTAAAAGGGTGGGATTATGAAATTTCTCCAATTGGCTGCAAGGGAAATATTCCTCCCTCTCACCCTCCCTGCAAGTTTTAGACAGTGTGAGCTGGCTTTCATTCTGAGAATCCTGCACCACATGCAGCATGGAGGCTTCTAAAAAGGTGAGATAAACGTGGGTTTCTGGTAGGTGAGGCTCTGTCTTGATATCATAGCATTGTTGTGTCACTTTTCCCACACACTTTGCTATAATATTCCTCTGGAGTAGAAGCTGCTGGTCTTCAGGCAGTCCTTCACTGAAAGTTTAGAAAGTGAGCTTCCATCTTATAGCTGTTCGGGATTTGCAGGGTGGGGTGGGCGATGAGGAGGGGTTAACAGTGGAAAATGCCAGTATTTCAGAAGAAGAAATAGGAATCTGTGAGGCCCCTCTTGTGTAAACATGCTGTTTGCAAAGTGAGTCAATTTCATTTTCAGGAGAATCACAAGACAAATGGCAAGACTGTATTGTGCTAAAAGAAAAAACCAAAACAAATTAGCTGTTTTCTATGGACTTGATAACTTTTAACATTTATTTTAATATTACTGAGTCTGCTTCAATTATAACTTGCTTTTTCCCCTTGTCCCACCCCCATCCCCACTGCAGCCAGTCCTCTATACTTATTTCAGAAGTTCCTGCACCTGGAGAGTGAGAATTGGTAAGCACAGGCATGGAATCCTATTCTATAGGATGCTGCCAGTTAAGAGTCTTTTGGATTTCTTCACCAAAATGCAGTTAATAAATGATTTATTAAACCACAGAGCAGCAAACATATATCCGAAAGATCAGCCATTTCTGAAGTCTGGAATGTGTCTTCTTTACCTGTGGTAAAGAGTGGGAGCAAATGCTAGAATTAGTTTGGTGTGGAAAGAAGAAAGCTCCTAGATTGTGTGAATGCAGAGGACAAGTTTGTGCTTTAAGGGTGCAACCCTGTTCACACTTACCTGGAAGCAAGCCTGACTGAGCTCAGTGGTGCTTACTTCTAAGTAGACACATATAGGACTGCACTGCAAAAATGGGAAAATATTGTGCAACCTGTGTGCAGATTGTCTTTAGGAGAAAGCAGTTGGCCCATGTGTCCAACATGTGCAGCCCATATATACAGTCATACCTCATGTTATGGACACTTCGGGTTACATGCTTTCGGGTTACGGACCGTGGGAAACCCAGACGTACGGGAAAGGGTTACTTCCAGGTTTCCCCGCTCGCACATGTGCAGAAGCGCCGAATCACGCCTGCGGAGACGCGGCACTTCAGGATGCGAACACTGCAGGTTGCAGACGTGCCTCCGTCACGGATTACGTCCGCAACCCGAGGTTCCACTGTACATCAAAAGTGATGTTTCAGGCTGCAGTCCTAACCCCACTTACCTGGAAGTAAGCCACATTGAATTCAATGGGACTTATTTCTGAGCATACATGCACTGTTAACGCATGAGGTTAAATTTTTTATTCCATTGCATAAAGTGCACTACATGCAGGAAGTTCTGCAATGTGCAAAGTAGCCCTCTTCTGTGGCAGAAAACATTTGTGAGGCAGGCCACATTTACTCCTATATTGCAATGTATGTGTCAGGGAACTGCCATCAGAGCAAGAAACGGAGGCAGGGCTCCCGAGCGATGCCGGAGAGGGGACTAGCAGGGGGGAAGGATTTCAGCGTAATACCCATAGAGAAGAGAGGGAGATGGAGGAATTGGTGACAGGGCTCCAAGACCCTTCACCCGAAACTAGTGGAGAGAGCGCTGGGACGCCCCTGCCTTCCCCTTACTTGCGCAGACGCGTTCCACACAGGGAACATAGGAGGAGACTCGGGGTCAAACAGCTTTTATGCTGGAAGAGGTTCAAGAGACGCCCACTCTCGGATTCTGCAAGTGACTAACAGGTCACGGAGGGCGAGCTCTGACCCTAAGCATGGTTGGGCAAGCAAACTAACTAAACTGAAGGCAATTTACGCACAAGTAACCCCTCACAACCATTACAGTATGAAATCTAGAAATTCCCAAATATTTCTGCACTCATAAGGATTTTTATGTAGCTCCTTCTCTCTTTGGCTGATCTTTTTTATCCGAGGACTGTGGTTAATTAAATACATATTTTCTACATAAAAATAGCACAATCCAGATGTCTGCATTTCCTGCATTCTTTAGAGGCACTCTGGAAACACTCAAGGGATGCTGGAAGACTTTGGGTTTTAAAAGTTCTGTCTGTTGAAGCTCATAACCTGATATAATCTAGCAAGATAAACAAGACTGACTCTGGTTGGGGGTTACAACCATCAGTCAAATAGAGCATCAACCATGTTAACTGAATTGCTCTCTCCAGATTGCAGAACATGGTGAAGCAGCCTGGTGTCTGGTTTGTTGTTTCAGTGTAGGAGTGAGGAACCTTTGGTCCGCCAGATGTTGCTGCACTACAACTTCCATCATCCCTGGCCACCAACCATGCTTGTTAGGGATGGGAGTTGTAGTTCAGCAACAACTGGAGGGTGAAAGAGTTCAGCCCCCTCTCACCCATGCTTACCTGTTGTGGAAAGTGGTAGACACCCCTTGCTTTATATTTAAACAGAGACACCTGAACAGCAAACCCGTCTTCTCAAGTCACATCTAGTTTGACCTTCAGTGAGGAAGGTGAATTAGCTCCACAGAAACCACTGCTGTTGCTTTAAACATAAATGAGCACATTCCCCTTTTGAAACAAAATCCTGGTTCTCATATTTGCTCTTAAAGCACACCTTAGTTCTTAAATCCATATTATTACAAGTTCTTGTGATGCTGATTCTACAGATTTTTGTTGTTTTGTTGCTTCAACTTCCACAGTGCTCAAGAGCGTTTAAAAACGAAGTGATAAAAATATATAAATTGGAGTAGGTAGCATCCTGAAACTGTATGTCACCCTTTCTCTTGGCAGCACTGGCTCTGAAAGGAATTGCCTATGATTCAGCACCTGTCAACCTTCTGAAGGATGGAGGGCAGCAGGTAAGGAGACGGCGGGATGTGGTCTGCACAGCAGGCAGTGCGGTGCCTCCACAAGGGGCAAGATTTGCTCTTCTGGGCTTCAATAGCGGAGCCCAAACGTCTCAGGAGCTGTCCTGTCTCCACAGCTGACACCAGAGTACCAAGCAGTGAACCCAATGCAGCAAGTCCCAGCCCTCAAAATTGATGGCATCACCCTCTCACAGTCGGTGAGTAAGCAATCTGTATTAATTATTTACTTGGTTCTGCTGCCCAGGCAAAGGACTTTGCACTCCAGATCTCGGGAGCAGGCTTGGGACTTGCTGGAAAGAAAGCTTTCGTGAGTGGGATAGGAACACCTAGCAGCACCGTTAAATGGGTTTCTTTTCACCATGAAATTAATCCCACACTGATGTTGCTTGAAGAATCCCATCCTACCTGTGGTTCCATACTGATTGTTCTGAGACATGAGATTCATTCTTTACACTAGCATATGCTCCAGCTTAGCTTGAAAGACAGATGGAGAACCCGTGGCCCTCCAGAGGTTGTTGAACTCCAGCTTCCATCAGCCCAGCCTGCATGGCTGCTGATGAGGGGCGACTGGAGTTGTAATGCCCAACATCTGGAAACCCCCAGGCTTGGTTTAATCCAAGCAGATCTAGAGCTTGTGGTGCACAAGCTTCTTTCAGGTGATCCATGGGCTTACCTGTGGATTTGTCTCTGAAGACGTGAAATAGCACATCCATTGTGTTAAATATTTATATTGATTTTTAATTGTATTTCTGTTGCTTCTTTTATTTCTTACAGTTTATATAATAATTTATTAATATTTAGAAAATAAAAGCAATACCATTTAAAGAGTCATACAGTATCTAGTACAGCCACATTACAATTGCTGCAGCAGACAAAACCCTCATCAAATCCATGGGAGGAGGGAAGGTTTGGGAACTACTGCTTTAGATTCCTCACTCCTTGATCTGCATCAGGGAACTACTGTCTCCATTTCAACCACTCCCCTCCCTCCCAGGCCATTCTTGTCTAAAAGTCTCTCCGCTTATTGCAGATAGCAATAATAGAGTACCTGGAGGAGACGCGTCCAAAACCTAGTCTCCTGCCCCAGGATCCAAAGAAGAGAGCCCAGGTGCGGATGATCTCAGAGCACATTGCTTCTGGAATTCAACCCTTGCAGGTAATTGCCCAGTTGCTGGGCCTGCCTATCCATCCTTAACCCTGTTGGATCAGAGTTCACTACTGACTGCAAATGAAGTGGTGTCTCTTGTTACGAACCTCAGGCCCCAAGGAGGGCTTGTGGGAGTGGTAGGGTGCAGGGATACCAAAAGATGTCAAAAACATAAAAATGGCTAGTTCTGGTGCTTTATTAAACACATTGCAGGCTTACAGCAAAGCAGCTTGCCAGGTCTCCTAGCCTTTGCAGACATGGGACAGACACTGCAGCAAGGAAATGGCTTGTCCGCAGAATCTGTCTCTCGTCTATGAAGGCTATAGACTGCTTTGCTGTAATGTTACACCTCCTTTAATAAAGCCCTATAATTGGCCGCTCTGATGTTTTTGATGTCCTCCTTTGGTGTTCCTGCACCAAACCACTCCCATGAGCCTTCCTTTGGGCCTGTGGTTCAGAACACCCCTCCCGATTGGGTCCCCCCCCGCAGATATATATTCTGCAATATATAAAAGACACAGTGATAGTGCAAAATTGGGGGTGGATTTATACTGGACCAGCCACACATCGTTCCAACTGGAAGCAACACTTCCTCAACATTACAACATTATTTCCCCCCAGAAGGGCACTTTTGCACTGCAGTGCAAAAAAACAAACAAACTGCAACATTTGAAGTATAAAAAGTGACAGGGTGTTAGCGGAAGGTACAGGACTGGAACTGACTGAACACAAAATAGTATTATTATCCTGACCCTTTTGCAGGTGCAAACCCTATTGTAAGCTGATTCATGCTTAACCACCCCACACCATCACGGGTGTGCAAATAATCATGAATGCACAGCAAAAAGGGCATCTTGAAGGCCTCTCCCAGGAAGGTGGGAGTAATGAATTTCTACAGATAGTATTGCAGATGACCCCTGCCCTCATACTGTGCTGTACTAGTGCTCACTCAGTACCCATTGTCTGTGGCCCTCTTTGTATCTGTTCCAGACAAAAAAGTCCCTAGAGATAAAAACAAGACAATATCTATTTGTCTTGCCTCAGCCTTAAAGTTCAAAAGGCACATCACACTACAGCAGGGGTATCTGCGGCACTTCAGATGTTATTGGACTCTGGTTCCCATCAGCCCAGCACACCCTGACTGAGGGTCAGGGATGATGGGAGTTCCACTCCTAGAAAGACACAGCTTAGCTACCCTTGCACTATATCATAGATTAAAGCCTTACTATCTGAATAATTGTCTTTGCCATACCTTCACACACCCCAAAAGTAGTGTTCCAACCTTCCTTCTCTTTTTATTATTAATATTTACTTATTAGCCACCATATAGTGAAGCTTCTGGGTGTTGTACAGTAGAGGCAATCTAACTCTGGCTCTTCCTACATTTTCTCAGAACTTGACTGTCCTGGAGCAGTTTGGTGAGAAGAAGCAAGACTGGGCAAAGAACTGCATTTCTCGTGGTTTCAAAGGTGAGTCCCAGGTTGAAACTTTTAGCTGGACTTTAGTCACTTGCTAGCCAGGTAGGAGGTTTTGAGGAGAAAGCTGTCTTCCTGTCTGGCTTGTACTGGAAGACACCGGTGGAATAGTTAAGCCAGCCTCCATCAATCTGGTATCCCTCCAGCTGCTTTGGATTAAGCTCCTATTAGTCTCAGGCAGCACAAGTTTAAAGAGCAGCATAAGGAAAAGGGCTTTCAAAGAGCCTCACACTGCACTTGGAACAAAGTCCCAACAGCTGGGACTTCAAATCACAGAAGCATCTGACATAGTGATGTCAGGTGATTGGCAAGGGGGCACCCACACCTATCATTCAAATTTGACCTAGTAGGGCTGGGGAAATATGGATCTGACCTATTGGCTTCCTCACCCCTGCATAAACATGTGGTCCAACAGGGGAGAAACTAAACCGATGCGATATTCTCCTTGGGAGGTCCAGTTATTTGCCATTTAATAACCAGGACGTTTAATGCTCCTTTATGAAAACAATGCCAAATTTAGCAGTGTGATTTGTCTATACTGAAAAACAAAAAGCGTGTTCTCGATTTCCAACAACATGCTGTTTTCTTTTCCTGCAGCTTTGGAGCAGATCCTGCGTGAAACAGCTGGGCGCTACTGTGTTGGGGATGAGGTAAGGCAAGATGCGATCCTGTCCTCTGAGGACCAAGATAATGAGAAACTCAGAATTACCAAGGTTTGGTTAACCAGGGTGCCAACAAGGAACTCCCCAGATTTCCTAAGTCAAGAAATCACTTGTGGACATCCGGTGAAGCTGAATGTTGGGAGATTTAGGACAGATAAAGAAGAGAAGTGCTTCTTAATGCAGCACATAGTCACACTGTGGAAGTCGCTCCCCCAGGAGGCAGTGATGGTCTCCAACTTCATTGGCTTTAAAAGAGGATTAGACAAATTCACGGAGGAGAGAGCTATTGATGGTTACCAACCATGATGGCTGTGCTCTGTCTCCACAGCTGGAGGCAGCAAAGCTTCTGAATACCAGTTGCTGGAAACCACTGGAGGGGAGAGGGTTCTTGTGCTCAGATCCTGTTTGTGAGTTTCCCATAGACATCTGGTTGGCCACTGAAAGAACTGTTTTGATGGACCATTAGCCTGATCCAGCAGTCTGCTCTTATGTTCTTTTATCTGTGCACTGGTATCAACACAGAGGCCAAGCGAGTAGAGATCCAAGGACACAGTAAGCTAATAGTTTACTTATTCCTTTCTCTCCCTACCCCAGTTAACCGTTTTAGGGACCTCTCGCAAAAGGCTGAACATTACCCCCGTATTCTTGGCTACAGCAAGAGTTGAGCAACAGTGCCACCTGCTACCGTTAGCAGTCCAATCAAAATGTCACAGGATAGCGTGCAAGCTGTTACTCTGGTTGTTGTATGTACAGAGATGGGGGAGTGGCCATTATGTTCTTTCTCCTTCCAAGGCCCCAAAGCATGGAGATCTTTTCGGGTGTCTCAAGGAAACGTTAGTTGAAAGGGGTTCTTGCAAATTCAGTTCTGTTTAATGCACTTATATTCTTGCCGTCATCTCCTCCGTCCAGACCCACCTTTGCACCCAGACAGCAGAGAATTAAAAGGGAACAGGAGAGCAAGCCACACACGTGCACACACCCAAATTATCAAATGCAAATCCAACATACCTGAATACAAAAATAACAATGGTTAACCAAAGTCCACACATGCCCCCAAATTATACTGCAAATCTTATACAGTACTTCACGGCTGAAAAGGATACCTGAAAAGGACTATCCTCACCTGCAGGATGCTGCTCATTCGCGTAGGTCAGTTGAAACAGCCCTGAGTGAGCCATCTAGCCTCTTTCAATAGCGTTTCATCAGCTAGAGATTTTCCTGTTCCAAGTGGCCTGCCAGCTACCAAGTGCTGATTTTAATCATACCTCGTACTTTGTTTTGGTTGTTTTCATCTGCTGCTCAAGTGTGTAGCTTTATTTAAAAAAAAATAATTCCTGATCATTTTTAAATGGTTCACAATACTTTTTAAACTGTTCATATCAGCTGCCCTGAGTATTCTAATACGAAATGGAATGGCGGGGGTATAAATATCACAATAAATAAATCCATATCCAGTTAATGAGCTGAGCTACAGAAAATAGTAAACTGGAGTTTCCCAGCAAACTATTTGCAAAGGGTTACAGTACGTTTTTTAATGTCAAACCGTTAAGATATTTCTGTAAGCAGAATTTGGTATTGTATTAATTTGTCTTCCATATTCCCTGCCTCTTCTCATTGCTTTTAATATCAAACTGCTCAGCTTCTGTGCCTCCCATAGGATCATCGCCAGCACATGATGCCGAACACTTTTTTGATTCCAGCATTGCAGGGGTTGGGCTAGATGACCCTCGGGATCCCTTCCAACTATACAATTCTAAGATTCTGATACATCAGATAGAAGAGGAGACAGAGACTTCTCCACGGTCATTCCACCGGTCTCTGAGCTGATATTCCAGCCACATCAAAATATCACCACTATAATTTAACTCTGAGAAAAGACAATCCCTGCTAGGTTGAAAAGCTGAAGGGCTCTTGGAACTGCTTTAACATTTCTTTCTGCTTTTCTGCAGGTAACCGTGGCTGACCTATGCTTGGTTCCCCAAGTTTTCAATGCCGGGAGGTAAGCAGAACTATGCCTTGCTAGTTGCTAGGGCAACTGGTGTGATCCCATTGGCCTAGTTGGCAGTCATACTTGGGGTGGGGTGGGGGGGATAAAACCTACTGAAGTAGCAGACAAATTGGATAAATTTCCAGTGATTCTGCACTGGGATTCTACTTCCAGAAAATGTTGGGGAGGAAGGGAAGTCAGGAGAAGTGCAATGCTGTTATGTTTTATATTTTGACATTCAAATGTTGTATGAAGCAATGGGCGATATCTGTATGAAGTCACGGTGTTAAGTTGTGCGTGAACATATCAGACGACACAGCGATTCTTCAAACAGCTCTTGTTTATTCAGAGGCCAGAACAGAACTGAACTGAAGGGTTCAGTCAGCCTGCTTATATAGAGCTCCAGTACAACGTAACTGTAACAATTTTCTAAAACTATCCAATCACTGAAAGTCACTTTCAATCCCTTATTTGCATAACTATCTACAGTATCCCCCTGCTGGCCCAGGGTGAGAACTTCAGTACATAACACACGGTGCTTAAAAATAAACCCACTGAAATAAGCTGGCTAAAATGACTTTGGTCTGTTGACTTAGATGGGTGTACTCTGAATGTGCCCAACATTGCTTATCACTTTTAACGTTTATTAAGAAAAATAGAAAATTAAAAAGTGCAGTGTTCCAATCTACACTTGGAAAGCAGGCAGTGAGTCATCCCAGTTCAAGATGACACGTTAAACACCACTCTCACCTAAACAGCCCAGAATTAGGATGTCCACTAGACTTTTGTCTTCCACATCCCAGTTCTGTATTGTTTCTCCTCTGCCTAAATAAGGCTTTGAGGCTACAATTCCCATCATCCCTGACCACTGGTCCAGCTAGCTAGGGATCATGGGAGTTGTAGGCCAAAAACATCTGGAGGGCCAAGGTTGAGGAAGCTGGCCTAAATGGTGCCTGCTTCAGTTGCCAACATCTAGCTCTACAAGATGCTCAGTGCATCACTGGCAATCACAACAGCCATTTTTGTTCATTTAAACAGCAAGGATGAGGGAACCAAAGTAAATGCAGGGGAGGGGAAGATTAGCCCTTCCCTCCCCAGCCAAAATCCCATGAATCCGACCCTCCCCTTGAAATGCATGCTACAATTAATGGGGGGGGGAAGCATTTACACCAATGAAGCTTTTGTGAAAGAGCTTATTTCACTGGATCATGGCTTGTGGATGGAGCATTTATTCACAGAATATATTGGTATTATGGATAGGGGAAATATGTGATTTTGTTTGCATTTAAAGGCAGATCTGCACTTTTTGAAACAATACGAGAGCCGACAAAAAGCCATCCTTAGAAATTAACACTTCTCCCAGTTTTGTGGTGCATTTCTCCCGCCAAGTGATGTGCACAGAAATGCATATACTGGGGTAGGGTGTGCATGAAAATGTCTATGTTAGTGAAAAGAACATACAAAAATGCATTAAATTAGGGGAAACTGATTTGCAAAACTGCAGTTGGGGAAATTGTGTGTGTTTGTGCGCGCACACACATTAGGATGCTGATGATTTTTTTTATTATAAAATTGCTGTGGGAAAATTAAGTACAGTACTATTTACGATTGGGAAAATGAGAAACAGAGAACCGAAATTGACACATTTGTCTACCCCTAATCACTACATTAACGACCACAGCCTCTATGTCTAACTGTTAATTTGTCTTGGCAGGTTTAAAGTGGATCTTACGCCATTCCCCACAATAAACAGAATCAACAAAGCTCTCTTGGAATTAGAAGCGTTCCAAACCAGCCATCCATCGCGGCAGCCAGATACCCCTTCAGAACTGAGAGTCTAAATCTGCCCCATTTTTTTACTGAGGAAGATTTGGGCAGAACTTTTTTTTTTTTTTTAAATGATTATCTTGTGAACTGCCCTGAGACCTGCAGATGGTATATAAATTAAATAAATAAATAAATAATAGTAATAATAATTTGCTCATAAAGGGACTCTATGTGCCACCATCTAGGAAGAACCACAACTTGAATGATTTCCTGCTAAGAGAGGGAGATGCACTCCACCAGCACGATTTATTCTGGTTTTATTCTGTGAACAGCCCTGAGACCCTCGGGTATAGGGCAGAATATAAATTCAATAAATAATAGTAATAGTAAATAAATAATGATGATGATGATGATGCAACTACATTAAAGCACTTAACAAGACCTAACCTTTGATCATGTTTTGACAATTGTAAAAGGAGATTAAAATAAAAAAGAGTTTCTGACTATTCTGTGTGTGAAGTTCATTTGATATTATCTTGCTTGTTATACTCTAGGTGGCAAAGGTACTGGACTGCACAAAAATTTAGACAAAACAGCAGCTTAGTAGCACCCCAGGCAGCAAGCAAGCAAGCTTTTTTTTCTGTCCAAAGGTCTAAATCATAAATCCCATTTATTTATGTTGTAGAAGGAAATGGAAAAGCTTTCTGCATAGGAGACAGCTGCTAAGATGCATAATTGCGGAGAGTTCTATGGGATCAAGGCTGCCAGACTCTGCGCTAAAGTAGTGCCTGCCAGCCAAATTAAGCCCACGGCCACAGCATCTCAACAGAGCAAAGTAGGTATGGTGAAAATGGGAGTTGGTGCAATACACTGGCAGGATCTAGGCATCTTCTGAATCTCACAGAGGCTGAAGTTTTTCCTATGAGAGGTCAGAACACACTTCTTTGAAGCATTAATTAGGAGTGTGTATACTTTGTACTTTAAAAAAAAGTAATTCTACAGCAAGAAAGAGGTGGATTACGTGTGTATAAATTAAATGTGTGTAATTTAGGAGGTTCTGGGAATGCGATTGCTTCTCTCCATGCCTCCAGCAAAGTTTCATAGCATAAATAGAACAAAGACAGATTGTTTTTATCACAACTCTTGTGCATGCTTTATTACACAATTTGGGTTTGGATTATAACTTTTTTGCTGAGGAGGTGGGGCTTGGTCAAACTGACAGGGGACAGAGGATTAAAAACAGGAACATAATAGAATGGGAAGAAACAGGAGCAAGAAGGAAAGGTATAGAAATGCATTGATATAATCTAGATCCAGCTGTCAAATATCTGAAGCCCAGCCTATATGCCCTACAGTTTATAAACATCCCGCAGTATTTGTTCATTCATTTTCAGGGTACTTTCCTCTCCACTAGCTGAGGCACTATTACATCCAAGACTGACTGATTAGGGCATGTCATAGAATATGGGGTTTAAGAGCAGCAACAGTGAGGGATGGGGGAGATTACACTGAAGTGACAGAGTGCAAAAATGCAAATACTAAAGTAAAAACCCTCTGCCTGATCTCCTGAAAACCCACTTTGTTTCTCCTACATGGGATGAAACCAGCAGGAAGATCAGCAAAGTATTCAGAGAGGGGTGATGTTGTTTTCACAACCTCTGTTTGCACTGGCAGTCTTGTACCCATCCACTTGTACTCTTCCAATATTCCGTCTTTCTGATCTTGCCTTCTTGGTCCAGACACAGGACTCCCAATGACTCAAGCAGGGTCCAGAGAAGACCTCGTCACCTCGAGGTCCAGCTGCAGCTTGCTTGTACTGTTGTAGAACTTGCCAGCACGGTCTGACCCGCCAAAGACCAGAACCGTACACACATTGTTCTTGCCCTGGTTCTCCTTATCTGCATCCGTCTGGGGGGCATAAGTCAAGTTGAGCAGTGTGTGGCCTGCCCGGGGCACAGAGCAAAGGTCACTATGCTTGACTGCACTCCAAGTCAAGGTATCTGCAATGGGAAAGGGTTAACGGGTGGTAGCAAACCTCCACATCTTGAGTGAGTACTGGTAGCAAAAGCGCCGCAAGGACTTACCAAGATGGAATGTGAATGCATCCCGAAAGGCTCCTCTGACACCACAGCCTCCGCTTATCAGCACTTTCTGATCAGACACTGGAATGGCCGCATGGAAACTGGAAGCAGAAGATGGATTCTTAAGGATTAGAATAAAGCGAAAGTGAGAGCTTGTACCCAGTTGCTCACTTCCTGCCTGGCCATGTAGGGTCATCGTCTCGCCCACCCAGCTAATATGCCCCCCAATGCCCCAGTCTGGCTCTCCCATTTTCTTCAAATGTATTGTGTAGCCACCACCAACTTCTATGGACTTACCAGGAGTCCATAACATCACATCATCCACTTGCATGATCGTAAGGCAACATCACGGCCAGGACCAGGCCATCTTGATGCAGCAGGTAATGATAGTGGAAGGTGAGGAGGAAAAGGCTAGGGTGTGTCTGGTGTAACTTACATGGGATATTTTTTTTTTGAAAGCAGAAGGCTCATCTCTACCCCCAACTCTGTTTTACTCAAACTTGCAACTTTGCTCTACTCAAACTTGGTCCATCTCTGTACAAATTCTGATTTGTTCCGCATTTTTCAGAGGAAATATCATCCGTGCAAAAGTGTTAAGAGCTTTTTAAAAAGTGATCTCACCCAAAAAAGAACTGTTCACTCTTATGAGGTAATGTGAGGACTGCCTTTTAACCTCCCCACACTCCTACTTTCAGGTTGGGTTAACAGCTGCTTGGAGCAGCTACAACACTTGAAGACTCCTCCCTGCCAATCCACTCCTTAAAGAGCTACTAGCTGCTTGAAGCTGGAGGCAAGTGTAAGCTTTGCCTCTGGGTCATAATGTGATGCAGTGATGAGTCTCTCACATCAAATACTGCAAGGAGAAAAAGGCCTAGGAGCTTAGATATAGGTAGGTATGCCAACAGCTTGAAGGTTTCACCCATTAAATCAGGGATGTGGAGCCTGTGTCCTTCCTGATATTGTTGGTCTCCAGCTCCCATCATCTGGAGTGCAGCAGCATCAGGACTGGGAGGGGATACAGGCTCCACGTTTCTGCAGTAAAATGATCAAGGATTGGTTTCCTCTTGTCAACTAACAGGCTTCTGAGAAGAGCAGCACACGCAAGTTTAAAGCTCTGCCTTTTTCTAGCCCAGACTCCAGGGATGCCAACTCATGACTGACAGCAGCCCTTCAAACATGCACCTCAGACCCTTTTGCATTACAATCACTAGCATTGTTCATGCAAGAGAGCCCCATAATCAGCTCTTACCTGCGAGCTGAAGGTTGTCCAGAGAGAAAAGGAACTGAAATGTACTCCATGAAACCTGGAGGCACATGGGGAAAAGTGGAAGACTTCAGATGCAACAAACGTCTTGGGGGAAATAAAATTTGTGGTACCTTAAAAACACTGAACATTACTAGAGCAGAACCTTTTGTGGGCTAGAGTTGGCTTTATCAGACTAAGGAGGAATGTAGACAATGGTATCAGTTTGTAAAGAAATGCAAAAAGAAATGCATTTTATTCACTTCCTCTCCAGTCACACGCCCACAATAACTTTGTTACACTTCAAGGTAACACTTAATGAGTTGCCTTGGGTTTTGTTGTTTTTGCTGAAGTAGACTTCACACAGCTTCCTCTCTGGTTGGGAATTGCAGCAGCTTATTTAATAAGTTACAGGGAACCTTCTCGGTAGTGGCGCCTCCCTGTGGAACGCCCTCCCACCAGATGTCAAAGAGAACAACAACTATCAGACTTTTAGAAGACATCTGAAGGCAGCCCTATTTAGGGAAGCTTTTAATGCTTGATGTATTAGGGGATTTTAATATTTTTTTGGAAGCCGCCCAGAGTGGCTGGGGAAGCCCAGCCAGATGGGCGGGGTACAAATAATAAATTATTATTATTATTATTATTATTATTATTATTATTATTATTATTATTAAGCAGAGATGTCTGTAACTGCATCTGGCCATAAATCTGGTTACAGCACCAGTAATCTTACAATGACCAGTGAGGGGTCATTTTTGATCCATTCTCCAAAAGGTTTTGAGGCAAAGTCGCTGTTTGCTAGCATGAGTCTTTCCGCACAGCAGTGTGCAATATATACCAACTTCTGACATCTCCTGCCTCAAGGGATTCCTTTAACCTCACCAGGCGGTGGACTTCAACTCTATCCAAACTGAGAGAGGGAATGGCAAAGTTCTTACCCAGATCTAGGATGTGTGTGTCGTTCAGGTAGAAGGAAGTCTTCTGGCCCCCAAATATGATCAGTTTGTTCCTCAGCAGAGTAGCTGAATGGCTTTGAGAAAGCAAGGACAGACAGTGAACAAGGAAAACGTAGGAAAATGAAACATTCCCTGCAACATCTATAGCTAGAAATCACCTTATGTCTTAGATTTTTGAATGATTTTTCCCAACTTCAGTCAATCTCAGTGGCCATTCTGGGGCATCCACAGGGGCTGTATATGAGTAGCTCCATCATTCCCAAAGATAGCAAGGCATTTGGGTGGAAAGAGGCCGAAAGTTTGGCCAGCTCCAGCAACGCCTTAAAAACAAATTATGGTGTTCCAATATCCAAGAGCCACTTTCAAAACTAAAGTTTTAATATGAGACATCAGCTGCATTAAGCCTTTCGGTAGCAGCAGAAGAATAAAATGTGTGAGTTGGTTTTAGATGTAATAATGTTTATGCTGTAATTTTTAAAAAAATCTCTATTGACATAAGCTGGCCTGCAACCTTAGGCTGTGTTCATACTCCAGTTTACTGTGCATTCACTGAGTTTCCGGTGCTGGTTTATAATCTGTGTTCACATGACGTTATCCAAAACGCATTATATATCTTGTACTTTGTTATAAGATACTACTGTTTGATGTATTGTTTCTCAAACCAGCTTCACATGATTGGAATCCTTATGCCTCTTGTCTTTGGCGAAGGTGTGAAAGCATCCCTGTGGGAAACCACTGAAATCTATGGCAGTAATGTGAACACAGCCCTAGAGTGGAGGGCAGGATATAACCCCCTCAAAAAAAGACATACACAAACATAATGTAATGTGAACCATGGAACACAAAAGGCTTTTACAGCAGGTTTTACAGCACTGCCAGAGTAGATTCCCCAAGTTTTTATCTAGATTAAGAAAAAACTCATTAACTCATCCGAAGTGATAGAATTTCCCCCATTTGCTAAAGTTAAAAGTTTTATTCAAGCAGCGTATTAGGGAATGTGTAATTTGGTCCGGAGACCTATAGATCCAACTCCTAAGCTGATCTCTGCAAAATGAGAAGAAGCTTCTATTAATTCCTTCTCTTGACCAACAGGTTTTTGTGAATTCTCTGATTAAGAGAACTGAAAAGTCTTTAGCCAAAAGATATAAACTCCCATGCTGGAGGTAAAGAAAACTTCATCAAGATTTACACAGCTGTTATCAATATTAGTATATGAGCCTGGTCCTGAAACCTGCAAGAGGCACTCACTCCACTTGTGAAATGAGGCTCTCATACTTCTCTCCCATCTGTGACAGACCCCCTGCAAGCTGTTCCTGAAATTGCATGCCCCCTCAGTATGCAGTAGTTATGCAGCCCACACGAGACACCTGGGATCCAAGCCATAGTCTTGCCTTCTACTGCACAGAGTTTTAAAAATGGCATTGTAAGCTTCGTTCTGGGAACAGGGGTGTGAGAGAATAAAACACTCCCAAGGAATTCCAGGCAGAGAGGATGTCTGAATGCACTTAGTATGTGAACAAGATAGGAGGTTTCTGAGGGGCCCTCAGTTTGAGGGGCAGAGTTTACCCAGAGTTTACCCTTGGCATTATAGCACTATCAAACAAAGTAAATACCCGCAGTGTTTTGAAAGAAAGCACTAATTACGCTATTTCCAACCGCCAAGGAAATAAAATAAAAATGAGAGCAATGAAGGAGTCGTCCAATATCACACTTGTGAGTGAGAAAAATCAAGAAATCAGCACTAAGCTGATTCTCCTCACTGAAGCAAAGAAGACTTACCCAAGCCTAGGCAAAGGCTTCTCCCCCTCAACAATGGGTTGATACCAGATCTCATATTCGGGGTTGAAAACAAAGAGTGTGTTGCTGCAAGCTCCCATCTCCAGGGATGACATTTTAGGGAAAGCTCCTCCGAAGACAAATAGCTCCTTTCGGTAGATGGTTGCACTATGGTAAGCCAGTGTTGGCACTTTACCCTTAGCCTAAGGAAGAGATCACCGGTCACTGTACAGGCTTAGCATTTTAGGCTGACTTAGCATCAGCACCACAGACAGCTCTGTTGCTGGCAGCATCAATGAACACGATTCCTCCCCTTTCCAATGCCTTCCTAATAGACCTGACAGCAGCTGCCTCAATCGCTCCCCACCTGAGCTGTGATCCACCAGTCTCTTACATGGAGGGGAGGTGCTTACAGAAGTGGGGAAGACTCAAGGATAAAGACACCTTCTCAGATGGTCTGCTCTTTTTTTTAGATTCTAAATTCTTGAGCATCGGTAGGCAAACTCAGGCCCGGGGGCCGGATCCGGCCCAATCGCCTTCTAAATCTGGCCAGAGGACGGTCCGGGAATCAGTGTGTTTTTACTTGAGTAGAATGTGTCCTTTTATTTAAAATTCATATCCGAGTTATTTGTGGGGCATAGGAATTCGTTCATTATTTTCCCCCCCAAAATATAGTCCAGCCCCCCATGAAGTCTGAGGGACAGTGGACCAGCCCCCGCTGAAAATGTTTGCTGACCGCTGTTCTTGAGGTTTGGGGAGTGTATGTTTTAAATTCCACATATTACATTGTTGTAAATCACATTGGTGAAAACTGGGACGCAATTTAAAAACAAATAAAGGAATGGATGTCTCTTATATAATAACTGTTCTCTTTATTGGTCAAGGCTTTGTTTCTCTTGCGACTCACAGACACATGAAGCCACTTCCAAGACGCTGTGTCCAGAACATGGATGTTGCTGTAGCGCTTTGCCTCTCTCATACCCCCGAAGATATAAATGCGCTTGGTCTCTGGGTCATATGTGGCACTGTGGCCCCTTGAACACTGTGGCATGGAACCTGGTGCCGGGAGATCCATGGGGAACCAGAAGTCATTGTCTGCGAAATCAGCAACAGAAGTGAAGACTCAAGATGTGCAAGAGGGTGGGGGGAAAGTTGCAGAAAGTAGTCGCCAACATGCTAAAAGCTGAGAGCTGGCTTCCCTGCTAACCAGAACACAAGTAGTGTGCAAAGAAAGTTAAATCCAGCCACTATCAAGTTCAGATCACCAGGCATGGCAGACACTCCTTTAAGAACTACTATACCCATATAGGAAAAACCTACTGCAATTCAGTTTCCCTCTGATCGGTTGCAGACAGTGTCAACATGTACATCACTGCAAGCAAAGAAGCATCTCACCAATTTCCAGTTTCCACAGGGCATCTTGGCAAAATTGTTGATTAGTTCCTTCGCCACCAATCAGAACAGCAGTTTCAGGGTCACTCAGGCACATGGCATGACACCACCGAGGGCTTGGACATACTACGGAGAGATGCAGGAGTGGAGACAGCAGAAACATACCACAGAATCCATCTCATTTCATTGTGGGAGGGTCATTTGGGAGAACTTCCTCCTGAAACCTACAACATGACTGATTCTGGCTGTTTCCATGCTACCCTTAATGTGGAACTGCCATTGTTCGTTCACTCACTTTCTACAGGGCATCTAAAGGACATCAACAAATCAATACCCTCCAGTGCTTTCTCTTGTTCCTCAAACCACAGAAAATCCTGTGCAAACTCCACATATGTAGATGGTCTTAAAACTAATCTTCCACTTTTCCTAGAGCTGCAGTTTAGGTAAATCAGTGACATTGCAGGTAAATGAAGCTATAGCCATGCCGGCACCATTACCTTTTACGGTCAAGCACCATTTCATCATTTTTCTATTCTATCTTTTAATTAACACCCATGCTCTTTGGGCTACTTTTTTTCAACTTTTTAAAGGAATTCTTGGAAGTAATTACCAAATTGCTCTTTAAAACAATAAACTCTAGAATAACTGCTTTTTAAAAGGTGGCTCAGTTGTATTCTGTCTTTCCCACCCTAGGACTCTGGGTAGACTGAACATAGTCAGATGTCCACAAACAAGAATTGATGGGTGAGATTCAACTAATGACTTCTGTCAATGTAAGCCTTGCACAAGGGTTTCTGCTTCCAGAATGAGGCTTCCCCCCCTTCCCCCTACATGCCCCCCAAAATTGGCTCGAGGGGAGGTGGGTCAGGAGAACTTCCAGAACAGCACACAGGGAGAGGGGGGGGGATTGTTCCTTAAAACAAGCTGAAATGCTTGCCCTGACAAAATGATACCTTAGCACGACATGGAATTCCTCCCACTATACCCTCAAAACACAGGAAGTCACTTGCAATGCCACATGTAGCTCACAGTGGAAGAGCAGTAACTGGGTATTACTAGGAGCTGCTGTTCCGGAAGCACTGAATGAATTCCAACAAATTGTTCAAGGAACAGGTATTTACCTTGCAGCTCTTTAACTTCCAAGTCTGCAGAGAGAGAAAATGTTCCGAGAGATTATTATTCTCATGCAATGCTCCCTTCAAACTGATTTTCAGTGGGTCATGCATTTATATTGGAAAAAAAGAAAAGATGCTATTTCATCATAAGCAAAGAAGTTATGATCCTGTATCAGGCGAAATGTTTTAGAATGCACACTCAGTAATTAAACATGCATTTTTTGTGTACCGACGGCCAAACCACACATTAACATTGGTAATGCATGATTCCCACCCCACCCTCAAACTATAAATACCAGCAGTGAGGGAGACACTATCAGAATCAGGTCTGCAGCATGTAGTGGGATTAGCTCTTTCCTATCATGTTGTGGCTCTGATCAGCAGTCACCCGCTAAAGCCATTATTTGGCACAGGAAGGAACACCACCAATGCCAGTTTTTTGACTGCATGAAAATGATGACTGGCCAGGAAGTTAAAGAACAAATTGGAGGCTGTCTCCATAAGCTGCAAGCCCAAATGCAAACATCATTGGTATCATCAAGTATATAACTCTTTGTTAGGTATCTTTCCCAACTCCTATGTATCAGGACAAATTCATATAAATTAGAGCATTCTGAATGTGTGTTGACTAGATGTATGCAGGTTCTAGCATGTGCTGAAGTCTTGTATTTTACAACATCACTGGAAAGTTTCTGAAAAGGAGGCCAAGCTAGTAGGATAAGGGATGGGGGACTGGACATTGTGCATTCATGGGAGCACAAATACCGTATTTTTCACTCCATTGGACACACCAGACCATAGGACGCACCGGATTATAGGAGGGGGAGAACAGGGGGGAAAAAATTCTTGTTCTCCCCCTCTAAAACAAGGTACATTCAAGGTACATTCACCAGAGCTTGTGGGGCTGGCGGTGGGGGGAAGTGCTGCTTTCCCCCACCGCCAGCCTCAAAGATCCCTGAAGCCTTTGGAGCGCAGCGCCCCGCTGCCCTGGAGAGGCTGTGTGCGCAGCCGTCCCCAAGCTAGAGCAGCGAGACACAGCCCTCCGTCTCACTGTTCTGGCTTGGGAACAGCCTTGCCAGCTTCTGCAGGACAGCGGGGTGAAGGCACCCCGCTGCCCTGGAGAGGCTGTGTGTGCAGCCGTCCCCAAGCTAGAGCAGCGAGTCGGAGCACTCCGCAGTGCTCCATCTTCCTGTTCTGGCTTTGGGCTTAGCGGCGCAGCCTGCATTCGCTCTATAGGACGCACACACATTTCCCCTTAATTTTTGGAGGGGAAAATGTGCGTCCTATAGAACGAAAAATACGGTACTCCTCCCTGTCCCAGAATACTATACAATTACAAGGTAATTTGGTCTCGGAAACTAGACATCACTCCTGCTATAGCTTTACTAACCTTCAGATTCCTGCTGTCTGTTGGATGCCAGAAGTTCAAAGAGAACCCTCCTGGTCTTTAGGCGAGCTGAATTAGATGTACATGTTTTATTTCTGGCCTCCTCACAGTCCACCGATGCAGCAGTTGTTTCTGGAGCAGGAAGCATAAGCAGCGTTTCCATGGGTGGAGAGAACTCCTTCCTTTCAAGCACAGGCTCTTTAACAGGCAGCACTGAACTCCCATTCTTAGACTGCTCCACAAAGAACAGAATTAGATCGAGATCAGAAATCATTCGAACAAAACAAATGGGCCTAATGAAAAGGGCTCACTGAAGACATGCACTACAGACAACTCTAGTTTTCCCTGGGCTGCCCTAGACAAGGGGTAGCCAACGTGGTGTCTTCCAGATGTTGTAGACTACAATTCCTATCAGCCCTGACCATTGGCCATACTTGCTGGAACTGGGAGTTGTGTTGCCCAACATCTGGAGGGTCCCATATTGGCTATTCTTGCCCCATATGCTTTGCTCCTGTTCTGTCCAGCTTGAGAGTTTTCCCAAAGCATCTGGTAAACCACTGTTGGGAGCAGAAGGTATGGTCCAGCAGGGTTTCTTCAAAGGCCCAAGCACTTATAGAATCATAGAACCCAACTCGCTCAATCTTCCTCATAAGGCTTGGTTTCCAGACTCTTGATCATCTTGGTTGCCCTCCTCTGCATACATTCCAGCTTGTCTATAGCCTTCTTAAATTGTTGCACCCAGAACTAGACACAGTATTCCAGGTGTGGTCTGACAAAGGCAGAATAGAGCGGTACTATTACTTCCCTTGATCCAGACACTCTACATTTGTTGAAGCAGCCCAGAATATTATTAGCATTTTTTTGCTGCTGTATCACACTGTTGACTCATGTTCAGCTTGTGGTCTACCTAGATCCTTTTCACATGTACTACTGGCAAGCCAGGTGTCCCTCATTATATTTGTGCAGCTAATTATTCCTGCGTAAGTGTAGAACTTGATATTTGTCCCTACTGAAATTCGTTTTCTTAGTTTGGGCCCTGTTCTCCAATCTATTAAGGTTATCTTGAATCCAGATTCTGTCTTCTGCAGCATTAGCTATCCCTTCAAGTTTGGCGTTACCTGCAAATTTGTTGGGTCTGAAACGCCAAATGAAGTTTCCACTACGGAGTTTTGATCACAAACACAATCTCTGAGCAATTGCTCTAAGTCTATGACCTGAAGCAGTCCTACAGATCACACAGAATATGGTAGCAGAAATCTGGAAGGAACCACTTCAAATTGTAGATGCAGATATATTTTTGCACACTTTCCCACACAAAACAAAACACAAACATCCCTGCATTTAGAGGATAGGCAGAAAGGTTTCATGTAGCCCTCTCTCTGATGTGGGGAATAGAATTACAGTGGTACCTCCGGTTATGAACTTAATTTGTTCAGGAAGTCTGTTCTTAACCTAAAACCGTTTTTAACATGAGGCACACTTTCACTAATGGGGCCTCCTGCTGCCACCGCGCCACCGATGCGTGACTTCCGCTTGCATCCAGGGGCAAAGTTCACAACCAGGAGCATCTACTTCCGGGTTAGCGGAGCTCGTTACCCGAAGTGTTCGTAAGAAGGATGGTACATAACCTGAGGTTCCACTGTACTCTCCTCCTCTTCCCCATTCCCTCAGTAGGAATAACACTTCCAGAATTCCACTACCTGTCTGTGTAACTTGTAGACCGGTCATGGTCCTAGAGATTAACAACAAGCAGTTAGGAGAATGGAGAAAAAGCCACCAAAAGGAGACTTCTATCTATAAACCTACCTCAGGTGGCTCATCCAATCGCTGACCTGTATCTTCTGGAAGGACAGGTGACTGATTAGGCTCTGTGGCCTGAAATGGGCGGGTGGGGGTGCTGTTGAGCAGCTAAGGAGGAGAGACACAAACATCAGAACAACACTTGCAACTTGAGTCAAAAGGCAATGCACAGATGAGTAGCTCCCTACATTGGAGGCTTTTAAAGAGAGGGAGGTATGGTTTGAAGGATGTGACAGGCCGTGTAACAGGGTGGACTGAGTGGGCATCTATCTGTTGCCTCTTTGGGCCTCTCCCTCAGTCAGGTGGATCATGGTTGCCATAGCAGCAACCAGTATACCCCTGATCCTGTCAGCGTTGCTATTAAATGCCAGGTTAGTCCATAATAAAATCTCCCTTATTCATAATTTAATTGTGGATGAGGAGGCTGACCTAGCTTGTATTATTGTACTAACTGAATAACTGGAATGTTCTGTACATGGGCTGTGTTGTGTATTGAGTCAAAGGATTTTATATCTGTATTATTATTGTCTGTATTGCATTAGGGTAAAGTAACTGCCTTTTGGTTCCAGAGGGTACAGCTACTATTGGTTCATTTAAGCTGCTGTATTTGGATCCTCTGTCTTAATGGTTTCCTCCAAAAGGCAGGACTGTGATTGCCTGAGATTGTTCCCTCCAAAATGTATCCTTTCTAGTTAGTTCCCTCTCCCTATAAATGTAGCTCTCCCCTCCTCAGGCCCCAGTCTTGTTTGCTTTAATAAAGAAGTGTTACTAGAGCAGTGTTTCCCAACCTTGGGCCTCCAGCTGTTTTTGAACTACAATTCCCATCATCCCTGACCACTGGTCTTGCTAGCTAGGGATGATGGAAGTTGTAGTCCAAAAACAGCTGGAGGCCCAAGGTTGGGAAACACTGTACTAGAGAACTGTCTCCAGCATATTATGTCAAGAGAGCTGAAATCACAAACCCCACGTCACAACAGGCTGCCTTTAAAATATGCTGGAAAGTGGGAGATATGAACATATTTCATCCATGCTTTGTAGTCAGTGGCCTCATACCAGTTTTCAGGCCCAAATCAAAGAGATGGGGTATCTCACATGTAGCTACTCAATCCGTGAGATTTGTTAGTTTATATCCATTTATAGGCTGCCCTTCATCATGTTGTTCTGTGGTAGTGGCCCAAAGGGCCATAATGAATGTGATAATGCGAAGTTCCAGAGATAGTTACATACAGCTCAATACAACAAGCAAACTATGTAACACACAAATACTACTAGGCAATAAATTAAACCTAATCAACAGCAGTCAGGAAATAGGAACACTGTAGTGTTCTACAGTAGGAAGGGTATTCTGAACTCATCCTGCAGCCCCCAAAACCTATGCAAAAGGTGCATTCTGACCCAGCGTTGATATGTATATAATGATGAGGCCAGAAGGGGAGGGCATTCCACAGCCTGGGGGCCACCACAGAGAATGTCCTCTCATGCATTCCTGCTACAAACTTGATAGGGTAGCAGAACTACCAGAAGTGCCTCTCTTGCAGATCTCAACAGCTGAACATGTCTACGAAGGAGTCACTTCTTCAGATACTTAGGGCCAATATTTGATGTTTTATTTATATTTTAGGCAAAGTATTTAAACTTTCCGGGCACATGGCCACCACAAAGCAGAATAATAGTTACACAGCATATCAATATTCATTAACAAGTGGCATTACAGGAATGGATACTTTTTAAGACTTCCATTTTCATATCCATCTGTATATATGGTTCACGTTAAAAATGAATCCACATGGGTCTCAGTAGGCAGGGAGTACCAAAATGACAAGATAGAAAACTTTCCTACCTGTTCCTCAACAGTCAAGAGAAGCTTAACAGGGTTACCATTCTCTTCCTGCTTTAACGAAGCCATCAAAACATCCACTCGCCAGTCACCTTCCCATACCAAACACCTGCTTGAGTAAAACACACAGATCACTATTTTCTTGCCCTGAGATAATTTTACTTTTATTTCAATAGCTGATAGAGTTAAATTGACAATACATTTTTAAGCTTTAAAGACTGTCCATAGCAGAACAAATGGATTTGGTAGGTTGCAATAGCACAACATCCTCATGACAGCTACTGTAACTAATAGCATGTTGATCCCTGAAGTCTTGAGTTCAGATCCAGACTTTGCTGGCCCTGGACACATTCCCTGTTTTTAAAATAAGGAATTTATTCCCTCTTACAGTTTTTAAAAGATCTTCCTCACAGTGTGTTTGGAAAGCACTTGGCATGGTAACAAGTATCAATACTGGCACCAAAATTGACTAATTATCTAGAATTTACCTTGCTTCAGGCCCCAGCTTGCCAATCTTTTGTGGCTTAACATTTGGATTCACTAATATTTCCACAATGATGCTTGTCTTCTGAGAATAGCGGCTCCAGTCACCCAAACCAAAGACCACCAGGTGTTTGGGCAGCGGAAGTGGTAAGTGAGTCTGGTAACATTTCTGACGGCATTTGCTTAGAAAGAAGATAAAATATATTAGTCTCAAAAGTGATAGCATGGAAGGAAACTGAGAAGAAAGGATTCATAGTGATGGAAAGCAAGAGGGGAAAAGACTGGTGCTGTGTATGCACAATCATGGGTGTAGCCAGGAGGGGGCAGAGGGGACAGCTGCCCTCCTAAATCAAGTACAGTAAATAAATAAAAATACTTAACTGACCAATTGTGTCGCAGATAACTCTGTTCTGCCCCAACATAAAGCCTGCCCCCCTAAAATAATTCCTGGCTACGCCCATGTGCACAATACCTTTAAAGGACATTTGAAGCACATTTTCCCCTCAAATAATTAGGGGCACTGTAGTTAACTCTGAGGGGTAAATTAGAGTGCCCACCCAGAATTCTTTGAGGGGGAAATGTGCTTTAAAGGTGTAATAGCACGTATTCAGCAAAGGGATCCCTTCTCACTTATTCCCTAAAAGAAGCAAGAGGGATTGACAACCTGTTTTGAAATTCTGGAACTATAGTTCTAGGATGGAAGGGACCCAACTGAGGGCATTTACAAATGTGAGGCTCACACCGTATGTAACCTGAATAGAAACCTTCATTATGTCAATTATGAACACTGCTTTTAAAGCGGCTTTCTTTGCATTATGTGCATGGGCTCCAGCAGTCCCCATTTACCAGGAGCAGTCTATATTCTCCAATAGATGCCCCCATTTTATATCTTGATGGTTTTGTGGATTCCTCTAACTTCCCTTCCATCTTGCTTCCCATAACTGCCCATTCAGATACTAAACTGTTGAATTAGTTCTAATGTATGTTCTGTAACAACGGCAGCCAGATGCATTGTGAGATTAGACGTTCTGTTGAATAAGTGGAAGTTAAAAGACCTAGACCTAAGGAGCTAAAAAAGAGGGTATGAATTTTAAAGCTAATCAGTTTTCTAGTGCACAATGGATTCATAAACTAGTGCAAGAGAAGATACAGCAAAACGCATAAAGGAAGAACTGTTGATCAGCAATGAAGAGTTCTGCCGAAGCCTTGCTTTAGGTGGGAAAATTGGGATATTGCAGGTACGCACACACTTATTTTCATATGGGAAACGGTGAAAGGTTGCAAACATCCATGCCTATTTTAAGTGCTTGTCTGCTGGTCATGCAGAAATCGGCTTCTTGCAGCATGTAGATAAGCAACACCGCCTGCAAATGTCTGCCCATCAGGCTGCTGTTAAAGGCACACACCTACACTGGCTAGCTGAGAAGTTAGTTGGCAACCCTAACGCACCCAAAACGTTGCTAGTAGTTAGGCTCCCGGTGTCGCACAAGACTCTTCGCTGCTTTCATGGTTGCTGTTGGTTTTCACGTGCGAAAACACCGTATCATAAAAGTGACCCGTGAAACTGAGGCGCAGGCTTTTTCGCGCATAAATTTTCCTAAACCTTTACCCGCTTTCACCCTCCTGGATGGCGGGAAAGGCGAGCCGCCGCGCGCAGGCCTCACCTACTGAGTTGCCGAGGCGGCTCGCGCAGAGACCAGAGGGCGTAGAAGTGGAGCTTGCCTTCCCGCCGGGAGAAATTCGCCCCTCCGCGGGGCTGCGGGGCTAAGGCGGCCTCCCCCCGGTGCCAGAGGCCTCCGGGGGCCCAGCTCCATCGCCGGCGGGGCGTCCCCAAGCCATCCAGACTCAGGAAACTGGAAGCACCAGAGAACATGGCAGAGGGAGCGGCGCTTTGAGGCCCAAAGGCCCCCACCCAGACACCATGGGCGAGTCAGGGTGGCATAAGCTGCTCCTCGGTCCCAAGTCTGGGTAGGTCGACACGCGGCGGGCTTGGGTTGGGCGCGGGCACTCTGCAGCTGCTCAGAGGTCTCTTTCTTATAGCCCCGCACATTCCAGGGCGGAGCTTTTTTGTATCAGCCAGTTTCCTGGTCCCTGTTTGATCAGTTTCAGGTGTGACAAAGCCGACGGTGGTTTATTTGCAAGGGGGTGGGGGGAGAAATACTTGGTGGTTTAAGGGGCAGGCTAGAAACCTGGTGCAGTTCGGAAATATTTGACCCTCGACGCGGGTGGAGGGAGGCGCTATTGATGGCATAGGTATGGTTCCAATTCTGAAGCGCGCACCACTGACATTTCTCCATGTATTGCAGCTGCTGCTGTATTTCTGATACAGAGGGAGCAAATAGATGTCAGCCCTGGTTTTTAAAAAGGGATATAATACTCTGAGCACCTGCACTTTCACATGCTGCAGAAATCAGCGTCAGACCTGGAAACTGTTTGCTGCTGCTCCTGCCCTATGGGTGGCCATGGGTGGGTAGGTGGAGATCCTGGGCTTTGGCCCCAAGGCCTAGCAGCATCTTGGGGCCAGAGCACAGACCATCCTAACTGCAAAATGAGAAGAAGCCTTGCCTTTCTCAAATTTTGTTTCCCACCACACCTGGGAAATCTCTCCACGCATAGGCAGTGGCAACAGGACACGCAAAACGAATGAAGAGTAATTCTGCCCACTGAAATGAGATGTGTGAATAAAGACATCTTATGTTCAGCTTTTGGAACGCTTTGCATATCAGACAAGCACCTTCTCTCTGAGCTTTTTGGTGCCTGCTAAAAACATTCCTCTTTTGCCAAGCCTTCTAAAATCTGTATCCCACTTGCTGTTCTGGATTTGAACTGATTTTATTTATGTGGTGTTGTTTTAAATATTTATAGGGTTTTTAAAATTGTTTTTATATGCAATTCATTTTTTTATATGTCATTATAGTGCCTCGTGGGAAGCGATTGAGAAAGGAAATAGTTTGTATGTCACCCATTTATTTGAAAGTCCTATTGAACTCAATAGGATTTATTCTGAGCAAACATGTAGTTTGCACTGTGATGGTCTTGTTTCTGAAGAGCAGCTTATAAATTGACTGACAGTGAATTCCTCTGCAGATATATTAAGTTCAATGGGATCTTTTTTGGGGGGACGCCAGCAGCCCCAACCAGCGTTGGCTGGGGTTGATGGGAGTTGTAGTCCAAAATATCTGGAGGGCACCAGGTTGGGGAATATTAGTGTATCAAATTGCTGTCCAAATAAATATATAGTCTACCAGTTCCTGTTAAACAATGCACTGCAGTTAGGATTTCTTTTTTTATCAACTAAATAACCAGATTCTGTTTTCTAGGTTGCAACTCTAATTACAATTCCCATAGAGTAAGCCCCATTGAATTCAGTGAGGTTTACTTCTGAGTAAGTATGCATAAGGTTTCAATGTTACTGTTGAGTAGCAGAAAACAGGTGAGCCATTGCAGTTACTGACCAACCAGTGTGTTAGTAGGATTTTTTTAAAAAAATGAGATCAAGTAGGTGAGACAGTTTTTAAGTAAGACGTGCTCCTTATTGTCTCATGTATATTAGTTGTCATATGTGTTGATGGAGACTGTTTTTTTCTCAGCAGCATCAGCCCAGCAGGTCTTGGATGCCTGTGATGAAACCAATCCAAATACTTCAGAAATTTCTCAAATGTATTGTGCAATTCTCTTCTCAGAAATGCTTATCTTTTGAGACAGATGGCTACAGGCCACCTGAATTAAATGTATCTGTTAATGACACACTTAACACTCTCAAAGACCATTAGGAACAATTAAGCCATTTAAAATCTACTCACTGGGTTTCTTCTAATAAAGGTTGTAAAGTTGTTTCTGGACAAGAAATAAGGGAGCTTGAGTATTTATAACAATACTCAGACTGTTAAACCAACAAACATTTTTAAAAAATAGTATTAAAAGCATAAAATGTGAATATATGTCAACTTGCTTAATAAAACTCATTTAATTTAAATATGCATGACTGCGCAACATTTGCAACATTTTAGGCAAAGCTTAGCTTTCTCAGGCCTAATACCTGAAGTCGAAGATGCAGGGAACTGGACTTGAATTCAAAACTCCTGTTTTGTATTAGGGTAGCCTTCTCAAAATGTGAACAAGGGTGTAACCCCCTGCTTCAAATAAGCTGCAAACAAGGAAACCACACCCAGCCGGAGGTTTCTCAGCATTTTCATTCTATAAGCTCTTGCTAAAAACAAACCAACCGCTCTTCGGTTTCCTAAGCGTTTTGCCTTACTGTGTGCTGGAGCTACTGTAGTAAAATGTTCCAGGTCAAGTCTCCAGCATCTCAAGGTAGCGCTGGAAATGTTCTTTGCCTGAAACCCTGGAGAGCTGCTATTTAGTACGGTAACAATAGTGAGCTAGATGGACTAATGTGCCTTTGTAGACAGCTCCTTAAAAGCTACTCACTTTGAGCCAATATCCATTTCTGTTGTGCAATGAAAAGAGTGTGGGGTGGAAGAGAACGAAGGAGGGAAAGCCATCATATTTCTCCTGCTGATGTTCTCCAAGATGTGGCATCTATTAGCTCTACTTGAAAGCAAGATGAAAAGACCAATAGTCACTTTGGAGATATGGCATGTTTGGTGGGCGACACAGTGTACTTCTATTAGAGAACATTTTGTGGCTTAACGTGACATGTTGAAATATTGTTTTACAACATTCAAAGCTTTATATGAGGCATAGGCTAACTCTGCCCTCCAGATGTTTTGGGACTACAACTCCCATCATCCCTAGCTAACAGGACCAGCGGTCAGGGATGATGGGAGTTGTAGTCCCAAAACATCTGGAGGGCCGAGTTTCCTATGCCTGCTTTATGTATTCAGGTATTGTCAACCACTCTTCATGTGGGCCCTTTCCTCCTTTCCTGGAGATTCCCTCAGCCTTTCACAGGCTTTGGTGGTCAGAAGCAAAAATCTGTGTAAGCCAAAACAAAAAAAATTCCTTCCAGTAGCACCTTAAAGACCAACTAAGTTAGTTCTTGGTATGAGCTTTTGTGTGCATGCACACTTCTTCAGATACACTGAAACAGAAGTTACCAGACCCTTCTATATAGTGAGAAGGTGGGGAGGGGTATTACTCAGAAGGGTGGTGGGAATGGGTGATTGGCAGATAGCTGTGATGAGCCTGTTAACGACTCTTAACGACTGCAATAGGTCTTACAGGAAAAAGACGGCTACCTATCTGTAATCTGTGTAAGCCGACAGCCCAAGACATGGTGCTGCCTGAGGCAAAGGGCAAGATAGCAGCCCCTCTCCCATGTACAGAAGTTGACTAGACTGGCAGCTGAATCTTACTTAAATGATGGTGACAGGATAATGTTTTCCAGTGCACTTCAGGGAAGCAGACTAGTTTAGCAGGTTTAGTTTAGTTTAGATGGCAAGTCTGTGGCACACAGTTTTGATTTCCAAATGAGGGGAATGGGAGGGTATGCTAGAGGGATTGCTTGAGGGCTTCTGCCACCTTCTGCCTAATGCTAGCACCATCCCTTCCTGTGAAAGCCTGTGCAAAATTCTTCTTCTTTTTTGTCTATCATTTGTGTTATCCAACTAGAAACATGGATAATGGAGCCAAACACCAAAGGAAGTGAGGAGAAATGGCCTTTGGTTTTCTAGCCAGTACATCTGAACAACAGATGCAGGGGGTTGGACTAGAATGAACCTCGGGATCCCTTGCAACTCTACAGTTCTATGAACACTGGTCATGTCAGGACTGCAACATCTCACACTTATGTGTTTGTCCCCAGTAATGTGCTCATTATTGCAGTTTCGTGCTTCAGGGCTATTTGTCCCTTGGAGGAAAAAACTACTTAAATCAGAGCACACAATCAGAAGAGAACATTTATCCATGTTTTCGGATAATCAGCTTGGTATAGCTCCAGGCTGCCTCGTGATGCAAGTTTGTTCAGCTGCCTGTGCAAAACAAAAAAACCAAGAAAACCTCCACAATGAGGCTGTGTGCAATGAGGGTAGCTTCCATTGGTATATAAAATGCCCACCACTGAAAGAAATTTGACTTCATATTCTAAATGAGCCAAAAGATCTGAATGCAGGCAAAATTTAAGTATTTGCTGTTTATTTAGCTCACACAACATGTTTCAAATCTAAGCCTACAAATAGGCTAACACAATTATTTGCAAGGGGAGCATATTGTTAGAATCCGAGAGCCCTCTTAGCAGCAAGTAAGTATCTCTTGTATATTTATTTTTAAGGCAAGGGATCTCTGCCCCCCACTCCAGGCATCCTTTTAATTATGCATTCATTATTTTTGCTCAAGATGGTATGGAGGCAGTTATATACCATCTGCTTTAAATATGGTTTGCGGTGCAGCACGAGTGTCAGGGTGAAACTTTATTTTCTACATGGTGCATGTCCTGTAGCTTTCTACTGAAATCCTGTAATTGTTCCTACAACAAGTATCCTGGGGGTTTTCAGTACTGATGTTTTGATTTTTTATTTTTTTTTTGCACTATGAATGCCCTTCCAGGCAGCAATAAAGCAGTAACCTTGGAGAAGCACTGAAGAGACAGAAGCGTAGTAAGTACCGGTAAGCTCATTTGATAAATCCCCTTAGTTTTATCATATCATCAGTTGCTTCCTTATTATCAGGGGGGTGTATATCATAGTCTTAAGAAACCTTCCCTAACTGGAGGATTATGAAAATTAACCACAATTGTTTGCATTTTCTCTTCTTGCATCATGGCTTTTACTTGTGACTAGCAGAAGCAGGATCAGAAACTTAGGCAGGGCACTGAAGCCTTTCACTTCCTTCCCCATTACCACTCACACCCTAGAAATTCTGCTCAGTCCCTCTATCTGGCTTCTGAAAGGTCATTAGGCATTGCTGACATACTCCATTCTATGAATTGCGCCTCTATATTAAAAATAATAAGAAGATGCTGAATTTTGAACTAGTACAGTATAGTTGATAAAGAATTTTCACAGCTCCGTTTATCTTTCAGAGGTTTCCCTTTTAATCTCTTTGAAAGAACTGGTGGTGTAAGGCTGTGCACACTCTCAAAACAGTACAGATAAGAAGAGTTGAATGCCATAATGGCCAAGCCTTACACAGTCAGCGTTTTTGGAATTTATTTGACAAAATTTATATACTGCTCGATTGTAATAAAACCTCTTAGGCAGCTTACAATAATTAAAATAATCAATAAAAACCATATAAAAACAATAAAGAATACTAAAGATTAAAATTAGCAGTAGACTAAAAATATATTAAGACATGTCAACATCTATGTGTCTAGATAGTCATGCCTAAAGATTTTTTTTAAAGTAGGTGTTGAAAAGAATACAGTGAAGGCACCTGCCTGATGTACATAGCTCCAAGTGAAGGTGCACCACACAAAAAGACTGATTTCTTATGAATGCAGAACAAATATTAGTTGGCCCCTGTAACAGTGCCAGTTCCACAGATCAAAATGTCAAGTGGGCATATATGAGGTAAGGCAACAGGTCCCAAGCCGTCAAAGGCTTTATATACTAATAGTAACACCATGAACTTGGCCCAGTAACAAATTGGCAACAAGCACAGACCTCTGAACAGCGGTGCTGTATGTTGATAGGGTCTTGCTCCTGTCAGCAATTGTGCTGTGGTATTCTGCACTAACTGCAGTTTCCTGGTTAAGCGCACACGGAGTGCATTTGTTGCAGCAGGTAAAAGCCACTTCTAGCCACTGAGGCTACCTGGTCCTCCAGTGACAGAGCTAGTTCTCAGGGCACTGCATACCTACTCCTTCAGCAAGAGTGCAACCCCACCCAGGGCAAGCAATTAATCAATTTCTCGGGCACAGGAACCATTCACGCACATAACCTCTGTCTTGCCAGGATTCAAGGTCACCTTATTTCCCCCGTCATCCATCTCACCGCTGCATCCAGCCACTGGTCCGGGGCCCACACTTATGGCATGTGCACTAATCAGTACTTGGGCACCTTCAGAGTGACACTTGCACTGTAGCCTTCATCCCACTTTCTTTATAACCTAAAGCTCCCCAGAATACTATGGAGCCATCTGGACCCCTCAGTGCTGGAAAGAACACTTGGGAGCAATTAAGGGGACCTTGAGTAGGTGAGGTTAGGCAGAAATTAACTGTGTGAAGTAGAGCTCTGGTCATTTTTTAAAAAATGCGCAAAGGACCTCTTACAATAAGTGCTTAACTGTCTTACATAAGTGAGACAGAACCTTTATGAGCATATGAAGCGGCCATATACCAACTTGACACATCTGTTGTTCTCTGACAGGCAGTGGCTCCCCAAGGTTCCAGGCAGGAATTTCCTTTAGCTGAGATTCTTCGCCTTTGACTGGACTTAACCATCCAGGGATCCTTTACCTTTACATTTACCTTAACTGAAGATAGCAGGAACTGAACCTGTGCCACTTTTCGCTTAGAAAAGAACTCAGACCAACACCCCCTTTACCTCTGCACTTCATTTTCTTCTTTCTTCACAGCAGCAAAGGAAAGAGGGAAGGCTGAGGCTGTATGATGAAAATGTTTATTGAAATATTTTTTGAAAAATGCAAACACACAAGTCACAGGTTTACTTCATGCAATGAAACATACATTAACCAAGTTCTACAAGGAACAGCAAACACACTAGAAAAACTTTATATCGCCAGTACCGGAACATACGAGTCAGTGACATAGCTTAATAAAATATCCTCTCAATTTGTGCACAAAAGTAATGATTAAGGAACAAAAATAATATCACATGGATCATAAATCACTGACAGAAATCCTACAAGCTACAGAAATGGTGTACCAAGGTGGCGTTCTGATTAGAGGGCAAGTTGCAGCTTGAGGTTGATCACTCCAGATAGTCTGTTCCTTTTGTCTTAGCCACAATGTTTGAGTATAGGCTACTGTTAACACCTTGGAGTACGGTTTACTATGTTCAATAAAGTTCAGCCTCTCTAGGTATCCTACAACTTGCCCAAGAGGCAGCCCATTGATGATTAGTGGTGAAACAGAGAGCAAGTGAGGCAACATCTTAGCTGGTTATACCAAGTTTGTTTAAAATGCTAGAAGGGAGCTTCTTAGAAGTTTGACTCGGGCCTAGGCTTAAGGGTTCAAACTAAAAACAACCATGGAAGGAATTCAGCACTGCGCTATTATGATCATTCCATCAGTACAAGCATTTCTGCTTGCCAGATGAAACAACCTCCCTGCTTCTTCCCCTGCGTGCTATTATGTTGGGGAACATATGCAGGGGGAGGAGAGGAGAAAAGCTCTGTTGCACTAGCGGGACTTGTTGCACTGGCTCCTGTTGGCTGAACTGCTTATTTAAATCTGGCCCAAGTATTTCAACCACATGTTTTAAAATGTACTTTATTTCAAAGCACAGCTCAGCTGACATCAAAATATAGGGTCGTTTGTTTTATTTTTTTATTTCAACATCTACTACGGAAGGAGAGGTTTGTGCAATTCAAAAGCTTACTTCCAGCAATTTGAACATAAGCTGGTCAAATATATCATCAACCCACTTGTTTTGTGATTTTAATTATTTCAGCCACGTCTCTCTTTCTCATTATTGCCCAGGCCCCAACACATCCCAGAGGGAACTGGACATGTGCTTCTTGAACAGCAGTCTCCCATTATGTTCTGCCAAGCCACTTGGGTGGTAGTGGGGTCCTACATATTTGGGAGAAGCCATCAGTCTCTTGTCAGCTCAAAGGATAGCATACAGCAGGACTGGGAAAGACCCTTGCTCAGTACCTCAGGAACTCAGCATCATTCTGATGGGACTGTACTGGTGGTGGCCTAGATGCACTCCTATCGGGACAGGGATAGCCTAAATTCTGTTGTCTATGCTTTGGGATCCTCTAGGTTAGATTACTGCAACACATTATACATGGAGCTGTCTCTGAAGACAGTTTGGAAACTTCAGGTGGTGCCGAATTCAGCAGCCAGGTTGCTCACCAAGGAAAGACAGTTTGTGCATATGCCAATCCAGGCCCAACCATGCTGGATGCCAATTAGTTTCGAGACCCAATTCAAAAGTGCTTCAAAACAAGCACTTTACTATAAAGCCTTCAAGAATCACCTCTTCCCCATATGAACCAACCTGAAGCCTTTGTTCGTCATCTGAGGCCCTTCTTGTGTGAGAGGTCCAGAGGCAACAACACAATAATGGGCCTTTTCTGCAGTAGCCCCTGCTTGTGGGATACTCTCCCCAGGGAGGCTCATCTGGTTCAGTTGTTACATCTCTTTAGGCACCAGGCAAAAACATTCCTCTTCTCCTAGGCCTTTGGCTAATTAAACAATCTATAACATTTAAAACGGGCAGGGGGTATGGCTTGTGTTTGGTATTTTGTTATGCATTTTTGTGGTTTTGTACTGTAAACCACCATGTGATCTTCCGATGAAGGGTGATATAGAAATTTAATAAATAATAATAAATAACTTCAAATAAGGCATCTTCATAGGAAATGGTCTGATGTGGTATTGGGCTTTGGAGTTCAAGAATTCACTATTGGGCTAATGCAAGCCCTTTGGAATATAGCCATTATGTTGTATGCCACTGTTCTAAAGTAGCAGTTTTACACTTTCATGTAGTCCAATTCTAGCCATGTTTATTCAGAAATATATCTCACAAGAACCAGTCAGCATATTTGTAGGTGTATTGCCTTAGGATTGAACCGTGTGTGTGTATTACTCAGTTCACGGGTTTCTTTGAGCAGGGTCATACATTTAAACCCAATAAAATTCATTGATTCAATATATCTGATGACACAAGAAAACAGCAACAGAATTATTGTACAGGTGTGTTTGTTTAAACTACACAAACTGCCTTTGATCAAGATCAGGAGTTCCCACACTTTATCATGCTTTCCACTTATAGTGGCTCAGTATTTTTAGCCTGCACATCTAAGAATATGTTTAAACTTTGTGTTTAAGCAAACACAAAGACTTGCCTGGTAGAAGGTCATCCTTGTCCACAGGTCAGTGGTAAGCAAATCAACAAATAAAAAATGACCACCATGAAAAGTCATTCCACTAATCACTCAAAGACATCAACATAAAATGCAAGCCACTGCATGGAGTTTGCTCTTGGTGCTGATAGGGGATGTATAACTATAGATTGATGCTGTTTCCTGGTCCAAATAAAGTATATAGGAATATCCTTGGGGATGAGCTCATCTCTCTTCTGTAAATTAACCACAACTACAGTGTTAGCTATGCTTACCTCAGTTTTATCTGTAAAATGTTTTAAGGCCTTCTGGAATGTAACAGAAATATGCTTTATGAGGCACAAATCCTTGGAATGGGAGACCTTACAATGCAATCCTACACATGTCTACTCAGAAATAAGCCCCACCGAGTTCATCTACACATATGATTGGATGCCTTAGCTTTACATCACACAACTTTTTCTTTATCATTTCCTGGCAACTGCATCCTGGTTAGGGAGATGAGGCTACTTTCCCAAAGCAGCACAAAGGGATGTAAAATTGATTAGTCCCAGATGATCACCTGTTTAACATGCTTCTTGCAGGAGAAAGGAAACTACGTGCTTGGTGGGAAAAAAAACAAAAAAGAAATGGTATACCAGTATACTTGATTTATGTAATTTGCTACTTTAAAAGGCATTAAAAGGGTATTAGACAAATGGAAGGACAGAGCTATCAACTAGCTAAATGGTGCAGTCTGCGCAGAGGCAAACAGCATGAGAGGGCTGTTGCTTTCATCCTCTGCTTGGGGCTTTCAAGAAGCATCTGGATAAGGTCACTGTTGAAAACAGGATACTGACCAGATTCTTGGGAAGAACATGAAGGGTTGTTGTTTTGTTTTTATACTCTAATAAGCTTTCCTCTCACTTGAAGATTCTCAGAGAATTTTTTTTTTTTTTGTAAGAGGCAGAAGCAAAATAAGCAGAAACTGGGCTGTAAAGAACTGAAAAACACAAAAGCAAAACAAGCCTTTCAGAAGCTAGCAAGTCCCCAACCCCAGAGATCATACAATGGAACAGAGCTACAAATTTTTACATTTAATTCAGTCATGCCAATTCTACACTTGCCTATGAAAGTGCTGAAGTAAAAATAAAGCACATAAGGGAAGATTGATGATGATGATAAAATATTCTCTCAATTTGAAGCAACAACAAATTGCTGAAGTATTCAGTTGCTTCAAAAACATCACACAGAACAAATGGAGCAGGGATCAAAGTACTTCAAGTGCATTGTTACACTATATTGATGAGGTCGTCACAATTATTTTAGAAAATTTCAATCCCTTTGGCCCCTGATCTGAAATCATAGCTGATCTGTCCTAATGCCTGAAACTGGTTTTCTATTCCATCTCAAAAAATGCTTTAAAAATGACATGTATCAATCCCAGACAAGTATGTGCATTTTCCCTGGCTATCTCCCACATAACTCTTTAGGTGCCAAGATGACAGTTCTCCAGGGATTTTAGGTCTGTGATCCAAGAAAGAGATCCAGATTTCATGATGTGAAAATAGGACAACCATACACACATTGTGCCCTGGCTGCATCTCTATAGCTGAACAGTTCTAAGTCCCGTCAGTATTTGGAAAGGCATGTGGTGTGTGTGTATTTATCTTCAAACATGGTTTCAAAAAGTACATTACATTTGTATGTGGCCAAAGTGTGTTGGCAAAAGACCAATTTTAAGCTGATTTAATGAACAAGAGCAGCACTGAAACCAATGTGTTATTAAACAGACTGTAGAGAGGAGAACATGTAAGGCCTTTGCTCAATTTGAATCTACTGCAGTTTAGGTTATTAACTCTTAATTTCAAATTCTGTTCTCTTTCCCAAAGTGAACTATTTCCAGCCAGGAAGGAGACACTGCCTCATATATTTATGGGTAGAACATGCAGTACAACTTCAGTAGCAATTAACATGAGCAAACACACCTCTAGCAGGCATGGGCTAAAGAACAAAGACAAATTTATTGTGCTGAACAGAGATTTTCATATTACTTGTGTGACAAAAAGCAGAGAACTCTGTAACAAACAAACTTAACTCAAACTTGCATACTGTACTTGATTCACACAATCTGTCTTTATAGTCTGCTCTTCAAGCAGAACCCTAGGTAAGGCAAATACCTATCATTTTACCTGTCTATACCAAAATAAGAGCCCTTGTATTGGACATATTTAGCAGACTCTGTGTGTTCTGTAAAATGTGGGAAGTCAAGAAATTAACTTTCACAGGGAAAATGCTTTGAACAATAATGAACAACAGTGTTTAAAAACATTCAGAGGGAAGAGAGTCTTTAAAGCTAACCATGAGCTGTGCAATCGTGAGACACAAGGGAGCTCCTGCTTCTGGCTTTTCAAAAATACAGCAGCTGCTGTTCAGGATATTTATAGAAAAATAAATACACATACTGTCCTTTAAGCCAAATAATCAATCTGCGTTGCTACTGGATTGCCTCTCATTCTCTTCCCCTCCAATTGATTTGCAGAAAGATAAGCCCAAAGTTTGCTTCTTGCAAGTCCTGTGCTTTGCAAACTCTGTGCTTCTCACTTATTGGCCTGGAATCAGCCACTAATTTCTCCATTCTCACTGCAAATAAAAACAAAATGCCTAGGAGCAGCTACACCTGACTTCCACTTTAAAAGTTAGCAGGAGCCCTTGTTTGCCAGGCCTCACTACCAACAATTAAAAGACTTAGGTTTTCACTCCAAGTCTTTAACTTTTTTTAAAAAAAAAAGTTCAATGGAACCAATAGACTCTTGCTACCTTATTTGCTTTGCAACTTTTCCTTCCTTGGCAAAGTACTTAATATGGCATAGTTAGAGAACCATCATGTCTGTTTGGAAGATAGATTCTTTGGCATTGCACCTTCTAGCACTAAACTATCAGCAAAAGATAGCTGTATATATGATCAAGGGCATTTCCTCAAAAGGTCTCCAAAATGTGTGTGTATCCTTCATACTATAACTGTTTGCTGAAATCATGCAAAGAGCCAAGCAAACACAAGAGATAAACATCAGCAGCCGCTGTTTTAAAAGGCATACTCCAGAGTTGCTTCTGAAATCCTGATAAATACATGTATTAGTCCTTTGCTGCAGAAAGGACTATGTGACCTACACATATATACCCTATAAAACCTGAGCTGTGAACGATAGGTGATGCGACTGCCACTCCTCTGAAATATAACAGTTATCTGTGCCGCTTATGCTGTATTAAAGACTGGCAATGGCCTCCGAAGCCTGAATGCAAGGAAAGAGGCTCTCTTACCAACTAACACCTGAGATATTAAACTAGAGGTGTCAAAAATAAGGCTGAGGAAAATCCCTTATGTGCATTATAGAACACTCTACACACTATCATGAGGGCTAAGGTGTTGATGCCCAGAATAAAGGACCTCACTTGCCAATAAATAAATGCTACTGCATGGCTCAGTTTTCCATCACTGAGATGGAAAGGGATGCTGTGTACTTGTATGACTGTGCACAATGGCCTTCTTGTAGCTTGGAGTGCTTATTGGTGGAGTGCACAGGCACGGCACAGCAAATATGAACAAGCATAAGTATATTATCATATGCAAACTACATTATCATAATTTGCTTCCAGTGAAAGTGACTTTTTTTAAATGAATCCACTTGTTGGAATAAATTGACACACCAGCCCATTTTGGGTTTGACACCCCTATCTTAAGCTACACTGAATTCAGGCAAAAAGTCAACCAGTGAAAATAACATTAGCCCCAAAAGGTCTGGAGGAGGAAGAATCTTTGTTTTGTGAATTGCTTGACTAGAATTATTTGGTTTATGCTTCCTTCTTCCTTCTTCCATTTTGTGCCCTTTCTGAGAGAATATACATGTAACTTAAAATTCTTTCAGGCAAGCTGTGAAATCCAGGTATCTATACCAGCAAATACACACCAATTTTGCCTTACAATAAACTAGCTACATTTGCACGGAACTAGAAGAGAGAAGACAGGCTGGCAATGGCCTGGATGGCATACATACGTGCCATTTCAGAAGCTTCCCAGAGACCAAGCAAATGGCAGTGCACCGCAGCATAGTAACAATGCAGTTTCTACAGGCTGCTTTGGCAGCTGATCCCAGTGATTATTTGCAGATAGAGGAGTAGAAGGTGATAATATATTTACCCCAAAAGAAAAGGCATATTTCAACTTCAGTTCATGGAAGTGCAATAGAAAGTAAAAGCAGACACATGAACCTGGTCCAGTGATTTGCTTTCTGTAACTAAGCTCTCAGATTGGTGTCTGCATAAAACAAACGAGCTGCCAATAATCACGTGCATCACTTTAACAGTGAGGAAGGGTTGAAGGAAGTCATCCATACATAAGCATAGAGATTCAGCCATCAAGTGTGTGCCTGTCAGGAGATACTAGTCATGACAGGCAGCTTGCTTTGGTGTCTTATGGCCCACCCACTCCAAATCTCGTTAACTGCTCTAGCTGGTATAATAGACATGGAAGAAGAGAATCTTGTTGCGTAGGAGTGAGTAAGAATTGTCAAATTTGAGCAAGTAGATGCCCTCGCCTGGATAATCGTGGCTGCCTACTTGCACTTCCCGGTGGCTATCCCTTCGGTAGACAGGCATGATCTCCCCATAACGGGTTCGCAAATAGCTTCTGGAGCCTCTTTCCACATCACCAACTGGAATAGGTCCTGAGAATAAAGAAACACACAAAGCATCAGTGAACAAAGTAAAGACCAAAAAGTGTCATCAGACTGACTAAGGAAGATCACAAGAAAAAAACATTATGCTTTGCAGTGGACCATGGCTTTCTAAGTTAAGTGTCTGCTGATGACAATGAAGTTCTACAGATTTTCTTTTTTAATCTCAATGTTGATTATAATTTATGTTGATGTTCAGTATGTGTTTTATGTTTTTATTTTATGAGGCATGACAGTCATAATTCCTCTTCCCTCCATGTCCCTTTTCTCTTGTGTGTTGTATATTACATAATGTAATTTTTATTATTATTTATATGCCATCCATCTGACTGGGTTGTCCCAGCCACTCTGGACGGCTCCTAACAAAATATTAAAACACAAAAAACCTCCCTGACTTCTAAAAGTCAGATAGAAGTTTATTTCCTTGACATCTGATGGGAGGGCATTCCACAGGGTGGTCATAACCACCAAGAAGGCCCTCTGCCTGGTTCCCTGTAACCTCGGAGCTGGATCACAGCATGCTGATATTAAGGCAACAATCATGACTCTTGCCCAGTTCTGCACTGACCTTCAAACTCTTCATCATCATCATCTTCATCACTTGATTCACTAACTTGCACAGTAATTGCAGTGCTAGTAACAGAAGTCCAATCAAAATATACTCCAAAGCCAATGTCATAATCTTCTGTGGCAAACTCCCAGCAGACACGCTTCCCATCAGGGTGAGTTGGCACCCGGACTGTTAACACCTCACCCCGTTTCACTACCATTCGGGCATTCTTCTCCTTTGTCATCTTTGTTTTGAACTCCCTTATCTTGGCGCTTGTCCAAGTAGTGGGGGGAATTAGAGGTGGAGGACGAACTGAAAGAAACAAGGAAAGTATTACTAGCTTGTAATCAACAGAGGGCATAGTCTTTAATTTCATTGTACATTCTAAATCAACACTGCGAACAAGCGGAATAGATTTTGCTTATGCGATGGGACTCCACCTTCCTGCAGTCCCCCAGGCATTCTCAGTATGTGCTCTGAAGAATTGAGAAATCCCCTGGGTACATAAAGGAAAGAAGAAAGGAGAGTCTCATTGTGCAAACTGAACCCCACTGATGCAATGATGAATTCTGCTCATATGGTTGCCAATTTTCAAAAAGAAATAATAGTTCTCCTCCACCTTTATGCTGGTAGAGCTCTTCGAAACTGCAGATAACTATTTTTCTTCCTCTTCATCTCAACCCAACTTTACCTTGGGATGATTGACACTAGTTTTTTAATGTCACTGACAAAAGCAATCTATCTCATATTTAAACAAACTATACACCCAGACTTAGTATGCATTTAGTTTCACATAGAAAAGCTTCTCATGGGGAATTAGTGACAATGTGTTTAATTGTCAACACTATCCTAATATAGTTGATTTGCTATGCCAAATGGGCTGTTTTAAATGAATTTCTAGTCTGGAGGGGGGGAACCGCCCCCAGAGAAATATAGCTTTGAGAACCTTGCTCCAGGGCTGAATAAATAAACTGCCTTTCAATTGAACTCAAACACCACTGAATTAAAATAAATAAATAAATTAAAAACAAAATAAGAGCAGACATAGTCTACTGTCCCAGTCTCCTATTTTTCTAAACTTATAAATCAATTTCATGTTTGAAGATTTATCATACCAGAGTATCAATATTACATTTGGGATTTGTCCAGAACTCTGGCCACTAATAAATAATACCCCGAGACAGTGATGTAGTCTTAAATCTTACCTTTCTTCTGCTCACCCAGTAAATCTGTAGTTTCCAGCTCTGCTGTAAGGACATCTACTGCTCCTGTGTATTCAGACTGTATCATGACTATATCACCTGGTCCTTGTGGGTCAGGATACTTTGTCATCCGCACTACAGCCTCCTATGCAGAGGACACAAGCTTACTTAGAGTCACACCATATATTTTTGAAATTACTACATTTATTTGCATTTAATTACTAAATTTTACTTGTTGATGCACAATTTCTAGGTCACATACCGAAAACCATGGAGATTTCTTAAGTGTAGGAACTAGATTACCAAGAGACTCTGCATATATCTTTTAAGACATGATACATTTACTGTGCCTCCCTCTACATAACTACACTAGTGATCATATCACCCACCCTCTTCTCCTGGAGCAAATGTAAAGTACAAAAATAGTAGCACAAAAGTGAAATGTTGGGCAAGAGACCAGTAGCAAAACTAGGAAGCAGGTGCACTGGCTGTTACAGTGTATAAAGACATATTCCCCAGGTTAAAATCTGACAATACTAGTAAACACTGCCAAAATTGCCCTGACCTCATCCTTGGAGCTCTTCAGTGGAAGACAGGTTGGGCATACAGAAATTCTCCTGAAATGAAATCATGCCAAAGTGCATTCATTGCAATAATTAGGCCAATACAACTTTGCCATTAAGAGACATTTATTTCAGTTCGTTTTAAAATGCATGAAGCACAGACCAACATTTGCATCTGTAGTATCATAGCATTACTGTTAGGAAAACAGCAGAGAATAAAGAAACCAAGTGCTTAAAAATGACAAAATACTTTGACCTTTTTCTATAGTTCAATTTTCAATTCCAATCTTACCTTTTAAGGAGGATCAAATGCAAATCAAATTACTTTCTAAGTACTATATTAAACACCACAGCTACTCATGAACAGATAGAAAGAACTCTGGCAGACATATATTTTTTTGGCACACTCTTCCATTGTCTCTGAAGACACAGATGTCAACAATCTTACTCAAGATTCTTATCTCTGCTCTCTGCATTTGCATCACTGAAGTGACCTCTTTGGGGTGCAAGCCTGGGCAGCGTGTATAGGGGTCCTGGGCTGTCCAGATGACAGGACCCCACTCTTGGCTTTGCTGATATGGTCCAAAAGAAAGAAAAGAAATACATTTGGCACTAGCTTGGTTGCAGGAGTTGCCAGAAGGAAGCATAAAAGATACCATCCAACCACCTTAGGGACTCTGCTTCGGATTTGTGTCGGGTTAACTCATTAGCCTTTGCTTCTCCTGAAGATATCCCCAAAGGCAGCAGAGGTCAATTCAAAGGAATTCACAGAATTTATATATGCCCAAGTCAGATCTGTGTCTAAATTCGTTAGACACTCTTTGCAACTTTGTTCTATTGTGTAACTCACAAGTTCTCCAACTTTCTACCCCTAGGAACCAGCTGAGAGGGCTGAAAAATACTGGGGACCACCAGTCACAAAATGGTAGTGGAACCCTAACCCTTTCCTTTGTATTTCTAGTTTGCTATTATAAAGAATATTAACCTCTCTCTCTCTCTCTCTCTCTCTCTCTCTCTCTCTCATTTTTTTCAGCACCTCCTCTGGTCTTTTAGCCCCAGAGAAGGGAGACTTCTTTTCCCTTTCTCTCTTTAACCCCCCCCCCCCCGAATCTCCCAGCAAACTTTACTCAGAATATGGGAGGGTTGGTTTGCTGGTGCTGGCATTTTTCCAACAACAAAGGCTACAGCATGGGCAAGGGACAATGCAGGTGAGTAAGGAGGCACTGGGTGAGACATGGCACCAAAGCCCTATTGAAAGTAGACTTAGGCACCATAATGGCCCCCAGCCATTTGAGAAACACTGGTCTAGCTTCACTCTCTCCCTCATATGTTGCAAAGCCACACATATGTCTTTTCACACTTCTTCCTCATCAAAGGGTTTTTTAATTTTAAAATTTTGCAGACCCCAGAGAAGTAAAAAGTGTCCAAAAAATGTATCCATGTCTTAACAGTACACAAATGTGATAAAGTGTTCTTTTAATACAAAGAACAGCCCCATAAACTTAACAGGAAGTACACATGTATTATGAACAGCATCACAAATAAACCTAACAAAGTGTATTGCCCATGTGCTACAAAGACGAATGCATTCAGAAATAATACTGTGCAGACAGTCTAGGAAGCCAGTCCCCTACCTCTTTTGGGTGCTGATGTTGATCAGTTAGGATCTCTTCCTTTCCTTCTACATCTTGCTCTTTCAGACCATCGTCAGCACTTCCACAATCCTTTGTAGCCTCTGCATTCACAGGTGACCCACTCTGCAGCCTCTCAAAGAAAAACAGCAGATCAATTCAATATGTTTTAAGAGAAATTCAGGATGTTTTCAGGCAGGTGAAACAATAATAAACGAATCTCCAATCAAATAGGGAAATTGATTAAAGGATGCTAAAGAAACAAGATTTCTTTAGTGTGTGTATTCCTGACACAACCACATAAAGCTGTCACAGCCGAGCCAATGCTACAGTGAATAATTCTGCAGCTTTGTACTCCCTTAGGTAGCAGAAATACAGCCCAGCTGAGCCCGTCCAACCACCACTTCATAGCTGAAATACTTTGTAAACATTGGCTTTAGCAAATCATACCCTGCACTCAGGCTGATTAATTCAGCTAGACATAAAAAGTACATCAGAATAATGTGACAGCTTGATGCAAGCATCTCCATGTCTATAAATGAATAATGTTTTTTTTAAATGATGTTTTTTTAAAGATACATTAAGCCTTATGCAAATACATTTTACAGATAACAACACTGGGCTTACCAACAAACCTTCAGGACTAACCACAGCAGTAAGTTCCTGTCCCAGCTAACTACTCTGACCTCTGGAAAGATGGGAGCAGGGCAACATGGCCAAGTCTGGGGTTATTTAAGCTTGGTCACGCCCTCTCTAAAACAACTGATATTTGACAGTTTAACTGGAGAGTCTGGCTGGCTATGGAAGTAGCTAGGTGTGCTTAGGGATTTGTCAGGCAGGAGAAACCTGTATAATTTCCTCATGCGGAGGAAAAGGACATGGAAAAGGACTAGAAGTGCTTTTAGAGGAGTGGGTACCCATTCTAGGAGTAGATGGTTTTAATAGAAACAATTCTGTTGTAGAGGACTATAAATTCTGGTTCAGACCTGAAACAGTGTTTCTGACAGAAAATAAGAACTGTGCCTTTAATAGTTAACCCTTCAAACCTTTTCTCTCTTTCAGTGTTCATTAATATTTTCACCATGCCTCAGCTTTAATTTATAACTTGTTTAGGGAATAAGTTGTCACAGTTGTTACTGGCGATCTTATAGGATGGTACTCAACTATGTTTTACTCAAAGTAGACCCTTTTAAATGAATTGGCTTAGTTATATTCATTAGTTTCAGTGAGTCTATTCCGAGAAAAATATAGTGGAAAATCTCTCTCTGTATTTCTCTCCCTACCCACCCCCACATATTTTTGTGTTTTTTTAAAGTCATTCTTAGGGTCCATTTTGGAGGAGAAACTAACTAAAATAATAATAATCTTAAAGAATAATCTAATTAGAATCTATTATCTAAAAGTAAAGAACATATTTCCATCAGGAGAACATTTAATATTTAAACCTCTGCTAGTTTAGAGAGCAAACATGGTAATAATGAAAAAAAATTACCTGGCATTCATGCTATCTTAGAGATTAAAGCAAAAGCCTATTTGGCATCAATGGGATGCTGCACAGCATCCCTGGATGAAAACGTAATTACAGAGGCAGCAGGGATTTCTATCTCCTCTATGCTCCAGAATTCAAATGCCAGGATTACCTAAATTTGCTTTTAAAAATAACATTGTGCTTTCACAATAAAAGCAAAGTTTAACTCATTGAATCCCGCTCTTTCTCTTGTTAAACCTGGTGCACTATAGGGCATTACAATTATAATATAATACAATTATTAATAGATCAGCGTCTGAACACTTCAAAAACCCATCAATAAAGAATCAATATGTCATTTACAGATATTTTACAGGAGTTACAGAATATCCAACAAAACTACTAAATGAAGCAACTGGCAGATATTCAGATATATATTCTATATTGCGAAGGAAAGCTGAGCTGATTGCTAGACTCCTTCATCACCAGAAACTCTCCTTCATTGCTCCTGAGCAAGGCCTAATGCAGGCCGTCATTACACATATTTCCTACCTGCACTGCAAGGCATCATTTTCAGATGTGGCAGCTGCCTGGAAAGTAGATTCCGGTCCTTGATCTGAATCTTCATTCTCTAGAAGAGGGCAGAAAGAAATAATATTTGGTTTTTCGGCAGTTGTAAAACTCTAGCTATTATCCAGTGCTAGGCTCTTATGAGTGAAAGGGAGGGAGGCAAGTTTTGGCAATTTTTCATTTCCCCCTGCAGCCCCTTGTTCTCCCTGAAAAAGCTGCTTCAGCAGTTGAGGGACTCTCTGAAACAATGTGGGAGGGAGTGCTGAGGACTTCAGAGCAAATGGACAGTCAGCAAAAATTGCATTCCCCACCTACTTCAGGCTATATCACAATCACAACTTAAAAGACATACTCTGCTTCCTTAAAGTCATATAACAAGCAGAGCACAATGAGTTGTTATGACAGTATCCAGATTGTATAGAGTCTGAGCCACAGAATACAGATGTGGCAGCCTGACAGCAGGCCCCAGATTTAAGGCATCACTTGCTATATAAACATCTCTTCTCTCCATTACACCACAGGACAAGCAAAATGGCAATGGCCATCAGTACTTATCATGATGCCTGCTAAACTGTCCCTTTCAGTTCTTAAACAGTAGTGAAAAAATCAGGGAAAGCATTAATATTGGGTGAAAATCAAGAACCGTGGAAGGACAATGAGGAGTAACTTTAATAAACAAATTAGGACCATCGCTAACTCAAACATAGTCAAGAAGAACACAGATAACCTTTTCTAAACAGGAGAACAGGATGACATTTTAATTCATTTAATCACTGGCTTTTCAGAAGAGATTACTCACAATGGGAGCACGCTATCATTAGTTTTATTATTTAAATTCATGAAAGCCCAGACCAGGAGTGACAATTTAAATTTATAATTGTTTATAAAGCTCTGGTATACCTTGTTTACCAATTGTAGATTTAATGGAGGAACTGGGAACAGGCAATGCCATAAGAGTTTTTATCTAGATGGATTATCTTTAGAATTGTAAGAAAGCACAACAGTATGGTGATGGCAATGCACAATTTTCTTTTCACAAGTTAGAAATTATACATATATGTACTGTAAATGAAATTCTGCAGATTAATCACATTTAAATGTGCTTGCTCATTTTCTGCATTTCCCCCTGTTTCTTGGGTTTCTAATGTTTAGCTTTCCAAGGAATGTCAGATTCGGGAGAACAATTTGGAGAAATAAAGGAAAGTATGGAGAATGACAACCAATTAGTTTGAAAAATATGGAAAACACTGCTGAAATAATAATGAGAACTACCATAATGTTCCTCTCATGGACCCATGAAAGAAGTTCTTCCAGTAAAACAGCGGCAAATATTTTCCCCGGAATAGATAATAAACTGATGGGGCGATAGTTCCTAGGGATGTTTGGTTGGCCGCCTTTGAAAATCGGAACTATTGTAGCTTCTCTCCAGGAGTCGGGGATGTCTAGGGCGGAGGAGATAGCGGTGAATACAGGAGTCAGCTGTTCACTCCACCAAAGAGGATCAGTCTACCGCCAGAACAGATTGGCTTCCGAAAGTCAGCATCAACCATGGACCACTGTCTAACTCTCTATCACCTTGCCAGTAAATACACTGCACCAAGGCAAGGCCACCTGTTTGCCGCTTTCATGGACCTGGAGGCCGCCTTTGATTCCATTCCTAGGCAGAGATTATGGTCCAAACTTGCCCATCTGGGAATTGATCCGCACCTCCTCTCCCTAATTATTTCCCTTTATTCAAACACCACAGCTCGCGTCCGAACTGGTCCTAACGGCTCCCTTACCACTCCATTCCCAACGGCCAGGGGCGTCCGACAAGGTTGTCTCTTGGCCCCTTTACTGTTTAATCTTTATATTCATGATGCTCTTTCCCCTTTGAAGCTAGCAACTAAGTATCCTCCTCACTTAGCAGGCCACCCCGTTGCTTCCCTTTTCTATGCTGATGATGCCGTCATCTTATCCAGAACAGCTGCGGACCTAGCAAATGCAGTTAATGCATTTATCGCCTATTGTAAGGCGGAAGCTCTTAATATTAATTATAAAAAATCGAAAGTCCTCCACTTCACTCGTTCCCGCAAACTCAAGCTGGAGCCGCTTAAGATCACAGGTGGCTACTTAGAAAAGGTAAAAGCCTTTAAATATCTAGGCTTAATATTTACTTATAATCTCTCCTGGAGCACCCATCTACAATCTGCCTCTCTTGCTGCAACCACGACCTCTAATGCCATTGTCCGATTTTATCACCAGAAGGGCGGCAAACACCTTCCAGCAGCAATTCAAATATTTAATGCCAAAGTTGTCCCTAAATTATTATATGGCTGCGAAGTATGGGCTACAGCAATATCAGGTAACTTGGATCGCCCACTTCACATGTTTCTGAGATCTCTTTCCGGTGTCCCGAGATGTGTCTCAGGTGCAGCCCTACGACTTGAGTTCGCCCAGCCCTCAATTGAAAAACGAGCATGGAGTCGAGCCATTTCCTATTGCTCCCACCTATTAGCATCGGATGCTCGAATTAGAGGTGGTTTCTCCAATCTGATCCTAAGAGATATTCATAATTCTCCTTGGAAAATTACAATTAACCTCAAATTCCGCTCTCTTCTCAATTTGAACCGCAAAACTGTTTTCAACTTAGAGTGTATTAGGCCGGCGGCCCTACCTTCAATCAAAAAGAAGCTACAGCAACTTGACTTCTCTAACACAGCTTCCCATGCAAGAGGGCCGTGTTCAGGCTTAGCCCTAGCTATTCCACCCCCTGAAGGGATCCCTCTATACTGCCTCACAATTCCTTCGGAGGCTAAGCGAAGGGCCTTTACCTGTGCCCGTCTCAACTGTTTTCCTACAGCAGTTTTGTCGGGTCGTTATTCCAGAGTTTCCATCGCAAATAGAACATGCACCTGCAATGACACGGCTCTGGAGACTATGGAACATGTAATGCTCTTCTGTCCCAACTGGACAGATGAAAGATCTCGGTTTCTAACTCCTCTCGTGAACAAGCTTCATCTCCCAATCCAGCCTTGGATAGTGTCCCTTCTTCCGCAGGATTCTGACTGTTGGATTACCGAGATGACAGCTAACTTCCTGCTTAGTGTGATGAAGAGAAAAGCAGCACCAGCTTCTTCTATAATACCACAGCTGAAGTCGATACGCCGCACAATCGAACCTGTTTTTGTACTCTCTTTCACTCGATGTTTTAAATCCCCTGTTACTTTTGTTATCCCAATTTTTTCAAAGTATTCGCCCAGGACGATATCTACTTTTATCTCCCCACCCCCATTTTATGTTGTTATGTCTATGTATATTATGCTATGGCCACACGGCTAATGCAATAAAATCGATTGAATTAATTAACTACCATAATGCTTTCAGAGCATTGCATATATTATCTCATAATCCATATATACTCATGCAAAATAGCCCAGCATTTTCATCTCTGAGGTAGGGTGTGTGGGGGTGTGAATGAGTGAGAGAGAGAGAGAGAGAGAGAGAGAGAGAGAAAATAGTTGCTTGACACCACCAGCTGCAGCTGTTGTTGGACTTCAGCTCATCAGCCCCAGCTTGGTGAGTCTATGGGTCATCAGGAGGAATCTAGGGGTACTGGTTCTTAAAACAATTTTAGAAAGCCAGTTCTGAACATTTAAGTTCTGGAAGTGATTTGCTAAATCATTTTACAGGTAATTTTGTTGCCCTGCCCTTTTGTTCAGTTTTACAGATTTTCAGAAAACTATCCAAAGCAGTAAGTAAATGCTTGTTGTCAGTGCTTTTTTGTGGGGGGATGCAGGGGTATGCATACCCCTAAACATTTTGTGAATCTAAAGTTTGGCCTCATTGAGGGGCATTATTTCAATATGAGTAGGAAAATGAGAGTACCCCTAAATATGTTTAAAGAAAAAAGCACTGCTTGTTGTGATAAAGTCTCAACAACTAATTTAATAATTCCTTCCTTAACCTGGGCTTAGCATAAAAGATCCCTCTTACATTAGTGCTTATCTGCTCAGATGAACAGAAACTTTACATCTTTCCAAAAAAATTAAGGATACTGTACTGTACTACAAATACAGTAAAGCTATTCTACAATTTCCTTAAGCCAGTATAGATTTTGGCATCAAGTACAGTATTCAGCATGCTAACAATTTCAAGCTGGTTTTGTTTGTATTCATTTTTTTAAAAATGTACATTTTTAGCTCTTAAGGCTGTGAAGATAAGACTTGAAAATGTGTAGGCAGCAACTGACAGGGTTTTGAGAGAAGCTGTTGAGCAGAAATTACAGTACAGGTGTGGGGGGCTCCAATATTGTTTGCATAATATGATTGGGGGCTTCCCTTTCGTGCAGGATTTTGATTGAAAACAAACAAACGAATTATTTAGAATCCAGACCCATCAATGGCTTAGAAGTTCTGAGGATCACCACAATTAACCCATAAATAAATAAAGGGGAAAGAAGTGTGGTGAGGGAGACTTCCTCCCACAGTTATAGAAGGTAACCAATAATAGGGAACCAGAACAGAAGCAGGTATTTACTTTAAGGTTGTCACAGCTGCACAGTGAGAGTTGTGTGTTTTTAAGAAGAAAAGAAGTGCATTAGCTTTGCAAACACAGGAGAAAAAAGAGAATCACCAGCTTGTCTCAAAGCCAGCACTGACACCCAATACTATAGCAACAGATGATTTCATTTTTATAACAAAAAAAAATTCCTTCCAGTAACCTTTCATTTTTATATTTCACTTATTATTATTACTCAACATCCTTTGCATATTGACATTGATATGTGGGAGCTAACTATTAGGCACTGCTTATTCAGTGGTGGTGGGGACTTGGCATTTACACAGCACTTCCACATACATTATTTTGCTGTGATCCTTACAAACAATTGTCAGAAATTATCCTGCTGATAACTGAAGATGAGAGATTAAGTCTATGGCTTCCTTATGTCTACCGTTGAGTTCAGATGGCAGAAACTAGATTTGAAATAGGGATATTCTGATCAAAGGTATCCTCTCAGATAACAATGTATACTAATGGGGTTTTGAAGTATTTGTGGCCTCATTTGCTGGGGCAGGATCTGCTTAGGCCTGCCTTTTATTTGTATAGATTTTCAGTTTTTTAAGGTATTTATTGGCTGTGCTAATTGTAATTGACTTCATTATTTCTACTGTTTGTAGGTCACTTTTTCTAAGTGACTAATAAATAATAACAACAACTGGGGTGGGGGCTAAGCTGCACAGAGTCTTAAGTCTGTGCACAGGGTGTATACTTTTAAATCTACCACTGATTTCTAGGATCCTCCATTTTAATGATTAGTCAACAACACATTTCCGTTGCTTTCACTTAAACCTCTCTATGCTGTGTTATTACACTTGAGATTTTAGAAGTGAAGTGTCTGGTGCATAAAACAAGAAAGCAAAGAAGTTCATGGCAATGCCACTACTGTCTGCTACCTGATGCAACAGTTACACCAAGGTGCATTAGCCCAATTAGAAAACAACTGGTATGCTGAGGGAAAAATTAAACAATGCAGTAACCCAAGGGAACAAAAGCTATTAAAGGCTAGCTCCTGACAAACAAGAATATCAAACAAGCCCATCAAACAAGCAATACTGCAGTATATTATGCTCCACCACACTATTTCTTGAGTGATAAATAAAACATTGATGGGTACTGCAAAACATATAATGCAGTATTATGATTTTGTTCTGACACCTGTTCAATACTGTTCTACACAGTACTGATTAAGTTCTTGGTGATCTCCTTATTAAAGTGATTCTGTGATATCCAGTTATTCTTAACGCTGATCTTTCTGTTACAATGGAAATGAGTTTATGCTCTTTGGTTCCACTTCTAGCTACTGGGATACCACAATTGGGCAGCCCATCTTCAGGAAGTCTTTCATGCCGCAATTCTGCCTTGCCCCAACACACCTAATACGCTGGTCTTCTGTAATACGCATGACTCTTCCTTGTACCTTGGTTTCAACTGATCAACATAAAGAAAAGATGACAATTTATGCAACCAGTAAACCACTTGTCCAAGCAACGACAACTGCAGAAAAATGTGTAATCTGCCAACACTCAAGGCATAAATTCTGGTATGGATGGAGCTAGCACATCTACAGATGTATAGGATAGTGAAAGGATGCATGTAAACTTAACTTTAATTATTATTTGTAGCTTAAGCACTACAGTATGTTGTCATGGAAAATGGTGTGCAAAGGCGAAAATCCCAAAAAGGTAGGGGTCCTTTCTAACCGATGCCCCTGGGAGGAAAGGATGCACTGAGTTCCTTAGAAAAAACCACGGAACTACAATGACAGTCCAATCCTACAAATATTTATTCAGAAGAAAACCCCATGGTCTTCTTACTCCCTCGAGCGATTCACTTGCACCTCGAGTTTTCTAAGGCATCAATCAAACCAAGGACGACTATATACTTAAAACGGAGGTCTAGGAGGGTCTGTCTGGAAACAGAAATGGCTTGTTCTTCCTACTGACCAGGAGGTGGCCAGCAACTGTCTTTTCAGGACCCCCAGCCGGCCTCAGGATGACTCTTTTCAGGCTTCCGCGACGCCTCGCCTCGAACACCTGCAGCGCCAGCAAAGCAGCCCCAACCCCCAGCGCCTCAGCCCGGGCTCCTCGCCGCGCGCCCCAACCCGGTTTCCCCCAAAGTAAACGCCTCCCGTCGCGACCTCGCCGCTCCCTTCGTTTTGCTTATTGAATGCCAAGAAGCTCCCTGAGCGGCAGAAGTTCAACAGGTGGCGCACACGCGTGCCACAGGGAGGGGGCACCTGTTGGATTTCTGCCTGCAGCGCCGCTGTCAGGGGACCTGCGAGGGAGGTGGCGAGCCACACGGGCCCTCCTCCCGCGCTCCGTCAGTCCCCGGCGAGGGGGAAGGCCCTGACAGAGACGGCGTTTTCTTTTGCCCCCCGCCCCGCTATCTCCACCCCGCAGCCGCGAGGGAGGCCCCTGAAGTACCTGAGGAAGGCGGCAGCGGAGGCGTGAGGCGCGGCTTCTTCTCGTCGTCTCCAGCCCCGCCAGCGGGGCAACTGTCGCCGCCTCCTCCCAAGCTGTTGGCCGCGGAGGGTTCGAAGCGGGTGCCCACGGCGGCGGCGGCGGCCAGCACGTCCGACATGGGAAGGCGGAGAGCTGAGCCGCCCGAAAGCAGCCGGGGAGGGTCGAGCGGAGCCGAGCAAAGCCGGAAAGAGCCGAGCGGCGATCGTAGCCGCTCCCGTCCCCCTCTCTCACCCGCGACCACCACCGCAGCCTCCTTCTCCTCCTCCTCCTCTCGGGCCTCCGCCCTACGTAGTTCCCGCCTAAAGCCGGCCGCTTTCGAAAGGGCCGCTTTCGTCAGGCTGCTACAGAGGCTTCTCTGGCGGGCGGGATGGGGAAAGGAAAGGCGGCGCACTTCCCGGAAGCGCTGGTAGCCATGGAGACCGTTCCAGGAAGGACGCGTTGCCATAGCGGCGCCGTTGCTGCTGCAGCTGCTCGGGGCTGGCAGGGGACACGCAGTCGCCCTCGCAGGCTGCGAAGATGGAGGAGAAAGCAGAGGAAAAAGCGGAGGAGAAAGCGGAAGAGCCGGAGGATGCGGCGGACGACGACGACGATTACGACGACGAAGACGACGAGGATTACGGAGAAGAGGATGACGACGACGAGGACGACGACGACGAGGGAGGCGGCGGCACCAGGGGGGCTCGGCGGAGGCGCCGCAAGTCAATCCGTCCTGACTCCGGATTCAAACTCGATTCCGCCGTGTCTGGCTCCGATGCGGGGCTTGAAACCGAAGCGGGAAGCGGGGAACAATCCGAGCAGGATGGCAAGAGTCCCGCCCTGATGGGCCCTTACTTTTTAGCCTGGACTCCCGAAGAGGTGGCCGAGTGGATCGAAGCGCTGGGATTCCCCCAGTACAAGGTAAACAGAGTTGGCTTTGCAGCGCAGGGAGACAGCAGGATGGGACCATCACGATGATACAGTATGTGGAAGGAGGAGGTTCAGGGGGAGGGGAGGGGAGTCTTCCTGATATGACAAAGCGAAGAAAGGTTACCCTGAGCATGTGTAGAGTGCACTTCAGTCACCCAAATGGATGCTTTTGTAACACACTTTTGTTATTCTTCTGATTTGTAATAGTATTGTTTTGAATTATAGACATGTATCCTAGAAGGGGTCACACACACACGAAATGAAAATAATCCTGACCAACCTTCACGTATAGCAGCATTGATTTATTGAATATATTTACAGGGGCGCCGACTTATAAAAAATATTGGGGGGGCCCATACCGGGGTCCTGCCCCGGGAAGTTTTCTAAATTTTAGATGAAAATTAGTGAGTTTTAAAGTTTTTTAAAAGTATTTTAGAGTCATATGATCAACATTAGAACCCCGAAAACTCGACTCTCTATAACTCCACACTCCGGGAAACTCGACAAGCCTGAAACACTTTTTGGCTTTGAAAAAAGAAACAAAACATAAACACGCACGGTATTTTCGTAAAAAGCTAATTTAATTTACAGTAACAATTATGCTTATAGACTATTACAGAGCAGTGAATATATAGCTCTGAAAAGACTGAAATGATATTTAAATAAATCCTAAACTATCATTAAAAGAATAAAACATAAAATATTGCTGTCGCACAGTAATAGCACTTTGATTAATAAGTGAAATAGCTAATTTAAGCTTACTTTGAATAAGGCTGAGGGTTCATTAAATAAAAATAATATCTCAAAGTTAATGCTTTAATACAGTTAATAAAGTTAATACAGTATGCCTAATACTGTATGTAAATACTGTAATACTGTATGTAAATAACGGGCTTTAATTGGGTCTTACACCCTAAAAATATTTAAGTATTTGAAAATAACTAATACAGTACTATAAAGGTAAAGGTAAAGGTACCCCTGCCCGTACGGGCCAGTCTTGCCAGACTCTGGGGTTGGTGCGCCCATCTCACTCAAGAGGCCGGGGGCCAGCGCTGTCCGGAGACACTTCCGGGTCACGTGGCCAGCGTGACATCACTGCTCTGGCCAGAGCCAGAGCCACACACGGAAACGGCGTTTACCTTCCCGCTAGTAAGCGGTCCCTATTTATCTACTTGCATCCAGGGGTGCTTTCGAACTGCTAGGTTGGCAGGCGCTGGGACCGAACGACGGGAGCGCACCCCGCCGCAGGGATTCGAACCGCCGACCTTTCGATCGGCAAGCCCTAGGCGCTGAGGCTTTTACCCACAGCGCCACCTGCGTCCCTATACAGTACTATAGTAATATAGAAATACAGTACTAAACTAGTACTAATATTTCGAAACTGAAAATTTAACATTCTGTATGTATTTAATTCTCTATTTTATAAAGATTTTTAATATCTGACAGTGAGTTTGGAGTAGCCCAATGCAAAAATCCTGAGGATCCATGTGGATCCGTGCTTTGTAACCACGTTTTTGCACCACTGTGACCCTAGGCAACAGTGGGTGCGTGATTTTTTTGGTGCAAGATGTAGCCATGGACATGCTATGTGATCTGATGGTGAATTTGGGGTGACCCAATGCAAAAATCCTGAGGATCCATGTGGATCCGTGCTTTGTAACCACGTTTTTGCACCACTGTGACCCTAGGCAACAGTGGGTGCGTGATTTTTTTGGTGCAAGATGTAGCCATGAACATGCTATGTGATCTGATGGTTAATTTGGGGTGACCCAATGCAAAAATCCTGAGGATCCGTGCTTTGTAACTACGTTTTTGCACCACTGTGACCCTAGGCAACAGTGGGTGCGTGATTTTTTTGGTACAGACTGTAGCCATGGACATGTAATGTGATCTGATGGTGAATTGGGAGTGACCCAATGCAAAAATCCTGAGGATCCATGTGGATCCGTGCTTTGTCACCACGTTTTAAATGGGGAGGGAAGGAAAAACACAGAAGGGACAAGAAGCACAAGAGGGGTGTGCGGAGAAGCAGCTGGCCAAGAATGCAGGGGAGGAGTTTAACGGGGTGGGGGGGAGAAAAGGAAGGCAAAAGTCCCCCCCCCAAGCCAGCCCTCTCTCTCTCTCTCTCCCACCTGCGAGTCCCTAGGAGTCCCTAGAGCACGGAGAGGAGGAGGTGGTGGGCTGGAGCCTGCACGCAGTGTGACTAGGAAAGAATTAGAAGGAAGGACTCGATCCTTTCCTTAACCCTCTGCTTGCCAAGAGGGCAGGGGATTCCCTGCTCTTTGTTGAGTTTGAGCAAACGCAGCAACAGAAGCGGGTGGGCAGTAAGACCCTGAGGCAGAATGCAGGAAAGCAGCAGCTTCCGCCTTCCCTCCGCCCGCCTGCCCGATCTGATTTTTGCCTATTTTTGCTCCTGCGCTCCGGCGAGTCAGCTCCAGGGACCACACATTCGCTCAATAACACGCACAGCCATTTCCCCTTACTTTTTAGGAGAAAAAATCTGCGTGTTATAGAGCGAAATTTACGGTAATAATTTTCTTAAATTATTGGGGGGAGAGCCTCCCCAAACGAATTTTTGAGGGGGCTCGGGCCCCCTCAGGCCCCATGGAGTCGGCGCCTATGTGTATTTATATCCTTCCTTTCAAAGAAGCCCAGGGCAGCATACACAAGAAGACATTCAGCTGTTTGAGCCCAGCTCCACTTCTGTGAATTGTTGGACCTTTGTTATATTTAATTAAATGCCACCAGTTTAAGTTAGTTGGAGAAATGAATAAAAGGCTTTGCCACTTGTCATACATACCACATGCTATGTAATTATGCAGTTTTGTTGTTGCTGATTTGTTTCTTGTTTTGTTGTAATTAGGAGTGTTTTACTGCAAACTTTATCTCTGGTCGCAAACTCATCCATGTAAATTGTTGTAATCTACCACAGATTGGGATAACTGACTTTGAGCATATGAAGGTAAGAGCACATACTGCAACTGGATCTTCCTTGTAGATGGAAGACAGATTATGTGACAAGTGATATGGGCATATGCACTTTTGTAGAGTCAAGATTTTTTCTCTGGTTACTTCTGTTTTATTATACACCGGGTGCTTCCATGGTAGATTTTGCCACAGTGGAGAGAGAGCTGAATAATACCATTTTTGGCAGAAGATGAACTGTGGGAGAACAGAAACAGTGCTGCATGTAACGATTGCAGAATAGGAAAGAAAGCAATGCCTTATTACATCCTGAGAACAGAAGGCTGGACTAGATGGTACTTTGGCCTGATCCAGCAGGGCTCTACTTATGTTCTTAGGATTGCAATATTAAATCAGTAAAATCTGTCTATTGCTGCTGGGTCCTGTCTCCTAAAACTATTGCTATTATAAGCTTATAGCTAAAACTAAAGCTTTGTTATATGATACTAGATAGCTCCCTGTGTTTAGAAATTCCTGTACATGACATAAAATAGCAGCAGCCATGGGAATTTTGGAAACCATCTAAAGAAACTGCTTCAACTAACTGAAATTGCATTTTTTTTATCTGCACACATTCATCTTAGGAAGCTTTCCTATACTAAGTCATACTTTTTCTCCATCTAACCCAGTGTTATCTACTCTGATAACAGTTTTCCTAGTTCTCAATGAGAAATTTTCTCCATTGCTTGCTACACAGGATACATTTAAGAAAAGATGCCAAGAATTGAAACTGGGATCTTCTATATGTGTAACGTGTTTTATCATGGAGCCATGGTCCCTTCCTTCTCTTGCTGTTTTATTATGGGATACAAGGATGAAAACTCAACAGAACAAAAAATTTAATACATTTATTTTCCTAATGGAGATGGTTTTCTTAAAACTTCCTTTTGCTTTTCAGGAAATTTCACGACATATGCGAGAATTGCTGGAAATAGAGGAGCCCCCCTTTGTCAGAAGCATCTCTCTCCCCCGCAGAGATAATATGGGTTTGTTTCTGGAGCAGAAATCGCGGACTGGAAAACGAAGTGATGCCCTTACCTATTCTCAGTTTATCGAAGACTCAAAATTACGTGACCATGAGCCAGCACCACCACAGGATGAAAGTTCATGGCATGAAAGTTCACAATATAAAAGTTTACGGCGAAGTAGCTCGCGGAGGAGTAGCTCGCGGCGGAGTAGCTCACGGCGGAGTAGCTCACGGCGGACTAGCTCACAGCAGGCTAGCTCACATCAAGCTAGTTTGCAGCAAGCTAGTTCACAGAAAATGAGCTCACAACATGGTAACGGATATTCCCAAAAGAAATAAAATGGTTTTTTTAACACTATCAAGTTGGGTGTGGTCCCCATTCACCGAGCAGCTAGTTGGACTACCTGATCTTAAAAGGCAATTTTAGTGGTTTCAGAGCAAACAGAGATGTGCTTTTCTGCAGCCTAATCCTAAACATGGCAAAGAGGGCAGTCATGCAGCTGTGGTGTCAACCCAGAAACAGAGCACACAGAAACACAGGAGAGTGTTCTTACTGGAGTTTATCTTAAGGTCTTTTCCTTGCTCTTTGTGAGGGCTCACATTGGCCTGATTCACACAACAGCCTATACTTAAACCATTGCTTAGCCCAAGTGTGTGGAGGCTCCTGGAGAGGAGATTGCATATGATTTGGTCCTCTTTCTGCTACTGCACTGAACTAAGACGTGGTCTGGCTTATAATATCATCCAAACACAAGCTCATGGTTTAGGTACCCTGGGAAACCATAAACTGTAAATCTTAGAGCAAATCTTAAAGCTTGTGGTTAGTGTGGAAACCATGAGCCCAGGGATCAATGAGCCAAACCATGGTTTAGCTTAGTGCAGCACATTAGCAGTACAGTCAAGCCTCGGTTGATGAATGCAATCTGTTCCGGAAGCCTGTTTGGCTTCTGAAATGTTCAACAACTGAGGTGCAGCTTCCAGTTGGCTGCAGGAGCTTCCTGCACTCAAACAGAAGCCACATTGGACATTCGGCTTCTGAAAAACATTCGAAAACTGGAGCATTTACTTCTGGGTTTTCGTTGTTCAAGAGCCGAAACATTCCAAAATGGAGGTGTTTGGGATCCAAGGTTTGACTGTATGTATATTGTCGTTGGAGCTATGGTTTGTCTTAACAGGGTGTGTGAGCCAGACTGTAGTGTGATGCTGTGAACATGCACTGTGAAAGCCACGGTTAAAACTTTGCCCCAGCCATGATCTCACCATTTAGCCATAGTCAAGCAACCATCCCTCATCCATAGTATCTCCATCTACAGTACACATTTGTAAGGATTACCTAGATTACTTATATGATGTGTATAGTAAATGTCAAGTGTTTTAATAAATAAAAAAACTCTGAATCTATGGTTTTGGATATTTACATTTTATGCCACAGATTCTTGTATTCATCCTTGAGTTCATAAAATATGGATTTTGCTTCATAGGCTGCGTTCACACAAAATTTTATTCATGAAGCAATGGAGACTGTGTTCATTGGATTGCTTAGAAGTTGTGTTCCACAGTTTTTCGTTGAATATATTTTCAAGTGATCATGCTTAGCTTCAGCTAAGAAGTGATTTTCCTGTTTTCCATTTATCCTGAAGTGAGGCAACTGTTTATCACCATTGTATTGCAACATTGTATATGTTATTTATTTAAATCACTTGCATTCAGCTATGAGGTTTAGACAAAAACAGTGGCAGATGAAGGAGTACAGGTTTAGCTACATGAGAGGTAAAAGAACAAATGGCTAATAATTATATTAGTGTTTCTTTTCACTTTTTTTACCATACCATAGCGTAGATATGATAGGATCTAAACATTTTAAAAACATGTCATTCCTGAGATTCAGTTTGTAGCAATTCTTCCCTGCTTAGCCTGTGTTACAGACTTTCCATTGCTAAATATCACCCCCCCCATTGATATATTTTTTCATTACAAATCACTATTTGGATTCCTGAAATGTATGTGGTTAGAAAGGGTAGTACTTACTTAATACTTACATAGGTTTTAGTACTGAGATTAAAAGCAATACCTTTCCTACTTCTTCTTGACTGGAGTCACACCATAATTAATTTATGTCTCTTCAGAATCAGAACTAGATCCCTCTTCTACTTTGCTTATGAAAGTCCCATCTAGGCCATGAATCAAAGTCTTGGTGGGATTCAGTAGCACAGCTGAAAGAGATGTCTTCTTAGAGACAGCGCTAATTGAGTCTTCAGTGTTTGTAGATAATACAGCAATCAAGTTACGATATAATAAAGCAACTTTCTGGAAAGATGTAGTTGATTCAAGAAACTGGCTAAAAGGTGAGTCCCTTTGCTGTACAGCTGTCAGGTCAAACCATGGGAAAGTACTAGGGGAACAGAAAACATTTATATATAGGTCACTACTACCAAACTTTGGAAGGACAGATCGTGAAGCTGAGGCTCCAGTACTTTGGCCACCTCATGAGAAGACTCCCTGGAAAAGACCCTGATGTTGGGAAAGATGGAGGGCACAAGGAGAAGGGGACGACAGAGGACGAGATGGCTGCACAGTGTTCTCGAAGCTACCAGCATGAGTTTGACCAAACTGTGGGAGGCAGTGGAAGATAGAAGTGCCTGGCGTGCTCTGGTCCATGGGGTCACGGACACAACTAAACGACTAAACAACAACAACTACCAAACTTTTAGAAGACATCTGAAGGCAGCCCTGTTTAGGGAGGATTTTAATGTTTAATAGGTTATTGTATTTTAGTGTTTTGTTGGAAGCTGTCCAGAGTGGCTGGGGAGACCCGGCCAGACAGGTGGGGTATAAATAAGTTGTTGTTGTTGTTGTTGTTACTATTGAATACATATTTGAAACCAAAGGGAGTGGTGCATCCAAAATGCTATGGAAATAATTAATGTAGTATAGAATTCTATGATGTCACCACAGTAGGCGGTTTTTTTCAGTTAGGTCTGTTATCAACTGTAGGGAGTGAGAGTGAGTTTCACAATGAGAGCAGCAGTTGTTGTTTTATGCTGCTATGTGCCTTGGAATATAAGACTCTACATATTTAGCCAGTCTCATATATTGATGTAAATGTGTTTTAGCATACCAAGTAAAGTAATGTGTTATGTTTAAACTCTAAACTCTAATCTTACACAGTCTTTTCTAGGAGAGAAAAAGAGAATGATATTTTATAAAGGGTTAAACGACCTTGGGCAACTTCCGCACATATAAATGCCACCATTCTATCCTTATATTTTTGTTGTTATAGAGGTCTTGCAGATAAAAATGGGAATTTAATATTTAATTTCCTAACCACTTTTCTTTCTTTCTTTCTATGCAAGGGCTGCTAAGAGAAAACAAGACAAAAGAACAAAGAACAGAATATACTGCACAGCTTGGAAGCTGCCTTCTCTTGGTCAGTCCACAACAAAGATGGCATTAAATGCATTTGATGGGTTGTATTCAACATAGCGCTAAGGTGAACATTCCATCAACGCAAGGATTTCTCCCTGTGCAACAAAACATACCCCCCCCTTCTCCATGCACCCCCTAAATCTGTGCTGGAGGTTTTCCCAACCCTCACGAGCAGATGCATGGGGCATGTGCAGAGAGAGGAAAGGAAATCCTATTGCTCTACTACTAGTATTTAGTTGAATGTCACCTTAATGTTTCTTCCCTTTTAGCAATAACAGTCGGTAGAAGCTTACCTCTTTAAGCCAATAACAGTCTGGATGGGGATTTTCAGCAGAAATGAAGCATGGGGAAAGGTAGCATCCATTCTTGCACACCAGAGTCCCATGCCAGTGATGCATATACTTAGTGGCCATTGCAATGGTATAGCAACCCCACACACAATCAGGACTATACACAGGATGCGTGACTTTTCAATGTTAGGAACTCACTACCACATGGAAACATTTCCAACAACTTCCACGCAACTGCCTAACTTTAGGTTTAACCCTGTCTCAAGCAGACAGTAACCCCAGATGTTAAACTATCCAGTTATATAAACTCTATGTCTTCTGGAAGTTTAAACTGAGTAGGGTTTGGAGAACAAGAAAATGGGTTGGGTCATCAGGACTGAAGAACATAGGGTTCTTTTACTTGGAAAGCGTGTTTCTAATTCAGTATCATGCATAAATGAAGCTCCATCCACTGTTTAAAATGCTCAGTAGGTCAAAAGTAAATTTCCAGTTTGTCATACTTACTTATTACATCGCAGGGTGGAAGCGAAGGCTTGGTTGATGAAGTTTTCACATACTAGCTCTGGCAATTCCGATCTATTATCTAAGGAGGTGGTGCCAGCTTTTGCGGGAAAACACGATTCATTAAGGAAGAGAAGGGCTCTCATGTAGGTTACACGCTGCCATGTGTAGCTGTTTAGAGCTGCATAGAAAACTGCTGCCAGCCACTTTGTATTGACAACAATTTCCGCTGTAAGATAACACAAATGTTATATTAGACATTCAAAGTGTTTAGTTCACCATACTGCTAGGCCAGGCCTGCACAACATGATGCAGCCCTTAAGCCAACTTTTCCTTTCAATTGTGACCCTTCTCCCTGGTGAGGGATTGCCATTGTCTGAGGCCCTTTCCTGCACCTTTTTGGGGAAAACATATAAGGCCCGCAGAAGCAGGATCATGAATGGGAATTGGGCTGAGAGAATACCTGCATCTCTCCTCCTGTCTGTGGATGCAGACTCTGACCTGACAGGCAGCTAAGTGAGTCAAGAATAAAATGGTTGACTTCTGAGGCAGCTACTACTTCAGGATTACAGGTGGATGAATCACATTTTTAAAATCTTCTGTAGAAACAAGTCCTTGTACATAGAAAACTAGCGCAGCAAGGAGCTCAGCTACCTTTTGCAAATATGCTACTTCTTTATTTATTGGAAGCTTTAAAAAAATAATAATGGGGAAAGCATGGACCAAAATAATCTCCCAGCCCACTCTATTATCTCATTCTGCTGCATGTGTGGACTGAGTCTCAGTAGGCATGTGATGCTGGTGCCACTTTTTCCAAGCTGATGGCAGCCAGCTATAATGGATGGTGCACCTGCATCTGGGACTCCATTTCTGGGCTGGAGAGAAAAATTATAAGGGGGTTTTTTGGTTGTTGTTTTTTACATGTTTAGGGTTACTCTCATTTTAACTCAAGAAAATCAACATTTTATAGTTCAAATCAGGAAAATAAATACAGTAAATGGACAAAAACACAAAGATTCACAAAATGTTTGGGGGTATGCGTATCCGTGCGTACCCCCAGAAAAAAAGCACTGATAAGGGGTAATTGACCAATGCAGGGACAGAGGACAGACCTCTGGTGGTAGAGAGCGAGAGAAAAGAAAGCTGTGGAATGGGGGGGGGGGGAGTGGAAACATTAACAGAAATGAGGTTCAAACATCCAAGACTAAAAAAGAAAATAGTTAAAACTGTAGCAAAAGTGAACTTTGCTTTTAACAGCAGGTGGTCTGAACAAAATATTCAGATACAAACGTTAAGTATTGGAAATGCTCAGATATAATCACTCATTTGCCACATATAACAGGGAGATGTCAGAAGGCCTACTATGTTTTTGGAGGATGGTTTGTTTTGTGCATCTTGATCCAAGACATGGCAAATTAACCTATTTCACCTCCTCCCTGCATACAGATACAAAAGCTTGGCTTTGATTATAGGAGGTGAACATTAAATTAACCACATAACAATAACCAAGCTCTCTTCTGCATACAGGCTGCAAAGTGAAGAAAGATAGTTCACCTACCATTAGGGTTACAGGGACATGTGGCTTGAATAACATCTGGGTCTTTGAGGGCTTCCACAACTGTCCTGCTGGCCTCCCACATCTGAAAAAGTCCACTCTCCACAAACTTGTACTGTGGCCTCAATATGTTATTGGAGGAAAGAAGTTGTTTCAGCCTAAAAGCAAATAAGAGCAGAGTTAATCAGATGGACTTTGGTCTGAGAGGCAAGCAGGCAGAAGAAGAATGATAAAACGTGTTCTAAAGCTCATTATGGAAAATCACATTGACAAAGACTCAGACACTACAGCACCATCTGGTGTCGCATGTTTAACGATATCATTGCCTGAATGTAGCTGAGTCCCCTTTTTACATGCCTTCAAAATGCATTCATGCATGTGTGTGGGCTCACTGGACTGGATTGTAATCACTGCCCCAATTTCTACATGTTGCTGCTGTAGTTATTCATTTATATACCCCTTAATGCCAAAACAGGGTTCTAAGTGGTTTACAAGTCTAAAAATCAGTTGCACAAGCATTAAAATATAAATGATTAAAATTCACAATAAAAGTCCTATTAAAACACTGAAACATAAACTCATCATTAAAATATACAATAAAGCAATCCCATTAAAACAATACGCTGATTAAATGTTCGGTAGAAGATATGGGTAGAGCCTGGTACTATGAAAATGATATGTTTGCAATCACCATTCCTGACATCCTTAAGAAAACTCACAATACAGGCCAGAATGGTCATTCTGTAATGTGTCAATCTCTGAGCAATGTGAGGTTTTAGGGGTTCAAGCTTGTACCGTGGGTGCGGTGAGTGAGCAAGTGTGTGTCATAGTATAAGCAGTTAAGAAACCAAACATATCTAGCAGTGTGCCCTGCTTAAGTTACATTGGAAAAACTTCAAACATGGCTTTCCTTATAACCCAGAATGTACATGTTTTGCATCTAATTCTAATACCAGCTGTGCAATCTTCGGGGAAATGTGCATAGGATTGCGGTCCCAAGCTATAATTTGATGAACGGTTAGTTGGGAGAGTTTCCTTGAGAAGTGACTGGGACTTGCTTCTGAGTAAACAGGCATAGATTTGCACTGCTAGTCTCAGAATTCTAAAATATAATATGAGCAAAATCCTTAGATCTAGTTCCCAAGTAAAGCAGATAGTACTAGGAAGGGTCACCTTGAATAGGTAAGGTTCATCACAACTTTGACACCAGCAATTGCTTAACTCAGAGGAAACAGTTACTTGTTGCTTTTAAGTTGTGTCACACAATTGGATGATATCTTCAAATTAAGCTAGCTCTGATGTCGTAATGCACAATACCTGGGCAGAGGGATAGCTGTGACCAGGCTATAGACAATGCAACATTTTGTAAGTGCACCCTGGATTTCTGCACAAATGTGTGGGAGGTGAGACGGAAGACAGCAGAGAAATACAGCATCTGCCCAGCTCACCAGCTTCCTGTTGTCATAAAAGCAGGTAACTCCCAGTGTCTCAAATTCTCCTGGAAAAGACAACGGAGAGGAAGAATGATCTCTTGTTTCCACATAAGAATGGCCACCTATTTAATACCTGAGGTTGCAATCCCATGCACTTTCAGCTAAGAGCACAGTGGTGCTCTCACCCAAGCACAGAGGGATTTGTTTCTGAGTAAACCTGTTGAGGACCGCACTGCAAGGTTGTGTGACCCTACACACAGAGACAGCTCACTTGGTTTGTATAGCATACACCGTTCCAATAATCTGAAGTGGGTACCAAACAGAATGCTGATTATTGTATCCTACCTTTCTCTACCATTAAAAGCCAGTTTCAGTAAAAAGCTTCTTCAGCCATCACTTCCAGATGATGTGCAGCCTCTGCTTCCTGGGGAGGTGTATAGCATAGTTACAGAGAAGCCACTAAGAACATCTCTAGGTATGCCCTTATAGCACATAGTGTACTTATGAGGATGTTTTCCATCTGTCTGAATGAAGAGGGCATTGGGATGGAGTTAATGTCTGTAATTTCTTTTTGAATACATTAACATGAAAGAAAATGGGCCACAAGAGTGATACAAGATGACTTCATTCTAGCCAAGTCCTCTCGTCTGATGACACTTTGAGAACTTTGCATAATGTATTCCCCACGGTATGCCCCACGGAGAGCCTCAAGGTCCATAAATAGCAATACCCTAGTGGTCCCAGGCCCTAAGGAAGTTAGATTAGCCTCAACCAGAGCCAGGGCCTTTTCAACTCTGGCTCCGGCCTGGTGGAACGCTCTGCCTCACGAGACCAGGGCCCGGCAGGATCTGATTTCTTTCTGCAGGGCCTGTAAGACAGAGTTGTTCCGCCTGGCCTTTGGCTTGCAGCCAATTTGATTCCCTCCTCCTCTTTCTTTTTTCCTTTCTCCTCCTGCGATGAGGCTACATTTTAATATTTTAATGTTTCAATATTTTAATGTTGTATTTTAATTTTGTTTTTAAGTTGTATTCATTCAGTTTGTTTTTATTATTGCTTGTTAGCCACCCTGAGCCCGGCCTTGGCTGGAGAGGGCGGGGTATAAATAAAAATTATTATTATTATTATTATTATTATTATTATTATTATTATTATTAATCACAGATAGCTGTCATACACCACAGTTCTTCTGGGCTATGGAGGACTAAAGCCTCTGTCCCAGAAACAAATGCAAAAAACAAATAACCTGGCACTATTTAAAAACTCTGATTTAAAGTCTATAATTTGAAAACTGCCAAACCTCAGAAACTGGCCACCTTTCAAAAACTATAAAAAAACTTTTAATATTCCTCCTCTTTATCTTCAGGGATGATTATTGGAAAGGATTTAATTGCTCTAAGCTTCCCTCTATCTAGCTATTTCCTGTGTGTTTACCATTCATTTCGAATAAAGACCTGGATCTCTAGGCAGGAGTGCACCTAAATTTTGCGATTAATAAATTGATTGCTGAATGCCTGTCAAGCTCCTGAGTCTTACCCAGAGTTTCTGGACGCCTTGTAGATATCTGGATGCTCTTTCCTGACATGCCACCCAGATGCAACATTGTCCTGGCCAGTTGTTTCCCAATATGGCCTCCACCAATAATCCCAAGCTTCAGGCCTTGGCTGTCACCCTCTCTTTTCTGCCTGAGGAAGAACATAAATGGCAGTGTCATTCATTCGTTTTATTTGTTTGCTGGTTTTACATGCACAAAAATGCTAAAAGTAGCCTGCAACAAGAAAACAGGAGGGCATCTCACAAACAATTTCATAATAGCATTGCAAAACAACACAACAGCAAATATAATAGCATATGAAAAATGTCAATACTATATAAATGCAATGAGATTACACAAGCAACATCCAGCACCCAATAGCAAAAAATAAAGAGCAACTCTACAATTCTATGATTCTATGTGATTTTCACCCCTCTTTAATATCCATTACAAACAATGTCTTGCATCATGGAAAGATCAATAAACTCAAACTCTGTTGAAACAGAACAGGAGGAGGAAAGCTGCACAAGCCAGAATGAAGTCTTAAGATAAAAGTGTGTGAGGTCCCTTTATGCTTTGCCCCTGTAGACCAAACTGAGAAAAGGGGAAGAAAGTGGTGTTCTGTTAATATAATGCAGCTTTAATCCACAGCAGGAAATATTCCAGGATAAATTTTTGTTCCTTACTTTACCTGGTGGCTTGGAGCAGTCTGCAGAAGAAGAATGCATGGGCACAGGCAGTCACTGTCAGTCCTTTGGCACGGCATCTTAGGCTCATCAGGGGCTCATGTATCCCTGCTCCATAGTCGGGCTGAAAGGTCTTCAGGTTCAACATAATATCATCCATCTTGAGCTTGAACAGAAACCTTCTGTGGTGAGCGGCAGCTGCAATAGTGGCAGAATGGTCATCCATTTCCAACTGCTCTGTGGTGACCACCCTTTCTGCAAGGGTGAACTCAACTATTGTGCATGTGGCCATTCTTGTGTGCCACCCAGAGCCTCGGGTACTTTTGCCTTTAGTCAACCGCACAGGGAAACGGCACAGAAGGAGAAACAAACTTCTCTGCCACAAACTCTGTGCTTCCAGGAAAAGGTGGATACCTCCACACATTACCTCTGTGGCTATTTGCACAGCTCTTGGGAATGAATGGAGTGGATGTCCCTTGTCCTTCAGCCCATGCTCAGTTCAAAATATAGCCTTAAAAAAAAAACCAAACTAGCTACTGACCAAAGTCATCAATTTGCCAGCAAAAGGATAGTACTATTGAAATGTAAGGACCTACCTTGTCCTGTTGAACCATTGATGGCCATGAGAAGCAAAGTTGCTTTCGCCTGACACAAGAAAGGGGGAAAGAAAGTAACATTCTCACCCAATTACCAGCTTTCACATCTGCTGAAAGAAACAGGCAGCTTCAGTGCACAGCATCCCATCCTTTTTCACTCCAAAAGCTTCTGGGTCCTGCTCAACTGCCATGCTATCAAACAAAACCACCGTCGTGGCAAATGCCTGGCAACTGAACCTTGTTTCTAGAACCCATTTTTGCATGTGCTGACGTCATAATTGCTGCCTTTAAAGGGGACAGCAAATAATTTCCCTCCCTACAAGGAATCTGAGCAACTCCTTAAAAGGTACAGACTACTTTGAACTGTCTTATATGAACTTTCCAGAGCTTTAGACATCTTTGTTTGAATCTGCTGATACCTTGTGTTGAAAATTGTTATTTAGAGTATGAACAGCTGTTATGACTGGAGAGTCTAAGGTGGCTGACTTTCTCTACTCTTACAATATATGCTTATGTGTGAAGGGAAAATGCTAAACTAAATTCAATTTATTTTAAAAATGACTCTTGCATTAAATTATGTGTTCCAGACTAATTGCCTCTTGTGTCCTTTGGGGTTGAAGTGCCTTCCAAGACAGGAACATTTATATCCTTGACCTTTAACGCATAAGAAATTATGAGGGCAACTTAAAAAAGCAAAACTTTTTGCCTTATTTTTCATCTTAAAGCAAAACAGGGGAAATGAATGCAGTTACCTAAAAATATAAACTTTAAAACCAGGCATACCAGAATTGGCCAATTGACACATGTGGTACTAGCTTACGTATAAACCATACATTAAAGCTGTTCTCTTCATATACTCTAAAGCATATACCGTATTTTTCGCTCCATAGGGCGCACCTGACCATAGGGCACATCTAGTTTTCAGAGGGGGAAATCAAGGGAAAAAAATATGACACCCCCCCCAGCTCAGCCGCGCTTTTCAACCAGGAAGGAGAAGGGACTGACACGGCCAGTCAGTCCTTTGTCCCTCCTCGAAGAAAAGCCCCCAAGAGCGGCACGCTCTTTAAAGGGTGCGCAGCTCCTGCGGGCTTTTTGAGGGAATTCCCCCATCTCCCGCAAATGCCCACAGGAGCCGCACACCCTTTAAGGAGCACGTGGCTCCTGCGGGCTTTTTGACCAGGAGGGAGAAGGGACTGACACGGCCAGTCAGTCCCTTCTCCCTCCTCAGGGAAAAGCCTCAAAGACCAGGTTGGGGGGCAGCGCAAAGTGTGCCGCCTTCCCGCTGCCCTTCGGCTTGTGGGGTTGGCGGTGGAGGGAAGCGCTGCTCCCCCCCCCCCCAGCCTCAAAAACTAGACTCTCCTGGCTTCAGCGAAAGGAACCTGAAGCCTCCGGAACGCAGCGGGAACTCGCTCTGCGCTCCGAAGGCTTCAGGTGGCTATCCCTGAAGCCTGGAGAGTGAGAGGGGTCAGTGTGCACTGACCCCTCTCGCTCTCCAGGCTTCAGTGAAAGCAACACAAAGCCTCCTGAGCACGGAGGGAGCGCTCCCTCTGTGCTTCGGAGGCTTTGCGTTGCTATTGCTGAAGCCAAGGAGCCTGCATTCGCTCCATAGGATGCACACACATTTCCCCTTAATTTTTGGAGGGGAAAAAGTGTGTCCTATAGAGCGAAAAATACGGTACTTCTCAACCTTGGATCCCCAGATGTTCTTGCACTGCAACTTCCATAAACACTGACCACTGGCCCTGATGGCTAGGAATGATGGGAACTGTAGTCCCACAACACCTGGGGACCCAAGGTCGAGAAAGGCTGCTCTAAAGGAACATCTGAGAATAGTCAGTGTTAAAGCTTGCTTTTCTAGTGGTTAGATGGGAGTTTGAATCATCTCTCCCACTGCCAAGTTCAACAGCTTACTGCTTTGTGTGGCCTGGCAGGAATATGCAAACAGGATGTACAAGGGTGGTAGAGCAGTTCGTTTCCATGAAGAAAGTCTCTAGTTAGAGTCCCTGGCTTCTCCAGGTAAGGCTAGGAAAGACTCTCTCTCTGAAAGCATGGAGAACTGCTGCCAGTTAAGTGTAGGTAATACTGAGCTACAGTATATGGACCATTGGTCTGACTCAGGATAAAGCAGTTTCCAATACATGTGCAAGTGAATTCTTGAGTCCAGAGTGAATCAACATCACTATACTGAAATGCCTGAGGCATCATAGAGTTGGAAGAGACCCTGAGGGCAATCTAGTCCAGCCCCTGCAATGCAGGAATCTCAACACCCATCACCTTATCCCATATGTGCCCACTCGACTGCTTTGATTGGTGGACTGGCACTACAGGTGCCCACATACTCATTCTGCATTTGTAAAAACTTGATCCTTTAATGCGACAGTGCCTATACTTTGGAACTCCCTATTGAGATCAAGCAGGCATCTTCACTGCACTCTTTAGACAATTATGCACACTAGAGGTTATTGCTCGCTTGTTACTATGTTAGGCATTTTTTGTGTTCTTAAACCACCCTGTGATCCTTGGATGAAGGGCCATATAGGAATTTAATACATATAGGGCCATATAGGAATTTAATACATATAGGGCCATATAGGAATTTAATACATATAGGGCCATATAGGAATTTAATACATAACAATAATAATAAAACAACACCCAGATGCTTATAAAGTTGAGGTAATATTAATGTATTTTAGTATTTAAACTTTTGTATGTTTTGTAATTGGGTTTTTCTTGATTTTTCTGTTTTATATTTTGTAGGTTTTTTAAAAAAACAATTGAATGGTTTAATATAAATAAAAGTATGTATGTATGTCCTCTCACTGAAGAGTCACAGTGGACAAAAATGCTTTAGAGTCCCTAGATAATAATTTCCCATTTTACTTATAATCCCTTGAGGGTACAACCCCAAGATAACCCCAGCTGGCTATTCTACTTTTGCAAGATAAAAAAGCAAGAAAATACATTGCAGTCACACAGAGGGAGGCAAAGCTTTATTTACAGGAATGGAAAAAATGAAGGAGAAAGAGGGCAGAAGAGAAAGGGATCCAGGCCTGTGGTACATTTTATGAAATAAGTACCAAAGAACAAGTAGTCTTATTAGCCCTTGCTGAGGGAAAATGCAACCATTGTCCAAGAAGCATATTAGTCAGTCTCCAACTAGAATTGGTTTTATGTTCTCCTTGGCCTAAAGGCAAGTGGTTATTATACAATGATCTAGGGAGAAGAACACGGGTGGGGTTAGATCGCCTTGAAGAATCTCTATACAGCCCTTCCTCAGTTAAATAAAAGTCCCAATTATCTTGAGTTTCAATCCTATCAAAGCAGTCACTGTCCCGCACTTTGGACCTGGATAAAATGAAAGGACTGGAAACAATTCTATAAATAACAATTTCACAGGGAGCCATCCTTCCTGACTCAGATGAACAGATAGTCTGCAAGAAGTGTTTGGGTGCCAGTTTCTTGATCACATTTACTTTTCTCATTTATGCAATCATGTGCTATTCATCATATGGTCAAGTTGAAAAGAGAGTGCTGGATTTCAGCTTTTTAGCTTTGGTTCTGTTGGCTGAACATCTCCTTTGGGTTCTGTCCCAGGATCCAAAAGCAGAGCCAGCTACAATCTGGGCAGTGGATTAAAACCAATGCAGAGCTATGTTTGGCAGATTGCCTTCATTGTTCCAGTAAAATCAGGCTTCTTCCATGATGAGTGAGCAGCTCTCAATTCTTCCATCGGATTTGCTGAAAGAGAAACAGAATGAGATATGGCTAGTTTCAAATATCATCACACCTCCCGGCTGTCTGGACAACAGCCAGTGAACCTACACCTGTCAAAACAGATGGGGAGAGGACTCCATACTCAGTTTGTGAGAAAACAGTGGGAGTAAAATTATATATTTTAATCTTTTAACCAAAATAGAGATATTCGACTTTACTTTCAGTGCAGCTAAGTGACAATCCGGTAGAAACAGAAGAGCAAAATGAAAGCCAGCAATCTTGGGTTAATGCTTGAAATGGATTAATAAAAAACCCACGTTAGAAGCCCTGTTTCACACAAGCTTATAGGACATATAGGAAAGCAAACAACAAGCAATTAACTTGCACAAATCATCTCCTTTAAGTGGAAGGTAAGTTTTACTGCCATCTGTATCATTAAAGGGGATTAAGTCTTTAAGCTTCCGATTTAGGAGAAGGATTTTGTACACAGAAATCATGTCCTGAATTTTCTTGGGTTCTAGCTGTATACTGTTACAAGTCACAACTACATTGTAAATTGGAAATGAAATTGAATCTGAAAGGTAGAATTGGATTTCTGGAGGCAGCAGGGGAAAAGATGCAAGCTAACAGTTGACTCTCAAAAGCAACTGCCTGGCATGATAAAGGAACACAGATACAGTGCTACCTTGGGTTACATACGCTTCAGGTTACAGACACTTCCGATTACAGACTCCGCTAACCCAGAAATAGTACCTTGATTTAAGAACTTTACTTCAGGATGAGAACAGAAATCATGCTCCGGCGGCGCAGCAGCAGAAGGAGGCCCCATTAGCTAAAGTGGTGCTTCAGGTTAAGAACAGTTTCAGGTTATGAACGGACCTCCAGAACGAATTAAGTACTTAACCCGAGGTACCACTGTACTTGGCTTTTGTTTTGTTTTGCCCCAATATAAAAGTCATACCACTATCTCACAAGAGTCCCCCTTACAAAAAAAAAAGTTGGCATGTGGTATGAGTTTGATGATGTCTACCACTCATGAGAAAATGAAAGGATAAAGCTGTGACAAGAGCCAACAGTAGGATCATTAAACAGTTATCAACTGCTCTTTGCAACATCACTTCTGCTTGCCCTTATTGCTCCACCCCACTTTCTGCAACTAAATCAAAGCTGACACCTGGAAAAAACCGGAATGAGAGCAAACCAGGGCCGTCTTTACCTGGCGGCACAAGGGATGCAGTGCACCCGGGCGCCAAATTCTGGGGGGCGGCCACCGCTGAAGCCCTTAACCGCGACCCCCGGGTGATTGCAGTTGATGGGTCATTTCCATTCTTTTGCAGAAGAGCAGCAGAATCAACATATCTGGCGGTGCCCCCTAGTGGTGTCTTTTATTTTTGCATGATTGCAAAAATGGAAAGATGGAGTTATTGTTATCGCTTTTTATGAGTTATGAGCTGCCCCTCTATAAAAAGCTCAACAACCTTGACCTGCCCCCCCCAAAATGGGGGTGCTGGGCGGATTTTTGCACCCCTGCACTACATATGCTATAGACGGCTCTGGAGCAAACTGTGTGAATGAGTTGTTCTTTCTTACCGGGTTGCTGAGGATGCTATCAATCTTCTCCTCTGCTGGAGAACCCCGATCAACTTTACATCTGTACGCCATCAACTGGAGACGATCCTTCAAGTCTTTGTAGGTCTAGTTAAAAAGCAAAAGCCAGCTAAGGTACACGGCAACCCTCTATCTCATAGTGATAGAGCATAGTTGGCCTTCTCAGTGCCTGCACTCTGGAACTCCCTCCCAGGAGACACTGACTTTGGCCTATCATTAATGGCATTCCACCATCAAATGAAGGCATTCCTTTTAGAAGGACAGCTTTTGAAGCTTAGGCATCTTAAGCATTTTAACTCTGCTGGAAACTCTTACTAATAGAATTGGGTTTTGGTGGAAGAATGTGGTTTTTACTCCAATGTTTTTAGCCTTGCTGTCATCTTTATTATTTTGCTTTTGTACTATAATGTTCTTTTAATTTTCTGTTGTCTGCTAGCTGCCCTGGACTCTGCTTGAAGAAAGTTGAATAGATATGCTTTAAGTAAATAAGCTACCTGTGTGGAACCAAATGGTGAAAGGCATGTAAATGTCATCTTGAATTAATTGGTATGAGTTGCTCCATATCACATATGCGCATGTGCTTACTTTACAGCCTTAGCTTTTGGCATAACTGGGAGAGGGGAAGCTGTTACCCAGGCCCACTGGTTGCCTGCCAGCTATTCTCTTATCTGAGAGATGGGTGAGTGTTGGGAATGGGCCTCTAAGGCAGGGGTGGGTTACATGGACTATTGCTGTCAGCTTATGTAGCTTGTTTTTTGTATAAGTAACACTTAGAATATTAAACCCCCATGGATAAAGCCATGGTGCTTGCTACTTCAGCATCCATTCTGAGGTGAAGCAAGGAAGCCAGCATTGTATTGTTTTATTTGAGTCTTTTGATGTATCTCTCCATAATAAAGCACTAGAACTGATCACTCAGGTGTTCTGGGCATCTTTCTTTGGAATCCCTGCAACTGGGTCCTTAGGGGTATCAGTAAATCTTTCACGATGGTCTATATCTGGATCCTTGGGACAGAGCACTGCCCCAGTGGAAGAATCAGTGCTTTCACTTCAACCTTTTTGGAAAGGAAGCAGTTCTTATCCTCTGGGGAAGAAATGTTGCTCAGGGGTAGAGCAGCTGCCTTGTATAAAAGAGTTTCAACGCCTGGCATCTCCAGGTAGGGCTGGGAATGTCCTCTGTCTGAAACCCTGGAGAGCTGCTGCCACTCAGTGTAGACAGCACTGAGATAGATGGACTAATGGTTTGACTCTGTATAAAGGCAGCGTCCTATGTCCAAGGACAGACTTCCCAGAAGCGTCAGGAACAAGAGCCGCCTCCTCCCCACCACACACAGCAAGGACTCACATCTATAACAACGTCATGGCACTTGTATTTCATTGCAAGGTTCAACTTAGTCTCAACATCTTCTACCAGGCGCACGTACTCCTGTAAGACCTGCATCAGAAAGACAGGAAGCATCAACAGAGCAGAGCTACCCAAAACTTCTCTTCTCCATCTCCCAAGTTTATCTGTAAACCACATTTCTCTGCACCTGCCTTCCTCCATCAAAAGCAGTTGCTTTTGCTTAAATTTATTCTTGTTTATATTTCTGGATATAAAAAAAATTATAATGCAAAAGGCACATGGTCAAGCCAGCAACCCCATGCTCCATATGTCAAACAAAGATAAATTAACTCAAAGATAGATTTGATCGAGAAAACCATCATGGAGTAGGAAAACCAAGCACAGCCAGAGGGGCTTGTCCCTTCCAACATCTTATGCACAACCAAATGAAGATGAATATACTTGTGGCAGACATGAGGAAATTGCACTGTAGAGTTAGAAGTCTCTAACTTCAGAGGCAGGATACTGGTATGCTGAAACAGGGCAAGTCATTCACTTACTTGTACTGGGGCATTGTTCCGTTGCAAGATCTCCACTACCCGATGAAAACCAATAGGCGCTTTCTTTTTAGTGTAGCCCAACCAGTTCTGAAATCACAATACGAAAATCACATAAAATTAGATCTTGTGACAAAAGCAACCCAGAGATTCCAGGATGGGAAATGCAGCAAAAAAACCTCTTAACAGCAAGCAAAGGATGTTTAAGACAGCTCCTCCTCTGTCTGCATGCCCCTCCTTATACACTCAAATGGCAAAAGCATCCTTCCTTTGGCTTGAGGATGCTGCTCTTTTCCAATGGAGGTTGACTGCAGAATTTATGAACAGCCTCCCACATCTATCACTGTATTCAGTGGGCTATTTCAATCCTCAGTCTGTGCCAGATCCTCAAAAGGAAAGAGTGAAAGAGGCATGAAACAAGCATCTACTGATGGATGAGATGATCTCTAATGTATTACAGGAGGGCAGGTATCTTAAAGCAGAGGTGGCAAGTATATAGACTGGGCTCTGTTGGCATATCCCGGGTGATTTGTATAGTCCAACAACATCTGGGATGGTTGCATCCTTGCTTTGTGTTAAGCAGAATGACTCATTGATACTCGTGAGCCGATGAAGACCCAATATTTGGCCCAGGCTTTGAGAAAACCACCCTGACTCACCTTGGTGGTGAACAAAGCATCTACATCATGCCAAGCCCGGAGTTTGGCACGAGCAGCCAGGGCTGTCAGCACATACTGTTTGTCTGGGATCTAGAAGGCAGAAACATTGAAATGTTAGAACAGGGATTGACAGCAGGTAGGGTTGTGAGCTCCTGGTTGGCACCAATCAATTCCTAAGGTACAACCCAGCAAGCAGACCGAGTGCAGCAATATCTGGAAGGCACAATGCCAAACTGAAGTGCTAAAGGCCAATGCAATGAACGTTGCTATACTGAGCTGCTGTGGCTAGACTTGGTCATCTGTTGTAGGACTTAATTCCTTCATCCCAAAGCACACCTTTGCCTTATTTCCACTGTGCACATTTCTAATAGATAGTGTTGCCCTCTCCTAGAATGCACAGATATTATACTCAGCAGACAGCTCCCTTACCTTGAAGGTTTTCTTCAAGTTTGCTGGACTACTGAATGTTCCCTGGAAAGAAGAGACATGGCAAATTTAACAAAGGAGAGGGGATAGTGATGACCCATCCTAGTTGGTAGCTCAACTATTCTGTAATATTCTATTCTATAAATGGCAGGCAATTTATAGAAAACTGGTGATATTCTGATCACCTCTTTCTCACGACCAAGTCTGAGTCTTGCACTCTATACTCTCTAAAATCTAGACTCCTTTAGCTCTGCCACAACAAATCAAGAACTGACTTAAAGTCTATAATGCCAGAAAATTTATTTTAGCATTTTCACATCTAATCCATCTATCCATCTTTACACACATTTGCAAACACAAAAAATAACTGTACATTGTACCTTTCCTTTCAGTAAATTATTATTTTAAAAACCCAATGCTCATTTGTTAGCTAACCTCTAGCTAGCCACTCTTTTTATGATGATGATGATGCTACTTTTCGAATATGATGTTCCAAACCTTTAACAACCACTGCATTACTAATGGTGCATTACTTTCTTCCAGTTATAGCTAATATTTATTATAATGGGAACTGGTTGAACCAAGTACGTAAGATAGGAAGAAGTCTTCCATACAGTATCCCTATACCCAGCCCAGCTATTCACTTCTCGGAAATCCTGTAATACTTGAACAGCATATTGCCAGTTTGGAAGCAACAGGCTACTTTGGTTGGCCAGGCCACGTGAGTCAAATCTTGCTCCCCCTTTTCTTCGGCATGGCATGAGGCTTCAGTAACTAATACAGAGGACCCGCATTTTTGTTACCCTAACCTCAGTCTCCGTGTAGTGATAGAAGCAGGAGTAGAAAAGCGTGGTGACCAGTGGCATGTTTAGGATGGAGGCCTTTCGAGGGTACTTCCGAAATATCTCCGTCTGCCCAGCTGACTCTAAATGCTTGTCATTTTGCTGGGGGGGAGGGGGGGAGGAGAGACCAGAAAAACATGCTGCATGAAAAACAAGGATAATTACAAGGTAATATAATAGGGCCAAGGATTACCAGTTTTAAATCTCAGCTCAAATCATGAGGCATACTGAGGCAGAAATCCTACAAGCATTTACTCAGAAATAAGGCCCACTACAGGTAGTGGGGCTCATTCCCAGGTGAGTGGACAGTAGGCTGCACTCTTAGTCATCTTAGTCCAGCCATTGTCTTTCAGCTCAAGCTACCTCACAGGGTTGTTGTGCAGGAGGGAAAAGGGAAACTTCTTGCATGTCATCCTGAGCACCTTGGAGGAAAGGTGGAATGCAAGTCGTAATATTTGTTAAAATTTGTATCCTGCCTTTCCAGCAAATGGCGCTCAAGGCAGCTAACAAGAAGACACAAATTAAAACACAAAAATGCAGCGGTAAAGACAGGTAAAACACGACAATAAAAATGATAAACATAGTTAAAACAATTTCAGCAAACTGACAACAGCCATACCAGCCACCATATGCCCGAAGCTTGTCTAAAAATGCCTGCCAGTGGAAGGTTACCAGAGACAGAGCCACTGTATGATTTTATCCACTGCATGCTTTTTGTAATCTTTATGAATACCACTTAGAAACTTTGTGGTTAAGTGGTATAAAAATAGCTTAAATAAAATAAAAATAATTAAAAAGACGGGCTTCACATGGCATATTACTTATTATTAATAACAGTAGGAGTTTCAGGTTGCTTCTTTCAAGCAAGACTAGTAATCTTTTACAGCCAAGCCTTATAAATCAGTGCAGGGCTGTAAGTTATCAGGATGACCTGAAGGCCAAACAGTCTCTCAGCATCTATCATGATGGATTGGCTACGGCAAGGAAGCCATCCTACATCCCAGGTGTGACTTGCATGATTAAGCCAAGCCCCTAGCAATTTTCCCTCTTTCAATCCAAGTAGGAAGCTTTGGTATTACAACAAACAGATCAGAGTCAGGAGGGAGAATTCCCAGTCACATGTGCCCAAAGGCGGAGCAAGAGACCTTACCTCAATGATGATCTGCCTCTCCAGGAGTGTATAATGGTCTTGAACATGAGCAGCATCTTCCAATGAAAATGGCAACCTAAATTGGAGATGAGTTTCTCTTTAGTTTTGGATTTCTCCCTTTATATATAGGCTTGCTGATTTTGTCCATCCTTAGTTCCAATTGGGTTGTTGTGCATGACAATGTTGAAGCATATATTATGAACTACGTTGGTGGTTATTTTTGGAGCTCCCTGCCCACCCTAAAAATGAGCTGCTTTCAATTTCTGGCCTACTGGGAAATGCCAGGGATTGGCCCTAAGATCTTTAACAGGATTGGGGGAACTCTGGCCCTCCCAATGTTGCTGGACAACAGCTGGCATCATCCTTGACCACTGGTCCCATTTACTGGGGCTGATGGAAGTTAAAGAGTCCAACAACAACTGGAAGCCACAGGTTCCCCAATCCTACTTTAGTCTGTCCTGAACCTACCACTGTTCAGCTTCACTGGATGATCCTGGGTTCTAGTACTAGGAGAGAGGGAGAAAAATGTCTCTCTATTCATTTCTCCACATCTAACGTCATGCAGAAATTTTTCTATTTTTTTCTAAATTTTAAAGCTTTTCTTCATTGCTCTTCCCCTTCCTGGTTTGTGGGAACAGTAAGGCCATTCTGCTTACTGGCAATCACCTCACGTCTAGGGCTCAAACTCATTTCATCCTATAAAAACTAATGTCTGCATAACCTACTTACCCAACGCAACCTTTCAGAAACTCCTTTCGTTTCTCCACATCCTGGATCATCAGGTGCTCACGGTACTGTGTCAACTGGAGAAGGCAGGAACAGACACACACAGCAGGTTCAAGAAGGGTTGACTTAAACTAGTGGGATGTGCAGAGTAAATATATACTGAATGGATACAGGGGTGGCCTGTCCCGTTTCGTCAACTGAGGTGCAATGGGAAGGTGTTGCTGCCTCCCTGCAGCTGAAGCCTTGCTTCCTGGGGTTATGTGGCTGTGGCTTCTGGCAAGATCCCACCAGAAGCCATCCTGCAACCCTGGCAGCAGCAGGAATGCTTGTGGCGGTGCCACCCTATGGGATTCTGCCACCTGAGGCAGCTGCTTCAGTCTGCTGGGGCTGGCCCTGAGTGGATGTCTCTGGACATCTTTGTTTCCTACAAATAAGAAGTGAGCCAGGGCATGATGGATACTCACTGCAACCTCCTCTGTCCTGTCCAGGAACCTGCAGGGGAAAAACAAGCATCAGTCCTGCTGAGCACTAAGAATGGGCAAATCTCTCCATTTCAGTTTCTCATTCTTCCATTCCTAAAATTCACTTCCCCAGATTTTCACATTAGTTTGTGATTTTTTTTAAGTCCTCATGAAAATTCATCAGCATTTGACTGTGAATTTCTGCTAATATACAAATTTTCTATTTTTGCCCAAAGATACATATTCTCGCAAAACAACTGAATATAAAGCATCATTGTATCTTATTTTCACTGATATAAGAGTTTTTACGTACATTTGACTCTAGCATATGCATTCTTATACATATTACTTGGCAGGAAAACTGCCCTGCCAAACAAGAATTGCTCCAGTGGGATCTTACCTCAGCAGGTCCAGGAGGAGTTTTTGGTCCCCTGTTTCCTTGAGAAAGTGTATTAAATGGCGCAAGGCCACCTGCCGCAGCTCCAGCTCTCTGAACAGGATTTCTGGATGAACAGACAAGAAGTGCTTGACTGGCCTGGTCAGGAGTGAATCATTCTCATTCACATCAGGTACTAGCAGGAAGATGGCACAGCACTTTATTTTATCTTAATAGATTTCATTTCCAATAATAAAGATGGCTAATGGTCTGGGATACACACAATTGTCATTATATGTTTGTCAGCAGAGGTGAAAGCCTAAACTGGATTAATCAAGTTATTGATTTTGGGCACTGAATCCAAATGTCAGTGCTAATCGGTCACCTGAGGCAGCCTTTTGTCAACTCAGTGGCTGACTTCGACCCCAAATGTCTGTGTCAAGGTACCATTTCCATGGTGAATAAATTGCATTTTCCCACCATCCAAAAGGCAAAATATTGCCACAGAGGAAGTGCAGCTCCTTCTCCATCCGCCACTCCCTCCCAATACGTCAGCTGCAATAATGATGTCTAGAACAGGCTTCCTCATCCTTGGCCCTCCAGCTGTTTTGAGACTACAATTCCTACCATCCCTGACCACTGGTTCTGCTAGCTGGAGATCATGGGAGTTGTAGGCCAAAAGCATCTGGAGGGCCGAGGCTGAGGAAGCCTGGTCTAGAATGTGATGCACAAATGGTACTCATCAGATCTCTGAGTGACAACAATTCTCATCCCCCAATCGCTCTATGCTTAGCAAAGTGCAGCTATAGTCAACCTCTGCAGCAAGGCTGTTCCCCTCCCACTCCAAGTAAAGCTATTCCCTTCTAGTTGTTGGCACTAAAATTATGATGAACACAAAAGCTGTGATAAGGAGGCTATATATCTTAATGGTCTGGAAAGGCAGCCAATCTGCCCTGGCCCCCTGCCACTGGGTCTAGCCACTTTTCAGGCACACATACCTTTCTTCAAGGTTCTCTTCAGAAATATTAGGATCTGAAAGAAAATGGACAACAAGGTGCTTATTTTCTGCCACAATCCTGAGGCATAACTGGAAATGGTTGCTTAGGAAGCAGATGCAACAGCTGGAAGTCTCTCTGGTGCTGGCTGTACTTTATACTAATCTGCTTATATTTAAGTAGTAGGGTAGTTGCCTTTGGGGAAATGGAGCACGAGATAGGTGTCAATGAAATATGCCTTTCATTCTAATGGTGTCAGGAAAACAACTTCACAAAGACTGACAAACTTACAAATAAAAAATGGTTTCTAGGCATGTAACAAAGATTTGGCATTTTTAGGAAATGCTACAATATCTCAGGTAGGTTTTTGTGGATGGTGGTTAGATCAAGTAAGATTCACTAAAATTCACATATAATCATCAAATTGTAGAGTTGGAAGGGACCCAGGGGGTCACCTACTCCTGCAATGCAGGAATTCAAATAGATTCACAAAAAACAAGTTTTGATTTGTCCCATCTCATTAACCTAACTGGGAGGTCACATATAGTGGAACCTTGTACATGAAAAAGCACACTTGTGTTTTTCTGCTGCGATAGAAACCTAAACATTTACACGGCATCTGGGACATTTGAGGGAAAATATTCAAAGGGCTTCATAAGGTTCATTTATACCTCATATCCTTGGAGGCAAGGGAAGTGGAGAAAATGCCTCGTCTCCTAAAATGCAACCTAATATTTCCAATGATCAACGAAACCAGTATCTAAAACTCAATTCCATTTAATTAAAACCAATATATGAAAATTTATTGTAAACCCCCCCCCCCACATTCAGATGCAAATGGCCACAGAACCAGAAGTTAATGGGATCATAAGAGGCTGTAGATATGTATCCCCCATCCTGTTCTGCCCTACATTGTAAGATCACAGCACTTACGGCTGTAATGACATTCCCATCATGCACTGCAACAGCTTCATCCAGTAGCTGCAGCTTTTCCTGTAAGGAGTGAAACCTCTCCAGTGAGCAGATCTAGAACGGAATGACAATAATGGAAGGATTAGAGAGGAACCTGGATTATCTGAGTGGAGGCCTGCTTCAGACAGGCAACAACACTGGTGGCTCATCATAAAACTCCTCAGAGCTGCACTTGGTTAATCATTTGTATGTGTCATTTGTTCTCCATGCAGTTCAGGAGCCAAGACACACCAATGGAAGCCTTTGTTGCCAGAGTGGTAGTCTTGGCACAACTAAAATTATTCTGAGCTACCAAGACAAACAGCTTATCATGTGCTTCTATGTCCATGAATTTGCAATGTGAGCAGATGCACACAGGGATGTAGTCCTTATTGGGGCTTTGTACAACAGGAATCCTCTTTCAGAAAAAGAATTTTGGTCATTCTATCCCAACTGCAGGCCTTAGATCATTATGCAAAGTCTTTGTTAGGAACCCACTGTTTAAATCAGGGCTTGTCAACCTGGTCCCTACTGCCCACTAGTGGGCGTTTCAGGATTCTAGGTGGGCGGTAGGGGGTTCTACGGCGCAAGCTGAATCCTCCTTCCATCGAGCACTGGTTGGTGGTAAGGAAATTTAACCAGCAAGAAAGATGCATTAGTGGGCGGTAGGTATAAAAAGGTTGACTACCCCTGGCCTAAATCTACAGAGCTGATAAACTAAGCAGAAACTGATGAGCTGGAGGTTGCCTTTATAGCCACTGAGGACTTTCCTTTCTTATACTCCCATTTTCTCATCCCGATCTCTAAGACGAAAATGGAACAAAGAATTCACTTTCTAAAGGTTACAGAAAGGTTTCCTAAACACAGATGTTGTGTGGCATATCAGCTCATCGCCAGTTCTAAAGCAGCCAGGAGCAGCTTGTGTTTTACCTCTATCTTCACCAAAAATAACTTATTTCCCCTTTGATCTACCAATAGAAAGCATCAAGAGCCCTGCACCAGATCTATGGATGCTTTCTCAGGATACCTGCTCCAAAGCTGTCAATGAAATAACATATTCTTCCTTGCCATTTGGGACATGCTTCAATTGTGGAGCAGAGTCTGCTACCTCTGGTATAATCCCCTGGCATTCCTGACATTTGCAGGACCTCAACTCCTCCTTTTCAGACAGGGAAATTACAGGGCTGTTCCTTACAGAGAACTCTGAAAAGCCACCAACAGCCGCATCTCCAGTGTTGACATGCATGAGCAGAAGAAATGGATATGCATGGGAGGCACCACCCAAAAATTCAAAGGTTGGCACTTTCAGAAGCAGGGAAGAAGAGTCTCACCTTGCCTCTCTGCAGCCGTCTTACTGTGTCTTTAGGGCTCCAGTCACTGCTGTAATCCTGAAATGTAACAAAACCAAACCATGATGTCTTTAACACTCAAAATATTTTGAGAGGCACAGATTCGGACAAACTCCTTCGTCTTAAAGGTATGATTGAGATACCCCAACAGTGGGGTGCGAGAAGTAACACTGCTTGCATACCATCAAATGACTCATAGTTGATTCATTTGCAACTAATATTGCATGCAAAAGCACCCAAGACAGGTCTGGAACACAGCACAATAAAAGCAGCCACAGCCTGTGAGGACAGCTTTGTGGGAGGGATGACATATTTAAGATGTTTTGCAAGTAAAGGACTGCAAGCCTGCGAGCGGTGCATATGGTGCATATGGTCTGCCACGCGTTAGGATTGGCTGAAAATTGAATGTGTATCGTGCCAGGCTATGCCGCTGGTCACTGACAGTGAAAGAAAGTTGAAGAGCTGCATGGTCCCTGGGTATGGTCTGAAGGCCCCATGAGGCTACCACCTTGCAGAAGCTAAGAAGGTTTGGGTCTGATCAGTGTAGAGTCTGCCTGGAAACCACATGTAAGCCACCCTGGGTTCCAGGCTGGATGAAAGGCAGAATATAAATGTATAAAAAATAAAGGTTGAGGCCAACATGTTCAGTGAGATTTGCTACCAATTATTTAAAGGGACAAAATTAATACATTGTTATGATAGCAGTTTCCAGAAAAGGGACAACGCAGGAGCATAGTTCTCCACTTTCCTTTTCCACCCACTAGAGAGAATCTCCTTGCTTATTAAAGGTAGAGAGCGTCTAAGACAGCAATTCTGTGAACAGGTACCTGGGGGCAAGTCCCACTTGAACAGAGTGGAACACGCACAGGATTGTGCTGTAAACCTCCTGAAATCATCCAAGTATGTTCAATGAAGCTTACACTCAAATAAGCACGCACAGCATCACAGCCCTAGTCTCTGTGGAGTGAACATTCAGAGGACAGCCCTTGGAGAAGAAGAGGAGTGCTTGCAGCTTCAAACCCTTTTGCCCCTTAATGTTGTCCTTAATCCAGGCTTCCAAAAATATACCTACCTTGTAGTCTGCTTTTGGTCTGCGCAGTTCTGGGGCGTAACTTTTAAATCCTGTGTCTGTAAGAGCTGAAGAGAGAACGACAGCATTTTTTTAAAAAAACCACACAATTTAGAGCCCTCCTTTCCATGTCACTTTGGTCCACTAAGTAGCTCAAAAACACTGCATTTGAAACAGAAGCACCATCAAAATTATGAAGTCACAATAAAACAGCATCAGTTACAACCAGAAGTTGTAAAAACATTAGAAAGAAAATCCTGGATGACTAAACCGCAACAAACACAACTTATCATCTTCTTTCTAAAAGCCAAAAGGGAGCAAGGAGTGCCAGCTTCAAGGGTACAGTTATATAATGATCTCTGAGGCTACTCTCTGTTAGCTACCTTCCCATATATTCTGTTTGGGAAGTAGGGCTCTGAATAGATATGGAAGTACTCTGATGGGAAGGGAAAGCCAGAAAGAAGCAGCTTGCAGTACTCAAGGAGAGAGATGGTCAGAATTTTAGCCAGGGAAATGGAGAAAGTGGAGTCAATTTCCACTGTGTTGTGCAAGGAGAGCTGACCATTCAAGCAATCTGGGGACAAAGATCTAGATTCTTACCATCTGAAAGTGACTGAAAGCTCCCATGTTTGTTTCTTCCTGAAAAGAAAGAGCAAGTAAGAAAGGCTAAGAAAGCTAGATTCATCATCTCACACTGAAAACCCATTACACATCTAGGAATACTGTGTCCAGTTCTGGAAGTCACAATTTAAGAAGGGTATTGACAAGCTGGATCATATGCAGAGGAAGGCGACCAAGATTATTAAGGGTCTCAACTCTGGTTGAGTTGGGTATGTTTAGCCTGGGATATGGTAGCCATCTTCAAGTATCTCAAGGGCTGTCACATGGAAGAAATAGGATAGGACCTGAACCAATGAATTCAAGTTACAAGAAAGGAGATTCCAACTAAATATCAGGAAGAACTTTCTGATGGTAAGAGCTGTTCAACAGTGCAATGGACTCCCTCGGCAGCTAGCGATCTCTCCTTCCTTGGATGGCCATCTGTCAGGGATGCTTTAGTTGGGATTCCTGCATTGCAGGGGGCTGGACTAGAAAACTTGCAGGGTACTTTCCAATTCTACAATTCTGTGATTCTAAGTCCCAGTAAAGGTCCTACCTTTGAAAAAGCTGCTCAGTGAGTAAGAAGAGGCTTGCTTGGGAAATGCTCCGTATGAAGAAGAGCCTCTTTGTCCACCCAAGTCTCTTCCCTCAGCAGTATTGTTGCTGCTGGAGGCGGTCTCCTTGATTGACCAGGAAATGCCTATGGGGAGAGAAAGAGCACAATCTGAGTAAATTCTCTAGCAAGCATAAGATGAGGCCTTTAAAATTCTAGAGCAGAGAAGGGTTATTGATTCTGGAATACATGATTTTGGGCCTAGCTCTCATGTTTTGCTTTTCTAAATCATCACCTCATATGAGACATTTAACTCTTAAACTACCCTTGATATTTAAAAAACTCTCTTTCTTGGAAAACATATGGAAAACAGAGGAAAATCAGAAATATTCAAAGCACAGACTACCTTCATGGGAAATTGATAGGGAAGCTCATAGGAATGATGAACTCAGGATTTGGGGTAAGTAGTGAAAAATGAGTGAAGGGAACAAGCCGAGTTTTCACAAAACACACCATGGTTTGGATTCCTGCCCCCCCCCAATGTACCATCAATCTACTTGTTTTTGAAAGAAGCAGTCATTTTACTCCCTGCATTTGTTTGTCAGAAACAGGGGTAGGGGGAATTCAAGCACACAATAGGCAAAATAAACAATTGTGGTAATGTATGAAACTATTAGACATTTTTCCTGCTCAACGTTAAGCATACTAAACCTCAGTAGGCCATATTTCCTAGTAGGTGTAGCTCTAATGAGATTTTTCTTGACAAAGGGCAGCAATAATCAAATTCAGATTCAAAGAATGGGTGATAGATGCAAAAACATTCTGCTCCACTTACTGCCCACAGGTTCCCCACTCCAGCTAAACTTCTCAAGATCATCGTCATCATCTACAATATCTCGGAGGCTGTTCACTGTTCGTTTCGACTCCTTCAGCTATGAACAAAACCAAAGTGAAAATGAAGGCAAGCCCTATTCCACCCAGATAAAGACTGTACACTTTCATGCTAAAGAACCGGTATCCCAAGAACAGATGTATTCTATGTTTGTGCACAAGCTGAATTTATTTATCCATCAAAATTTATATACCACTTACTCAACAAAAGATCTCTAAATAGTTTTAAAAATCTAAAATATTCATTTCAAAATATAGATAAAAGTGATATAGATACATGCCACCCACAAAAGTCAGACAAATCCTTATGTACCAGATGCAAATTGTGAAAGAACGTTACAAGCCAAGTTCACACCTCATTTAAAATAGTGCATATTTGCCCTGCAGCACTATTACATTGTTTTATTGGGTACCCATTTTTCAACTTTTATAAGACATTAAAATGGTTTGGCAGGTAACAATTTAGTAGCGGGAAAATAGATTTTTGAAAAAAAATGATGTGGAAAGAAAGGACTAAATATATCTGGAGTAAGGACTATTAGAGGCTATGATGTAGGGAAAAATGCTTTTGCATGATACCAAATTTCTGAACCTGCAGATGCAAGCTCACTTTCAAGCACATCTTCACAACCACAAGGGCTAGAAATGTGTTCTGCTAATGAATGAAGAATGAGGTGATCAGGAATCCCAGTTCTGTGCCACATATCTTGTGAAGTGCACACATTCAATCATACATGATGCTTCCTGCTCATATAAATACAGTGCACTCTCTGGATATGAACTTAATTCGTCCCAGGGTCCATACTTACCCTGAAAAGTCCGTATGCGGAGGCGCCGCTTCTGTGCATGCGGCGAAACCCGGAAGTATATACTTCTGGGTTTGCTGCGTCCGTAACTCAAAATTACGTTACCCAAAGGTAACGTAACCCGAGGTACCACTGTATAGCAATTCCTCAATTTTACTTTCTCAATACCTTCAATGGAAAGATATCCATCAATAATTTTAAGAAGACTACACTATATGCAGATTTCTGCTTCCCTTAACATTTCAGGCAAGGAGACACTGCATAGTGCATTCTCAGTTTGTTCTGACTAGGAACTGTACCTGAAAGAGCTCATCATCTTCATCATCAAACGTAAATGCTTTACACTTGGAACTGTGCCAGTATTCTTCCTCATCAACCTTTATTCTGTTCATCTGAAAATAAGACTTTTATTCTGTTCATCTGAAAATAAGACTTTTTTCTTTACTGCATATATATTACCTTTGGTTAATTAAGAAATAATCCCTGACCACCTCACTATCCATGACCCATATCTACATGCTTCCAGTTTCCACCCAGAGCACATCACATAATCCATTGTCTACAGCCAAGTCCTACAATACAACTGCATTTGTTCAAGCTCCTCAGAAAAAGACCCACACCGTAGTTCTTGTGTTTTGTTTTTTCAAAAATGCATTGATCATCAGGGAATATGCAAAATAAACTTAGGATGTAGCAAACAGATAAGGAAAACCAAAGACTGTGAAATGGTGGTACCAGCTCAATTATAGGCTTATTTTTTTTTAAAGTCTGGTTAAGTTCTCAGTGGCACCTTGCCTAGGAAGTGTCTTGAAAAGTGCTCCTCAGTTTGTGCTGCTAATTTTAAGTAAAGCAAAGCGGATTTACCAGCCATAGAAGTGTGGCCAAAACTGACATCAAGAGTAACCTCAGAGACACTACACTTGTTTTCTTGATGCCACAGTTTAATAATCCTGAATCAAATATTTGCATACAATAGCTCTAAATTCAAGGATGGCTAGAAATCAGTACAGCTTCAAGGTATAGCTGATCTATTTTTACTGGCTCACTCTGAAGCTTATTGTCTTTCACTGAGCAACTGATCGATCTGACCAATACGGCATGTTTCAAAACACACCACTCGAAATGACACAAGAGGCAATTCTACACCTGCTGCCAGAACAAATCTGCAAGCAAATCTGCATTTGTGATATTTGGCCTTAACTTCCCACCACTTAGTGGGAGAGAGTGGTGAATGGTGCCCATTGCAGCTGGCAAGGCAAAAGACAAGGAGGCCACGCCAAGATCAGTGTGAGGTAGAGCCATCCCATTCTACTTCCATCTCCTTCCTGCTCTTCCTTGCTCAGTTCTATGAGGAGGAGGAGGAAGAAGCTGACAGGAAGGGCCACTCCCTGGACTGAATATAAGCAAGAAAGCAGATAGGCAGGCAGCTGTATAAGGCCGGACTGATGCTGCTGGGGTACTGCCCCATTGGCACTGGGTGGACTAGCCTCCACAGATGGAGGGGGCAGTAGCCCCATCCTCCTCATAAGATTCAACTGTAACATGACTTTAAGAAACATGCAAGTCCATTCCACCCAACCTTTCTTTTCATTGCGTCTCCTCCATTACTTGCTTCTCTGCCTATATTAGACTACAATCTCATTAGAGAAAGAAAAAAAAGGTTAGAGAGAGGCGCCTATGCTAGAATGTAAGGCAGCAGCAGGCAACACGGGTGACCAGAGCCGTCCCACCCATGAAGCAAGATGAGGCGACTGCCTCAGGCGGCAGCGTCCCCAGGGGCGGAAGATCCCGATGTCCATCTTCATGACCCCGTATAAACAGCAGCAGCCAATATTGCTGGCGGGGGGTGGGGATGAGATAACCGGCTGGGACCTCTTCTGGCCAAGCCCAAGCGCCAGGAAGAGGCGAGGCAGAAAGCAGGAGCCCGGTGCATCTCCACCCGATGACTTGCCTCAGGACACGGTCTTGCGCCTCCTCGCTCAGAAAGCCCCACGCCAGAGGAAGCGCCGGGGACCCCGTTCCCGCGACGGAGGGAGAAGACAGCCGCCTACCCTCGGAGGAGCAGGGCCGCAAGGACGGGGAACCACGACCAGCCGGGCAGGGATCCGATCAGCACCACGCAGGTCCCCCGTCCATGCTCGGCGCGGGGCCCTGCGCCCTTCTGCGGGCCGTGTTCCTCGGCTCCTCAGGCAGGGAAAGAGAAAGGCGGTTGCTTTCGAAAAGCATCACGGGAGAGGTAGTTTTCCAGCGGCTTCCCCAGCCAGCGGTTTCGACTACAGAGCGCGGCGCGGCGGCGTTTCTCAAGCCGGCGCTTTACATCTGGGGAGGCTCGGGCTGCGCTTCCCAGGCTGTCCACAGCGCCGAGCCTCCCCCGCTCCACTTCTGTCACTACGGGTCATGGGCGGAGGCAAAACTCCTCCGTATACGCGCCGCTTCTTTTGAAAGGGGCTGTGCTGCTTCGTTAGGTTAGGAGTGAAAGGGCTCCAGCCCAGACAAGGGGCAAGGCAAGGAACCAGAAGCAGGGAGGAGCCACAGAGGTAAGGAAAGGTTAGAGTGGCGCGCAAATGTTGAGCCTACGCTCACAGCCCGGGCATTCATGAGCTTTGGACCGAACGCCTCAGCGCCGTGGCGGGAAACCTTTGCCCCACCCCCTCAGAGGTTTTGGACTGCAACTCCCATCAGCCCCAGCCAAGGATGACGGGATTTGTAGTCCAAAGAACCCCAGCGTTAGGGATGGATGCAGGCAGGTGGCGTCTCTCTGTCTCTTGGCATCTCCAAGGTGAAACACGCCAAGGAACGTCGACATGGCAGTGGGAGGCCAGTCCGAACCTGTGTCTCTCGAGGCCTCTCGAGGCCTTTACGTGCCTCACAGGCTGAGTTGCAGAGATTAAAACTAAGAGTTACACACCACCGCAGTCCTTCACTTCCGTGGTGAACTTCCTCCCTTTCAGTTAAAGGAAGCTGGATTTTCTCCAAAAATAGAGCGACACTTGCCAGCATAGCTGTCAACTTTTCCCTTTTCTTGCGAGGAATCCTATTCGGAATAAAGGAGTTTCCCTTAAAAAAAGGAAAACGTTGACAGCATAGGCGCCGACTCCATGGGGCCTGAGGGGGCCCGAGCCCCCTCAAAAATTCGTTTGGGGGGGCTCTGCCCCCCCAATAATTTAAGAAAATTATTACCGTAAATTTCGCTCTATAACACGCAGATATCTTCTCCTAAAAAGTAAGGGGAAATGTCTGTGCGTGTTATTGAGCGAGCGCAGGGGCAAAAATCGGGCAAAAATCAGATCGGGCGGGCGGAGGGAAGGCGGAAGCTGCTGCTTTCCTGCATTCTGCCTCAGGGTCTTACTGCCCACCCGCTTCTGTTGCTGCGTTTGCTCAAACTCAACAAAGAGCAGGGAATCCCCTGCCCTCTTGGCAAGCAGAGGGTTAAGGAAAGGATCGAGTCCTTCTAATTCTTTCCTAGTCACACTGCGTGCAGGCTCCAGCCCACCACCTCCTCCTCTCCGTGCTCTAGGGACTCGCAGGCAGCCGAAAAACAGGTGGGAGAGAGAGAGAGGGCTGGCTGGGGGGGGGACTTTTGCCTTCCTTTCCTCCCCCCCACCCCGTTAAACTCCTCCCCTGCATTCTTAGCCAGCTGCTTCTCCGCACACCCCTCTTGTGCTTCTTGTCCCTTCTGTGTTTTTCCTTCCCTCCCCATTTAAAATGTGGTGACAAAGCACGGATCCACATGGATCCTCAGGATTTTTGCATTGGGTCACTCCAAATTCACCATCAGATCACATTACATGTCCATGGCTACAGTCTGTACCAAAAAAATCACGCACCCACTGTTGCCTGGGGCTGCAATGGTGCAAAAAGGTGGTTACAAAGCATGGATCCTCAGGATTTTTGCATTGGGTCACCCCAAATTCACCATCAGATCACATAGCATGTTCATGGCTACATCTTGCACCAAAAAAATCACGCACCCACTGTTGCCTAGGGTCACAGTGGTGCAAAAACGTGGTTACAAAGCACGGATCCTCAGGATTTTTGCATTGGACTACTCCAAACTCACTGTCAGATATTAAAAATCTTTATAAAATAGAGAATTAAATACATACAGAATGTTAAATTTTCAGTTTCGAAATATTAGTACTAGTTTAGTACTGTATTTCTATATTACTATAGTACTGTATTAGTTATTTTCAAATACTTAAATATTTTTAGGGTGTAAGACCCAATTAAAGCCCGTTATTTACATACAGTATTACAGTATTTACATACAGTATTAGGCATACTGTATTAACTTTATTAACTGTATTAAAGCATTAACTTTGAGATATTATTTTTATTTAATGAACCCTCAGCCTTATTCAAAGTAAGCTTAAATTAGCTATTTCACTTATTAATCAAAGTGCTATTACTGTGCGACAGCAATATTTTATGTTTTATTCTTTTAATGATAGTTTAGGATTTATTTAAATATCATTTCAGTCTTTTCAGAGCTATATATTCACTGCTCTGTAATAGTCTATAAGCATAATTGTTACTGTAAATTAAATTAGCTTTTTACGAAAATACCGCGCGTGTTTATGTTTTGTTTCTTTTTTCAAAGCCAAAAAGTGTTTCAGGCTTGTCGAGTTTCCCAGAGTGTGGAGTTATAGAGAGTCGAGTTTTCGGGGTTCTAATGTTGATCATATGACTCTAAAATACTTTTAAAAAACTTTAAAACTCACTAATTTTCATCTAAAATTTAGAAAACTTCCCGGGGCAGGACCCCGGTATGGGCCCCCCCAATATTTTTTATAAGTCACCGTCCCTGGTTGACAGCTATGCTTCCCAGCAGAGATTAGGAAATTCTAGACCCTCCCCAGCCCCAACCCGACGCTCACTTAGACGGCGTAGATGCGGCTTCAAGTCTTTAAACCCTCAATTCCCACGCGAAACGAGGCCTGAGTTGGAAAAGGCCTGTCGAGAGGCCGCTCCCTTTTGTTTCTGGTGGACACTCGGCCGCTGGCCAAATCACGGCTTCGCTTCAAATCCTGGATTTCCCACGGAGCTGTCACTTTTGCTCCAGGAGGAGGAGGAGGGCGGCGGCACCCAGAAGCGATGCAGGCAACATATAGACTCTGTATTCACGTCTATGCCCTCTGCCCCAATAACGTGCCTCCCGCTTCCCTCGGTGTTCATGTAAGTTTCTTCCCTTGCCCAGGCTGCGCGTGTCTGCGCTTATAGATCTCCCCCTCTATGGTACTGGGGGAGTAAGGAGCGGCAGCGGCGGCGGCGGGAGCAACGGAAGGAAGCTCTCCGGCGGCTGCCGGAAGCTGAGAGGCGGCGCGGCTGCCGGCGGCGCTTCTAGTAGCTTCCAGACGCGCGGCGAGAGAGCGAGGGCGACGGGCGCTCGCCAGCCAGCCGGGCAGAGGCAGAAGCGGCGAGTCCTTCAGCGAGGCGCTGATGGCCAAGTGGGGAGAGGGAGATCCGCGCTGGATTGTGGAGCAGCGCGCGGATGCCACCAACGTCAACAACTGGCACTGGTGAGCGAGGGGGGCAGGGAAGGCAGCGGGGGCTGGGGGGGCAGAGGAGAAGTGGCTCGTGTTTGTGGGGGGGATGCAGCTCTTCCCCTGAGGGCTTTGGGGCTTTGGGGGAATAAGGGCGGCCGTGCTGCCACCGCCACACCCACAGCCACCCACACCCCCGCGGTTGCGGGGACGCGTGTCTGCTTCTCTCTCCCTGTCTCTTGCCTCTGACCCCTTCGCACGAGATTCTCCACCGCTTATGCGTGTTCGCGCCGGAGTCACTTTCCTTCGGGTTCGGTGGACCTTACTCTCAAATAAGTGTGGTAAAAGATTACAAGCGCGGGGGGAGATAGAGAAACCTCCCTGGCCTGGTTTAACCTCCTTTTTTTAAAAAAATAACAGCTGGATCTGTAGAAGGGCAGCTATGATCGCTAGCTACTTCTTTCAGATCAAGCTGCGCTGAAGTGCATGGGAGCTAGGGGCTGGTTAAAACAAACAAAAACGTTGGCAGTCTTTTCTAGGGGCCAGGTGCAGCATCTGGCAAAGCCAGCGAGTGCCTGCTGAATAAAAGTTTGCAACAGGGAGGCAGCCCCTCCACCTGTATCATAATCTGGTGCTGCACAAGCACTCTCCAGAATAGGAAGCACCTTGTCAATTTTAATGGTGTGTTTGTGCTTACTGTGTTTCTGACATGCATAGCCATGCTTTTTGTTTAGCTACGTTGCTGTGTTTGATTGCTTTTCACACTGATTTGGTAGTTGTGGAGAAAGTGGGTAGACAGGAAGTGGTGGTATCTAGGGAAACTGTTCCAGGAGCATTTTGAAAATGGGGGAGGATTTCATTCATTGCTTCCTTAATGTGGAATTAATGATGACAAGATAGGAATCAGTCTTAATTTGAAAAACGGTGACGCAAGTTGTCTTAAGCAAACTAGCAATTCTGCCACATACAAATTAATGGATGATTTGACAACAATTTTAATATAAATGGAGCTTCAACACAGAAGCAGTATTCCTGAGTGCAGGACACTGATAGCAAAGAGGGTGGCTGTTGTATCACATCATGTATATAAGCTTTTCAGTAGTCACTATTGGAGACAGAGTGCTGGGGAAACCCAGCCGGATGGGCGGGGTAAAAAAAAAAAATAATAATAATAATAATAATATGAACTAGAATAATTTTTGTGTGCTGCTGTAAGAAAGTCATTTTTCTATTCCAATAGAAATGAACCAGAAAAACCTGGAGATGCAGGATGCCTTCTTATTGTCACTTGGTCATGTATATCTGCTATTATGTATAGTGTTCTATTTTTTGTTTCTTATTGAAAATGTTTTCATGCAATTGCCACCACACTTACTGACCTGGGCAAGGAGTGAACTATGCACAATATTTTCAAGCAGCTGCTGTGCACAGTGTGGCTTGTGTAAATATGGCATTTTGCCAGCAGTGCAAAGACCAAGTGCAAATGGCACTTTACACCTTGATTTATTATGGTATGGACTCTTGTGAACAGCAGCTTAGGGATGCTGGAGACCTCTGATGAAACCCAAGTCAAAGTTGCTAGTGTTTGCTTATTTGCCTCATGTCTGTAATGGATATCAATCTGGCAAATATGACCAGTGTTTGCTGTTGCTTTCCACCTGCAAATTGTATGTAATCAATTATGCCACCATCCCCCCACATTTGCATTGTGTTTCCTTTGCGTAGAAATGAATGGGGTGGGATAAAGTAACAACAGTGCAGTGATAATATGCAAGTTACATAATTTTACCACAGCGCACAATGAGACAAATAATGTAAGTTTTGGCAGAAGATGAACTGCAGCAGAATGGAGAAAATGCTGCATGCAATAAATACAGGGTGGAACAGAAAACGGTATCTTCTTCCATCCCTATTAGCAACCCACAGCTTTCAGGATTAGTATAAAGAAGTCCAGTCTTACCCTTTTACCCTACCAAGTCTATCCTGTTCCTGAGATTTTCAGTCCAATCAGTTTTGCTCCTTATTAAATCCAGGCTCTTCTGCATCTTTAGGCAACTAGAAACATGATCACCATGCTCTTAATTTGTGATGAGTGAGCAGCTGCTATTTTTTCAGCTGCAGGAGACTTTAAAGGAGGAAGGATAAATACTGTAGGTTCCCTGCTCTGGGAACTTGCCAGTTAAATTAAACCACAGGGGAGATATGCCCTGTCTCTTTGAGCATCATGGTTAATTCATATCCGAGGAAGGTGTGTGTACTTCTCTAGAACCATGGAGAGCTCTCCAGTTAGCAGCAGTTTCTTCTGTCCTCCTGCCCCAACCCTGGGGGGTGTGGAGCCAAAAAGAAAAAACAGTGACATAGGCAGTATGAAGTGAGCCAGCAGCTCATTCTGCAGTGGTGAGCAAGCTGTAGTTTCCAAGGGTATGTAATGCTAATGCAGCAGCACTCAAGCAGCTGTGAAGCATATAGCCATCTTCAACTTATGAAGCACTCTTTGTTTTTACATGCAGATTCTACAGAAACATTTTATCTAGATTGGTTTTCAAAGCAGAAGCCTGATGTATTGGAATTTAGTTATTGTATTTTAAGGAGCAGGAAAGGGGAAATCTGTTTGTATAATCTGTCTCTGTCATTTCACAAGTTACTTCTCTACTGGGTAGATTTAACAGCTATGATCTCAGCTGTTTGTGAGTTCACTCCGTCCATCCACCTAGTGGTTCAAGATAATCCTGTGGGTTGGCTAGAACTGTACATCCTGTTCTTTCATTGAAATATAGGAACCTGCTGGGAATGGACTACTCATTAAGTGTGTGTATGATGCCATTCTCATGTTGCCAGATTGTTTTACAAAAAAATATGATTTTTAAATGAAATAAAAAGGTAGGTTCCACAGCAGCAGACAGTCTGTGATTTGACCTTGGAATTGTATCTGCGTCTAACTAGATGCAGGCATGGCCAGACTTGGCCCTCCAGCCGTTTTGGAACTACAATTTGCATCATCCCTAGCTAACAGGACCAGTGGTCAGGGATGATGGGAATTGTAGTCCCCAAACAGCTGGAGAGCCAAGTTTGGCCACGCCTGAAATTTACTAGACAGTAGTGATATGCTTCAACAATATGCTTTGCTTGCACCAGAGCTAGGAAGTTAAGAGTTAAGAAGGAAGTTTTGGGGCTGTGTAAGCTCAACATGTGATGACTCTTGTATAACTCAAGCTTGAGCCATCCTATTGTATTAGAAGCATAGGACTGGATAACTAAGTTATACTTTGAAATTAGTGCACTTAGTTATTCATGCACATTAATTAAAGTGGCCTGGATTCAGCTAGCCCTGTGCACCAGCAGAGCTCTTGCTAGTGCAGTGAGGCCTTGCCCCCCCTGCACACACACCCAGTCCATTCTGGAGGGTCAGGAGAACCCCCAGAACAGTGCATGGGGGAAGGAGAGGGGGGATTGCTCTGTCTGGCAAGCAGGAATGCTTGCACTAATGAAACAACCAGAAGAGTGTGACGTCGAATTCCTCCCAATGGATCTAACTCTTACGTTGTCTAGCTGTTCCTGGTTCATAATCCTGCTGAAGTAAAGTAACAGATTCAGAAGGGGGCTGAGGAAATTGATCAGCCAAGGTTAAATAGGTGGCATGGGTTCTTAGTCATGGTTGGAGCCCTCCTTTGGAGCTCTATAGATGTATATTGGACATAATTGGTTAATTGATGAGTGGTGGGAATTAAGTAAAAAGGTTATTTTGTCCAAGCTATGCCCAACTGCCCTACACCTAACATCATATGACATCAGGTGTGGAGCAGGTAGAAACCTGGCTTAGCCAAAACGGAGTTTGTTAGCAACTGAAAAGCTCAGTGTGAAGTGCTTCAAATAGACAGCACTTCAGAAGCTCCTTTCAAAGCACTATATTGTGCAGTGCTTTGAAAGGGTTTTATCAAGCCTCAGCAATTGGTGGGTCATGAGAAGTGCTGTCTTGTGAAGTGATATGCAAAGACCCTTGCAAGCAGAAAAGGTAATCTGATGCCAGGTGATCGACAAGTTTGTGGTTCTGCCCACCTGTCAATCTTAGCCCACTAGAGGTGGGAAAGATAACAATCTGACCCACTGGCCAAATCCAGTTCACCACTGCTGGTGTAGAGGTATACAGAGTGGTTAGTCAAAACCCTTGGTTATCCTCTTCCATGTGTCATTAAAAGAAGTCAATTTTGGAAGTGTAACTTTTCAAGATGTATAGCCAAATACCATGTGTTTCCAGGGAATGGGACAAAGGGGGTGTATGCAATGCATTGAAAACTAACTTTGCAACACTGGAGCATTGAAAAGCACCAGCTGTTCATTACTGCCTTTTTACATTTTGAGAATTTTGTTCTTTTCTTAGGACTGAAAGAGATGCATCTAACTGGTCTTCAGAGAAACTGAAAAGTTTGCTTCTGGCTATTAGAGCAGAGAATGCAGAGGGAACTTGTGAAGTGACAGAAGTGAGTAAATTGGATGGAGAAGCCTCAATCAATAACCGCAAAGGAAAGCTGATTTTCTTCTATGAGTGGAATATCAAGCTGGCTTGGACAGGTGAGTTTTCCTGCTTTGTTTTTAGCTGCATAATGTGATCTTTCTGTAGAGTTCTGGAGGTTGAATTGTCAAAAAGCAGAATTTCTACAGTCTTTTCAAATAGTTAGGAAGCAGATAATAACCCCCTTCTCCAAGGGAAGAGAGAAAGGGAATTTAGAGAGTTTTCTAGAATGCCAGAATATGTCAGAAGTTCCTGTTAGAAAGCGAAATTGAGCAATTCATTCAGTATATTGCTTTTCATAGGCACTTCAAATACAGGAGTGAAGTATAAAGGATATGTGGAGATTCCCAATCTGTCGGATGAAAATGATGTTGATGAAATTGAGGTAAGAACACAGTTACAGATTATTTTCCTGATTTCTGCTTCGTTGAAGAGGGATCAGATATTCGAGTAGTCCCAAGTTTTATCTCTCTTCAGCTTTTTATTATTATTAAGCCCCATAAGTTCATATCTGATTTCTACCATTCAAATCTACAAACAGCTACTGTCTTTAAGTAAAAATAATTTCATGGATGCAGTACAGGGTGGAGGAGTATGTGCAGTGAAAAGAGATTTGTCCTATTGGAACTGTATGAATTCCCGCCCCGCCCCCTTTTCTTCTCAGATCAGCGTTAGTCTTGCCAAAGATGAGCCAGACACCAACCTGCTAGCTTTGATGAAGCATGAAGGTGTAAATCAGATCAGCAGTGCTTTGGAAACTTACATTAGCACTCTCAAAACAGGTACGTACAGAAGGGCAAAAGAAATAGTCGAGTCAGAGCTGTTCTTGTGGAGGACGAAGGAGTTTCGAAATCTGTTAGAAATAGTTTGCTTAGAATAAACTTGTCTATCTTTGTCATACATCTTAACCCCTCTTCACCTGTTCTCCCCTTGTCCTGCAATTAACCCTCATCTGAAGGGGATAGAGGGACTAAGTCTGGCCTTGTCCTCTCCTGCATCCCCGGCACCGTTTCCTTCCGCAGCACCCACCACTCCCCCTAACACCATGTTGGTGGCTGAATGTCTGCAGCAAGGAGCCTATTCTATTTGAGTAGGCTCCCTGCATGATTCACACCCTGATCTTTCAGGCTTTTTAATCTTGTGGAGAGCTTATTTGAGTAGAGCAGGCTCCCCACCGAAGACATGCAGCCCCCAACATGGTGAGGGTGGTGGGTGGGCTGCAGAAATGATGGCAGAAGCAGCCAGAGACCAATGGGCTGGTCTCCTCTTTCCTTGGCATGAGCGGTGGAGAGTGAGTGTGTAGGGCTTTAGTTACATATTGCCTGGATTACTGTAGCAAACCGTGTGGGGCTTCCTGTGAAGATTCTTTGGAAGCTTCAGCTAGTACAAAATGCCACTGCTAAAATTCTAACATGTAGCAGGTTTGGGGAGAATGTCAGTCCCATACTGTAGCAGCTACACTGGTTGTCAGGGTGTTTTTGAGTGCAGTTCAAAGTACAGTGGTGCCTCGCAAGACGAAATTAATTCGTTCCGCAAGTTTTTTCGTCTTGCGAGTTTTTCGTCTTGCGAAGCACGGTTTCCCATAGGAATGCATTGAAAATCAATTAATGCGTTCCTAGGGAGACCGCCTTCAGACTAGGTCCGGGGACAATCTGTCCCCGGACGTCTTCTGAAGGCTGGCGGGGGGAGAAGGACTTTTCTCCCCACCGCCAGCCTTCAGAACAGCCTTCTGAAGGCTGGCGGTGGGAAGAAAAGCCCTTCTCCCGCCACCAGCCTTCAGAAGAGTTCCTGCAGGGCTGCCTAGGCTGCGGATAGCAGCCTGCTGCCCGGTGCGAGGGACGCTCTGAAGCAGAGCGCCCCTCGTGCGGGGCAGACATCTGCAGCTTGGGGAGCCCTGCAGGACTTCCCCGCAGGGCTCTCCAAGCTGCGGATAGCAGCCTGCTGCCCCGCACGAGGGGCGCTCTTAAGCAGAGCACCCCTCGCGCGGGGCAGACATTCGCAGCTTGGGGAGCCCTGCAGGACTTCCCCCAGGGCTCTCCAAGCTGCAGATAGCAGCCTGCTGCCCCGCACGAGGGGCGCTCTTAAGCAGAGCACCCCTCACGCGGGGCAGACATTCGCAGCTTGGGGAGCCCTGCAGGACTTCCCCGCAGGGCTCTCCAAGCTGCGGATAGCAGCCTGCTGCCCCGCACGAGGGGCGCTCTTAAGCAGAGCACCCCTTGCGCGGGGCAGACATTCGCAGCTTGGGGAGCCCTTCAGGACTTCCCCGCAGGGCTCTCCAAGCTGCGGATAGCAGCCTGCTGCCCCGCACGAAGGGCGCTCTTAAGCAGAGCACCCCTCGTGCGGGGCAGACATTCGCAGCTTGGGGAGCCCTTCAGGACTTCCCCGCAGGGCTCTCCAAGCTGCGGATAGGGGCAGCAGGCTGCTATCCGCAATTTGGAGAGCCCTGCGGGGAACTCTTCTGAAGGTTGGCGGGGGAGAAGGGCTTTTCTTTCCACCGCCAGCCTTCAGAACAGCCTTCTGAATGTTGGCGGTGGGGAGGAAAACCTTCCTCCCACCGCAAGCCTTCAGGACAGGTCCGGGAACAGAGGAGAAGGCGGCGCTTCGCTTCCCCGCTGTCCCCGGAGATTTCCCTATGGGCTTTCGTCTTGCGAAGCAAGCCCATAGGGAAATTCGTCTTGCGAAGCCGCTAAAAAATCGGAAAACCCTTTCGTCTTGCGGGTTTTTCGTTTAGCGAGGCATTCGTCTTGCGGGGCACCACTGTACTGGTTATCACTAAATGGCTTAGGACCTCTGATACCTCAAGGACCTTCTCCATCCTCTGCTTGTCTACCAAAGTAAATCTGGTGAGGCAAGACACCACCGTTCAAGGATGTGAAGAATTACTGTTTTCCATCTCAGTGCTGATAGAAATTATTATGGATTATTTGTCTCAAGTAGCACCAAGGAAACTGTCACCACATCACAGTGGGGAAAAAAGCCTTGTGCATTATTGCATGCCTGCACTAGAGAACTTGGAGTCATGGTCTGAAAATTATATATACCTGCCCTGAGTTTACCAGTCGAACTTTAGGCTGCATGTCTCTAATATAGTATCATGTAATTATTGTTTGACCCTCTTTCTTGTTCTCAAAAGCATTTGTATAGCTTTCAGTGCATCCTCCTGGAGGTCTGAACTGAAAAGTTCCAGTGTTATAAATTTATCAAAGTGTGTGGTAGCTTTCTGATCCCATTTTCCGTGACATCCTGCCTTCCTTTAATGATGCTTTCTTACAGCTATGTTTGTTATGAAATGTGGTTTGTGTTTCTTTCTAGATGCTTTGCATGGAATAATGAGATTTTAATACCTTTCAGAGTTTACCCAAGGCATGATCTTACCCACAGTGAATGGTGAACAATCAGAGCTCCCACCTCAGCCTGTACGCAAAGCAGAGGAACGGAAGGTAAGAGCCCAAGATTCCAGGCGTATTTTATAGGGTAACATTTCCTTGCTCTGATGGAATGAAGAATAAGGCACAGGGCTACTTTACACTCCTAGTGGCAGCAGACTCTTAGTGGTGTGGCATATGAGGTAGCTCTGGGCATTAAGCAGTTTTGATAGGAATGTGAATATTCTGTGGCATACAATTGGACCAAAATGCTTGAGGGGAGCATGACAAAAACAGATTGCAGTATCTTGAAGATTGGGGACTACTGGAGTCCAGTGAGGAAGAAAAGTGGCTGCAGGTTGGTGCCTTGCTCTTGCAGCAGCTGCAGGGAATGAGCCATCTTATTAGCAGGATTAATTATTTTGCTCCAAATCTCCCCCCGCCCCTAGCAAAGTGAGGCAAGTGGCCTAGGGAGAGAGTATTTTCCTTAGTGGCACCCCATTTATGGAATGCTTTCCCAGCAGAGGCTTGCCTGGCATCTACGTTGTGGACCATTAGCTACCAGGTGAAGATATTTTTATTTTCCCATGTCTTTTAACTCACAGCTGGAGCGGGATTCAGCTACTAGCTTTGCTAGTGGGAGCCTGCCCAAGGATTTCTGCTAGTGCAGCAAGGCTTGAGGGTCTTGGGAGCGCCTTAGTGTTACACTGCATTCCTCAGTGCTGTTTACATGTATACAATCCCCCCCCCCCCCGCTTGCTTGCTTTTTATGCTGGTTTTATATTGATTGCATCTGGCTTTTAGGTTGTGCTTGTACTGATTTGTATTGCATATAGTTTCTATTGTTTTCACAATTTTTAGATTCTATTTTGAGTGCTGTTCTTTTTTTTAAAAAAGTTTGTAAATCAACTAACAGTTATCAGTTAATATATGTTTTTAGTTCTAACTTATTCTATTTTTAGACCACTGAACCAGTTGCTGGCAATGCACTTAAATCCAAATCGATAGGAGTCAAGATTCCTACTTGCAAGATAAACTTGAAGGACGTTTTCTTAACATCTCCAGATGAACTGTATAGAGTGTTTATTACACAAGAGGTAAGTTGCAGGTTTGTCTACAGGTCCTTTTCTGTCGAGAAGCCCTTGTACACTTCTTAGATTAGAATTGGTTATAAATATCTCTACTGGTTGTTTAGACTAACGTCCTCCCCCTGTTTCTCCTATTAGCTTGCACACAGAGGGTGTTGTGGTTGGTACTCTGCAGCAGAAGCGACCTCTAGGCCTCTAGAAAATACTTCAAGGATTATGGGTCACCTTGTTTCTTCTCAGTCTGGAAGGGTTATATGTTCTTTCAGCAGGAGACCTACTTCCAAAGAAGCTCCCACAGAGATGAGCATTTGCTTCTGCTTATTTGGAAATGAAGTGGCAGCCAAGAGGTGCTACTTTCATCCTTGAAAGTGCCCACGTCCCCAGTGGGAGATGGTACTGGAATCAGGACTCAGATTCCAGAGTGCTGGAATCAAGCATCTATTTCTGTTGTTTCAGTAGATTGGGTGGAAGTCATGGTCATTTTAATGCAATGGGTCACCTTGCTACTTGACTCACTGATCATATTTTTTTTTTTTTCTGCAGATGGTCCAGGCTTTTACTCACTCACCTGCCTTTTTGGAGGCTGACAAAGGAGGAAAATTCCAGCTGCTAGATGGCAGTGTCACTGGAGAGTTCACTGAACTAGTAAGTACTGTTGACAATACATTTTCTGTTGCTCAGTAGCTGGGACGTGCCTTCTTTTTAGCCCATGATCTGTTTCTTTTGTAATGCTCTGAACACTTATGTTGTGAACTGCCCTGTGATCTTTGGATGAAGGGTGTTGTACAGATAATAATAATAATAGTAATAATAATGCCTGTACTACCTCACCAAGTCTAAAATTGGATAGACTCTTTTGTGTTGCTGATGGTTTAGCTGGAAATACACATCTTTTTCAAAAAACAAATGGATAATATTGGCCGAGTTCAGACATAACAAACTCAGTTTGATTAGGCAGGCACAAGCATTGCACCTTTATGCTCCTTCCTCCTTCCCCTTTGCACTGTCAGAATGAAAATGATGCTTTCCTGGTTTAGATGTAACAGGTAATCGGTTTAAGAAATCCTGGAGGTTATTCACTACAGAGCAGGAGGGGAGGGGAAGAGACAGTGTACGCACAGCAACCTTCATCTAAACTATGGTTATTTCTGAACCACGTCTGGTTCAAAGAAATGCTATGAAGGCAAGCTTGGTGAACTGTAGCTAAACTTTGATCATGTTGATCTTAATAAATCTCTCTACAATAGGAGTTGGTATTTTGAGGAAAGGGCTGGTTTTGTGATGTTTTTATTGCTGTTGTTGGTTCTTAATGGATCTTTTAAACACTATTTTATTTATATTTCATTACATTTAAATGATTGTCTTTATTGTGTTTTTAGCTATTTCTGTTTTATCTGCATAAGCTGCCTTGAGTCCTGGACTGGGAAAGGAGGAAGAGGAATTAGACAGACAGACAGACAGATAGAACCTCCTTTCTTTGCCCAGTGCAGTACTGATAACAGTTGCTCTGTTGTGCTTGTTAATTATAGGAAAAAGAGATGTAGTTGCACATTACTCATTAAGCATTACATGTATTTAGACCCTGAGTTACTCTCAAATAATATTGACACCCCCCAGCTTTTTTCAGTATAATCTCTGTCACTCTCTTGTTATTCAAATGAAAATAAACCCGCTAGATAACTAGGCTTCCTTTCCTTTCCAGGTTCCTGAGAAGCAGATTGCAATGAAGTGGAGATTTAAAACATGGCCAGAGGGTAAGTTATTCTACTTCATATAACAAAGTAGAAAATTACATATGCTTCAGCTATACTCTGACTATGTTGTACTAGCAGTGGGTACCCATTATTAAATTGTAAGATGCTTGAAAGCACAAGCATTTCTCAGTTACTAGCCTTGGCCTTGGTTGTGCTATGTTTTTGCTTGGCTTGTACGGCAACTGGTGCATTGGCTGTACTTATTACTAGGAATCTGCCCTATCATACAGGATATGACATATTTAAAGGGTAGATTGGTTAAGAGTTGAGTGTTTCCCAGCTGTTGCGATCTTGGGAAGAAGAGCAGATTTCTTCTCTTAACCATATCAGGAAAGAAGCAGATAGTTTGTCTGGCTGTGTTTCTCCAGGTTGTGTCACACTGCTGAATGTTGGGGTTTTTCTTTGGCTCTTTTAGGACACTTTGCAACCATCACTTTGACGTTCATTGACAAAGCTGGTGAAACAGAAATCCGCCTGGAAGGAAGGGGCATCCCAGCCAACGAAGAAGAGAGAACAAGGGAGGGCTGGCAACGATACTATTTTGAGGGCATAAAACAGACGTTTGGTTATGGAGCCCGATTGTTTTAACACTGGCTACTGCGGAGAGTCTCTACCCAAAGATTCTGCCGTGTGAACTGATTTGCTTCTTGTCTGTCCCTTTCTTATCCTTTGTTTCACTGTTGTGATAAGCAGGATGGCCGGAAGGCCTTGAAGGCCACTGAGCAGCACAGATTCCAACTTGTCACTGCTCATGCATGTCTCCTGCTGCAGGGGATTCAAAAGGTGGATTCTCATAAATGTATATACACCCGTATTGCTAAATAAACATAACTTAAAGAAGACGTACTGGCTCTTATCTGAGTGGAGAGATAGGAGGGAAGATATTTCAGCTAAGTCATAATCTTACTTCTATAATAGAGAATAGAAGGCAAAAGACAGAGGCCTCGTATTCCAGCTTGCAGGTTTAGGACATCCCCCCCCCTTGCTTTCCAGAAATTACTTAGAAAAGTTTGCAACACATCTTGGGCTAATGACATATTTCCTGTTTTCTTCTGACCGGTGCTCAGCTGTATTATCTCTGTGGTGGCCTTTTATCTGTGAACAAGCATTAGTAGCAGAAATCTTTAATGCCCATCAAACTCAGAATCCTGGCTCTTCCCAAGTTATACCTTATTAAACCCCTTTTAAAAGGAAGCAGAATGAAAGCAATGAGAGTTGTGGGCAGCAGCATCTTAAGCATACACAAGCCACAGTTGTATATGACTTCAGCATTATATGCATGTATAGATGTTAATATATCTGTGGGTTTTTTACAGTGCTAGAGCCTTTCCCATGGTGGTGGGAATTGTTGCATAAAATGCATTTGGACTGTTAATTACAACAGAAAACTGAAAAGCATAGGATAGAAAGCCTTTTCATGTGCTGTAACTGTGGTCCTCAGATCTCTTCAGAATTGTGCCATGATAGGATTGTTGGAGGATGTAGCTTCTGCCACACTTCAAAAAGAACAGACTGTGTTACACATTTTGCAGAGAGATGGTGATAGCGACTAAGATTGATTCAACATGTGCTTCTAATACAGTCTGGGAGGATGTAAGTGATGTTCCATTAGCCTATCTAATTCTTGGGAATAATTTCAAAATTTTACAGTTGAAAGCCCCACGTTCTACAATTAAATTAAATTGGTGCAAATATCTACAACAAACTTATTTTGCATACTTTGTGCAATTTCTGTTGCAGGCTTCTTTTTAAAGAGTTTGCAGTTTTGTGTTCAGATTTTGTTGACATATTGAGGAAACGATGAGCTAAGTGGGAGGGAGGGTTTGATGTGCTAATTAAAGATGCGCCACACCCCTCTAATACAATGTTGACTATTGGAAGAGACATCTGGTGTGACATTTCTGATCTGATCTATTTCTGATTGTTGCCTCAGTTTGTGGCAGCTGTGATGTGATTCAAGCGAGGATTTCATTTACACTTTGGGTTAGTCTATGCTTGGTAAACTACCATTACATCAGCAATGTCCTTACTGTGTGGGACATATCTAAGGCTAAATCCAAGAAAAAAATGTGTGTGTTAACTTCTTAAAACCTGTAATAGCCAAAATTGTCAGCAAGGAACATGCTGGCCTACCAAGATGCCTGTATGGAGAATGATAGGTCTTCCAGAAGTAAGCTATTGCTTATGAAATGTAATGTGACAAATCTTGTTATTCTATACATCCAAGCACTGCTGTTCTATTGGATTCTTTCTAGCTTAAAGTTTGCCTTTGGTATTTATTGTGGCAAGTTGCTCACAAGATGGCAGTATTGCCCAACATAATGGGATGTAGGTTTGTGACAAGGTAGCACTTAATTCTCTCTAGATTTCAAAAGCAGCTGCAGTAGGTTTAGTTATGCTTATGCTATGTGTTTACATTCTGCCAGAACAAATTGCTGGACTAAAGAATGGGGTGCAAATATTTAGAAGCTTAAGATCAATGGCTGGAAAACTGATTTGCAGTGGTTATCTGGAGAAGTCATTCCTGATTCTCCTGCCAAAGTAAGACAGTTCCAGCCGTAAATCCTATGCATGCGGACAGTATGACGGATGGCTCTATGAAATACAATTGTTCACTAAAATTACACAGCTGCTGCTGCAGCAAGTTTCTATTACACATCTTGTATTTAGGGCCTGACGCTATAAAAGAATGAAGAGAGTCTAGAGCAGTTTTCTGTGCTGGCTGGTGTTGATGGAGTGGTAGTCCAAAATAAGGTTTAAATGAGAAGTTTTGAAATACGTTTGACAAGAAAAGTAATTTGGGTTTTCCTGAGCATAAGACAGATGAGTATACATTTTTGTCCCGGGCATGTTCAAGCAGTCAGGCCCAAGGGTAAGCAGCACATACAGTCAAACCTTGGTTGTCGAACATAATCCGTTCTGGAAGCCTGTTCGGCTTCCGAAATGTTTGACAACCGAACCGCGGCTTCTTATTGGCTGCAGGAGCTTCTTGCACTCAAGCGGAAGCCACGTTGGACATTTGGCTTCCGAGAAACATTCGAAAACCAGAGCATTTACTTCCGGGTTTTTGGGGTTTGGAAGCCAAAACATTCCAGAATGGAGTCATTCAGGAACTGAGGTTTGACTGTGCACCTCAAAGGTGGCAGCCCCCGAAAAATAGAGGTTATATAGAAAAATAAGGCTTTGTCTCATAACATACCATTCCCAACCCAAAATGGGACTGAAAAATGTCTGGATGTTCAGGCTGTAGTTGTCTCCCTTCCAGCATTAGTTTTCTCAAAACCTAGCAGAGAAAGGGCTCAACAAGCTTCCCACATCCACTGTGGTATCAGAGTCAGACTTCTATTGATGCTGCTTTTGAGAAAGTAAAAAACCCTGGAAATTGGGTTCTTAGAGCAATGCTAATATGTCTAATCCATTTTCAGTTATCAGAATTGCAGCCATTATAACAAACAGGCCTCATCTACAAAAAACAACAACACGCTTTTGCATGTTGGGCATGGAACCAGCAACTCATTTACTGTACATATCTGAAACTGTATTTGCTTGCTGAAATAGCACGTTCATGATCTTTAGTAACTGAACATTTTTTTGGCTTCATTGTGATTTCCGGCCTTTTATTGGCTAATACCCAAGGAATTAGGATAGTGAGCTTGTACAAGAGCTGCACCGACTTCCTTGTGCAACACTGGCACAAGTGACTACGTTATTGGCTTTGTTCTTAACTGTATTGATTTCTAGATCAGCTGTGGTCTTACATGGTTAAATGGCAATTTCCCCCATTTGCCAGGTGGAGAATGGTTGGGTGTATTTTGAGGTACAAAAGACTAAAATGAGTTCTATAGGAAGTGAATTAGCAAGTCAAGGGAGCTTTGGTGTCTTCAGCTAATCGGAGGGAAACTAAATGCCCCACAAAAGTTCTCATTACAGCTTTTCTGCAGAGAATTTCAGCTGGATGATGTAAATCAGCTATACGCTATTGCTCTGTCTCCACCCAGGGCAGCTGTTTGAGAAGTGCCTGCTTTGTGAACAGAGCTTTGGTTTCTTTCTGGGCTTGTCATCAAACTTTTCAGTAGCACCCTGTTGCTTAAATACACACCCACTCCCAAGCAGCTGGATCTCGCTTTATAGCTTCACAGAAGACTTTGAAATCTGATGCTGGCTACATTTAGCTGCTGGCTCACACCCATTTCATGGTCCCAGTGGAGAGTGCTTTGCATTCTTATCTGAAGGGGGATCCAGCTGCCCATTGAAAGACTAGCCTCCCTTGGCTTTGCTTCAAGTCCTTGTCCATCCTCAGGCTTTAGTCCAGCTGTAAACCTGTCTGAAGACAAACCAGATACAGGGGGACTTTAATGTTACTCTATAGCAGGAGGCCAGCTGGAATGTTTCTGGAGTCCTGAGGCAGAACAAATAGATGCCCTCCTAAACTCTTTAGGCTATAGCTGGCTCCGGCTTTCGAGGGGGCGCGCGGGAAGTTAGCAATGCATGGAGCAATGAAATGTTACTGCTACTGACTTATCAGGACAACAGAGTTATAGGGCAGGGACTGTAGAATATCAAGTGTTATGTAAAGATATATAGTGGTACCTCGGGTTAAGTACTTAATTTGTTCCGGAGGTCCGTTCTTAACCTGAAACTGTTCTTAACCTGAAGTACCACTTTAGCTAATGGGGCCTCCTGCTGCGCCACCGGAGCACAATTTCTGTTCTCATCCTGAAGCAAAGTTCTTAACCCGAAGTACTATTTCTGGGTTAGCGGCGTCTGTAACCTGAAGCATATGTAACCCGAGTACCACTGTAATTGAAAGTCTCGCCTTTTTCTTGACGTTTCTAGGCCTCACAGTTGTAAAATAGGTTAAGTGTAGCAGGAGAATCTGCTTTAGGCTTAGAAATTAGGAGATATCATTTCATTGACATCATCTCAAAACACTAAACTGTTGCATGCAAATATATGCTGCTTTTCCTCAGAAAAGCAACCATTGCTCAGACCACTGAACATGAACATGTAGGCCAGTGTGAACTACTTGTGACTACAGCAGCCTTTCCCAGCTCAGCTGTATAAGGTAACTGGGAGTTAAGCAGCAGTTGGCTGGATCACAAGAAGGGGCTGCTAGCCTACGATACGAGACGGGTGAATTTGAGAGAGATGGTAAGAGAATTCTGCATGAAATTAATGGTAGGAAAACTGGGCAACAGACCATTGCTGCCTTCTTAGTTATACTGAGTGTGCCAACGCTGCCACTAATAAAATTATCACGGTCATCACAGAGAGTCAGGCTTCATTCAAGAAGTTAGGAATACATCATATTCTCCTATACTTAACCAATATATTAATTGGTAATTAACACAGCTCAACTGGCTTTGGAGCTTAGCTGCTGCTACCTACTTCATTACCCTGGAGGTGATTTGCTACTTCTGGGAAAAGAGTGATCTCGCGAAACAAGAGTTTAAGAGTTCCAGCTCTTGATTGATTCTACAAACCCTGGAGGATTAAGGTGCAGAAAGGGTCTTCACTTTCCACCAGCCCTGAATAACAGAGACGTGGGCTATTTGTAGTTTGTTAACAATAGAGTTTATTCATTTAAAGAGACAACGGTCATCTTGCTTACCTTTTGGCACTTCACACACACACATATATCCTCCAAGAGCGAGGTCTCATTCAGCACTGCTAGAATGTCCATTCCTTTCTGCTATCATAATCATTACAAGCAATAAATACTGTACAAGGAGAAGACTGAAAAGCAGTGGAAAAACGTGGGACGAGTGAACCAGCCATGAAGTAGGAACCTGGCCCAATCCTCCAATCCACAGAACCACATCAAAAACATTCACTCCTCTTTGGAAAACAAGGCAGCGTGCAGTTCCCAAAAGACCCTTCCCCACCCCACCCAGCGAGGAATCTCAAAATGCCACAGGAAAGAGTGGTTCCTAGCCAAGCTAGAACAAAGATTTTTCTGGGGTTTTCCTCCTCCATGTGTCCTTGCCCTGATAGAAGATACCTGGATGCCCCTTTTCTCCTAGGTTCACCCAACAGAATGCCCAGGGAGATTGCAAAGTTCCCCGGGTCCTGATTGATGGAGCTAATGACACATAACTAAAATGCGCATCATTTGGGGCTGCGTCGTCCATTTCAAAATGAACTAAACCGCCCAGCAATATTATATCTGAATAATGTTGGTCACAAACACATGTACTTTGAAATAAAGTGCTTTCATCTAAATTCAGATAAAGGAGATCTCGTTAATGCCATTTTTGTTGAACTAAAAATATCTTTATACAACAGTGTGCTGATATAGCAATAAAATTATGTGGCAGGGACAATATACAATACTTTTTTCTTTTCTTTTTAATATAGCTTAAATAGAAATCGCCAGACAGAATCTTAGTTACATGGTATAAAAATAAACCCTTGTTCCTTGGTATATACTCACCCAAATGAGACCGCAACACTTTCTGGGAGTCTAAGGTGCTTGTGAAAACAGTGGCATTTGATACGCTAGTGGTAGAGAGATCAAACTCCGACAGGCATCTGTGACTCATACATGCTCCACCCACCCAATGATGAATGCTAAGGATTTCCCCGTTGTTATCTAGTCTCACTGTTGCTCTTTGAGAAGTCCTCCTAGAAATCACTTCCCCTTTACGTGTTTGTATGTGAGCAAAGACAGGGGAGAGAGAGAGAAGGGATTGAGGGGTGAGAGCTATTTCGCAAGCCTTCAAATTCCACCCACTGCCGGCTCAAGCTATGCCTACCTTTGGTTGTGGGACACATTTTGCCAGTGGGTCAACAGTCTTGTCACTTGGCTATTCTTTCCCTGTGAGCAATTAAAGACCAACATTTATTGACAACGGACCCCACTATATCAGATGCAAGCAGGGCCGTGATAAATTTATTTCATTATGCTGCTTCTTCCTAAACACTTATTTTCTCTGCCAGCACACTATTTGGTTTTATTAGCACAATTTTCTAAACACAACAGCCTGAGCAACAGGAGGGGGGCGTGACCTGTGGCCCTAAGATGTAATCCTAGACCTAGTTTCAGGGCAAAAATATGGGGAAAGAGGGTGGCAGAGAGAGAAAGGAAGGAGGTAGCCCCACCTACCTTTGACTCTGGGTCCCACGTGCTGTTGGAATGTGGCTCCTGGCAGACTACTTCTGCCTGGGAATGTGGTCCCCAACAGAAAAGCTGACCTAATCCTGGGATAGAGAATGACAGCATCTGATGGTAGCAACTTACAAGGTAGAGCCATAAACAAGCCAAGCCACTGAATGCAGCAAAATGCACCAGCTTAAGATTCTGTTTGGAGACAGAAGCAGAAGATAGAAGCGAGCGATAGAATAGGACAAAACTCCCTAGCACCTTCGTTATTTCCAGGATCGCAGGTACATTTTTCACTCAGGAAGTCCAGATAAGACAGCAGACCTACTGATTCCTAATGTAGTTACTAGGTGCCATAGCAGAACCATCCCAGTCCAGCAGCCTGTGTCAGTCCTGAGCAATAAACGTGAGCTGTAAGGGAGAAAGAGAGGCTTTGGGTTTTTTTAACGGAGATACTCTAAAAAGAAAGAAGGATCTTGTAGCAATGCCCAAGCTGACCTACTTCTCCTCTCCCCCAACAGTCTTTTGAGTGGTCCAAACATCTTGAGATCATGGCTTGTCCATTATGGAGTCTGCCAGACATGTTGTGCCGCCAGGAACACACAACAACATTTGCTGGAATGCCTATAAGGCCAATCATCTCTTAAAGGGGACTAAAGGACGTAAGTCCATAAACTTAACACATCACTAATAAAACTGGTAGAAGAAGGGACAGCACACAAGTCTCCAATTTCTGGCTGTGCATGTCCTGTGAAAGAAGATGGTTCTGGACTCTGGATCATCGTCCAACAAAAGGCTCCTGTCCTTGGAGTCAGCGGCCGAATCCACTTTCACATGATATATTTTAAGCACTAGGCTACCACTATAAATAATCACAGCTCCTCCCAAATAATTGTGGGAGCTCTATGATGGGAATAGGCTTCTCCTACAACTCTCAGCATCCTGAATGAATTACAGCTCCCATAATTCTTTGAGGGAAGCCACAACTTTTAAAAATGGTAACAGTGGTTTAAAAGTATGGAATGAATGCGGCCTCGGCTCAGAAGAACCTTGGTATAAAGGTCAAGGCAGCAATCTTACTTGTTTGCAAACCAATTAGAGTTATTGCTATTGACTTCAGCAGGAACAAGAGATGTGTCCCCAAGCTGGCAAACACCTTACAGAGCATCAGAGAAGGGTGAACGTTGTCGTAGGAATCTGCATGACAGATAATGCAGAAGCTACTTTATGATACAAAATCTTGAAAATATGACCTTTAATGTTAAGAGAAGAGAAACCTCCTAGTTCTCAAAGTACAGAGAAAAGATTAGGAGCGCCTAGGCAGACTTTCTGGCTACCAGAGAGTAATAAAATGGCGGCTGCTATGCTCTGCATGCAAATGTGGAAGTTGGTACTGAGTACAAAATTTAGCACCCTAAAATTTTAAGTTTAATTTTTTTAAAAAAGGAACACCTTTCCAGCTGATGCCTGGCAAAATTTCACAATATGGAAGAGAAAACAAGGGATTCAGCCTGGTGGCTCTTTGCCCTACCTCAAAACTAGGAAAAGTAGACTAAATTGTGCAAGACAAATATGCAAGTTTGCACAACTACTTTGCACAGAATTGTGGGCTTGCTTTATTTAAAGCCAGAGCACCAATAGCTCTAGGACTAATTCCTTCACTCACAACCCATCTGTTACCCACTGTCTCAAGAGGCAAACCTGTCCCTTTACTGCCAATGATAAAGGAACTAGACCAAAAGTTAAAAACCCAAAACAAAACAGAAACATGAAATTTGCAAAGTTGGATCTTTCCCTCACAAGTTGAGAAACCAATCAGCAATGTGGGAAATCCATGACTGGGTTATTCCAACCAATCCTCTGCCAAACATCAGATCCAAAACTCAGAATGAAGTTCTCTATCAGGGGTGGCTAGATGTGGCTGAACTTCCATCATCCCTGACTACTGGCTGTGCTGCCTGGAGCTCCAGATGTTGCAGGTGGTGTCCAACAACTGGAAAGAATCGTGTTGGCTACCTCTGGTATATGAAATTGAAATGGTTTGGCTGGAGGGCATGGACTTTGTTCTTTCCCATGCTATTGACTGAGGTTGCTCAGAACTGCAACTTTTCCCATGAAACCTGGCTTAGGATTCAGCTATTGAGTCTTGTCAGCAGAAGCCTTGAACAAGGACTTCACCCTGCCCCCAACTCTCCTCCCCCTGCCCCTCCAATTGGTTCAGGTTTCTTTTTGGGGGGAAACTCCAGGAACTGTGCTCAGGATTGTCCCGTCTTGCAAGCTGAAATGCTTGTGCTGGCAGAATGATCAGAAGGGCAAGATGTTCAATTCCTCCCCTGGAGTCTTATAAATGTGTTGGGCTTAGTTTTCTGCCCTGCCTCTGGGCTGAAGAAAAGAATAAGTTTTAAAACATTTGCTTGCTTCCTTATCAGACTTGCTGGGTAGAAATGAGATCCAGATTGTTCTATCAACCCAGCAAGCAGGTTGGCTTCGTCTGCCACTCATCCACTTTAGGAAATGAGTTTTCACAATACATCCCAGAACTTACATTCCAAAGCATGCAAGCACAACCCAGCACCCCACCATCCCAGTTTCTCCCAAACTGTGGACCATCATCCTTTCTCTTGCCCCAGAACTACATCAAGACAACAGACGCTTGAAGCCAGATCTGTCACTCTCAATATGTCCAACCAAGTTTCCCTTTTAGCTAAAAAACAGAATTTAGGTGTATTGAGTCATCCACCTGGAGACTGCTTACAGACTCTATTGCAAAACCTTAAAGCACCTGATTAGAGTTTTAGGCCATAAGATCTCCCAGTCTGCCTTTGTGCGACAGCTTGTGTGCAGTATAAAACGAGTCACAATGGGCCTTTTGAAAGACACCTTCCCCCCCTTTCCTCAGGCTCTTCCCATCCCTATAATCCCTCAGGATGGCCAAAGCAAGCCTTCTGGTACAGCCCATTTGGGCCAATTGTGGCGACTTTTGGGTAACGAGGAAGTCAGGAAAGAAACTGGAGGCCACTATGTAGAAGACAGGGCAGAAGCCACTGTAGAGTTTGCACTAAGGTTTCCTACAGACTACCTGGTTACCAAGGGAATGCAAAACAAGCAGCGGCTCTGTAGCCATTCTGAAGCGGAGGCCTTTGTTGACATAAAAGCTGAGGGGAGGAGAGAGAAGAAGAGAGGCCCTGTTATACTCCCTAGTCGCGTGGGAGACAAAAAATGTCCTGCTCTCCACGGCTTTTGGGGTTTTTTTCTGCGTTAATACTCCCTGGCCTCCTGTAACTGAGAGAGGTATTCTTCCTCAGGGGGGTTGTCAGCGCACCGCTGCCCGTTATTCGGAGGCCGCACAGCGTGGTACCTGCTCCAGTCCCCTTTGCAGAGGATCCAGGGCAGCATATCGACCTTGTAGTGCAACTCGGGGGAGAACTCGGTGCTGATGAGGTTGGGGGCCCCAGCCCCCTTGCCTCGCGTGATCAGCCTGGCGCTCTCGTCGTAGCAGCAGTGCTGCGCAGCCAATGTGGTGCTGTCCAGGGAGAGCATGGAGCGCAGGCAGAAGCGGGCCGTGGGCTTGTAGATGTCCAGCCGCTCCTTGGGCCCGCTGGCATCTCGCCAGCGGAAGTTCTTGCCCTGCCGCTCGTCCCGCAGGTTGACGGCGCTGTAGACGGCTTCCAGCGGGTAGGAGCAGGGGCAGCTGGGCAGGTCCGACAGCACTTTGCTCAGGTATTTGTTGAGGAAGTCGCTCTTGCAATTGAGCCACTTCTCACAGCTGTCCACATCTGAGGAAAGGGTACAGGGGGAAGAGAGAAACGGCCATCAGACAAAACAATATGCTGTTGACAGCTTATCTTGGGTGGTACTAAATCAGGAGCAGGGAATCACAGGCCCAGCGGCTGAATGTGACCCTCTAGGCCAGAGTTTCCCAAATGTGGGCCTCCAGCTACTGTTGGACTACAGCTCCCATCATCCCTAGCTACCAGGAGCAGTGGTCAGGGATGATGGGAATTGTAGTCCAAAAAAACATCTGGAGATCCAAGTTGGGGAGCCCTATTCTAGGCTTCCCTGTCCCTTTGGGACTCTTCCCAAGTCACATGCCTCACTGGCCCCCCTACGTGCCCTCAGCTTGAGCGATTTTGCCTGATGGGAATGTGTCCCTGAATTGGGGCAATCCCTCTTGCTTGGATGGGTGCAGGATGGAGTAATGTGGGGGTGTGCATAAACCTCTGGAATGTAACCTACTGCACAAAGGGAAGAGACATATCCATTGTCCTGGCCACTTTTGGCAGTATCCACACCCACCTCTGCTTTGGGACATGTGCAGCAGTGGAAAACAGCCCCTGGAAGGAGGCAATGCTTTTCTCAGGCTGAAAAAGGTTCCCCATAGCAATGTCCTCCCCCACCCGCCTCCCAGCCCTCATTCCAGGCAGATCCTTTAAATGAGAGGTGGGGGTCCACATTCTCTCTAATGGCTCTGCCCCTTCGATCCAGAGCAGCACAAAGCTTGGAAACGGCAGCCCAGGGAGAGAAGCAGTGTGCTTTCGAAATGTGGCCTTAACCTGGGAAGGGAAAGGTGCCTCCTCTGCCTAGGCAGGAGCAAGTGAACACTTCAAAAGTGCAGGCCGTGTGTGACAGAGAGAGAGAGAGAAAGAGAGAAAGAGAGAAAGAGAGAGAGAGAGAGAGAGAGAGAGAGTGAGCGAGAGAATACAGCTGTGTGCATAAGAAAGTGAGACAACCTTAAGATTATGATTAACTCACTCGCTCAGTTACTTGTGCAATTTCTTAGCGTAGCAATGCTCATTTGGAATTTACTGACCTGAGTTTAGGATCTCTGTGGCATTCTCAGCTTCAAATGGTGTCTCTTCTGTGGCAAGAGACAACTCCCCATCTGCTCCTTGAGGGAAGCACAGAAGCAAAAGGGTCAGGGGGGAACCACATGCCACTTAAAAGGTGTTACAGGAGCTGGGCTTCAATGTCCAACTCTGTATTTCCTGTCCACAACTCCCAGGCCAAAATGTGACACAGACAGACACAGACACACACACACACATACAGGCCCAAAGTTTGCCTTTGACCCACAACACTCTGAGTGGGCTTTCAGTTGATGGCCTTTATATATCAAATGTGTCAGAGAAAAGAAAGGAGTTACTGAAATGATTATCAGGATGGGGGAAAAATGGTTTTCTGAAAGCAAGAATGGATAACCTCTGGCCGTTTCAGTTATTGCTGAACAACAACTCCCATCATGCCTGACTGCGAATGCTGGCTGGGGCTGATGGGACCTGAAGTCCAACAATATTTGGAGAGCCACCATTACTCTGAAACCAATTCCTCATGGAGAGGGACATCCCTTTTCACAAAGTTCTTCAGCAGTGAAATATACTCGGAGTCGAGAGTAGGACCAATCAGACTGCTGCATTTTGGATCCTATTCAACTCAGTACATAACAAGCAGCATTTGCATTTCGTGTGAGCAATGTAAAATAAGAGGCAAGGTTGCACATAACCAGTGATTTCAGCGACAGTACTCACCAGTACAGAGTACCTGCACCTCTTTTATTGCAGCCGACGGCAGCCATTTTATGCTGGCAGCCGCAGCACTTTTATCAACACATGAGAGCAATGTATACTGTACAACAATTGTCCTGTTTGAGAAACGCCTTCCATTTGTGCAGCAAAATGTCCTTTCCGTCTCCTCTCCCCACACTTCCCCAATCTGCTCCAGAGGGCTGGAGGGACCCCATGAGCAGATTTAAGGCACAGGCCACAGAGCAGGGAAGGAGAGGGAAAAGACACTCCTTTACACAAGTGGAAATCATTGCACAAATGGAACATACAACCACGAGGAGAAGAATGGTGTTCTCAGCACCTGAGATGTCAGAATGGAAATGACCTTTTGCCAGAGAGTCAGACCACAAGCATCCCTATTGGAAACTCACCTCAGTCCTCTTGGGATGTTTGAAAATGGATTCTCTCAAAATGTAGAGAGGTCACTCTCTTTACCGCTGAGAAAGCTGCAGTTAACTGCAGGAGCTTTGAAGAGGGAACAAGAGGCAGACAAGAAAACAAGGCAGAGGTGGAAGGAGAAAAGGCATACCAGGACAGCGGTGCAGGTCACAGGTCCTCGACTCCGTCGCAGTGCATGCATAGCCACAAGACCGGGTTCTTTTCTGGTTGCCAGTGCCACAGGTTACAGTGCACGGAGACCAAGGGCTCCACTCCTCTTCATCTTCATAGTCTGGAGAGCATAAGAAAAAGGTCTCTCTCACACACATTTCTCCCCTATCACTTTTAAATGAAAGCTGTGATTCCCAGAATTTTGCACATTGGTCTGGTTTTGGCCATACAGTGGCTAAAATTTCAAGGGTTACCCTACCTAACAGCTCAAGATCTTTTTGGCCTGATTTGCAGTCACTTCATAGGTTATATTTTCCATTTCATGTTGCAAAATGCACACGCATTATGCAATATGAAGGGCAGAGCAAAAGTGTTTTTCCAATATACCCAATTGTCACTTTGATGTATCTACAATGGAAAAAGGGGACATGCAAATCTTCCTCCACACACACACACACACACACACACACACACTGCATAATGAGTTAATATCACCTAAAGCAGACCTTGCCCACCAACTTCACAAATGGATTTAAATTAGGAATTCTCAAGCATATGTACAGGAGAGAAAGCACAAATATGGAAGGATGCTTACTGGGATTGCTGGAATAATGCAGGCATTTCACTTGGATACACCCCAGATTTCCCCATAACAAATCAACTGGAACACTCATCTTAACTGGAGAGGAACAGAGGAGATAATGAACTGAAAAGACCCTCTTGCTCTCTCCGGAAAATGCTCTCCTGCCCCTTAACAGTCAATGAGTTAACGCAGCTCTGTAGACCTACCAAGGGCAGGAAAGGGAGCCTCACCGTAATTATACTTCTCTTTGAAGATCCAGTTTTTCTGATGGGGCCACCGCTGGTCCCAGTCACCTCCCACTCCACTCAGCACCGTTTCTTCCTCATCATACTCTGAAGTGTAGTCTTCCTCCTCCTCTTCGTCATCGTCTTCTTCTTCCCCCCTGCTCCTTATGTCCAAATTTTCCCCTTCCTCCCCTTCCTCCATGGGGTCCGTGTACTCCCAGAAAAGTGGCCAGAAGAGGTCTTTGTGGGACAGCCACTCAGAGGAGGTCAGAGACCAGTCATTGCTAGTTTCCTTCAGCAGGTCCATCTCCATCTCAGCCTGAGGATCATCCACAACCTCAATGGTCACCTGCAAGTAATGGCACTGGGTAAGAGGGTTTATGGGGCACCACCCTAAAGCATTGTAAGGTTATTTTAAGAGCAACACTACATCCTACATTCATGTATTTGCCCATTTTAGCTTTCACCACTTTAGTGCTGACCAAGACACTCACTCTTAAAGCTTTCCTTTACCCTGCTTTCTCAATGTCTAATATTTCTCCATGGAGCCCCATTATCAATCCAGTTAGGTCATGTCCCAAACCCTGCTTGCAAAACTGCTTTTCTACTTAAGTGCATATAATAAGCCACTAAGGATACTAAAGAAAGCTGTTTTCAAAAGTCACACACTGCATGGTGCAAGTGTCTGTGACCATTTAACAGGGCAGGGGAGGGCAAGGTGGAAGTAGTTCTACCACTGTATATGAATGCTTATTCAGAAGTAAGTCACACGTAAGCTCTGTAGAGCCACATCAAAAGTAAGTGTGCTTAGGCCTGCAGCGCAAGATGAAGTTACCATTTTACAATAGGATCGTAGCGACTTTGCAAAGTACTGAACAAGACAAAGAAGCATATTGTGCTCATGGAGATTATGTAGAAAATTTGCAGTCATACCTAACAGTGCTACTTAGTGTGTGAAGGGGTTATGGACCACAGAGTCCTAAATTACTAGAGTAGGCTCTATGACGGTCCTCTTCCAAGGGTCTTCTGCTGGTTCCCTCACTGCGAGAAGCGAAGTTACAGGGAACCAGGCAGAGGGCCTTCTCAGTAGTGGCACCCTCCTTGGGGAATGCCCTCCTTTCAGATATCAGTAAGATAAAGATTTACGCAACTTTTAGAAGACATCTGAAGGCAGTCCTGTATCGGGAGGTTTTAAACACTTGTTTTTATTATGTTTTTAGATATGCTGTAAGCCGCCCGAGTGGCTGGGTAAACCCAGCCAGATGGGCAGGGTGTAAATAAAATAATAATAAAATAATAGTTGTAGTTGTTGTTGTTTAATTGATTGGTTAAAAAGAAGATAAAAAACCTATTCCTATGCTTCAGTTAAATCTGCCTTACAATGAGATTTAAACTCTGCTATTGGGGCTCTCTATGCACAAGCTCTGTGTTTCAAAAACAAGTACAAGCCGTTTTTCTTTGTGTTAAACCAATGGTGTTCGTTGCTCTGCCAAACCACACCCACTGGTGTGAATGAAACTTAGTGTGACATGGCAGTATATCGATCGAAAGGCGACCGTTCCATAATGCAACAGGTAACGCAGAACAAAAGAAGCATTAGAAACTGGGACAGAAGTTCTAGCATTATAGCTAGGAAAACTAATGCAATAATCCTCATGTCTGAAGGCCCCTCTTTTGATTTTAGTCTTTTTTGCATCAGACCCCTGAGACATGGGCCATGCAGAAAGGCATTCTTGGCAGCTGTTCTGCAACTATGGAATCTCCCTCCCTCCCTCTTCTGACCATGCTCCAGGGGTCCAAATCAAAACCAACTACCCCAAAGCATGGGTCAGTTCTAAGTGAACTACAGATGGTGCCACTTTTTTTGTTTGTTTGTTTGTTTGTTTGTTTGTTTGTTTGTTTGTTTGTTCCGAGTCTAATCAATACAGCCCTAAGCCCATTGGCCTACCTGTATATTTGGATTCTGGGCACTCAGGTCCACGTTGGCTAAGCCTGGCAGGTTCTTCAAGTCCAGCACAAAGGGCGTGCTCTCCTCCTGGGTTGCGCCACCTGGCTGGAGTGATGCCAACTGGTTCCTTGCAGGATGTTGCAGTGGCCAACGGCGTTTCTGCCTGTGTGGCATGGCCCGTCCATTTCGCCTCAGGTTCCGAACCTTGTTAGACTGCGGCATTTCGTCTTCTTTGATTGAAGCCGTGTCGGACGAAGTAGAGATCTGGCAACGAGAGGCAGTGATAGAACCACTCTCCATTGCCTCATGAAAACTGAGATCTAGCTGCTTTCTTTTTCTCACACCAGGGGCAAGATAAGAGTGGGCACTAGGCATGTCAGCAACTTGCCCCATTGGATTAATGAGCTGTGAATAGGCCAGAATACTGGTCTGAGATATCAAACACACCATATTTAAGCATGCACATTCCTATACCTTAGGCTTACTTTGAACACTTACAGATAATTATGCTGGTGCATCTCACTTTGTTTTTGATCAGTCCTCCATGGCTCTTCAAAGAAGTGGGACTAGCCCAAGGTCACCCAGCAGCTGCATGTGGAGGAGGGGGGAATCGAACCCGGTTCACCAGATTACAAGTCCACTGCTCTTAACCACTACACCACACTGGCCAATTATTGGTTCTGGCATTGCCTTTCAACTAATAAAACTCTTTCAACATATGTAAACACTTGCATTGGAGTTAACCTAGAATTATTATTTTTTAGAAATTCACGACGGGATCGCCAAGCTTTGAAAAACAAGGCCAATAAGCAGCTGAAAGGGCCTGAGCATCATGGTGGTAATAGTAAGTAGGGGGCAGGATTAACACTTCCTACCTTGTGCCATTTTCCTTGACAAAAACAGCCTACAACAAGCTATATACCTTGCTATAGTTACGTGTAGGCTTTTCCTAACGAGGAAACAGCAGCAGGGGAGTGGGGAGTTGTATCTGCATCCAGAATATGGTATGGCCAAAAAGGGGCTAACTCCCCCCAACCCCTGCTCCCATACCTGGTCCACATGCTCCATAGCACTCAGCATATCTGGACAGAACTGGCAAAGACTGGAACCCTAGAGAGATGCTGCCAGCCAGTGTAAACAGCACAGAGCTAGACTGACTCCATGATCTGAGCCTAAGGTACATTCCTGTGTTTGTATGTTGTGTCTAGTTTGCTGACTTCTATCATGTCACCTTCACTCTGATCTAAAAAGTACCAAACATTGCAACCTCCACTATAATGGAGCAAGCTGACATGGCTGTAAGTTTCAGAGTGGTGAAGAAACCAAGGCCCTAATATATTCCTCCGCCACACCCTTTGCACAAACCAACTGCTGTTCCTTTTCATGCATTCTGCATCCTTCCATAATAATAAAATTGCCACACTGGTACAACCCCCCCCCCCAATCCTAACCTCATTTTTGAAAAAATAATAATAAACGTATGAATAGGTACTTTAAACTCTTCACCAAGGAACTTCCAACTGTTCCCTCGTGCATCCTGCAGCCAGGAGCTATTTCCCAACGTGCTGGCCGAGTTCTCTGAGCCTGTTCCCTGTGTGCTTACTTCCTTTCACGGCAGGAGCCCAGAATGTAACTGCACGATTAGGGGAAACAGGGATGCTCGCCTCCCCATATGGGATACGGAAGGGCACTATTACCTGCAATTAGGGCTTGATGGCTTGGGAAGGACTCTTCCCCCTCCATCCCACTTTCATCCTGGTCGCTGGAGCACTTCAAAGGGAACTGGGGCTGGTCCTGACTCACATGAGCGCACACACAAGGCATCATCAATGGATTTACAAGGCCTACACATCAAAGGACCGAAGCCTGTCTTCCCCTCCCACAGTGAAAGGAGGAGAAAGCAGCGGGGAGATTGTTGGTCTCTTGGCTGTTTTATTTAGGAGAGGGGCTAAGCAGTGACAAAAGGGCTGCAGTAACATCCGCCTCCCCCCTTTCATATACAAGGCTGAGGAAAGTGTGATCATACTAGACTGCTGGGATCGGGCCTTGTCTCTTGGATCTTTACCCCAGGGCAATAAGAACAGTTGAGAACTGATGAGAACAGTTGCAAGATTTGCCATTTTTGACTAAGTTAACTGGTCCAAGACATTTTGCTGCCTGAGGCTGCCTGGACAAGATGATGCCCCCTCCTGCCCAACGTACAGAATCCAACTGGGCTGGGCAAATTGAACCTTACTTCAACATGGGCAGTGGGACAACATCCTCCACTCTACCTGAAGGCAGCAGGATACCTTAGGTGGCTCAGAGCAGGTTAGCTTAAGGGATTCGGGAGGAACAGGGGTGGGCAAGCGGCTGTTACTATCTACGGCATCTGCCACCTGATGTAGCTGCCTCACCCTGCCTAATGGTTGAGTCAGTCCTGCTAGTCAAAGAGAATATGAGAGAGAGAGAGAGAGAGAGAGAGAGAGAGAGAGAGAGAGAGAGAGAGACATGTTACATTCATGGGCTTCAATTAAACTAAAGAGCTGTAAAGCCGCTAAAACAAAGATGCATGAAAAGTAGTATTAAGATGCATAAAACTTGAATGCAGCCTTGAAAGACCTACATGCTGCTAGCTTTCAAAAATTGTCCCTAATACAACTGAACTATTGTTTGTGACACACCAATAGCCTGGAAGAAACAAAACATGCAGAAACAACACTCTTAGGAAACAGAACCCTTGCTTGGTCACCTAAAAACAATTCTTACTCGTCCACACATGGCTATCTTCATACTTGGTAAGAGGAACCATCATCTTTATGAATCATAGCAGCACTATTTTTTTCCATGAAAGCAAAATATCTCTTCTTGCGATGCTCCCTTATCCATCTCCCGTCAGACTTCTGAAGGACTTTGGCTCCCTGGAAAGCCAACTGCCCACTGCCCAAATGCTTCTGTGCCTCTTCCTGCAATCCTTCACCTTTCTTGTGAAATCTTTGGCATAACCTCCTTGCCACAGCTGCAGGTATGGTGAACCTTTAGCACTCCAGGTGTTGCTGGACTCCCAACTCCCACCCGTTAGGGATGAAGGGAGTTGTAGTCCCACAACATTAGGATGGTCTGACTGCATATAAACCAAATGAAATAATGCATATTCCTTCCTTGTGTGAACATTTCTACAGCCTTGGAATAGTGACCAGTCACACCAAATCTTTGTCAAGTACTATGTACGTAAGCTCTACTTAGGCATTCAGTCTGTACATGGGATTTTTGTTGTGCAAGGGACAGCTGTCTCTTCCTGGGTTCACCACTACCAAATACCTCCCACGGGTTCCGTACTCAGGGTTCTAAAATGGAAAGGAGGCTCCGCAACAGTGACCTGCTGCAGACCTTTGCCCTTTGATATGTGACATGCTAGGGCAGAAAAGGGGTCCTCAGGACATGCTGGATTCTCAGGTGTGAAAACAACAGGAAGGAGTCGTATTGTTCCATTCTGTTCATTTTGGTGCAATAGCTTCTGATTCCACTCCCTGTGATGAGCAAGAGTGTCACAAAAGAGAACGAACATGATCCTGGGGTGGAAAGAATTCGTCTCGGAGGAAAGGGTTTTCTGACGATAACGTATCAGGTTGGAGGCATGGTCACAAAGGGCTGAAATAGTGGTCACTCTGCAGAGGGAAGCCACGTTCACCTCACGATACTTGCCAGCATATTAGGGTAAATGTGATGCCTCAAAACTTGATAGACAATCTCTACATGGCTGACTCCTAAAGGAGCCTCCCCACCGCTCAGCCTGGACACTGAGGTCCAGCTCCAAGGGTCTTCTGACGTTCCCCTCACTGCGAGAAGTGAAGTTACAGGGAACAAGGCAGAGGGCCTTCTCCGTAGTGGCACCCGCCCTGTGGAGCACCCTCCCATCAGATGTCAAGGAGGTAAAGAACTACACAACTTTCAAAGACATCTGAAGGCAGGCCTGTATTGGGAAGTTTTTTTATATTTAATGTTTGCTGTTCTTTGATTATGTTGGAAGTTTCCCAGAGTGGCTGGGGCAACCCAGTCAGATGAGCAGGGAATAAATGAAATTACTATTATTACTATTTGATGTAAGTCAGTGGCAGCCACCATGGTGCCTGGCAGACGTTGCTAACTACAGCTCCCATCAGTCCTGATAAAACCAAAAATCTCTCCAGCCCTAGATAAGAAGCAGGTCCTTGGTGTGTCACCACTAAGTTGGCACTGTGCCCTTTTTGCCTTTAACTGGATTAATACAGTTCTGACCAACCACTGAGAACAGACCTTTCGGTGACTGGCCATCAAAAGGCCTCAATATTACTTTTAATTGTTTTGATCCAGGAGGCAGCTCCATACCCTCCACTGACCTTAGGAGCGGAAATGCTGCCCCCACGAGCTCTGTTCACAACTTTCCGCCCTAGACCTTCTGATCTACACCATCCGAACAGACTAAAACATGGTTTTATTTCTTAAAATATAGCAGTGGCATGATCCACTAACTACTTTGGAGATGGGGCGCGTGGCCTTAAAACCACAGTGGGAAAAAATCTACTGGAAGCTCACTGCAAGAGTAGCAGCAAAAGGGAAGGATTCAACATGGCCCATGGGGAGCCAGACCTACAGAGAACACTAAGAAGTGAGTCCCTTGTGTGCCAGAAATTGAGAAGCACATTGACTAAATTCAAATATTTATTCGCGCTACTTAACCAAATAGAATGCCCCCCCAACCTCTCTACATCATCAAACTTCAAAGTCCACAACAAGAAACCCCAGGTTTTGAAAGCTGAAGCCGGATTCTTTGATAAATAAAGTGGGGTTTCATAGAAAGTAGGATTTTCATAGAATTGTAGAGTTGGAAGGGACCCCAAGGGTCATTTAGTCCGTGACATATTTGTTTATCGAAAGCTTTTTCTAACCTATCTTTCCAATAAAAATAGAATAATATGGAATAGTAAGTTTGTTTGTGCAGCACAATGCTACAAAGTCAACTCTCTTTTTTTCTATAATTTTTATTAAATTTTCTGTTCTACATTTTAGAATATTCATTTAAACAACCTTAAAATATCAATGACTTCCCTTCTTCTCTTTCCATGGTTCATTTTGCATAACATAAATCCCTGCATACTTACATAAACTAAACCATTCAGTATTCCATTATTACATCCATCAAAACTTATTGACACTGTTGAATTTATCTTAATGCTGCCAATGTTGTGTACGTTTTCAAGTGTACACAATTTCCCACTATTTTTCAATAAACATTTTCCAATCTTCTTTAAACGTATGTATTCGGAAATCAACTCTCACAGAGTTGGATGAGACTTACTCCCTAGCAAAGAGACTTAGGATTGGTCCGCTGGTATCTGAATTGCTTCATGAAAAGAAGTCCTAAGTATCCAAAGAGACTGGATGTTGAAGTAGACTAGGACTGGAGAGACCCAGGTTAAAACCATGAGAACCTAAGACGAGTCCTGCAGGGTCAAGCCAAGGGCTCATCTAATTCAGCATCCTGTTCTCACAGTGGCCAACCAAATGCCGACAGGAAGCCTGCAAGCAGGACGTGAGTGCAACAGCCCTCTCGCCTCCTGTGATTTCCAGCAACTGACATTCAGAGGCATTTGGCCTCCAACAGTGGGTGTAGAGCACAGCCATTGTGGGTATTAGCCATCAATAGCCTTGTCCCCCTTGAAAGTGGCAGCTGCCTACCATGAATGTTGATCTGATAGCAATGTGTTCCCTTGTTCACAGTCGCTTAACTGGGGAACAGCTTTAGTGCAAGCAAGAACAGAAGGCGGCTGATGTTGCCAAGCCCAATGCGATCATCAGTTGCAACGGAGATGTTATAACCATCAAAACAGAGAGCAGTTTAAAGAACACGAGATTTCCTTCAAACTGGGGGAACGGTTTGATGAGACCACAGCAGATGACAGGAAAGTAAAGAGTATTGTAACATTAGGCAATGGGTCGCTCAATCAGTTGCAGAAATGGGATGGCAAAGAGACCACAATAAAAAGAAAAATTGAAGATGGAAAGCTGGTTGTGGAGTGTGATGTGAACAACGTTATCAGCAGCAGAGTGTAGGAGAAAGCATGAAGATAGACTCCTTCCCCTGTGTGGTTAGTGGGACACAGAAGAGTTTGCTGGTTCGGGATGCAGAGCCCCACAAGGCAGCTGCTCTCTCCAAAGAATTGATATGTTATTGATAGAACCGTTCCAAAGAGCCTGTATACAGTATTCAACCTAAAACGTATGGTGACTATTCAATAAAGTGCTTAAAAAAAAAAAAGCAAGAGCAGCAGCATGACTCACTGCCTCAGCTGATCACACTGCCACCTACAGTTGGAATGGAAGTATAACAGCTAACCCAGGTTCCACAACACTTTCATCTCGGTATCAAGTCCTGGGTGTCACCTAAGTCAAAGGTCACCTTTCCTCTATTTGGTTCTATAGCCAACTGTTCTAGGGCAGAGTCATTTAGGTATCTGCCAATGCTGTCTCTTTGTTGTGACCGGAACATGCATTTATCTATGAGGATAACTAAAGTACCCATTGTCGCAACATTTCCTCCTTTGGATGCTTCCTTGATTCTCCATTTCAAGGTCTACCTAGGCATTTTGATGAGCAGGGTGATAAGAGAGTATACTCTAAGTACTAATTTTCTGAGGTCCTGCACTGCCATCCACAGGGATTCAGGGGATGAATCTGCCCTTCTTCCATGTAAAGAGAAGCACCATTCCCAGAAGATCCTTCTGTAGCTTTCCTATAGTCGTTTAATTGGAGATAACCAAGTCCCATGGAAGATGGGAGGAATGTTGGAGAATTTGGGACAGATAATAGGAAGTATTCATTTTTATAAATAGATAAAAGGAAAGCTGAAGGGTGTTTGAACAAACTGGTTGCATAGTCTGCTAATTCATACAAGGGACCCGGACACCAACAGTATTAAAGAAATTTGGAGGAAGGACTTCAGCAAATAAATATCAGCTGACAAACTTGCTAGTTTGGAGTAAAAAGCCAATGTGCTCAGTGCCATCCCAAATAAGAGAGAATTCTATTGAGCTGGAAGAAATGTGGAACACTTGGATGCCTATTTTCATCACTGGTGGACTTCCCAGTATTAGGTGCATGAGCAAATACCAGCAATTAAGGGTGAGGAAATCATATCTGAACTGCTAACAACTGCTTAATCTGTTTGAAGGTCGCAATTACTGCTTTTTTAGGAGCTAATAATTTATCTGCTGGTGGCTGTGAGAGTGGAAATAATTAGATGGTGGCAGCTGCACTCAGTAGCGTAGCAGGTGTTGCTGGCACCCGGGGCTGGCAAGCCACTGACACCACCATTGCGTCCCCCCAAAAGCCAAACAGGGCTGCGCTACACCACCTGCTTGCCCACCAACTGGTGTGGCCCTTGGCAGGTGAATCCCCACCAATGCCAGCGGAGATGAGATCATGCTGTGGTTGCCCCTTGCTGACCTCCCTTCCTCTGCACCTGCTGACTGTGGGCCTGAGCCGCTCTGCCACCTTCACCAGGGTGGGAATCCCCGTGGAAGCCAGTGCCTGGGGGGGGGGCACTGGTTGTGCCCCCTCATAATTTTGTGCCTGGGGCCACGGCCTCCCTGCTCCCCCACGCTATGCCACTGACTGCACTGTCAACCAATTGGGGGTTTCTGAGGGAATGGTGGACGGCACTGGCTGAGAAGCTTATGTATTCTCCATGTGTAGCTAGAGGACCTGGAAATGTGAAAAACTTTCACAAAACCTGGTATAAATTTACTGAATACAGTAAATTGAGTGAGTGAGTCAGAAACAGAGCATGCACAGATGCCTTGAAAAGTCTTTGCTGATTTAATTAGATGAGAAGGAAAGGCAGTAGGGGTCCTTGAGCGTTTAAATGTTTGGTAATCCACAGCGCTATCGTAACTTAATACTTTCAGACCAAAACAAATGTTCTTCTTGCATTCTACCACAACAAACTCTGCTTGGGTTAAAGTAATAATAATAATAATAATAATAATAATAATAATAATAATAATAATAATAATATTTTTTTATTTATACCCCGCCCTCCCCAGCCAAGGCCTGGCTCAGTGCGGCTTACAAGCAATAATAAAAACAAGATGAATGATTACAACTTAAAAACAAAAATAAAATACAACATTAAAATAATGGAACATTAAAATATTAAAATGTAGCCTCATCGCAGGAGGAGAAGGAAAAGGGAAAAAAAAGAGAGAGAGAGGAGGGAATCAAATTGGCTCCAAGCCAAAGGCCCTGCGGAAAGAAATCAGATCCTGCAGGGCCCTGGTCTCATGAGGCAGAGCGTTCCACCAGGCCGGAGCCAGAGTTGAAAAGGCCCTGGCTCTGGTTGAAGCCAATCTAACTTCTTTAGGGCCTGGGACCACTAGGGTGTTATTTATGCTCTCCGTGGGGCATACCAGGAGAGGCGGTCCCGTAGGTACGAGGGTCCTAGGCCGTGAAGGGCTTTAAAGGTCAAAAGCAGCACCTTAAATCTGACCCTGTACTCCACCGGGAGCCAGTGCAGCTTGAAAAGCACTGGGTGAATATGCTCCCATGGCAGAGACCCCGTGAGGAGCCTCGCTGCAGCATTCTGTACCCGCTGGAGTTTCTGGGACAGCTTCAAGGGCAGCCCCGCATAGAGTGAATTACAGTAGTCAAGCCTGGAGTAGATATATTCCTGAGAGCCACCCTTTTTGTTGCTGACATGTCATGCTGTTTTTCGATTGCTGATTTTGTCCAACTGCAGTTCAAATAATACTTGTTGTGTTTGATGATTAGTAGAATTTCATTGCTGAAGTGTATATTATATTATTAGAGAGACATCTTGCATACCTGTCAACTGCCCCCCCAAAACAAGACATCCTGTCCCATCCCCCCAGAGTAGAGGCCATTTTGGGTGTGTCGCTCTTTCTCAATTTCAGGCTGACATCTTGCCCCCCAAAAAATGTTTTTTCACATCTGCATTTTTTGGCGCTGTGCCCCAAATAAGGTTTTTTTGGGTCAGCAATCTTGTGCAGCGCCCCCCAATGCACATTTTGGTGTGCCATGCCTCCCCTCCAAGTGCAGTTTCCATTTCCCACAATCTCACATGAGTTACATGACTCACACAGGATTCCGTCCTGGATGATGGTGTTCTGGATTTGGGCCGCTTCCTGTTGAAGGGTACAATATTGTCAGTCTCCTCCCCTCTCCCTGATTCCAGTGTCTCTCTCCCCCACCCCCCCTGGAGAAACCCCACATCCTTTCCTGCTTCCACTCCCCTGGGACTTGTAGCATCAACATTTCTGGAATTTTTCAACATTACTATGCTCACTAGGGGCAGAAATTGTTGCTTCCCAAAAACGTGCATTAAAAAGGTTTCACAGACATCAGCAAGCAGCCTTTGCCTTCCCTGTGTTGCAACAACTTCAGCTGGGAAAGCCCTTTACGGCTGCAAAGGTTAGGAACTGCAGATCAAGTGCTCTCAATTTCCTGTACATGTGCACCCCAGTAACTGAAGAATGTAAGTTACACCACCTGCGCACAGTTGCTGGACAGAAAACCAGAAGGGGCGTGTCATGCAAACAGGATTGAAATACAGCTGCGGAGCACAAATTATGCGCTCCAAACAGAGTTGAAAAAGCAGGACATATATCTGAGTGTCAAGTTCCTTGCAGAAACCTCCAGGGGATTCCCCCATCTATACATCCAGGGAGAGAAAGTCGCTAAGCTGTCTCATTTGACAGAGGATAGATTTAAAGAGCAGCTGGCTTGGCCAAGCAATGCAGCCGCAACTCTGTCAAATGGGGTGGAGGGGGAGGAGAGGGAAGGCAGCAAGAAGCAGATGTGAGCTGAAGACATCTGTGCGGCCTCTTATCTTGGGAAAGACGTTACACAGAGGCCTGCACCTGGTGCCCTCTGGGTTATGACACTCCATGTGCCACTGCCTGTTGCCCGGAGAGCGCCCAAAAGCCCGCCTGCTCCCTTCCTCCCCACCAGTTGGTCAAGACGGATGCTTGCCTAGGCCAGCAGCCTATAAGGGCAGCAAAGCAGCTGGAGATAATTAGCAAAATATGAGCTGGGCCGAGGGTCCTTTTAGCCACGTTTGCTGTGCCGAATTGAACATGCACGGAGGAGTGAATGAATGAGCAAAGAGGAGCCGGAAAGGGCACAGTCACAAACAGTGGTCTCTGCACCTTTCACATTGGAACAGACATGTGCAGGAGTACATTCCAACCACAGTAATTCCTCTTTTGACATCTGTTGTTTCCCCCCTCCCCCTTTAAATTAGGTTGCCATCACTTTTCCGGTCTCTGGGGCTTTGACAACTGCATGCAAGACAGAAGTTCAACAAGTGCAATTGGTCTCCCACACTTCACCTCCATGATTATAAATCAGAAAATAAAAAAAGTCAAAAGCAACCGGGTTTTTTGCCAGAAGCAGAAGGCGACCAGAAGAAAGCAACATCCAACCAAGAAACATGACTGTCAACAGAACATTTTAAGGTTGGTTGAGAACATCGTGCTGAGCTGCTGTCAGAATTGCACTTCTGTGATGTCACAACAGCCCCAGTCGATGGAGGTCTCTAAAACTGCTCCCACATTTATCTTAGGAATTTCTCCTTTGATTCCTAGTTACTGAGGCTTTAGGTGGGCGAGAAAATCTGCAAAGTACTTTTTGTTGTTGCTTCAGATCAGCTCTTTGTTTTCATTTGACCTCTCATTCATTACTTCCACCACACTGCAACCTAAAACAGCCCGCCTAGGGTGTGGGGAAGGGTTAAGAATATATCAGCTCTTCAAACATGTGCCTCTGAGGGAAACTCTTTGATTCCCCTGATAGAAAAGTCAACAGACTTATTTGTCCAGAGAAACTGGATGAAGTATCTCCATCCCAATGAATCCCATCTCCTCTCAGCTGGCTCCCCGCTGTCTCAGACCTTTCTTGCCCCACCACAAAAGCTGCCCCCCCCATTTTGACTAAGATAATTTGTAACTTCTCAAAACAGAAGCTTGCTATCGAAGGATAAAGCACCTTCCTTTGCACAATAAGCCCTCTTCGGCCAGATGCTGTTTCCGTGCATGCTTTGTGCCTGCAAACCCGACCTCAAGCCAAGGACAAAGCAGGGGGCCAGGGCACTTAATTGCTGAAGTAATGAAAAGGTAAAAAAGCACATCTAGAGAAATAGTGACTCCCCCCTGGGTGGGGCAGACATTCCACACACAGAGGCAAAGCCAGCCTCCTCCATGCTCAGCCAAGGCACAAGAGCAGCTGCCCCCCCTCCAAAACCACACACCCCCTTGCCCCCACCTGGAGCCATCATTTACCCACTGTCTGTGACAGGACAATTATCTGCTGCCAAGACAAGGACAGACGTCAAGAAGGGAGAGAATGACGCCCGTAGGTCAGGAATAAGCAGCAGGAGACAGATGGGCTCCGGAGAAGGGAATCGCCTGCCTTCATCCCTGGCCACAAAATTGAAGAGAAAATAAACCTTACAGGAACAGTCAGGGCAGGGATGACGCTGAAAGGAACGCGTCCCAGCAGCGGCTCTGATGGGAAGCCTCGTAAAACATCTACTTTGTCTAATGCCTTTGTCAAAGTTATTCTGTCCGGTGTTAACTTCCAGTAGCTATGGGCGATGCAATGCTCAAGAGGCCTTGGTCCAAAGTGGAACACTCACAACCCCACAACATCAGACTCCGTGTAGCATCAGACTCCTCAGTGCCCCGAATGTCACCTTACTCTTCTGTTGGCAAATTATATTGTGAACTGCTGAGAAACACAGTAAATTTAGACCCTGGACTTAATGGAAGGGGCTCCTTATTAGATGGCCCTGAGTTGTTGGTTAGAGCCTGGTGCTGAGAACATCAAGTTGGAGGTTTATCCTTGTATGGGACAGCTGCATATTCCTGCACTGCAGGGAGTTAGACTACATGATCCTCAGGGCGCCACCGTTCTATGATTCTATGCTTACTCTTCAGTTGTGAAGCACACACAATTCACATTTCTCTTCTTTCCACCCCTTGAATGCCGTTCCATGCTTTGCAACTGCTTCTACAATTCCTGCTCTGCTTGAGCAAAAAGCCAAACAAAAAAACAGTTGACTTGGAAAAATACAAAACTGCCTTACTTCAAGTCAGATCATTGGCCCAGCTAGCTCAATAGTGTGGACACTGACAGAGTACATTCGCCTGGAAATGTCAAGGACTGAATCTGGGATCCTTACAAGAAAAGCAGATGTTCTACTGCAGAGCTACAGCCCATTCCTCTATTCTATTGGGAATAAGGACAATTCCATTGTATAAAAGAATAATATATACTTTGCAATAAAATAATAAACAGAGCATCCTGTTACTAGAGCAGAGTATAAATTTAACAGATAAAGAAAACTATTCATGAAATACGTTAGTGTGCACATATAAGGTAGCTTTCTTTCTCTCACACAGACTCCTATGACAAATGTAGCTACCAATCCTAACTACATCCAGACACTGACTGCCTATAAACTGATTAGAACAAATCATAAAAGATCTCTGTCAAAAAGAAAAAAAAATCCCTGAACCTATGGAATTAATTGCCACAAGATGTTGCAATATGTGTATGATTGGCGTAACAAAAAATTCAATATGCAGAGGTATATGTCAATGGCTATAGCCACCACATTCAGAGCCAATATTACACAATTATATCCACATATGTGGACATAATTGCCCTGGGTATAAATGCGATGTGATCCTTCCAAAGGCAATTTTATCATTCGCTGTCAGAACAGAAAATGCCAAGCTAGACAGGCTTCATCTCCCATGGCAATGTCCCTATCAAACCCAGCAACCCACAAGCAAAGCTCCCAGGTAATCCCACAACCTAGAATGGTTGGTCAGAGAACCAATTATGACACCTTGAAGGAAAGGTGGGCTACAGATGTAATAAAACAAGGCTCAGGTGTTACTGGGACAACAACCACTGAGGAGCGAGGATTGTGCGGAACAGCTACCCTTGAAACAAAGTGCTCTTGGTGCTAAGTACATCGAAAGATGTATGCCATGAAGTCAAGAGACATGTGATTGCAAACACACGTGCTAACAGGCAGATACACTTATTAGGGGCCTTTGAATGGCTGCAGCTCCTTTTTTGAGTGCACACTCCTTGGCAATACTGCATTTGTGTTTGCCCTGAGTAATGTGTGAAATGACCTGTGCAACTCAGCTGCAATTGCAAAAGGGGGGAAAAGAAGTTTCCACTTTCATAATGTTCTATCTCCACGGTTGGAAGCAATATGCATCTGAAAGCCAGTAGTGGGAATCAGAAGTGGGGAGAGAGCACTGTTGCACTCAGGTTGAGCTTTGGGGCTTCCCATAAGTATCTGGCTGACCAGAGCGAGATAAGGATGCTGGACAAGATAGACCAGTGTCCTGATTCAGCTGGCTCTGATGTTCCAGAAAAACATTACAAATGCAGCGATGCAGTTATTATTTCCTAGGCATAATCCTGCTGATGCCATCCTTGGTGCAACAAGAGGATGCTTTCAACAGAATGGCAAAAACAGTAACCACCCCAGCCTCCAATGCTTCACCTAACTGGTATCAATTATTTCAGAATGTAGCCAAGGCCATCAGCAAGAATGACATCTGCCTATGGAGATGAAGGCTGCACCCAAAGCCATAAAGTTAGTACTATTTATTTACACAGTTAGAGGAGATAGAAACTTATTGTCTAGAGCAAGGGGCCATCTGTGTAAGCGCCGGACTTTAACCCAAGTGCTCCCTGCTGAATTTTGGGAATTCACACTGAAGCTCACATTTACATTTAAGAGACAATGCTTTGCCACATTGCTCTCAAGAAATGCTGTACTTGCTGGTGTGCTTTCACTTTTAAAACTGACCAGATTCCGAAGCAGCCTTTTGGGTTTGAGCAAATGCTTAAAGTTAGAAGTACAGTGGCCCTGTGAGTCTCAAACACCACATAAGATCACAATCTGCTGCTCCATGTTCCAGCTCCATGCTTGCTTGGTTATGTAGTGACTGCTGATTTGAAAACCTCCCACTTTTACTAGAAACGATGAGGGTGAGAAAATCCATCACCTTATCCAGCTTTCGGAGATTGTGGCAGGAAAAAATGTTAACGGAACACTAAACTGTGTAGTGTTGACTATATGGACAATGTACAAAACTGGTTGTGCAAATGTAATTTGGATCAATAAAGGGGGGGGGGGAGGCATCACTTCTATCATTTTAGTGACTATCTGCCTTCAGATCACAGAAGTCAGCACTGACCTGGGTTTAAAGACCCTGGACCTCGCAGAGTTTATTGGCTGTCAAGAGACGAAGGGGAGTCAAGCTGGAGTAACAATGTCATCTAAGTAAGGCCCTCCTACTCTCCAAGGGGCAATGCATTGCTTCCACTCACCTCTACCAACTTATAGTTCCTTTCCTTCGGACTGTAGTTGCGCTGTTTCCTCAAGGGCAGCCCTTTCGCCGCATCGAGGCAAGTCGTCAGAAACACGAAGCTAAGGATAAGCACAATTTTCCCTCCGATCTTAGACATCTCTTCCTCCCAGCTCCACCGCGCCTCCTTGCCAAGCACACACACTACTCACAAGGCGGGCAGCGCGCACCAATAATCCAACCTCGCCGGTCTCGCAAGAAACCAACCAACCAACCCAGACCCTGAAGGAGGAGAACGGAGAAGGAGAAGACAGATGAGGAAAAAAAAGAGAAAAAAACCAAGCGAGAGCAATCCTTTTTTCAGCCTTCTGCTTCGAGACTGCGTCTCTGGAAAGGTCCAGAGAAGCAGAGTAGCTCCAGAGTGGGCGCGAGAGAAAAGATTAGGAGAGGGAAGGACTCTCTGACTCTCTCTCTCTCTCTCCCCTACACGCGCACGCACGGCGCCCCCCCTCCGCGGCTCGCGTTTCCACTGTCCCTCTGATCTCTCTTGCAGTTTGCTGAGCACGTTTTAATTTACTCGCCCTTGCTGGTGGTGGCCGGGCCAATGATGCTGGAGAGTAACTAGGGAGAAAGCGAGGAGGAGGAGGAGGACCCGAGATGTGGAAGAGAGGAGAGCCGACGGGGAGTGTGTGTGAGGGGGGGGGGGATTCCCTTCTTTCACTCGCGGTCCCCCCTTTCGATAATCCTTTGCGCAATCCGGTGTCTCCTCCTTCCGCGCCCGGTCCCCGGAGTCCCTTGAAACAACTCCGGAGCGCGCGGCGCGCTGATCCTGCCGAGCCGCTCCCCTCCTTCCTCCAGGGGCCACAAACCGCTGCCTTTGGCGCCGCGGGAAAGAGTCGTCCTCCCTTCCGCAGAGCTCCCGCTTCCAGTCCCCGCCGCCGGCTCCATGCACCCGGGATCCTCTCGGCGACGTTGGCGCTGTCGTCGCCGCCACCTCAGCCCCGAACGGGAGGAGCCCGAGTCTCGCCGCTTCCCCTTCCCGCCGCTCGGCGCCGCTTCGCCTCAGCCAGCCGCTCCTCGGCCCGCAGCCGCCGCCGCATGTCCCAGGTTACCTCGGCTGCGGCTGGCGTCGCGGCAAAGGGCTCCGCTCGGGCCGCGGACGAGGCGCCTCTCGTGGAGCTGGCATTTTGCGGGGCGCGCTCGCTTGCTCCGGCTCTCCGCCCCCCGCCCAGCTCCGCAGGCGAAGGACTCTTTGTTCTGAAGGCAATCGGCTCTTTCTCTCGACGGCTCTTCGCAAAGTTTCCCCGGGGGCCGAGGCGTCCCTTCGACGCCCGAAGTTGCGGCTCCTCCGGCACGAGGCGCTTTGCCCGCAGCCCGGCCCAGAGCTCTGCGAGGCAACCCAAGTCCCCTTTGCTCCGCTGCTGCCGCCACCCGTCCTTCTTTCCCTGCGCAGACTCGTGCCAAGTGCCGGCCGCCCCTCGGCTCAGCTCCCTTTCATCTTGCCCGCCGCCCCTTTCTTCGCCAACGGCCTCTTCCTCCTCCTCCCGCCGAGATCAGACGGGCTCCGGGGCGCGGATCTGCCCCCTCTCGGATTTGGCAGCGCGCTCGCAGTCTCCTCCTCCCGAGCCGGGCTTGCCTCTGCAGCTCTTTGCCCTTCCTACCGGGAAGGAATCTTCCGCACTCGCCCCGCGGCTTTCCTCCGACGCGCCTGCAGGATTCCTCCCCGCAGGCCGAATGAATGAATGAGCGGCCCGAGGGAAAGGAAGCGAAGCGCGGACTGCCAGCGCGCGGGGGCGCAGAAACCGGCATGTTCTTCGTATCTGTATTGAAGGGAGATAGGGAAAGACATGAAGAGGGAGCCGTGAAGCGAGTTCGAAGGAAACATGTCGCATGCTGTTTAGGAGCAACACCGCGCGGGGTGGCTGTTTCTGAGAGGAGGGGGGAACCCTGCTGTCTCTTAAGGCGGGTGCTTGGACGGCCCGTTTGTTTGTTTTTGCCTGGGGCTGATGGGAATTGTAGTCCAGACCAGCTCCAGGGCACCTGGTTAAGGGAAGGTCGTCCCTTTTTTTTCCAGTGGTAAAACAAGTTGCCTGTTAGGCTGCCTTGAATGAGCTATCCATGATCCAGCCGAAAAGTTTGGAAATCTTCACTGTCTTCATCGTATGTCTCACATAGTAAAGGTAAAGGGACCCCTGAGCATTAGGTCCAGTCATGGCCAACTCTGGGGTTGAGACGCTCATCCCGCTTAATTGGCCGAGCGGCGTACAGCTTCCGGGTCATGTGGCCAGCATGACTAAGCCGCATCTGGCGAACCAGAGCAGCCCACGGAAACGCCGTTTACCTTCCCACTGGAGCGGTACCTATTTATCTACTTGCACTTTGATGTGCTTTCGAACTGTTAGGTTGGCAGGAGCTGGGTCTGAACAACAGGAGCTCACCCCGTCGTGGGGATTCGAACCGCCAACCTTCTGATCGGCAAGTCCTAGGCTCTGTGGTTTAACCTACAGCGCCACCCGCATTCCTTGTACCTATTCCTCACTTGAGCAACCTTCCTGCTCCACTTCTCTTCTTTGCCTGTGGGTCAGTATTTACCTTCTTGGTAGTATTGCCATGGTGCATCTGCCCCAGTGAAATTGAATGCCTTCACCTGCCCCAGCTGCAACCAAACGTCTCTTGCTTCTCTCCAGCCACAGCAGGAGCTGCAACTCTCGAACAGTTTTTACTTCAACCCCAATGGCATACTCTTCCATTGTCTCTAGAGAGAGAGAGACTGACAGATGCCAGCAACGGTGGTATTACCACACTAAAAGCCACCTATAAACAACAGGATTTGTAAACTTTTATTCTAGTGAAGCTTCCTAATTAAGACAGAATAAATAAAAGTTGAAGAACATTGGTGCACTCACATCCGGCAGGTGGGCTTCTCATAGGCATCTGGTTAGCCAACAGATGCTGGACTAAGATGGGTTTTTGGCCTGATGCAACAGGGCTCTTCATATAAGCTTCCTGAACCAGACAAAACTAAAGCAAGATTAAGAAATAAAATAGGAAAGCAACATAACCATGGCAAAAGATTATTGTCCTAGGGACAAACCATACCGCAAGCCAAGGGGCACGCACTCCTGTTAAAATATATACACAAAATATAGCAAGGGGAGTCCTGTAAGAGCTTGGTTCAACCTAATCATTTTACCAGTGTTCTCTTCACGTTTTAAGAATCATGCACCCACAGGGCAAGGGTGTTCTTGCACAGGACCTGAAAAACCTGTTTGAACTACTTTTTAAGCGTAAAAGGGGAGCAGACAAACCTGTGCAGGAGGAATAGCCCATTTCTTTGTTCTTTGGGGTCAAAAGCCTACTTTGGCACAGGCATGGAACCATGTCAATGCTCAGAAGGCTTCGCAGGTGCAAGGCATCGACGTGTAGGTGCAAAGCCATACAAAAACGGAAGCCACCCAGTGGTGGAGGGTGGTAATGTACCCTTACTGTAAGAAACCCAAGATGCATCACTGCCAAGGATTCTGGTTTGCAGGCTGGAGCGAACCTGTATCACATATGCTTAATTGTAAAGGTTATATTATGTTAATCAACAAAAGGGTACTGGGGAGACTTGTATCTTTCCACCAGCCATTCCCAGTAAAAAGAAAACAAGAGCCAGTCCCACCCTGATCCCTCAGCTTTCACCTTATCCCAAGCAAACCTCTCTAAGTCAGTGGATGCTAGTCAATGGTCCACAGCAGAGGTTCTCAAACTTATTTGGAAACCCAGCCAGATGGGCAGGGTATAAATAATAAATTATTATTACTGCCCCCTTTTCAGGGGAAAAAAAAGACTCAGTGCCCCCTGGAAATCTACCTTCTTTAAGCAAACAGAAAGTTGCAGTGACAAATCTGCCTTCTTTTATGTATCTATATTTCTGCCTATCCCTTTCATGGATCACTGCCTTGCCGTGGGCGAAGGGGCTTGAATAACTCAGAGAAGCTATGAACTATGCCTAGCAGGGCACTCAAGATGAACAGGTCATAGTGGAGAGTTTTGACCAAACGTGATCCACCTGGAGGAGGAACCGGCAAGCCACTCCAGTATCCCTGCCAAGAAAACTCCATGGACAAATACAACAGACATATAAGATGAGCCCCTCAGGTCGGAAGGTGTCCAACATGCTACTGAGGAAGAGCGGAGGACAAGTACAAGTAGATTCAGAGCTGATGAAGCGGCTGGGCCAAAGCTGAAAGGACGCTCAGTTGCGGATGTGCCTGGAAGCAAAAGGAAAGTCCAATGCTGTAAAAGTGTTCTCGAAGCTACCAGCATGAGTTTGACTAAACTGTGGGAGGCAGTGGAAGACAGAAGTGCCTGGCGTGCTCTGGTCCATGGGGTCACGAAGAGTCGGACATGACTGAACGACTAAACAACAACAACAATTTCTGCCTGTCTTACAAGAAAGATATTGTAAAAACCCATGGGGCAGACCGGAGTGAAGCCTGCTGGCAAAGTCTGATCCACCCCAGGGCCACAGCATGCCTGCCATTGGCCAAATAAGCAGGCCAGCTGCAATCCACTTCCCAGGCCTGACTGAAGCCTGGGAAAACCCCTCACCTCCAGCACGACAGGAGGATCCAGGGGGGCGACGTCACCATCCTGCAAGTGTTGTTACACAACAGATGAAATATGTACGAATGGTTTTTCAAAATTTTATTCTCTTTATGCTTCCACTGCCCTTATTTTTATTCAATGCTCCGCAATTGCAACCAAGGCTATTACTGCCCCCCTGGATTGTTCCAGCACCCCCAGGGTGTATATGTCAAGCATATACAGTACTCCTGATAACTTCCAAGAGCGACACACTCCTCTCACAACGGCCACGTAATGTTCACTCCACACTTGCAAGCAATTCACCCTTCATTGTGGCAGCATGTAGACTTGGGAACTCCCTGCCCACTGATATTAGGCAGGCCTACCTTCACGCAGGTGGTCCTGTGGGTTAAAGGTCGGTGGTTCAAATCCCCGTGACGGGGTGAGCTCCCGTTGCTCGATCCCTGCTCCTGCCAACCTAGCAGTTCGAAGCACGTCAAAGTGCAAATAGATAAATAGGTACTGCTCCAGCGGGAAGGTTAACGGCGTTTCCGTGCGCTGCTCTGGTTTGCCAGAAGCAGCTTAGTCATGCTGGCCACAGCATTTACGCTGTACGCCGGCTCCCTTGGCCAATAAAGCGAGATGAGCGCCGCAACCCCAGAGTCGGCCACGACTGGACCTAATGATCAGGGGTCCCTTTACCTTTACCTTCACCATATTGTTTTTGATGCCTGCTAAAAATTGTTCTTGTGCTGACCTGTTTTTAATGTTGGCTTTCATTGTTGCTTTTTAAAGATTCAAAATTGTTCTATTATGCAAACCATTTAGAGGTTGCTATCAACTAAGCTGTATTTAAATAAACTTCGTTAAATAAAATGCTCACACAGAATATTGGTGAATTCTTTATTAAGCAGAACATAGCTAGATTTTGTCAAACAGTTTCTCTCCGCTTAACATGCATTGTTACTTAAAAGCCAATGTAGGATCTGCTTCTCTTCTTCCTCCCTACCCACATGGTACCCAACTTCGTGTTAATTGTTCGAGGTGTAAAAAAAGTCATGTCTGGAAGGGAAGTATTTTGAGGGGAGGTAATTAAAAATGTCATTTAAAATTTAATATCTACAAAAAAATCTAGGCTATATGTACATTATTACCAACAGAGGCATAGGAGCACAGTGCAATTTAAGACTTAGAAATTGTGGCTTCGAGGGCAAGTCTAGGGCTATAAAAATATGGGCCACCATTAGCTTAGAGACCAATAAATTAGCCTTGAGCTTCAGGCTCCATATGGTAGGTCCTGCCTCCACTTTCCTCCTAAATCTGACCACTATAGTTGCACATAAATGCAGGAGATACTTTTAGGGCAGGGGTTGCTGAAATACTGGCCAAGGTCGGCCCATTTGGCAAATGGACAACACAGGGAAGGTTTGCATATTTCAGTGCACTTTTGTTTGTGGAAAGTGTTTTGGTAGTCATGTCACTTCTTGGCACATCCCAGCTGCTCCAGAAACACACCTGCCAGCTGCCATAGATAAATAAGTTAAATTTTCCATTAGATCATTAGCTTTACAGCAGCCCTGTAAAAAAAAGATCCATTTGATCAAGTCAAGCGCAACACAGAAGGGTAAGAGCAGCTCTTAAACCCGGCATGGGCCCTTTCAACCTTTTTCACAAACAAACAGAGCTCAAAGCAGCAAATCTAAAAATCACACCATCAAACGGAGAGTAAGACCACAAGAATGCTTCATATTATAAACCTTCCAGGATGTATGTTAACAAGCAAATTTCCCACATTCGTTCTGATATGATGAAGCCAGCCCAATGTAAATCACATTAAGATTTAAATGATGGAACATTCGTTTCACCCTCAATGAGGTGACTGTCGGTATTTACTGCTTTAGGGAGAAAGTATAAGCCCCTTGATGAAATATACCAACTATCACCATGAAGGTGCATTATTTTAATCTTTTCTGTGGAAAATGTCAAGTAGATAAGTGTGTGCAAGGTAAAACATTGTGTGTGAACCTACAACTCTGGGAAACTGGGATAAGAATTAGCTGTCATCCTACACCACTTTTAGCTTGATAGACTGACCTATCTACGTGTGAACAGACCCTGTATCATCTTAAATTACTAAATGGAAGAGAATATCTGAAAACAATTTCTGTTCTTTGGATACGTTTCAGTTGTGCCAAGCACCAAAACATTTTAAAGTTGGGTTTTTTAAAATTAAAAAAAGAATAGCATTAAGCCTAATTAATATTTCTCCCATTGCCCCCCAATGCAGACACTGCAGAGATTTCCACTTTCCTTTTCAGACATTAAAGTACAAAATGCACAACACAAGAAATCTCAAGCGTGCAAGTGCATCTTTCAGCATAAGCATCCTTTAAAATATCCACCAGCAGGAACCTGAGCATTTCCCAATTATGTGCATTTGGAAAAGACAAGCACTGGAAAGACAATGTCTCTTTTCTCTGCAACATGCTGTGTCACATTGACTCTAGAACCTAGACCAGAGTACAAAGAATGTGGGGAGTGGGGGGTGGAACAACCTCTCAGGAAGTACATAAGCTACATGACTCAAACCCTCATTTTCAGCAAAAATAAAAACAATTAGTTTTTGGATGGTCCCATATATTTCGAACTCTGGTCCCAAGGCAACCAGACTCACAGCAGTAGGTAGCCTTCAAAGGCTCACCCCTGTTTTAAAAGTGAGGGCAGGGGTGGATAATCACCACGGAGGGGCAGCTGAGGAAAACCACAAGTTGCCAGGTGGATACACAGCCCTGTATGTTGCAATGTGGTATTTGGGGCACGAAGGAAAACAACTGCTAAATACACCCACTATATATCTCGGCAGGCCAATGTGGATTTGACCCCTGCAATGTTTGTTCCTTTCCCCTTGCTCTTTATGCTTGCCCGTGTGGGGAGAAACACCTTTCCTCCAACAAATTAAGGTTCAGAGACCAAACATACCCTGCCCCCACACCACCACCAAAAGTGATTTTTCTTGGGTATTCCAGGTCTTTCCGTTTGTACGTGAAATTCAACATGCAAGAGCATGTCAGCTGCTACTGATAATGTGGGTTTCAGAGAAGCGTAAGGTTCAAGCTCGCTTGCTCCAACACAAGCAATCTGTTATTTGGTATAGTGAGGGCTGTAATGTTTCACTGTCCCCTTCTGGATAAGCTGTCTAGATTATGAAGCCAAGCAAGTCTGGAGTGCAATCTTGATATTTTGTAATATTCTCTTTGGCAAGAAATCAGTTCTTTCAGAAGAAGACCACCCAACGTCCTGCAATAAATACAATTTTACCTGCTTTTCCCAAAGATTGATCATACAGGCAACAAACAGCCCTTTCAAAACCTAGGGAAGTTGTCGTTCATGCCCATCAGCCATATCACACCACACTGTAGGTTGAGTGTGGGAACCGTAAGACTCCCCAAACCGATGCTATAATCTTTCCTGGAATGAGAAGACTTGGAAAATATTGGTGTGTGGTGGGAGACAGCATTAGAATACAAGGGACATGTTGACACTGTGTCAAATAAATCTTATGTTAAATATTGGGTACTGGATATTCTGATATATTGGTCCCACATGATACTGGCATCCAACTCTACCAAAGGATACAAAGCAAAAGAAAAACAGCAGATGAGGCATTTGTCTCCTGCATTTTCCTTCTTCCCTACCCATCACCCAAAGCACACACAAAAACCTTTCTTGGGGAGTATCACGTTGTCCTCCTGTACAGTTTAAGTATTCAGTTCAGCTTTCAGACATACCACCTGACCTCATTCACCCAGCTAAGTCGTCCAGTTCCCTTGAAGATGTTACTGAAGTACTTCTGCTAATGCAATTCTGGAAAATGTTAACAAAAACATGCTTAAAAATGGCCTGCATTTATTTCATACACCCGCTGTCCCCTTAAAGTAGCTTTGTATCATCCTAAGACTGTGTGTGTGCACACACATGCACATGGCAGCATTCGTACTTATGAAGACAGAATAGTTGATTATTTTTTTTAATGAAAGCTTTTCAGCTGTTGAACTAGCAGTCTTGCCAAACTGCATCCCCTGATGTTGGGATGAAGTCAGTTGAGTGCAAGGGCAGGCAGTTCCTTAGCTGAATCCCAAGGAATGGATTTTTAAACTATTGAATCCTTATATTTGGTCCTGTCTAGGGAAGAGAATTCCAGGTCAATGTTGGAACTCCCAACTCTCATCTATCAGTATGGTCAATGGCCAGAGATAATGGATGCGGTGGCCATATAACATCTAGAGGGCCACAGGTTCCATAGCAGTCCTGGTGTAAACTAGGTTAGGGCAGCAGCACTTTTATGAATGTTGGAACAAACACCTAAATATCTTATCACTGCACTTGACATGTTTGCTGCGGAAGGCACTGCCTGCAACACCAATGCTTCCTGAAACAGCTATGCATGGTGCCGCCCTTAAGCAGTTTGATACAGAAACATAGGGTTGTCATTCCCAGTACTCTCAGTAACCCTGGGCAGAAAGTCTTAGGAATTATTAGGATATATAATATTATTATATCGTGATCTGGCATTGACACAGATGGGGGATGGTGGCAGGTCCCCAAAAGAAGCATAGTTGAGATCTAGTGGAAATGAAGACCACTATTTCCAGCAAAGCCAGTTTATAGTGAACACATTTCAAGTTATTTGTGGGATACCAAGAATTTAGGTGAAATAGAAACTTTTAGATGCTATTTTGACTCTTTCCCACTTCCTGTGCATTTGGCTCTTGGTGCTAAGGCCACACGGCTCAGTATATACAGCATAAAATTATTATTTTTTTACTGTTAGGTTTCAAAATATCTAACATGTTCAACACATGATCAAAAACTCCATGCCAGCATATGACTTGGAAACACAATTGCAAAATCTTAGTTCTGCCTTTGTTTCAGGCCTTGGCAAGTGGCACTGCACAATATTAGCAACTACAATCTGTTCTTTGGTCAAGTATTATTATTCCTTAATTCTGAATCAGACTTTGGAAATCCTTGCCCTGACCTAGCTGAAGTATTTGCCATATTGAGAGGCTAAGCAGAGGCTCTTTAAGCAAGCTGGCAGATCTTCAGCTGCTCAGAATTTTCTACTGTTACGCATAATCCTTTGCAATAATTTACTGGAAATGTACAAGTGGGGAGGTTTCCTCCGTGCAAAAAGTTAAAAAAAATTACATGGTTAAAGAGTATGAAGTTGAACCATGGATACTCTGACTTCATAATGCATATGTGTGAAAACAGCACACTGCACTTCTGCCAATGAACAGCCTATATATGATTTCTAGTAAATTAAATAATAGCCATTGTAACTGAATTCACTGGAAGACATAGTCAACGGCAACTATTTTCTTAGTTTAGTATGCTTCTGAGAATCAAATTCTCCAACACAATTTTTCTAAAAAGTGAACAAGGCATATTCTTCTTTTTTGCTTCCAAGGCTATTCTTAAATATTTTGAGGCAAATATCCAAAGATCAAAGTATTTTCATATTGTGCTAATAAAATGGCTGCTTCCACTCACACAAAGAAACTCACCAGACTAATAGTCTCATTCCCACCCCACACCTTTGTGTATTTGGCAATTGCTCTTGATACACAGATTGCTATAAAAGCAACTTCAAAAATATACATACATGTTGTAATGAGATTTTGCCTTCTGCTGCCTACCTTCTGTGGCCACAGCAAACACCTAATTGGTATCAATATAGCAAGAGCAATTCAAGTATCACAAAAGGCCCTCTGAGGAGGCAGACCATCAGCATTTAGGTTTCGAAGAGCTGCATCATTAGCTCTGCCAAAAAGTAGAGCAGGAATATGTGAAAGGAGGAAAAGGAAGGTGGTTTGGAATACTACTCCCTCCCAATCTGGTTCTTCATCTGACCACACCCACACACCCACACCCCAGAGCTAAAGGCAAATGCTCATGAATCCAACAAGCAACACGAGAACTCATCCTGGAAACTGGAATTGTGGGGACACCTTGGAGCTGAAGGAATTCTATACAGGGAAAGGGAAATGTCCACAAAGTTCTATCCTGCTCTGAAATGTTATTTGCTACTTACTCTAATGAAGGAACACTTGGAACCCAGTCTGAAATATCAAGATGGATAAAGGCCCTGGGAAGATTCCTGCTTTGTCCCTTAAAGAACTGACTAACAGTCCTTAAGAGGCAAGTCAACCACCATTGTAATAATAAAGACACACAAAAAAAGCACTATGTAAAGGGACAAGGAAAAGACTTTGGTTGATTATTTCATGTTAAATATATTCAAATTAGCTAGCTGTCAATGATTTCATCAGAAGCCTTAGCTGAATAAACTGGCTGGTCTTGCACTCTCAAGGAGGTTAGACTGTAGTCATGAAAAAGGAAACGTCGTGACAGAAGCATTGCAGCATCCTTAGCAATGCCCACCTTGCAGCGCGATGGGGAACACACTCACTGCCAACAGTGGCCGCCGCGATCTCATCGTGACAAACAAATAGGGAATCCGCATTTTAAAAATGTAAGCCAAACTCCTCCCTAGGGCAAGATCTTAAAGCAATAGGAAGAAAAGCCAGGTTTTGTTTTGCTTTTCACAACACACCAGTTCTAGCTGTTGTTGCCACTTCAGTTTTGTGAGTTAAGAAGTCATTCTGTTTATGCTAAGCAGTCCTTCAGTGTTTGGTTCAAGAACCTTGGTCTTTGAGCCACACAGAGTTCTGAGGAGTGTGCCTTGTCTATCAAAAGACAGGGAGAGAACTCAGTCTTCAGTCTCTTCATATGTTGTCTCGTCAAAAGGACGGTCAAGGAGAGGTACCAGTCGATGCCGGGAGTATTTCAACTGCAAGAGGTCTCCAACTTCATTTATTTCCTTTAAAGCCTGGAAAAAGAGGAATATCAGGTGATTTTTTTTCTTTTTTAAGGATTGCTGCATGAAGAAAAAGGTGGGGAAACACAATGACTAGGATCTAAAGAGATGTTTGCGCTCATGCAAGGGGATTGTATTAGCACAATTGATTTAATTTACCTTTCTGCTTTAATCCATAGCTACAGAATCTGTAGCCCCCCCTCCATCAGATCCTAGATTTAAATTCCTATCAGCTCCAGCTAGCATGGCTAAGAGTCAGGGACCAGAAGAGTGCAGTATTCCAGAAACATATGGAGGGCGACAGGCTCCCCATGCTTGCCTTAGACAGCCAATCTCATGCTCTAAACTGCTTTTGAAACTCGCTTAGTTTCAAAAGGAGATCTGCATGCAGCCCAGGGGAGGGTTTCAGGCTGAGAAAACTCAAAACTAGGCTGCTGGCCTAAGCTTTCTTCTTGGGTTTTTTTTTTTTTTTTTAAACATTTATCTCCCAATATTCTGTTTCCTCTCCCTGGAAATGGTGAGCCTTCTAGGGCAGGCTTTTTTTCTTTCTGTATGGCAATAAGCACATAGCTGATGGAATAATGAAGTACTAATTCTACCATTATTGAACATAACTGCAGTTCAATCCCAAGCTGTGCCTCATTTCTTTATTAAATTATATCCTGCCCGGGTGTGGAGGTTGCCTTTAGCAGCAGCGGCAGCCATGGTGGTGGAGGGAGACAAATAAACATTTGGGGGTGGGATTAAAAATAAATAAATAAATAATATCCTGCCCTTCGAAGCCCAGGGCAGCATAAACAAGTGATAAAACAATAAAAGCATCTTTCAAAATAATGATAAATGAAGTGGAATCTTTACACAAAACATAATGGCAAAGGCCAATGAAGGCATTGCATTTGTAGAACAACTCACACTCATATAGCAGAACTTCCCTGCTCTCTCCTCACTCTGCACCTTCCCAAAGCCTACTCTGGCAGGTCATCTAACCCTCCTGAACAGATCTGGAGAGCACAAGTTCCCTCATTCCTATTGATATGAAGAAAGCTAACCAGGGCTAGATTTGCATGTGTAAGGAATGTGAGCTGAGTTCAATTCTGGTACTAAAGACAATTTCCTGGGTTCAGAATGTGCCTAGAGGCACCCTTGTTCTTTAATTCTAGCAATATTATGCCTCTGGCTGGTAGTTTTGGGGGTTCTAGTAAAAAACACAGAGTGGTTCTAAGAAGCCTGAAGCTTGCTCAACCTGGTTTATACCTGCCACTAGTTCCAATGTGGATAGAACTTAAGTTTGCTGGTTTGCAAAAGCTTCTAAAGCTCTAGTAAGGAAAAACCAGTAGACACACAAAATTTCCTCCCTAGGTCAGCATACATACGTTTATCTAAAGCACAAATCCTCACCCCTTCTTTTTCTGCAACTCTCTTTTATGAAGTCCATTCTTCTCCAGGAACATTGTGTGGCAAGTGTGAGGAAATAACAACTCTCCTGCCCTACCCACAATTCGGTAGCTCTTATCCCCATACAACCTATGTGGCCCCAATAACTGACAACAGAAAGTGAATAAATGAGTGCCATATGCCAAGAAACCTCAAGGTGGTGACATAGTTTGAGAAAGCGCCCCCCCCCCCCGCCCCAAACAGAGGCCACATAAGCTCTGAATTCAAGAGGGGCGGGGGGGGGGCAGTTTTAAGCACAGCTTTAGCAAAAGGCAACATGTGGAAATAATTTGAGGTTGAATTTCTGTTGAAAGAGTCCGTTAACTGTTATTCTTGAACTCAGATTTAGGATTTTATTAATTTAAAACAAAGAGAAGCATGTGACTTGCAAAGACTACAAAGGAAATGGCATGGCTGAACTCTGACTTCAGGAAAGTGTAATATATTTTTCATCACTGAAAAGAAAGCAACAGCCCACAGGGATGCAAGTTACGAGAGGCTCTGCTCTGATCCAGGGCCAAAGTATATTTTCAGGCAAGCAAGTTTTATTTATATTAGAGTTATACATTGTACCAGAGAACCATTGTCCATCATGTGGGTTGATTTAATAAGGAAGCATTACAAATATCAGGTTTTTAATTTTTTTTAAGAGACCTCCACACTCAACACAGAGTAGGTAGGGAGAGAAAAGGGAAAAAATGAGAAAAGATGTGCTCTCTTCAGCCAGTAAGAGGAAGGTACACGGACCAGCTCTGTAAGGTCTCTTTTTCGCCTTAGTTAAGCTCAGGAAAGCTGCTCCCACTTCCTACCTGTCAGCACTTGTGATCATTTAGAAAAGACAGTTCAGATCAATGTTCCAGCCATGCTCAAAATGTGGAACATTACCTATTCTGAAGGAAGAAAGGCTCATGTTTCCATAAATCAAGTTACTTTGGTATTCTTACCAGGGATTTAAGTAAAGTGATACAGCCTTCTTCTGTTCCAGTGTGGCACTACTCAGTGAGTGCTGTCCTACTTTCAGGAATCCCATTTCCCACCTCAGTCCCTCAGAACCACAGCCCAACCCATTCAGCAGGGTCTCTTCACCCCTTGTGGAATATTTGAAGTGGGGGGTGCTGCCAAGGTGACGAGGGGTGGGAAAATCAACTTCTGTCAGTCCTGTTACATATGGTCCTCTCAATTCAATCCATTTGGAGGACAGGTAGGTTTCTGAACAGGACCATCACTTTTTAAATAAAGTTACAGATAGGTAGCCGTGTTGGTCTGCCATAGCCAAAACAAAAAAAATTCCTTCCAGTAGCACCTTAAAGACCAACTAAGTTAGTTCTTGGTATGAGCTTTCGTGTGCATGCACACTTCTTCAGATACACACGAAAGCTCATACCAAGAACTAACTTAGTTGGTCTTTAAGGTGCTACTGGAAGGATTTTTTTTTTGTTTTTAAATAAAAATACTGTAACTTTTCAAACCTATGCAAACATACTAATGTATGAAACACAGGCATATTATGTACCTATAAAGGTCTTCAGAACTTCTTTCCATGGGCTGTGTTTTTCAATGACCCCAGGTGTAACGTTGATGCATACTCCCTCACTGCATTTCTTGTTTGGCACTATATTGCTAAAGATCCTGCATAGTTGTTTTAGAAATAAAACTCACTATTTTCATATACCTGTTTAGACATCAGAATGGCCTACAGCAGGCATCCTTTGCCATAAAAGTAGTGGAGCTTATTGATCTCTTACTTATTGGGTCTGTTATTACTCAACTTTCAGATTTTTGGGCACCTGAATAAATGGAGGTATGTACCCTCCAAAATCCACTTCTTGCATTAAGATTTTCTGTAACAAATTTAATAAATAATAATATAAAAAGTCATTCATTTACTCTACAAAAGTAGTACACATTCAGCTCCACTTGCTTTCATGTTCTTCTCGTTGCTAATTCTTTTAATCCTGCAAATATGCAGCACCATTTTTTATTCCTGCACATTTTTATCCCATGTATACATACAAAGGTTAGGTAAGGCACCATGCATTCAGATCAGTAACTGTAAAGTTAATCTAAATTCAAACTAACAGATGGCAATATTTTTAGAATAGTTTCTGAAGTAAAAGAGAGGGGGGGAATTCTCAGCAGTTACTAAAAATTGTAGCAGCCTTTTGGCAATACATTAAAACACAGTGATGCTGTGCATATAGTCTGGTGTGTAAACACAAAGCACAATAAATTTTAAACATATCATTTAATTGTATTTAGCTCAACATACTTATAAGCAAATTACGCAACCTCTTTCCAAATGCAGTGTCACAAAGTCAGAAATGTTGCCTAGAAGATCTTCATACAGCTCTTTTCCTGTCAATCAACAGTTTAATAATACCATGGCTGATTCAGAACAGGGCCTCTAGCGTCATACCAAGGGTCAGAATTTCCCCCCACTTAGACTTACAAACCAAAGCAGTCTAACTTAGGTTATGCAGTGCCCCATTGCAATCATAAGAGAATGCAGTAACTTTAAAAACACCAGAATAAGGAGAACACTGGTCCAACCTAAGCACATGTCTCGTCATGTGCTGCTCCTGACCAGAAGATCTTTTTCATACTCAACTGCTAAGACTAGTTAAAAGATGACAGAGCAGGGATAAACTTGAATACTTACAATATCAAGTATGTCTTTGGTAAGTGCTGCAGACAGACAAAATCTGGCTCTGGATTCAATGATCGGAGTGGCAGGAAAACCCACGACCACAACGGCTATGTGCCTTTTCAACATCTCTCGTCCAAATGCACTGTGAAGGAAGCAAGACAAGATTAATGAAGCAGCAGCAGCAGCAGCAATACAAGGCCTATGCTGCTTGGAGGCGGGGTGGGGGTGGGGGGGCTTTCATGAAGAATGCCTGGGAGGCCACTGTTCTGACTGCTTGCCTTAGAAACACACAGCGCCTGCATACAAAGGTCTCTTTTGTTCAGTCCGGAGGTGGTCTTTCTAGAAAGGTTTCACTGTATTAAGTTCACACAAAGCTGAAAGATTCTATTTGGCAGGGGCTGGTCTTTTAGCAGGCTACTTCTAAACGGATTTGTAACTTAAACTTGAAAGTATCTTTGATAGAACACAGAAACTCCAGCTTTGGAGCCCACTCACCAAGAATTCCACCACCACCCCTCCCTTGCCAATTGCTATCTGAGCAGGCAGCTTGCACTGTGCAGAAATATCCAGGAATGCTCTGTGATTCCATGCAGTGACAAAAAACAAGGCAAGTAGGATGTGGAACCGGGCAATAATCCAGCTTCCCAAGAGTCTGGGAGTCTAACCTCCTACAGAAGTAGCTTCATATATCCCTGCTCCCATAAGTCAAATGTCAATTCCCTGTTTCTTCTGCTACTGCTGTAGCACCAACTATTTTGAAGGGAGTTGGGTATACATCCAATCGTTACTACTTCTGCAAGAGCTAAACGATCACTATCTCCCTATATAACCTACCCGATTTTTGCTGGCATATACAACATCAAAGGTACAACAGGTGAGTCTTCATTTCCATAGATGATGAAGCCCATTTCCTTAAGCCGTCTTCGGAAATACCTGATGCTCTCAGCCAACTGTTGTATACGCTGCTTTCCTGAAAGGGAAAATCAAACGAATGAGGTTTTTGTACCTGATTCCAAAATCACATTTTGATGCCAACACAGGTGAAAATAGCTTGAGAAAGGTGGAAGCACATATTTTTAAAAAAGAATTATGAAATGCTATTATCTCCTGCCTTGGAAAAGGCTTCAGTGTAGCCAAGATTATATTGACTGGAGAAACTATCCCGCCTCAGGCATTAGAAGTAGAAGACATGAGTGGGAAGAGTGGAGAAATCCCTCTAATTCTCCTTCAGCAGGGACTGAAGGGGTTCAAATAACAGCTTAGAATGTAGAATCACTATCAGCCTCAGTTTCCCATTTGCCAAGTGGTTAATGGATGATGCAAGGTCTCAACTTCCAGGATATGGAAGGTTACAAATCAATTCCCATTTGGTTTCTAAGATTCAGAAATTAAAATTTGAGATTTTTTATCATTAACAGCTCTTGACTATGAGACACCAAGAATATCTGTATCATAATACTAGATGGATTTCCATGCCTATGAAAAAATGACTATGGCTTAAACATGGTTTTTGACATCTTTGGAGGACAAAGACAAAGACTTGTGTTTAACTTCACTTCATTATCCCCAGGACTTGCTGTCCTTTAGGTTCTTGAAGTGCCTGACCCAGATAGAGATAGAAAGATAGATATCTGGACAACCCCTACAGCACCTTCACCACTGATCTGTCAAGACTAATCTTGCAGCTACTTATTCAACTTATAACAAAATTTGTTGTGATGTGAAATCACTAGTATGCAACATTAGCCACATTTTCCCACAGAGAATTTCATTTGCACTTGTTGAATAAACTACAGTAACAGATAATTAATGCACGTTTCTTGGAAAAGGCTGGTATTTTAAATAATTTTGCAGCAACAGAGGATTTTCCTATAGGAAACTGATGGTAAACCTTCATATCCAGTAAATAAGTGGCAGAGAATAAGTGGTGTGTCTGCTATCCTTTTAAGATGGTAGTCCAACCCTCCCTCTAATGGCAGCAAGGACCACCCATAGGGAGCACCAGGGTTCAACAGCAACAAATACATTTCCTCTGAACTCATCAAAGCCAAGCGTAAGTTGAATTCTTATTCCACAAACAAGCAAGGGAAGCCTGCAGCACCAGTGTTTGTTTTAAAGCCCAGCTAGTCCTTTGATGAGAAACTGATTTCACTGGAGCCCATTACGGTTTAAAAGCAAAGTAATCACCCACAGAGGATAACAAGATCTTCCTCCCTCTACACTTGCAAGAAGGCTTTTCAAACAGGCATCTGTTTTGTAACTATGCGACATCCCACCCTCCAATTTCTAAAGCTTGTGATTATACTACTAACGTTGCATTCTTTTCCAATGCCTATTTCTAACGTCATCTGTGAAAGGAAACGGATATTAAAAGTTTGTGCATCTGCTTATGTTTGTGCACTGCATAATAATTCAACAGACCTTTTTAGGAGGACAAGATTAGTTTCTATGAAGTTTCAAGTGTCTGTTCCTTTACATAACACATTCAATTCACAAGAAGCTTTATTGCTGGTAAAAAGTGAAGTTTTGATGCCAAGGTACAAACATAGGTTAGGTCACTAAAAGTAGATGAAAAACTTGTTTTTATATATAGTTTGCAGCCTGTTTAAGTACACAGCTCTGATTTTGAGCACCCAGCAAAAATACAAAGGTGACTGGAGGAGCTTGAAAACAAATGCTTGCTGTTTGGAGATGCTGAGGGAGTAGAGATTGCCACGCATGCACTTATAACAAGATTAACACGCATGCACTTATAACAAGATTAACAAGCTCTGAATGAAGCACTTAAAATACTCTTCACTCTCCTTCCATGATGACAGATTGTCCACGACACCATTATGCAGAAGTGGCACTTAGCTCTGAAGCTGCCGCTTTCCTGCCGAAGGCATCCAAAGCTAAGCACTATCCCTATCAAAAATCTCATCAAGCATCTCCCAGGGTTGCTTCTAATTAGTTCACACATCGCTAGGGTTCCCAAGGGTGTGGGAGTCTACCTTAAGCTCATGTATCATCTTCTCTCACAGTATGCAGTGCCTTTAAGGTGAACTGGACCTTACAGGGACAAAACACCTGTGCAAGGGGTATGCAAGCAAAGAGGCAGACTTGGCTAAATAAGGCTACTCATATAAGCTCCAGTTTACATTTTACAGTTTACATTAATGGTTCTATGTGGGTTGGGGAATGGCGGTGTGTCAGTAGCTAAGATATGATTTTTTCCCACAATCATAGCCACATTGTGTAGAGTAAATGCACTCTAAGCTGTGTTTGGTTGGATTTGGACCCAATCTTTTACAACTTGCACTCAAACCATCCCTCATGGAGTGTCAGCTACAACTCTCCAGTAAACCACAAATTCTATAGTTTCACTGAGTGAGAAGTGGCCATCGCAAGTGTTGGCCATCAACTAGGGAGATTCGAAATGAGATTAATTTTTTTTTAATATATTCAGTTTTGCCCATTTCCCATACAATTTCAACTTTGTGGATTTTTTAAAATAAAAAACCCCCCCTATGCACTCCAGAGGAGTTCACCTGAAAGCTCAATTGTTCCCAAAGAAAATTAAGATGTAGTGGAAACAAGGTTGTTTAATAGCACAGCCTTTTCAACAGTGTGAACTTGAAATCCAGCGTTTAATTTTTATTATGTGTGCTGTCTGTCAGGGCCAGGGGGGCTCATAAAACACTAATTTCCTGCAAATTCAAGTTTCAGGCTTCTACCACATTTGCCATTTTTAAAGTGAGTGTGTGCTGTCTTCAGTTTTACAAGTAGCTGGCCCACAGTTTAATCAGAAATTCACAATGGAATCTGGGACATTATGTAAGTACAGATCAAATAAAAGTTAATATGGATTATTGCAAGAGAAGGCACATAAGACTAGGAGAAGAAATAAGAAAAACGTTTATTCGCATTTCCACTGTAATTCTGGCCACATTCAACCTAACAAGGCTTAGGTAACTCTGGCTGCATTTATATGCTTTCCTGGCTTTGATTTGAGAGAAACTGGGGGAAATTGTTTAAACATTTATTCGGGGTGGGTGTGGAGAAGATGGCCACAATTCTTAAGGCCTGCTCCATAAAGCTGCTGGCAGTTGAATGACACTACTCTCTCTCCTCAGTTACCGGGAGAAATTGGCACATCTGTTTCTCTTGGGCTTAGTGCTGCACAAAAGACAATGGAATATAGCATGTATGGAGTCACTGACAAATCTAGCTGGAATGCAAGAGAACTGAAAGAACAATAGTGGGCTAGTCCAGGTTTGTACTCAATTTAGAGCTAGGCGGCATTGAGTGGTTATTTATTTGGTACAATTTATACCATAAAAACCTCAAATAATTACCAAGAAAGCATAGGTAAAATCAGCAAAACTTTAAAAAACAAATGTATATTGCATTTCTGAGAATAACTGCCTATGTCAATAGGAAGAGTGTTTCAAAGCGCAGATGCTGCCCCACTTAAAGATCCAACTCCTCTCAAATGGACTTGCAAATTACACGACACATGTAGAAGTCAAAGTTCTGCTGGTCAAAGTGGTAGAAGAGGCACACACGGGGCAAGGCGAACCTTCAAGTAAGCTGGCCCCAAGCTATTAAGGTTTTACAGACCAACAGTAAAACTATGAACGTAAAGTAACAACTCACCAGCCATTGCAAATCTTTGAGCAGAGGTGTACTATGGTGATGGAATCTCATGCCTATTTAAAGCTCATCAGTATTATAGGTGCATAATACCATCACTTTATCAAGAACTGTAATTAAAGTATTGTGGCACAAGTTATTGGATGTGAGAAATGTTCCTGTTTATGGAGAATTCCTGATAGTCATACACATATCTTCATACACAAGTATAAACCAGTTGTGTATACAAAATATAAACAAGAAATCCTGGTGTAAGTGAATGTACTGCTTATTAGGAGTTTGGTCCATCGGGCATGGGACAAGCTTCAGCTACAACAACTAAAGGGCGGGGCGGGGGTTCTGGCCCCAAGCACTAGATGAATTGGGAAAGAGGCAGCAGGAAACCACTTGCCAGTAGTTTTGAATCTCTTGGGGTAAAAGAAATGCCTACTCCAAGAACCAGATACTGCTCCCTGTATGACTAATACATCATGGATTCCTAAGGTTGGCTAAAAGAGCTGAGGAAGTGTATTCTGTATTTGGACTGCATTTACAACCAGATGAATAATGCTTTAGGCATGTTCTGAAAGCCAGAGGAAATGTAAGTTGGGTTTTGTGACCAAAAAACCCCTGCTCCGTATAACTCTAATTCATTTCTACAGACCATGTGCCCTCCAGATCTGAACTTACTAAATGGAGAGGCCATATAGCTTTACACTCTAAAACCAGAAATCTGGCAACATCAGTGTGTTGATGGCATCTCCAAATCTTTGGAGACTCATCTGATAGCTTTACATACTTATTCAACAGGGAGACATTGACCCACACTAGAAATTGTGAGAGCAGGGGCCCATTCTAAACTAGACACTTTTCAATTTAGTTTGGCACCAAGTACTTACACAACTCCAATACTTCAAGTGTTCACACCTTTAGAAGGGAGGAAGATTGGGAAAAACCAAAACAACTTGACCTCGCTCATGTGACCTCCTTGGCCCAATTAGTGAGACCTTATTGCCCTCGCCTACATGGCCTCCTTGGCTACAGGCCACCCCATCAGGTGCAAGGGTTACCAGATGCCACTGGAATACAGCATATGTGGGGACACTGGGGTGAGGTATGTGCACCTCACCTCCTCCTTACTTTCAGCCCACACATTCAGGCAAGTAACCCAACAGGTATTAGGAGAGCTCTTTACAAGTTCTCTTCTGCTGAACACAGAGCTCCACATGATGGATTACTTAACTGTGATTCTCAGAGCAGTCCTGCAGAAGCACGACTGTCCAAAACTCTTCAAATCTGACCACTAGGCATGCATGTATGACAGGCAGGTGGGATTAATATGACAAAATGGACAAAAATATTTCAACTAGATGCACAGAAACTAATTTAAGAGAGGTCTCTATTTCTGAAGAAACAAGGTGGCTAAGTATATGTCCTGAACCTCTGGCATAGAACTAGAAAAAGCTTTGGAACCCATGCTCTAGCCTGAAGGAATGTATCTTGGCAACTTTGCCAGCATTTTCTTTCCAGCCAACGGCTTTGTTTCCCCTTGGTGAAATCCAAGAAACTGCAAAGGTAGCTGAAAATAGAGGCAAGTTAAGTACCAAAATGTTATAGTTCCTGTGGTTCACTAATGTTTTATGCTGGTTACGATTTACATGCTTTCCATACAACTGGCTCTGAAATCAGCAGGCACAATGCACAGTATCAGTAACATTGCATTTCATAATTGATATTATGGTATTATGACACGGTTAGCGCTGCTCTCCACATGTTGAAAGCACTGAATTTTCAAAGTCAGTTCTAAAAGCTAGCTTCCATTTCTTTTTTGAGTAACCTGTGAAAATGTACCATTTATTATTAGATGGTATAATGCATGATCAATAAGCTAGATTCCTCATACCTTTAATTCAAAGCGATGCAAACCCCTGATCTGCCATGCTGGAGAGGGGCCTGGATGGGACAGAGATGTTCCAGCCCTGTCTGGGTTCACTGGTGGGAGCACTCTACCAACAGGAGAGCCCCAATATGCCCCCACCCAGTCAACCAACTCTTCCTCTTGGTCTCAATTATGCAGAGTTGGGGAAACTGTAACCCTCCAGTTCCCATCAACCCCGATTCAACACAGCCCAAATGGTCAGGGATTATGGAAGTCCCTATCCCTGATCTAAAGCAAAGCTAGAAACTCATTAGCACACTGTGTACTTTCATACCCTTTAATCCTGCCAGTTGAAAAACTAGAAGTACTTAATCAGTTGCGTGCATTTGCTATCTTATCTTTATTCTTACAGAAAGTCCTCCCTAAGCAACTAAATTACTGCCTCAATGACAGCATACAGCCAAGGAGTATGTTTCTATGACAATACCCTCCCACCATTAAAGACTGTCAAAAGAAACTAACTAACGGGTTGGATGAGTCCAGTTATTTGTCAGAAATGGTGCTGGGCATGCATGCTAAGCTGTTGAGGTGCTAGCCAATGAATCTAATAGTCTGATAAAACTCAGAACTGTCAGTGTCCACCAGGCATTATCATGGCCAGAGGGAATCAAACTAGCACCACCTCATTACAACCAAAATGCTCTTCTGAATTTCAGCACAGCCTCCAAATTTATTTTAACCTCCGGCCAATCTCCCTATACATGCCAAAATCCACAGCCACAAAAACAAGCAAAGCACTGATCAAAATAGTTTCTCTACACAACATTTTTGAAACCTATAATGAAGTATACTACTTGAATCACAAAAGTTCAAGTCCAGGACCAGATAGCATTTACTTGCAAGAAGATATGTTTTAGTACTAAACCCCCTGCAACATCCCACCTTGTGAGAACTCTTCATTTGGAACTGCCAACTGTGCTTGCAAGAGACCAATCTTACTCTGCCCATGTAGAAATTATATCCTTAAAGGAAACACACAATCATTCCACTTCAGTCTGGAAAGAGATCATCCATCATCTGTATTTGGACAATGCCAACAAGCTCCCCAGGCAAATGGTGCCTCTGGGGCTGGCCAGGGGGTGCTGGTTGCCAGGAACTGAATTGGCCTCTGAGTAAGCAAGCAAGTGGGCAAGGAAATCCAGTCAGCCGGTCCAACAGCCCTTGCTGTTGGGAATGGACAGATAAGTCCCAGGCCCCTGTGGGGCAGTGGGAGCTCAGAGACCAGGGACGGTGGCAGCCGCTGCCCAGATGACTCTCAAGGAGAGGAGGTTGAGGAAACACTCCACAAGGGAGGGTGTTCAAAAAAGGGTGAGAGGCTGCCAGATCTGCAGGCAAGGGGGTGACATAACTGGGCTCCTGAGCCCCACTGGGGTGCCGCAGAAAGAATGTAGTTGATCAAGGGAGCCATGGACTCAAAAAGGTTGAAAACGTTTGCCTTATGTATACCACAGTGAGACAGTAGATAGCACTAAGTGGGATTTAAAGCGTAGGGGGTGTAATAAAGTGGCATTTTTGCTGCACACTCTTCTTAATCAGATATTTTCTGCATAAACACTAATGTTCTGGACCTCCTCCAACCCCTGGGCCACTTTGAGAGGTTCAGCCACCTGATATTTTTATGACACCAGGTGACAACTTCAAAGGGTCTCACTGTCAGCACCACAACAAAACCTGCTTTGTCCATTTGCTGTGCCTGCAAGCAGCCTTTTTTCCTCTACAGACCAGCAAAGGTGTCTGCAAAGCATGGGTATAGCCAAGGGGGAGCAGCTGTCCCCCCCTAAGTCAAGTAAATAAAAATACTTAACTCACCAATTGCATCACAGATAGCCTGGTTCTCCCCCCCCCCCCCGAAATAAATCCTGGCTACACCCATACTGCAAAGTTTGTCAGCACTATCAGCCCATCCTGCTTGCTAAGGAATAACCAGAAATGTGCTTTAAGCTCCCAATTGTCCCTTTGCATCTGTGTTTTAACTTGTTCCGTACCTAACATGAAACAGTCAAGAGTGGCCCATCCACAGATCTCTGTTCTGCTCTAGATTTTATCATTTACAAAGGTTTACTAGACCTAGCATGTGTTGCCAAACACATTCAGCACCCTGTATTAGCCACAATGTACAAAACACAGCTAAAGATGTGTACAACAGCTTTAAGCAGAAGTTTTAATAGAAATTAAATTGTTTCGCTGGTGTATAAAAATGATTCCACCCTCTTCCCTTCATATTTCAGCTGCAGATTCAAAGCAGCGTGTGACCTCTCATGTACAATAGCCAGGCTATTTGTAATTTAATATGAGGACATCTCAGCTGTCATAACACCATGATGATTGCTAAGCAAATCTGGCATTTGAGACGTGCCATGCATTTATTCCTATAGACTGTGGACCAGTGCTTTCCGCTTTTATGCTAGAGTACAGCAGTTGATGCTCTGCTTATAACATAATCCTCCCCACCCCCCACACTTGCTTTAAGCTGCATGACAGATTCTTGGCAGTAGAAATACAACAGCTTTTTAACATTTTATCAGCTCATCTTCTCCTCTGAGCAGCACTTTCCCCTAAAGTTTGCATTGATCTGGGTATCCTGTTTTAAAGGGAAGTACCCATGTTAGTAAATACTAGCCACAGCATCAACTCATAGCAAAGCTTTATGCAGTGTAACTCAGTGGGACAGCTTCAGTTACTCTGCAGATGTAAAAGATGTTGTCCTACAACATTTTACTAGTCTGTGCTACTACACATCTGTCCTTTTGCATTTAGAAGTGCTGATTGGGCTGACATTAAAGTCAAATATTTGGGATTTGAATAGTGAGTGATCCCAAAGGCCTGCTTGTTAAATTCTTTGCACTTCAGAGGGTCTCAAATTACACTGCACAATTATTAGCTTCTACAAGATTAACACCTTGAGAATATAATGTAAACACAAAACAGTAAGTAATAATGAGCAACCAGGGCCAAAGCAGCAAATGTGTTAAATGCATGAACACATTTAAAACACCTTTTGTGTTATCTTTAAATAGCACCTGGGAGGCAGGGAGATACTGAACCCCTTTGTTCCCATGCTGCAGAAATCCACATCCCACTGCAGATCTGCTTTTCCTCTGGGGAGGGAACCTTGTCCCTGGTACCAGTGGCAAAGAGAAAGAACAAGCAGGTGACAGACCAGGTCAGATGAATTTACTGACTACTAACAGCGCCTCTATGCAAAGGATGAGGGATTTTGCTTGTACTCAACTAGAAGGTTATCAAGTTCTGAACATCAGCATCAACTACAACTCTCATACTTGTCACTGGCAAGATTAAGAAACAAACAATCTGCATCAGTATATAACTATTGTGCTTAAACTGTGGTTCATGAACTACCAGTAGCCAGTTATGTAGCTTCTATTTGGTCCCTGAAATCATGATGAAAATAGATTTAATGCACCAGGTTTCCCAAGTCTCTATTATTTGCTGCAGAAGTTTCTACTTGGTGTAGATTTAGAAGCATGTAAGTGACCAAACTGCAGGAGGCAGTGGAAGACAGGAGTGCCTGGCGTGCTCTGGTCCATGGGGTCACGAAGAGTCGGACACGACTAAACGACTAAACAACAACAAGTGGGAAACTCCTCACTTCTTCAGAAATGGCAGTGGACATATATTTTTAATTGGAATGATTTGTTAACCAAGGGCAGAACCAAGTGAGAAGCAACTGTGCTGGGGGCCTTATGAATTACCTTCTGTAGAACGGCCTTTAGGTAAAAGAATGTGCTCATTCACAAAGAGCAACTGACAGTGATGCTCCTTGGGACAATTGTTATTGCACCCATATGTCCGATTAGACGGGAACAATAATATAAAAATTGGAGAGCCTGGGGGGAAAAATATGGACCAGGTAGCACACTTCCATTTAGCTTTTCTTCTGAGATCTAGTAATATTTTACAACTTCAGAAGCAATTGCCTTTGTTCACAAGACTTAAACATTTGAGAATAAATATCTTTAGATGGAACTTAATAACAAGCAATGTGGATGAAAGCATAAGCGGCTAGGAGTCTGGCACTGCAATCTCTTCAGTAACATTTTATTTTTCTAAATTCCTGCTAATACTAGAAAAGAATCTTCCAATCAACTCCTAGTCCAAGAGTGCTTGAAGCACATGCACGGCGGCTGCCTAGCCCAAACCATGGAGGAGTGTTTACTGTTACCGTAGAGAAAATTGTTTGGTCTCCTCTATAACTGAACACACAGCCAAGTCTGTACTAGCAGTGAAGCCTTTCCACCACTGACAACAACTGTCAACAATGCCTCATTACATTTTGTTGCTAAGCCTATAGGTTTTACAGGCTGGCATACAGTTCACTTGAACAGTATGCCCCCTCTTTTCAGAAGGGGAGAAAACCGGTTAAGCACATTCTGTTTGATAAGGTTGCAATATTCATACAATAACTGGCATCTATTACTGCAAGAATATATATATCTCTTGCTCTGAGGTCATTAGATTTGAAGCTTCAAATTCACAAGTCAAGCTCTTTCCATTCAATGATCTTTTCTTCATTCAGCATTCATGGAAGAAAGGATTTTGTGTGCCCTCCTACATGGCACGGTCAGATCAGCAACTTGCATTTTGCCAACATATCTAGCCACTGAAATGGCATGCCATACAAGCATACCAGAATCTGTAAAGTAATCATGGACACCAGCATCTGAACCCATGCCAATGGCAGACAGATGAAACACATGAAGTGCCAGGTTTCAAAAGAAATACAAACTATTAGTCTTGGAAAGGGAGGAGACTAGGACTATGTCTGCTGAACTGACAGCGATGCTTTGATCTTTAAACACACACCTCAGCAGATATAGAATAAAACCCAAAATGCATTGTTCCCATACATTCAAAAGTAACTGTAAACATATAGAGAACAAGGGTTAGGGTTAGCCTTTGGGCAGTAAACATGCTCATCCAAAAACCTTTTGTCCAACAGTGCTTGTAAGTTGTATGGACAATTCTAACCAACAAGTGACAGAGGGTGGGAACATTAGGAACATGTACAAATACCACTTTCTTTACAAGCCATGGAATTTGCAGACTTCAGAGGAGAGTGTTCTATGAGGGATGTTTACAAGGCGTTTCATGGAAACAATTTAGTCGTTTAATATAACAGGGAGTGCAGAATATATTTACCATCTGCTTGTTTTTCCTAGAAAGGCCAATATCAAAGCTTAACCACCCTTCTGAATTCAGAGAAGCAATACGATTAAATGAAAAAGTTTTGTGCACATGACGAGTATAAGAAAACAGAGAAATCTTCTTTCCTTTTAGAGTTTCAAAGCAACTTGCTCATCTCCCATTTTTCTCCAGAGTTTATTGCTAATCAGTTACTTCTACAAAAATCATTAATCTTACGAAAAGGAAAATGATGTATGGGAAAATGCAATATATTCAGGCAGTCCAATAGAGAATACATTCCACATTAGGATGCATTATCCTGGAATGGAAGAAATTCAGATCATAGAATCATAGAATTGCAGAGTTGGAAGGGACGCTGATGATCATCTAGTCCAACCCACTGGAATGCAGGAATTTGCAGTTGTCCCATACGAGGATTGAGCCTGCAACCGTGGCATTAACAGCACCACACTCTAACCAACTGAGCCATCCAATGCCCGAGACTATCCGTTAACTCATTTTTATATGTAAAATGGACTACAATACTTTAAAGTGAGATAATGTTCATGCACCCTGGAAAAGGAAACAATCCATTATTAAAATTGGAAGCAAAGCTTAAATATTTGAGGCCACATCACTGATAGAGAAGGAAGTTCATGTCATTGACAATTTCCTAGGAAGGGAGATGACTATACCCATGGTATGGCATACTTGGTAAAAAACACAGGTAAGTTATGTAAGGATATATAAAGGGACATTAAAAAATTCAACCCAAACTCATTTGCACCTTGTTAGCCTCAGGTAAAAGCAAAACAGTCAATGGTGGCAACATAAGCTAGAAGCTTAGCACCGTACAGTTTTTAGCAAATTCTAGCTGAAGTTCTCAACATGGTAGATAGAGGCTGGGTGAAGCTGAAGTTTCGCTAGCTATATAGTTTAGGCATATGAGTTAGATGAAAAAAAGTCATCATGGTAGTGTTTCAGATCATCAGGAAAAAAGAATAGCAAAAAAGCATAATCAGAGAGCTCTAGCCTCAAGCAAAAAGAGATTCAGCCTAATCAACATGTAAAGCAGAGCTTTCCCAACATTCCATTTTGGTGGCACACTTTTTGGCCATGCATCATTTCGTGACACATTAATTCAGTTTTACTAGCAAACTGGAAGTTAAACTAACCCCTTTGCAGCCCAGGGAATAGAGCAGGGAGCATTTGCGTGACACACTAATGTGTCGCAACACACAGTTTGGAAGGCTCTGATGTAAAGTAACTGGTTTGAAAAAAGACTGATATTCATAATAGATCCACATTTAAATAAGTGAAAGCAAAGAATGAACAGTGCTTCTAATTTTCGCCTTATCCACTTAAATCCAGTGAGCAGAATAGAGAAGGGAACAGAACTGCAATGACTCTTGGCATCTGTTCAAACACTATTCTTCCTGTCTAATAAAAGGTAAAGGTACCCCTGCCCGTACGGGCCAGTCTTGACAGACTCTGGGGTTGTGCGCCCATCTCACTTAAGAGGCCAGGGGCCAGCGCTGTCCGGAGACACTTCCAGGTCACGTGGCCAGCGTGACAAAGCTGCATCTGGCGAGCCAGAGCTGCACACGGAAACGCCGTTTACCTTCCCGCTGGTAAGCGGTCCCTATTTATCTACTTGCACCCGGAGGTGCTTTCGAACTGCTAGGTTGGCAGGCGCTGGGACCGAGCAGCGGGAGCGCACCCCGCCGCAGGGATTCGAACCACCAACCTTTCAATCGGCAAGTCCTAGGCGCTGAGGCTGTAACCCACAGCGCCACCTGCGTCCCTCCTGTCTAATAGTGCACAGGAAAAATGTATTCCAACCAAGGGGCAAGGGGAACAATTCAAATAGTTTCTTTAGGCACTTGGCCTGAGTAAAAAATGAAAGAGGAGCACGACTCAAAACTACAAATACATTCAACATGGTGTTCTGGTAAATATTACAATAAAGAGTACAATATGCTCATCTATTAACATTCTTCTAAATGGGCCAAAGATTCTACTCATGCCAGATTAACAGTTTTCCTGGAGCCTACTCCTAGGGCCTTCTGAGAATGCAAGGGGAGGAGCCGTTTGTTAGATTTAAAAGACCCCCTGCCAGAAGCACAAACCCAGTAAGTGATGTTTAAAGCTGTCAGACCCCTGAGGAGAAGCAGGAAACTCTTTATGACCCCCAAAGTATTTGTTTTCCCAACAGCTCCTTGGCACAGCTTGGGATTCTTGAGGTCAGCAACAACAACAAAAGTTTTGCTCTGCCCAAATTAGGTTTGACTAGTCCCTGGGTTCCCAAGGTGATAATTTAACACCTCATTAACAAGTCACTTATTGAAGGAAATTCAAATGAGAGATGCTAATGTGACAACTGGACATTTTCAACCTCAATTTAAATAAAGTGTTCTTTAAAAATAAAATTGAAGTCACCAGAGGATGCATACCACTCTTAGCTCATAAATGTCCTAACCTTCAAGGAAAAAAGTATTTTTAGAAAGTCAGTTTATAAGCAAGGGACATGAAGGTCAGCGTCAAATCCTGCTTTGCGGGCTACATGGCACATTCTACTTGGAAACCATTTATACCAGAAAAAATGGAAGCATTTCATCAAGTTGAGCTACTTTCTAGATTGTGGATTGCAATTTTAGCCATTTACATAGCAACCAAAAGAGGACTGAAGTAACGACAAAGCAGATGCAGTTTCCTTAGGTGTTTCTAGGTGGAAACTACCATTTAAGACAAAACAAGAGCTACGTATTGGGCACAGAGAGCATGCTTTGCATTCATAAAGTCCTAATTCAATTCCTAGCATCTCTGTTTAAAAATGAATATTGAACAGAAAGCTTGGAGCTGCTACCAGTCAGTACGTGGGCTGGGCTGACCAATAAAATCCCAAAGAAGGCAGCATTGTTCATAGAACAGATTTCCACATAAAAGTCTTCCTGGGGCATCTGTGTGCAACTTGTGACCTCATATGAGGATAGAAAATTGGTAATCCATTAGAACAATGCAAGAACACAAGAGTCTTGCGGGATCAGACCATATGTACATTAAGTCCAGCATTTTGTTTGCCACAGTTGCCAGCTAGAAATCACACAAGCTGAACACGAGCACAATAGCAATCTCCTGCTCACAATCTCCAGCAACTGGTAGTTAGAAGCAAGCTGCCTCAGATCCTGGAGGAAGTAGATATGTTATCACAGCCACCTTGGTAGCTCAGTCAGTAGAGGATGAGACTCTTAATCTCAGCGTTGTGGGTTCAAGCCCCAGTTGGGGAAAAGATTCATGCACTACAAGGGGTTAGGCTAGATGACCCTGTGGTCCCTTCTAACTCTTACCATTCTATGAAAGCCTTATTATCCATGAATTTGTCCAATCTCCTTTTAAAAAGCACCTAATGGCAGCCACCCTCACATCTTGTGGTGATGAACTGCATAGTTTCAGTATACGCTGTGAGAGAAGTGCCGTATTTTTTGCTCCATAAGACGCACCTTTTTCCTCCTAAAAAGTAAGGGGAAATGTCTGTGCGTCTTACAGAGTGAATGCGTGGTCCCTGGAGCCGAATTGCCCAGGGGCGAAAAGCAGATCATGCTTTTTTTTTTTAGAAAGAGGGAAGGGGGTGTTGAAACAAAGCTGCTGAGCAGCTGATCGGCAAGCGATCGGGAGGTAGATAAGAGACACTAGGGATAAAGGAGGCTGCCTGGGAGGGGGGAAGTAAAAGCACATGGATCCTCAGGATTTTTACACTGGGCCACCCCAAATTCACCATCAAATCACATAGCATGTCCATGGCTATAGCCTGCACCAAAATATCATGCATCCACTGTTTTGTGGGGCCACAATGGTGCAAAAACGTGGTTACAAAGCACAGATCCACATGGATCCTCAGGATTTTTGCATTAGGCTACCCCAAATTCACCGTCAAATCACATGTCTGTGGCCACAGCATGAACCACAAAAATCATACATCCACTGTTTCCTTCAGAATATATTTTTTTTCTTGTTTTCCTCCTCTAAAAACTAGGTGCATCTTATGGTCAGGTGTGTCTTACGGAGCGAAAAATACGGTATTTCTTTTTGCCTGTCCTGAACCTCCCACCATTCAACTTCACTGGATTCTAGTTTTATGATACTTTCTTCACACTATGCCTAACTTTATACAGTTCTTCTTATGTTCCCCCTTCTCTATCCATTTCTGTTTGTTTGTTTGTTTGTTTGTTTGTTTACAGCTGAAAGGCCCCAAAGATTCTAACCTTTTCAGAAAGCAGCTGCTGTAAGAAAAGGAAAGCTCCATGCTGCGGATTGATAGACATCAAAACAAAATCTGCCAATATTATAATGTCTGTCTACTAATCTACAATGCAACCATGCTTGGAATACTGTGTGCAATTCTTGTTGCCATACATCAAATTGTATACTGTACTGAGCTGGATAAGTTCAGTAAAGGGAAACCAAAAAGATCAAGCATCTATAGCAAGTCTCTTAAGGTAAAAAGATGGGATTTCTCCACTCCCCCATTTTTTCAATGCCTCCATGGGTAAAATAGAGGTTCTAATGTACTTCAGTGATTGTGAGTTTAATATGGGCAACAGCAGCTCCTCCAGCTAAGTTAATGTGCAGTACAGCATCATGGAGCTCTAAACTAATTGATTGTTGAACAGTTAAACTACGTAGTGCTTTGCTATGGGCTACTTATTACTAATTCCTTATTTATTTTAACTTTTCCCCCCCAAGAGTAGGTAGATTATTTACATTCATCCAGTAATTTATCAACCTCTGTAAAAAAAAAACAAATGCTTCTAATCTAAATGTTTTATTAATCCAAAGAGTTTGGAGCAATAGATTTTTGACTCTCCACCCCGCGCCCCCCCCCCCGTCTCAAGTGCAGACACTTGTCCCAAAACTGACTTTTAGAAAGAGCAATAAATCCCTTCCCATTTGTATAATCAAGTATATGGGGGGGGGGGGGGAGAGAGACCCTTTCCTTCTCTTGGATTGTAGTCAGCAGCTCATTTTTAAGGAAACTACACATCACATATTTGAGAGACTCAATTGCAAAAATACTAACATGCAAAAAATAGTAATGAAGCACCTATAAAGTTTGAAGGTAAGGACCTACTCAGTTACTAAGAACCAGACACAGGTAGCTGTGTTGGTCTGACAGTCAAAATAAATAAAAAATTTGTCAAGTAGCACCTTAGAGACCAACTTATACCCAGAACAAACTAACTTAGTCTCTAAGGTGCTACTAGACAAATTTTTAATTTATAAGAACCACACAGTTAACAGACGCCCCTGCCAAGAAGGTAATAGGAACAGATTTTTAATAGCACACTCTTTGCCTCTGTCTAGAGCTGCTAAACTAGGCTGGCTTTTTAGAACCAAGTCACATTCAATTGCAAAACACAGAAACAAATACTGCCACAAGTTATATTTTTAAATTAACATGGAGTATTTCAGACAGCACCCTGGGGATGACCATTATGAGTACCAGACAGAAACAATGCCAGCACTGAAAGATTTGTTTGAACGAACAATAGGAAATAAAAGAAGGGAAGCTTCTGTCCTATTCCAGATTGCATGTTCACGTGCTGTCACCTAATTAAGTCTATTCAGTCTTCATTAGCCTCTTGTCCTGTTTCGGAAATGGCCATGCTGTTTTCTGCGGCATGTGTATTCTATCCAAGGAGCCTGCTGTTAACATCCTGTTTGGCCAAGGAAGGCTCTCTGGAATGATTGCAAATATTTAACAATAGCCAATGTACCATAGAATCTACAAATACATGTCCCCAGGTTTTGAGAGCTACTAAGCCCTCATACAATTTGTGAAGGTGATGCTAAAGTTGTTTACTATTCATCTGAATACAACAAATACATGAAAAGTATTTTCTGCTCTGGCTATTCATCCCCATTTTACTTTGTAAGCATAGTCATTTTTTCTACTTATTCCCACCCTCCACCCAGATCTTCTGACACTAATACCTTTGCTCAGATATATTTTCTAGAGTAAAATGAGTTCTGAACCCTAGCATATGTAACCTGAAATGAACTTCAGCTACTTAGTCCAATTCTTCTACATCCATGAAGAGTCCACAAACTCAAGTACTTTCAAGTAACCCCTTTTTAACCAACTCTTGACAACCCTAAACAAGCAATGCAGTTACAATGAGAATTTACATCATATCGCAGCAATAAATTCTAAGTACCGTATTTTTCGCACCATAGGACGCACCGGACAATAGGACGCACCTTGTTTTAGAGGGGGGAGAACAAGGGAAAAAAATTATTCCGCTCTCTGCCCAGCGCCCCTTCAGCGAAGCGGCAGGAGGCGTTGCGCAGAGTGGGAGAATTTCCCCCCTCTTGTTTTCCCGCTCTAAAACAAGGTGCCGTTTAAGGTGCGTTCAGGCGGCTACCTTGGAAGCCTGGAGAGCGAGACGGGTCGGTGCGCACCGACCCCTCTCGCTCTCCAGGCTTCAGGTTCCTTTCGACCTGCTCTTTGGGGCTGGCGGGGGAAGCCCACCACCAGCCCCAAAGAACAGGTCAGGGAGCAGTGGCCACAGGCGCGCGTCACCTCTCCAGCCGGGAGAGGGTTGCGGTGGGCTTCTTTAGCCCCGCGCGCGCTCTCCCGGCTGGAGAGGTGACGCTCGGCTATGGAGGCTCCTACCATAGGCGTGCGTCACCTCTCCAGCCGTGAGAGTGCACGCGGGGCTAAAGCAGCCCCCCGTGACGGTCTCCCGGCTGGAGACGTGGGGCTGGGGCGGGGGAAGCCCGAGCTTCCCCCTCCCCCAGAACGGGACCCAGAGCCATGCCGAAGCTGCGCAGAGCTTTGGCATCACTCTGGGAGCTTGCGGGGCTGGGGGAGGAGGAAGCCCTCCGCCAGCCTCCAAACCATGTCGGGAGACAGCGGGAGGGCGTGCTGCGCCTCTCCCGCTGTCTCCCGAGTTTGCGGGGCTGGCGACGGGGAGGAGCAGGCTTCTCCCCCCTGCCAGCCTTCTAGCCAAGTCGGGGGACAGCGGGAAGGGCGCGCTGTGCCTCTCCCACTGTCTCCTGAGTTTGCGGGGCTGGCGACGGGGAGGAGCAGGCTTCTCCCCCCCGCCAGCCTTCTAGCCAAGTCGGGGACAGCGGGCAGGGTGCGCTGCGCCTCTCCCACTGTCTCCCGAGTTTGCGGGGCTGGCGACGGGGAGGAGCAGGCTTCTCCCCCCTGCCAGCCTTCTAGCCAAGTCGGGGGACAGCGGGAAGGGTGCGCTGCGCCTCTCCCACTGTTTCCCGAGTTTGCGGGGCTGGCGACGGGGAGGAGCAGGCTTCTCCCCCCTGCCAGCCTTCTAGCCAAGTCGGGGGACAGCGGGAAGGGCGCGCTGCGCCTCTCCCACTGTCTCCCGAGTTTGCGGGGCTGGCGACGGGGAGGAGCAGGCTTCTCCCCCCACCAGCCTTCTAACCAAGTCAGGGGACAGCGGGATGGCGACGTTCCGCCTCCCCGCTGTCCCCCGAGCTTGTGGGGCTGGCGGTGGGGCTCTCCTGAAGCCTGGAGAGCGAGAGGGGTCGGTGCGCACCAACCCCTCTTGCTCTCCAGCTTCAGCGAAAGCCTGCATTCGCACCATAGGACGCACACACATTTCCCCTTCATTTTTGGAGGGGAAAAAGTGTGTCCTATAGTGCGAAAAATACGGTAATCAGAACTGAGACACATCAGGAGATTTTTGTTTTTGCAGGATAGTTAATTCTATAACCACACAACTTTATAAACAAAGCAGTATGTGTGTTTTACTTGCTCTGCATGTTCAGTAATAGAGAATAAAATATGAAAAGTTAGACCCAGACTACCCATCGGTGGACTCCATCCTTTGGATGATGAGACTGGGAGGTATTTTTTGCAGATCATCCCTTGAAATCTGTTCCAGGGGGTCAAAACCCTTTTGGATCAGGGTGGGAGGTGGTGCTGGGATCTGCAAACTGAACTGGCAAAAATAATCTTCCTTCCCCCCACTTCTCCAATGGGAGCCTCTGTTGGATCTAGAGCCTTTCCATGTCCAGAAGGCAAGCCAACACCCAGCTCACTGTGTACAGCTAGTATCAGTGAACCCCTTCTGCAGATTCTTGATTTACTATTGACTGTCGGCAATAGTTTCAGATCTGGGAAATTGCTTCTGTACCTTCATTGGTATTTAATATGCATGGAAGACAACATCAAGAATCTGCTCTTGGCCAAAGCACAAGATTGGTAAGACATAAGAGAAATGGCAATCTCACAGCATCTAGAAGCAAGTCATTAATGGCTGTAAATCAAAACCAGGGACTTGTCTCCTTTGTGTTTTAGGTTGCTAAAGAACTACAGTTTCAAAAAATTGTACCAGTATGATTATATACTAACCAAAAGTATGCAAAGTTGATGTTGTCCTTGCCAATCTAAGACATCTGAGACTCTCCATATGAGTAGCAACTGAGTAGCAACTGGGTTAACAGCCTTTGTGCAAAGGCTATGAAGTGCTAAAGTTGCCGCAAGCTGTTGCTTGAAAGCTCAGCTAACTTAGGAGACACTTAAAATTGTTAACTTTGCTTAGGGACGTCAACATTCAAATTCTAAAATCTTCCAGTTCTCTCCAAATATTACTATAAAACCATTAAAAAGATATAGTTCATACTGAACAAATTCGGATTCCTACATTAGAGTCAAAAGAGATGAATCCACCTGAGCTTACCTTACTCAATTATTCACTTTTAAGTTTTCCAGGGAAGCTGGAACCTGGAGCCAACAGCCATTTGGAACTTACAGTTCTAACGCTATAATGGGATCTCACCAGCAACTACATCACTAGATCTGAACTACAAAGCTAGTGCACTAGTTACCATATTAGTAGCTGTGAAGCTTTGTGGGAATATACTTTCCAGAGAAAATGGGCTACCATGAACGAGACTCTTGGGGTAGCAGAAGATAGCTCAATGAAGATGCCAACCCAGTGTGCTAGATAAATTGCATGCTCTAGATAATTAGGAAGGGAACTGAAAGGATAAAACTGCCAATGCCAAGCCGTCTCTGGTGCAAATACATTTGGAATACTGTGTACAGTTCTAGTCACCCTCAAAAAAAAGATAATTGCAGAGTTAGAAAAGGTTAGAAAAGGGCAACCAAAATAAGCAAGGGGAAAGACCAACTGCCCTATGAGGAAAGGTTGCAGCATCTGGGACTTAAGTTTAGAGAAAAGGCAAGTAAATAGGTGACATGGTAGAAATTTGTAGAATTATAAATTTGTTAAATTATGCATGGCACAGAGAGAGCAGATAGAGAGTAGTTGTTCTCCCTCTCTCATAACACTAGAACTCATGGAGATCCCTTGAAGTTAATTTTTGGAGGGTTCAGGACAAAGTACTGAAGGAAAGTACCTCTTCACATAGTGCAACCAAGGATCTCACTCCCACAGGAGGCAGGGATGGCCACCAACTTAGATGGCTCTAAAAACAGATTAGACACATTCCTAGAAGCTAAGGCTATCAATGACTACTAGCCATGATGGTTGTGATCTGCCTTTGTGGTTGGAGGCTGTAAACATCTGAATACCAACGGCTGGAGGTAGAGCGCTCTTGTGCTTGGGTGCTTTTTATGGGCTTCCCATAAGCATGTGGGTGGCCACTGTGAGAACAGGATGCTGAACTAGATGGGTCTTCAGTCTGCTCTAACCGGATTCTCTTATGGTCTCAGATTTACGCATCTCTCAGACAAGGATTTTGCAAAGCGATAGCTTTTGCCTTAGTAAATGAAAGCCATTATCCAATACAAATCTAAACCTGACCAGCAGCAATGATGAAAAGTTCATTCAACTACCAACAACATAAAGAAAAGAAAGGCTAATTTCACAAAACAGTCCCCTACAGCAGGGGTCTGCAACCCGCGGCTCCGGAGCCGCATGTGGCTCTTTTACACCTTTGCCGTGGCTCCGGGGCGGATACTAGCGAGGGGAGGAGGCGCATTGTGCGCCCTGATACTCCCCACTGTGACGGGCGCTGTACTGGCTGTGATGTCGCATGGGGGCGGTGCGTGCGTTAGTCACGCACTGTCCCGACGTCACCTTCCCACCCGCTGTCAGATCGCGGCTCTGGAGATATATTTGTTTTAAATGTCGCAATGGTTTTGCGGCTCCCAGTTTTTTTTCTTCTTCGGAAATGGGTCCAAGTGGCTCTTTTTGTCTTAAAGGTTGCAGACCCCTGCCCTACAGAAAATGACGGATGGTGCTGAATAGGTGGTCCTTCAATGCATACTGCCACCTTGTGGACAAGAGCAACACCTGCAAAGAATCCAAGTTGCTTTGCGGATTGAAGGAGCAGTTGTTTAATCTAACACCTCGTGAGAATTACAGTGCCTGAAACTCACCAAGTGTTGTGCCATCTTCACCCATAATGCACTTCACTGATGCGATGATTTGCTCAATAACAGGGGGGGAAAGCGAAGTGGCATATACTGCACTGTGTGAATGGACACGAAGGTAATCGATCAGCTCCTGACAAAGTGAATACAGCAGGTTATCAGAAATTATCCTTGCCACTAAGAGAGCAGTCTTTGATGGGGCAAGTATGCAGTGCTGATATTTACACTGCTTTGCTGGTTAATTATTTGAAAGGTATGCAGTGAAGGCGGGTATATATAGTTGCGCCTTCATCTTTCTTCGTAGGTTGGTAGTGCAATGCATCTCCTTATCTTTGATCAACCATTTTTTATTGGGAGATAAATGCTGTCATTAGGAAGAAGCTGTACAGTCATACCTTGGGTTGAAGTAGCTTTGGGTTGAGCGTTTTCAGGTTACGCTCCATGGCGACCCGTAAGTAACGGAATGCGTTACTTCTGGGTTTTGCTGCTCGCACATGCGCAGATGCTCAAAATAACGTCACACGCATGCATGGAAGCAGCAAATCGTGACCCGCACAGATTGCGTTCGCTTCAGGATGCGAACGGGGCTCTGGAACGGATCCTTTTCGCATCCAGAGGTACCACTGTATTTCCATGATGTTGTTTTCAAAATGAGTGTCAGGGAGACGCTGTCATAATGATAACAATTGACAAGGAAAAGCCTAGCAGCACATAAATGATTACTCTCGTCATCAAATGGCATATTGATTCTGGATAAAATTAGGAAACTGAGCACAGCAAATATATATATGGGAGGATGGAGAGTCCAACAGGCTGAGTTTTGTGGTGGGTGAGTGGCCAACCTGCTATGACACTTGCAGAAGGGGTGGGAGGTTCATAAGGAAGGGCAATCAAATAAACATCAGAGAGTGAGAACTGGTGTTATTTTAAGTGTGGGGTAATCTCTGTCTTCTATATATACTGTAAGCCACCCAGAGTGGCTGGGGAAACCCAGCCAGATGGGTGGGGTATGTATGTATGTATGTATGTATGTATGTATAAATAAATAATAGAAGCAAGACATATGTAGTGCTCAGGATTAGCTGCTACTTTGACCTTTGATAGCTTTAGTAAAAAAAGGGCATTTGTTTGGACCATATATTTTATTTGAGTAGTCCTGCAAAAACATAATAGTACTACTAATCGAGCTTTTCAAAATGTTTTATATATTTATGCTTGGGATCCTGGAATTTACTCAGAATTAAAATGGAGATGATCTTGATGTTCTAAGCATCTGACTTTGATGCTTCTATTCCTTACTAACAAGCCACAAAATTTCTTCCCAATACGAGTTCTTACTTTCTTGCCTGCAATGTATCCTCCAGCAGCTCCAAAAGCCTTGGTGAATGTTCCCATCATGATATCCACATCCTCAGGGTCAAGTCCAAAATAGTCCACTACACCCCGGCCATTGAGACCCAATGCTCCTATACTATGAGCTTCATCCAAGTACAAGTATGATTTGTACTTTTTCTTAAGGGCAATTACTTCAGGAAGCCGGACTATGGATCCCTCCATGCTGTGAAGAAAAACAAGAGATGGTTGTGAATTCTGGACTGCTCAAATCCCCTAGAAAAGGGGCCGGTTAATATTTTCCAAGTAATTACAAGGTCGGAGGAGCACCAGAAATAGCTTGTGCGCATGGGCCTCCTTCGACCCGGATGTGCACCGGAAATAGCGTGTGTGCACGTGTACGGGCGTGCGCTCCCCCGCCCTCCGTGCGATCATCACTTGAGACACTGGCCCAAGGCAAGGAAAGTTTGGAGATCCCTGCTATAGAAGTTTTCCAGGCATTGCTCTGAAAAAGTTAGTGCGCAAGGCCTAACCCCACTTTCCTGGAAGTAAGCTCCACTGAATTTAACAGGACATATTTCTGAGTAGACATGGTTAGGACTGCTGCGTAAGGTATCAATCCCTTTACTGCATCAAGGCTCCCCAAAACATCCATCTGCAACTATGCATAACCCCTTTCTTAACAAGTTTTTGATGCTTCAGAGCTTAACTAATGCCTCATAAAGGTTTGGTGAAGTAAAGGCTTCAGAGCTTAAGATAGTTGACAGCATCACACTGGCATCAGGCGTCCTTTATCTACTGCTTTCAATCACTGTTTCAAATTTATAGTCTTTGTAATATTGTGTTTAATTGGTTTAATGCAGTGGTGAGCTTTTTTTGTTTTGCTTTTTGCAAACTGCTCTGGATGCTCAGTGAGGAGAGTAAAAGCGACAGAAATATTAAATGTAGAATGATAAACCTGGAGAGATTCACGTTACAATCCTTCTCTTCACAGAATACCCCCTTCAGTCAGTCATTACCAAGTTTACCCTTGGCTGACAAAGTGAGACAACAGAAACTTTCTCCATTACAATCCATTACAGAAACCCCTGGCAAAAAAAATCACATCTCCAGTTTAGATTTATTAGCACTAATGCAACTTGGAGCATCATTATGGCTGGACATGATTACAGCTGTCCAGAGTCAAATAATAAGCACCCAACAATTTGGCTTGGATTACAGATTGCCTCAAAATGGACAGTAACAATGATCCAATATGGCAAACAACACTGGTGATTGGAAGGACCAAGCTTGTACCTGAAAATGCCTTCGACAATGATGAGAATTTTTTTCCATGGTCGGCGTGTGCGTGGCTGCCCATGCACAATGGCATCTTTGAGCAGCTTCTCCAAGCTCTGCATATCTATACAGAAAGAACACAATACCAAAGAACACTGTTACTTTTGTAAAGGGACTAGGAGCAGAAGCAGCTATAGGCAGCATTACCACAGCAGTAATTCAGAGGGTGACATTATGTTGTTGTTTTTGTTGCTTATTAAAAAATCACTCTTCACTTTGAAGAATCACTCTGCCTGACAACACCCACTCCTATTAGTACTGGGAGCAATTAGTACTGGGAACATACGGACTCAGCTGCGCATCATGTTAAGCCGGGAGATATGACAGCGCTACAGTCATACCTTGGTTCTCGAACAGTATGCGTTCCGGGAGTCCGTTCGACTCCTGGAACTGTTCAAAACCCAAGGCGCAGCTTCTGATTGGCTGCAGGAATGTCCTGCAGCCAATCAGAAGCCACGCTGGACATTCGGCTTCCAAAAATTGTTTGAAAACCGGAACACTCACTTCCAGGTATCAGTTGTTTGGGAGACAATTTGTTCGGGGGGGCCCAAGGCATTTGAGATCCAAGGTACGACTGTATACTTCTAGAATCAGAAATCATCAAATGAAACTGAATAGAGAAAGATTCAGAACAGAACAAAAGGTAATACGTCTTCACCCAGCACATAGTTAAAACCATGGAATCTGCAAAGATGAGACAGCAGCATCAATAGGGATGCCTTTAAAGGGGGGAATCACAAAATTCATAGAGGATAAGGCTATCAATAGTTATCAGTCATGATGACTACCTGCCACCCCTCCAGGACCAGAGCTATTGTGTCTCTGAATACCATTAGAAGTGGAACAACAGCAGGCTATTTCCCTCATGTCCTGCTTGGGGTTTCAGAAAGGTTTCCATCTGACAAATGTGAGGACAGGATGTTGGACTAGATAACTATACAGGTCTTTCGTCTGGTCCAGCAGGGATCCTCTTATGTCCATAAGATAAACAGTGCATTTGAACAGGTAAATAGGATATGGAGAAAGCTTGAAGAGGAAAAATTAACAAAAAAATTACATAACTATACCACTCTTCATCAAAAGACCACAGTAACACTTACTCAGGGAGGAGCTTTTGAATGCTTTCTCATTTGTGGTAGCCTTAAATGTTAATAACATTTTTTTTTAATGCACCTGGGGCTGCTATAGAGTTTTATTTATATACTGCCCATAAATGAATGTTCTCTGGGTAGCTTTTTCAGGGGGTTAAAATCAAAGTCTGCATTTGGCCCACAACATAGGAATTTCCGGTCAAATTAATAAACCTCCTGGAAAATACTCACTATTGTGTTTGAAGATTCGAATTGTTGCTCCTGAAAGTCTTGCTCCTAATATTAGAGATGCATGATTCAACTCATCACTCACTATTAGACAGCCCTGAACAAGGATACAGGAAAATAAATGGTCCAGACAGAAAGTTGCAGTTAACCACTGACCTATAACCATGCAAGGTTCTTGCTGGGTGAAACTCCTTACACCCTACCCTGGTCTCCAAGCAGTTTCCCTTGGTTAGCCACAATGCATAGGATCAATAGCTGATGCTGCAAGACCACACATTACTATTTATAGCTATTCTGATACACTGAACCAGGGGAACAGCTCTCTGCTTGCTTTGCTGTGCTGTGCAGTCTTCCTATTGCTCCAATTACTGTATTTTCAATAACATAGTTTCTATCTGATCAAGCTAACAGCGTATTTTACATAATCATTTTGTATTCTAGTGAAGCCAATGTGACTAATGTGCTCAGCCCTCCAAACTAACTGACATTTTCTTGTCCCAATACAGCTTGAGGGGCTAAGAAAGCAGCCTTGGTGCATTCATTCATCTTGTGACAGGTTTTTCCTCTCCTGATTATTCATTTAACATTTCCACAAGGGATAACTATTTTCTAAACAGAAGTGCATGGCATACAGGAATTTTAATTTTCCCCTCCTTCACAAGGTATACACTGAGAGGCTAACATCAGAAACCTGTGAAGACAGATCTAGGACAGTCCTCTCTCCAAAGACATCCATACCTTGCCAACCAAAGCAGGAATATTCATTGAGTTGGTTGCAAATCCCATCCCGTACGACAAAGCGGATTCCACACCAAGGTATCTGGCCAATAACGTTTCTAGCTCCTCGTGTTTGTCCAGGTTTCCTGGAAGAAACATAGAAAAGGGGTTCAAGATGAGTAAATCCACTGTGAATGAAACACTTTTAATGCTAAGAAGTTTAATTTTTAGTGTTAATGATGCAAGCTGGATGCATACAAATTAGGGCAAAAGCTTAGGAACTGCCATATAATATTTTGTGGAGTCTGAGTTATTAAATGTACTCAGATACTAGTCCTTTGTCTGAACTTACCCATCTCTTGCCTAGTGCTGCACACCCCACATCCATACTGCGAAAGAACTTCAGCCACAGCATCCTTGCGAACTCCGGTGTTCTCTGCAAACCCAAGGTAGTTGTAGGACCCCATGTTAATTATGTCTTTTATCACTTTTCCTGTGTACCTATATATAAATTTATAAAAACATAGCATGTAAAAGATATGGAGATCATCAACAAGTAAAAGGACATATGCTTAGTACTGTTGAAGGCTGCAATCTAGTAAAATCCTTTAGAAATAAAGGGCTCTGTGCACATCAAGCAGTTTTCAGCTAGCTGGCAGCTCATCTAAAACAGTCACTCTTCGCTACAATGCAAACTGCTTTTTTAAAGTTTCCAAAAGCTTCAAAGCCACTTGTGACATGATGCAAAGGGAATAATATCCTTCAGGAATAATACCAAAGCCTCACTGGTCACAATGTATTAACAGGGCTCTGTCCAAAGCTTGTTAGAGATTTCTTATGTTGAAGTAGGCAAGGCAAACAGGTTTATACAAATGCTTCTCTGTTTCAGTTTGCTTAACTCAGCAAGACTTCTTTCGTTATAGCTGAAGATCATAAACTAAAGCTTTTCTGCATCTTCCAACATAATTAGCTTTATTCAGACAAAATATGTAAAGTGTCAGATTGTGGATTAGCAGATGTTCTTTGAAAGCTCTCTTAAGAATCAAAACAGAGTGCTGAGGCATTTCAAAACAGTTTGTTATTTTTCTCTGGCAATTTCAAGCCTTCTACTCCACCACCACCCCACAAAAGACCCCCTACCCTTGTTATCCTCAAATCCTAGTAATTTCTTCAAGCACAATATCCTCCAGCACACAAAGGAATGGCATCTGGAAGCCAGTAAACTACTGCAAGGAGGACTAAAGCTATTCTCTTCTAGAAGTATGTTAACCATACCCCCTTGAATTATGAACCTGACAATAACAATGGGTGTTAACTCTGCTCAATTAGCTCTGTTCCAAAGCAGAACTCTTTAGCTATCATTTCCTGAGCATGCTTCTAAACAGTCCCGCCAATTTTCTTCACTTTATTAAAGGTCACTAGGACCTGGGAGACCACTACTCAAATCCCCACTTGGCCAGTGGGTGACCTTGGGCCAGTCATCGTCACTCAGTCTGACCTAACTCACAGGACTGCTGTAAAGATAACACGGGGGGGGGGGGGGGCGATGACGACTATGTACTTGAGCTCCTTGGAGGAGAGGTGGGATATATATATAATATAAATATATAAACCAAATTAAAGACCAGAGATAACTGACATGCTATCCCATGCACTTCCAATTCATTTCAATTCCAATTAAGTCAGTGGAAATTTGGACATACTCAGTTTATCTCAAAGACAGAAAGTATGGTAGGTTTTCCTTTCGGCTGCTATTGTATTCGTCTTGCCCAAGGGGGATACCGCTGAACACCCTACAAAAAGATCCAGCGCACAGAAGAAGGGACTGAGATACATAGTGCCCTTTTTCCAAAGGAAAGGGTTTCTCGCATAAGTTTTCACAAACATGTATAAGACTGAAGACTCTACTGAGCACAAAACCCCATGGCATGCAATGCAGAAATGAGCTTGGGCACAAACATAGACCAGAGCTCAGGAATCAACCGATGTGGCTATGGCATCCATTTCTGCCTTCCTCTTCAGTACTACAATGCTGCTCATCTTAGTGGACTAGAGGCAAACCCACTTGAAGGCAAAGTGAAACGCAAAAGTAATGTAACGTGCACAAGACATGACACAAATGTTGGTCACCCCTAATCTATATGGTTTTTCTATACAAGCCTTAAAACAGTCAGTCCTCATGGGCTGTTTTGTAGGATCCAAGTATAGGTGAACTGGGATCTGTGGCATGGCAATCTTGAAAGTCTGGCACTGAGTTAAGCAACAGGGAATAGTGGAGTTCTTGCTACAGAGGCTGCGGTCCATCTTCCACAACCCATTTCACAAGCCCTCACTAATTATCTTCTAAAACAGGGGTGGAGAATCTTTGATCCTGAAACTGTTTTGGACCCCTGACTTACTTGTACTTTTATTTCAGCAACATCTGGAGGGCCACAGGTTCTCCGCCCCCCTGCTCTAAAGGTTAGTTGCGCAGGAGCTTTCCAAAAGCCTTTTACTCACTTGAATGTCCAATTGTAGTCATGGGAAACCCGCTCTAATATGTCTACTTTGGCTCCCGGTACACTGCAGAGTGGTCTGCTCCAGCTATCCCTAATGCGCATGTAGAGGTTCCTTGTATAGAAGTTTTCAAAATCCTGGTACAAAGGGACAAAATCCTGAAAACATATGAAAAGGGCATTAAAACAATGGGATAGGTGAGGACTAACTTTCCACCCTCCGTCCCCCACCCACAAATTACAGGAAAAGTGGCATTAAACCCATTTTGCTTGGTGCTATTGCATGTTTTCCTCTCTGCATATCACCAAGTGCTCAGGACAGTGAAGATATCCAATGGCACTGAACCTAGAAACCACAAAGATATACCCACTGAAAGGACTCCAAACAAGTTTTCTGTCCCTAACAAAATGTAAAACTATAAATGTCTGGGTTTGCAGCACTCCAGGGCCTGTAATTCTGCTCTTCTTTTTTCAGTGATCACAGGCAGCATAGGACTCCAATATGTTTACAGACTTATTATAATAACCAGTTACAGAACTAAGAAGTGGGGGAGAAGACCGTTACCTTCTGCTGCTCCCAGAATAGATCGTTTTTAAAAGGTTTTAATTTTCTGCTTAGAAAACCCACACCAACTACAAGTTTTCCTTTAAAAAAATGATGTGCTTTAAAAGGATAGCTTTATTTGTTGTGTTAAACAAGATGAAGCAGATAAGCCAACACTTACATTTGAAACATGACCATCTATGAAAAACTGAAGAAGTCTGCTTTGCTATGTGGAAAAGAACAACAGGACTGGGTTGGGTGAGAAATTAACTTCAGATGTTAAGCACTGTGAAATACATGATTGCCCATTCCTGTGGGTTTTCTACTGGACCCAGGGATAAGCAAATTGTAAAAAGCAAAAATGGTCAGATTCCCTCAATATGCCGTTCCCTCATGTATAACTAGTCTCACATTACTGCAGCTATGGAAACCTAGAACCTATGGGAACCAACAACAGGTTAGCTATGCCACCATGATGAAAGTGTGTGCATGTCTTCATGGGATAGTAATCCTGAAAGCAAAGAGATTTTGTGCATTATATATGGCAGTTACCCTCCTGCTCCACGCCCTCTGAACAATGCATGCACCTATTTCTACTAAGATGCTGATTCATTAACTACTATGGCTGTTAGGTAGACAAGTGCTTGAAAAGGCTAAAGACTATTACCTACAAGCCAGCTTTACTGGTAACTTGAGTGTTTCCCTCCGTCCACTAGGCCTATCTATGTAATGAAAAAGATGACCTGCAGTTTCTCAGCTATTTAACACAATCCTATCAATTTATAAGCTTCCAGTGGTTTTGTACTCGAGTCAAATACATGCCAGATATAAAAAGGCCTCTTTCAAAGGATCACAAACAAATTAATACTTTAAGCAACCTATAATACATTTTCTAGTTTTATGTTTATAGAAGCACTTAAGTGTCTGTAAATTTCTTTTAAATATCTGCTAAGGATTTTTTTTTATGCAGCCATCCAGTACTTCAAAGCTGCTTTCTAGTACTAGTCAATGTGTTCTGTTGCCTTCTTTCATAGAGTGTACATACTAATCTCATATGTGTATGAGGCCCCCCACCCTCCCGTTGGCATTTCCGCTCGGCCAAGCTGATAAAGTCTCATTTTCCTCCGGCTGAGCCTTCGGAATCGCCTCTGATGAATAATTAACGACCTGAGCCTTTGATGAGCCTCAGGCACATTCCATTAAGCAGAGTTTCCAGCAGCATGCGGAAGTGATGAGATTTATGGCTACATTGCAAAGAGTTTTATTTCTAAGCTACGCAGACAGAAAAGACATCCTCTCTCTATGAAAGCAGAGAGCAACAGAACAAAGGAACAAAGGAAACAGGAAACCAGTAATGTCAAATCCGTCTCTAGTCTCCCGTGAGACTTCCAATAGCCTGGACTGTCTCTGGAATGTAAACACAGTCTTGTGACTCCAAGCAGCTGCTCAGTGAGAAACAAAAACTAACATCCTCCCCCTTTCCGTGAACACCACTGGGCAGCATGTCAGTACAATCTCAGTACAAACCCAGTTTCTGTACACAGGTGCAGTGTTGATCCTTCGGACCAACCTTGGACAATAAATCGACAGGAATTTCATTACCTGGCATGTAGGACACCATTATGAGTCCTTTCTGAACACATTCTCTAGCATGTTGCAGCTTCAATTGCAAGTGCTTCGTGCTTTGCTTACAACCTTCAGAAGTCAGCAAAGCCAAACATGCTTTGTTGTCCTGATAAAGCTGGATTGGACATTTGACAGGAATTCTCATGTCTTTACACAATTGTAACAACCATTCACAATCCACAAGTGGATTGTTCAGCTTCACAAGAACTTAAGCTTACTGTTGTTTGCTTCTTGCACAACCAATCAAATAGACCCAGATTTTACATGTAGCAAACTCCAGACGTACTTTTCCTGTCTGTAGTGTCACTTCCAAAACTCGCATCAGCAAATATTTCAAGACCGCCAGACTTCTGAATGTTAAATCTCAGTCTGTAGTGCATAGTGTCTCTCAAATAGCGTGCTATGCATTTCAGAGCTTTCTAATCCTTAACCATAGGATTGTTGACTTATCTGTTTAGCAAGTTACAGCTAACTGCAATGTCCAGTCTTGAACATCTGGCAATGAAGTTTAGTTTGCCTAGCACACTTCTGTACAGTATCGTGTCAGAAAATGCTTCTTCAGTATCATCTACCTGATAACCTGTTGTCATTGGTGTGTCCACAGGGTTAGCATCCATCAGGTTTAGTTTGGTTAACACATCAGCAATTTTCTGTGACTGGTGTACTAAAATATTACCATCTTGGTCTCTCTCTATTTCCAGAGATAGGTAATTGGTTACCTAACCAAGATCTTTCATGTCAAAGTGCTCCTTCAGTTGAGCTAGGGTGCTATTGTACATTTTAACATCTTCCAAAAGAAAAGTATATCATCAACATAAAACAAGTAATATAGCTTCTTTTGCCCTTCCTCTTTGACAAATATACATGGATCAGCTTTACCTTGCTGAAAACCTAGAGAAAACAACACTTCAGTGAGTTTAGAGTGCCAGCATCGTACACTTTGTTTGAGAACATATAGGGACTTCTTCAGAGAACAAACAAATCCCTGTTTTACCTGTACGCCATCAGGTGGAAGCATATAAAGTGATTCACCTAAGGTTCCGTACAAAAATGCTGTATTCACATCGTGATGAGAAACGTGTACATTCTCTTCTGCAACAAGTTTGAGCATAAGCCTAATGCTCTCATATCTCACGGTGAGTGAGTAGGTCTCGTGACAGTCTTCTCCTGGTACCTGTGAAAAACCTCTGGCTACCAATCTGGCTTTGTGTCCGACTATCTTGCCATTTTGATCTGTCTTTGCTTTGAAGACCCATTTGCTGTCAAACAGTTTCATCCCTGGGACTACTGGAACTAGCTCCCATGTTTTCTTCCTCTCCAAGGAATCAAGCTCAGCCTTCATGGCAGTTAACCATGGCTCAGCATCCTTCGAGTCCAAAGCCTGGATCTCTTGGAAACTTGAAGGTTCAAATACCTTCTTGGAGCTATTAACAGCAGTTACAGCTTTTGCTGCTTTAGCAAATTCATCAGCAAATCTCTTTGGAGGTCCACCTTTTGTGGCTCTTTCAGACCTGCGAATCAGATGTAAGTCTTCAACATTCTCCTGTTCTTTCTTAGGAGAAAGGTGGCCTATAGTAAACAGTGGTTCCTCCAATTCTCAATCAGAGCCTTCAGAGGGTCGCAGAGAGGCCTTAGCACTCTTAAAATCCTCTGAACCATCTGAGTCAGTTTCAGAATCAGAATCAGAACCTTCATCAGTGGGTGTGGGGTTTTGCTGCTGCTTATCCTCAGTCTCTTCACTGTCATCAGGATAACATTGGAAAATTCCCACATTCTCCCCCCACTTGGCATTGCATTCAACACTTCTAGTGAGCCTAACTGTATTAGTGTCAGTCATCATAACTCTGTAAGAATCTTTCTGATATCCTAGAAAGATACCATGCAAACCACGTTTGCCTAACTTGGAGCTTTGTGGTGTGTGAACCCACATGTCAGAACCAAAAATTCTCATGTGCTTGATGAATGGTTTCTTGCCAAACATCTTTTCATAGGAGGTACAACCAATTGGTGATGAGAATCTGCGATTATAAGTATAAACAAAACAGCTAAGCAATTCTGCACAATAACTCTCTGGAAGATTGGCATCATGCAGCAAGGTTTTCAAGCCTTGAAGCAATGTTTGATTTGCCCTTTTACAAAGTCCATTCAGCCAAGGAGACCGTGGACTTGAAAGGTCATGTTCTCCTTTCTCAGTCAGAAAAGCTTCAAACTGCTGAGAAGTGAATTCTCCCCCTCGATCTGTAAACACACATTTCACCTGTTTATCATGCACATTTTTCAACCAAGCACAGAATTCCTTGAACCTAGGAAAAGCTTCTGATTTCTGCTTGAGATTGAACACAGGAATATACCTGGAATATGAATCAATGAGGACCATGAAGTACCTGGCTCCACCCAAAGAGGGTGTTAGTGGACCAACGAGATCAGCATGCACTACCTGGTATGGTTCTGTAGCTTGTCTACTGGACACCTTACCTTTTGCAGCCATTTTGGTTTTTTTTAAATAAATATTTATTAAAAATTTTTATAAGAAAAAAGCATAAATAACAAACAACATTGCTTATGTCATACACAAAATTCCATAACTCATTTGGACTTCCTCACGTCTCCCGCTCCCACTTACATTGTTAAAAAGTTTTTCCAAGCAAATTATCATCTTGTTTTCAATCTTATATCCACTCATTTAAATATCATCTAATAGTTCTCCCAAAGGATTTGTCTTTTCCTTAATCTCACTTATCATCTAATTTCAATCTAGTTTAGTGGTGGCCAATTATTTATGATCAAGCATCCTTCTTAACATTCAATCAAATTACAATATTTTTGTAAATAAGTTTTAAATTTCTTCCAATCTTCTTCCATCCTTTCTTCTCCCAGGTCTCGGATTCTGCCGGTCATCTCTGCCAATTGCATATAGTCTATCAGCTGCATCTGCCATTCTTCCAGTGTGGGTAGATCTTGAGTCTTCCAGTTCTTGGCAATAAGTATCCTTGCTACTGTTGTTGCATACATAAAAAATGTTCGGTCCTTCTTTAACACCCCCTGGCCGACAATACCCAAGAGGAAGGCCTCTGGTTTCTTGGTGAAGGTATACTTAAATACCTTTTTCAGCTCATTATATATCATTTCCCAGAAGGCCTTCACTTTAGGGCAGGTCCACCAGAGGTGAAAGAATGTTCCTTCATTTTCCTTACATTTCCAACATTTATTATCAGACGAATGGTATATTTTGGCAAGTTTAACTGGGGTCATGTACCATCTATATATCATTTTCATTACATTTTCCTTCAAAGCATTACATGCAGTGAAGTTCAGCCCAGTGGTCCACAACCTTTCCCAGTCCTCAAACATAATGTTATGCCCAATATCCTGTGCCCACTTTATCATAGCAGATTTAACCAGTTCGTCTTGTGTATTCCATTTTAACAGCAGGTTATACATTCTTGATAGTACCTTAGTCTTTGGTTCTAACAGTTCTGTCTCCAACTTCGATTTCTCCACCTGGAACCCTAGTTTTTTGTCATTTTTAAAAACTTCTTTAATCTGGGCGTAATGTAACCAGTCTCGCACTTACCCTCCATTTTCTCCAAACTCTGCAATTTCCAATTGTCACCGTCTTTTTCTAATATTTCCCAATATTTTGGCCATTTGGCCTCCATATTGGGTCTTTTTCGGGCCTTAGCTTCCAGAGGGGACAGCCACTTCGGAGTTTTGTTTTCCAATAAGTCTTTATATTTTGTCCAGACATTAAATACTGCTTTCCTGACAATATGGTTCTTAAAGGCCTTATTGATCTTAACTTTATCATACCATAAATATGCATGCCAGCCAAAAGCATTGTTAAAACCTTCCAAATCCAACACTTCAGTGTCTTCAAGAAGTAGCCAGTCTTTTAGCCAGCAGAAAGCTGCGGCTTCATAGTACAGTTTTAAGTCTGGCAGGGTGAAGCCCCCTCTTTCTTTCGCATCAGTTAATATCTTAAACTTAATTCTGGGCTTTTTGCCCTGCCAGACAAATTTAGAAATATCTCTCTGCCACTTCCGGAAACACTCCGTCTTGTCCACAATTTGCAATGTTTGAAACAAAAACAACATCTTTGGCAATACATTCATCTTAATGGCAGCAATTCGGCCTAACAAAGAAAGCTTCAATTTTGACCAACTGTCCAAGTCTCTCTTAATTTCAGACCAACATTTTTCATAATTATCCTTAAATAGACTCAGATTTTTTGCTGTTATGTTTACCCCTAGGTACTTTTTTAACCACAGTTAGTTCTGTTTCTCTCTGAAACCGTTCTGACTCTGTATCTGTCAAGTTTTCCCCCAACACCTTGGTTTTCTGTTTATTTAGTTTAAATCCCGCCACCCGACCAAAGTCTTGAATCAGTTGTAATACTCTTTTTGTACTAGATTCTGGCTCCTGCAAGGTCAAGACTAGGTCATCTGCAAAAGCTTTAAGTTTATATTGTTTCGCTCCAACCTGAATCCCTTGCACCAACCGGTCCCCTCTAATCCTATTCAAGAGCACCTCCAGGACCGAAATGAATAACAGAGGGGAAATCGGGCAGCCTTGTCGTGTACCTTTTTCAATTTTAAACTCTTCTGTAACCACATTGTTAACTATCAATTTAGCCTTTTGTTCTGAATATATTGCATCAATCCCATTTTCAAAACCCCGTCCCACTCCCATTTCTTTTAAATTCCCCTTCATAAATTTCCAAGAGATATTATCAAAGGCCTTCTCCGCGTCTATAAAAATTAACACTGCTTTTGTATTTATGTTTGTTTGCAAAAGTTCCAAAATGTCAATGATGTTCCTTGTGTTGGCAAACATATGTCTACCTGGGAGAAAGCCTGCCTGATCTTTATGAATTACTTCGTTTAAGACTCTTTTAAGTCTGCTTGCCAAAATATCTGCAAATATTTTGTAATCCACATTTAAAAGGGAGATGGGACGGTAGTTCTTAAGTTGTGTCTTCTCAGTTTCCGATTTTGGTATCAATGTGATGAAAGCTTCCTTCCACGATTCCGGCGCCTTCTTTCCCTCCATAATTTCGTTGCTGACCTCCATCAATGGTTCTATCAGATAGTCTTTTAATGTCTTATAATACTTGGAGGTCAAGCCGTCTGGCCCTGGAGATTTGCCCAATTTCATGTTCTGAATGGCTTGTTCAATCTCTTGTCGTGTTATTTTGCTGTTCAGGAGTGATCTATTTTCTTGTGAAAGCTTTTTAAGTCCATTTTTTTCCAAAAATTGTTTAATCTCAGCCTCATTCTGCGGCCCTTGAGTATAAAGTTTTTTGAAATATTTCTGAAAACACTTTCTAATCTCCACGGGGTTCTGAATGTTTCTTCCTTCAATTTCCAAGTTTGTGACTACATTTAACTTTTGTCTCTTCTTCAACTGCCAAGCCAGCAGTTTCCCACATTTATTTGCTGATTTGAAAGTTTTTTGTCTCATTAGTTTGATCTTCCATTCTATTTCCTGGTTCATCAGTTTGGAATATTGTGCCTGATGGAGTTTAATTTCTCTCAGAATCGGCTGTGACTTCGGATTCGATCTTAACTTCTTCTCTAACTCTTTGATTTTCTCCAAGATCTTGTCTTTCCTCTCATTTTGTGTTCTTTTTTTTAACAGCATTCTGTTGTATCAAGAACCCCCTCATCACAGCCTTGCTTGCGTCCCAAATGATTCTTTTTTCCACCGTAGTGTTCATGTTTATCTCAAAATAGTCCTTCAAGACTTTTTGGGCCTTCTTGATGATCTCCTGATCTCTAAACAAATTGTCATTCATCTTCCATCTAAAGGAACCGGTTGGTAGAAGTGTCAAATCCATTTTCAATGCATTATGGTCGGAGCAGGTCTTTGGGCAGATTTCCACTTTCCTGACCTTGGGTGCCAGACCTCTAGTTATCCATATTTGGTCGATTCTTGTCCAAGTCAGCTGGGCTTCAGAGAAGAATGTTCCTTCTTTTCCCAAGGGGTTCTTCGTTCTCCAAATGTCAATCCAGTCCATATTGTCTGTCATTTCGAAAAAGGTCTTTGGTAGTCTGCCATCTTTCGTAACATTTTGGCTTTGTGACTTATCCATGTAAGTTGATACGACTCCATTCATGTCTCCCATCATAATGATGTTGTCATAGTCCAGATACTCCAGCATAGTCTCATGCAACTTCTTATAAAATTCCGATTTTCCTTCGTTTGGTGCATAAATTCCTAATAGCAAAATCTTCTCTCCTTGGTGTTGAATTTCGATTGCCAAAATTCTTCCATGTTCATCTTTAAATAGAAATTTAGGTGACAGGCTCTCTTTTGCATAAATCACCACGCCTCTCTTCTTTACTGTGTCTGAAGATATAAATTCCTGACCAAGTCTTTTATTTATTAACACTTTTCTATGGAGCCTAGTCACATGTGTTTCTTGTAGGCAAATAATGTCCAATTGTTCCTTTTTTAATATATGAAAAATTTTCCTCCTTTTTTCCGGAATATTGCAGCCATTTATATTCCAACTCAACAGTTGCAGAGACATCCTGGATAAATCTGGTTATTTTTCTGGAAGTGGTACCTTATTGGCTGGGTCTTCAGAATCCGAGGGTGCCGGTGCCTCTGGTGCTCCAGGCCCTGGTGGTAATTCAAGTCCTTTTTGAAGGTCCTCTCCGTACACGTTTAGAAATTTGTCTCTGTCTTCCAATGTTCTAATTTTAATCTTCTTCCCTCTGAAAGTAAAAGATAATCCTTGAGGAAAGTCCCACCTGAAGATGATTGAGTTGCTCCTCAGCAGTCTTGCTAGTTCCAAGTACTCAGATCTAAGATCCAAAAGTTGTTTAGGAATGTCCTTGTAAATTTCAGTTCTTTTGTCCAAGATGTCCAGTGACTTTCCGTAATGCAGGCCCAGGATCTTGTCCCTTTCCTCCTTTGATCTCAATGTTATCAAACAGTCTCTGGGTTTGTCTTTCTTTGTAAGTCTTCCAAGCCTGAAAGCTGATACAATTTAAAGTCTTTTTCTTCTAGGTTCCAAAACTTGGAAAATATTTTGGTCAGAAACTCAGCTAAGTTGTCTTCTTCCACTTCTGGGACCGACCTAATCCTTAAATTAGTCTCCCTGTTCCGTAATTCAATCATAGAAAGGTAGGTCTGGTGTTCTCCTACTTGTTTACTGAGTGGTCTCACCTCTTTTTCTAGCTTTCCAAGTCTTTGGCTGGCATCTTCAGCCAATTTCCGATTTTCACCTGTAGCCTCCTTCAATTCTCCAATTGCTTGTGTATTCTGTGCCACTTGTCCAGTTAATCTATTTAGACATTCTGTGTTTTGATCGATTTTAAATGTTTGCTCATCAGCTTTTTTGTCCAGGGATTCAACTCTCTTGTCCAAAGATTCCAATTTTTCATAGATTTTCTCTAAAATAGAAACAGTTGATCCAGAGGCCATATCTTCCAATTGTAATTCCTCAGTTTCTCCTTCTCCTACCCTTGGCAAGGATGCAGCTTCTTCCTCAGAAAGTAAAATAGGCACAGACAATCTACGTGGCTGTAGGGCTGTGGCTAAGGTTGTTTGTCTGGTTCTTACTCTATGTTCCTTTTCTTTGGGCTCCTTTTCTTTAGGCTCCTTTTTTCTTGCACCACTCATTCCAAAGTTATCTAAAAGTCAAGGTCAGGCTGAGTTGTTTCCCATGAGAAAGAGACGGCCCAGATGGTAACAGTCAAATAGGAGGCCGGGAAAGAGAAAGTAAAACAATGCCACTGCTGTAAATTCCAAAACCTCTAGGGGGAGCTTAGAAAGTCTTTCGGGAAGAGATCAATTCCAATAAAGTTCATAAAATCAGAATTAATGTCCAGGAACCTTCAAATAATAAATTTTGGCAGAGTTGGTATTAAATAAATACAATGTCTCAAATAGTGCTTGCTGGTATTCCAAATGATGCCTCAAAGTAGCAATTCCAGACCCCTCAGATTGTTTCCAAATTTAAGTTCAAAGTGTCCAAATCTGCAAGCTGACTGCTACAGTTACTCGGGCAGTTCCAGCACCTGGGTTTTTAACTTAAGTTGTAATTCCAATAGGAGAAGATGCCACAGTCCAAATTAGCAACAAAATGTCAGATGCTTACAGTCCTATTCTGCTTCAAAGGAGGTTCAATGGGTGCTCAGATCCCTTAGATTAAAAGTTCAGTCTCTGCCTCCACACCTCCTGCTCTTTGCTTTGAAGTTCAGTAGCAGCGGAAGACGGACTTCCTTTTTTTCGTCAATCCGCTTTCAGCCAAATTCCGTTACTTTTTAGAGCTTTAAAAATTTTGAAAGTCCTCCGGAAGTGCTTTTGCAGCCATTTTGACCTTGTTTGCTGCGCATGCCTTACACTTCATGTGGTACCTGCAGGGTTTAATACCTTCAACTAAGGTAGGCATTTTGGAAACTGCCTCGAAGTTTAAATGGCCAGGTTTCCTGTGATAATCATGAATACATCCTGCATGCTAAACCTTGTTAGTATCTGCAGTACAAGTTTCATCCTGCACAACATCAACAGAATCATCATAATGCAATACAAATTCTTCACAACTGTTCCATAGCCTTGACTGGAGATTGTGTGGTCATCCTCTTGGTGAATCGAACCTTCCTGCGGAGCAAAGGACACGAAAAGGTGTTTGTCCCAACAAACATGCCTGGTAGCTCCCGGGTCGACGATGAAGCTACATCTAGACATCTTCTGGACCTTTGGAGTGAAGCGTGAGACCATTGCCTTGTGTTGTGTTGTCCTGCACTTCTGACCTTTGCCTTTTCCACGCATTGAGCTTTCACTGTGCTGCTCTGTTGCCTTGGCCTTGGGATATTTACATTCCCTCTTCACGTGGCCTAAACGTCCACACGAGTAGCATTTCACTGCCTTCAAAGCTTTGGCGCCATCTAGTGGTTCCACTGCATTCTGGGATGACGTCTGTGAGGATTCCCCCTTGGTGATGCAGCTAGCATTACGCCAATGCACTTCATTTAACACCACAGCAGTAACATGTGCTACTGTTAGCTGAGCAGTTGGCAAAACAGCAAGCTGGCTGGCAATCGCTTCCCAACTTGAACCCAAAGAATGTAGAATCATGAAGGAATACACAGCCTCTGGAAAGGTGATTCCATACTGTTGCAACTCATGCCTTAGATTCTGCATTTCCATGAGGTGAGCACGTACGTCTGCTCCATCAACAAGTGCTATATCATGCAACCTGGCATAAAAGAACAAAGAAGCTCCCGCCTCTGTTCTTCAATGTGACTCTTGGAGACTGTCCCACATCTCTCTGGCTGAGGCCTTGTCACGCAAAAGACATAGCTCTTCAGGGGACAAAATAAGCATCAGAGTTCCCCTTGCTTTGGAATCCTTAGCCTCCCATTCTTCGGTCATTGGAGCTGGGGGGGCATCAGATATTACATTAAACAGACCCTCTTTTCTTAGCAGAGCCTCTGCATACTGCACCGTTTTGATAAAAAATTTTTGGAGCTTTGGAACTGCCATGGCATTTCGAAGGGCCTCCATTATTCTGGCATTAGCCATCTGTGTCATTTAAAGCAAGCTGTGTCTATTTACCAGCTGCATTCCAAAAGCACACGTGAGGCCTTTGCTTTCTTCTGCCGTTGCCGGTAAGTGCTTTGGCTAGAAGTTCAAAGTCCACTCTTAACCACGGACTGGCAGGCTTCCTGGGGCAAGAGCACATACTTCTCATCAATCTTCTTGATATGCAGAGAAGATAACCTGCATTCCGTTCTTCTGCTGTTCGTCTGGGCCCATGACCACAAATATCAGCATTTCCGCTCGGCCAAGCTGATAAAGTCTCATTTTCCTCCGGCTGAGCCTTCGGAATCACCTCTGACGAATAATTAACGACCTGAGCCTTTGATGAGGCCTCAGGCACATTCCATTAAGCAGAGTTTCTAGCAGCATGCGGAAATGATAAGATTTATGGCTACATTGCAAAGAGTTTTATTTCTAAGCTACGCAGACAGAAAATACATCCTCTATCTATGAAAGCAGAGAGCAACAGAACAAAGGAAACAGGAAACCACTAACGTCACATCCCGTCTCCTCTCCCATGAGACTTCCAATAGCCTGGAATCCCTGGAATGTAAACAGAGTCCTGTGACTCCAAGCAGCTGCATAGTGATAAGAACAGAAACTAACATCTCCAACCCAAAAGGCCTCCATACCCCTTAAGTGAGGCTTTTAGAAATGCAAGGCTGTCCTGGTTTTGATGATATGCTAACTTCTTTCCTTTGGCAGAAATATGAGGAAAACCAAACCACATCCCTAGTAGTAGTTATTTCTCAGTAAGAGCAATTAAGCAGAATTCAGGGAAGCAGAACATTTCTGAAGAAATCTGCTGTATGAGTCACCTGAGTAATCTGCTAGCAAGCTGCATTCTTTCAACTCAACCACTTTATTTTACATTTAGTAGCCAGAAAACCTTTAAGTCACTGAAGCTCATTCTGAAAATGCAGACCTCACTGTTTTAGAGAGTACACCAGTGCAATGAAATTAAACCCCTGTATCTACGAAGTCTTGTTCCAAGGTCTACCCGAGATATAAAATTAGTAAACTTAAGAGCAGAGGTAAATGACAGACAGTAACTTAGAGCATCTTTGGACGATTTCCCACAACTGTCTGGATATGCCCAAACCTTCTGCCCACTACACTAAAATTTCAAGTAAATCCCTCATATTACCAAGACACTGTAACATTCAGAAGCAGAGCCAATCCATACATTGTAAGATGTTTGAGAAAAGGGCAACAAACCAAGGTTCGAAATCAAAGTTGGAAGCTGTCTTGCAAAGTCAGTTTGCACCAACTGTGGTTTGGCACATTCCGCCCTTGAAGTCTGCCAGACTACAGAGCATGGAGGATGATAACATTTCACCAGCAACAAAACACGTCTCACAGGCATTTTCACAACATAAGCCCTTAGTCTGCCTCTCCCTAACATATCCAGGCAGACAATATCACAATAAGAATCGTTTAATAACCTTTGGTAACAAGAAGCTCATAATACGTGCTGTATTATTCAAGGCACCATTTACTGTTGAATGATCTCCTATCTGTTGTGTCCTACTCTGCAAAAACAAAAACAAATCCCTAAGACAACCCATACACCTCTCAGCCTTTTATAATATTTTATTTTTCCATTTTCTAATTTTACATAATCAAAACATCATTTTATACAACAAATTTCACACACCCAATATTAATATCAACCCCTCCCCCCCCCTGTGGTTACTTGTTATATAAACTCCTCTGCACATGCAAGCTAAACCTAATTATATTTTGTCCCAATCATATTTAAACCTCTTCAATTAAGTCTCCCAATAAGAATCTAAGATGTGCAGATAACTACATGCCCGCTGATTGGGACATGAAGAAAGCTAATAAAGGCATGAAATATGCACTCTCAACTCCACCTGCTGCCTTTGGCAATCAGTAAGAGAAGCCACTTCTGAGCATACTTTGAGGCAGTGGAAACTAGACCAGGCTGCCTGAACATTTTGGTATCAATAATCAGGAAACATCCTCCCCAACCACCGTTTAACCATACCACACACACTGCCCCTGAGACAACAAATGCTGCCAGTACCTAACTGTGGTAAGGTAAAGGTAAAGGTACCCCTGCCCGTACGGGCCAGTCTTGCCAGACTCTGGGGTTGTGCGCCCATCTCACTCAAGAGGCCAGGGGCCAGCGCTGTCCGGAGACACTTCCGGGTCACGTGGCCAGCGTGACATCGCTGCTCTGGTGAGCCAGAGCTGCACACGGAAACGCCGTTTACCTTCCCGCTGGTAAGCGGTCCCTATTTATCTACTTGCACCCGGGGGTGCTTTCGAACTGCTAGGTTGGCAGGCGCTGGGACCGAGCAGCGGGAGCGCACCCCGCCGCAGGGATTCGAACCGCCGACCTTTTGATCGGCAAGTCCTAGGCGCTGAGGCTTTAACCCACAGCGCCACCTGCGTCCCTACCTAACTGTGGTATTCTGACATAAATTCAAATTGAAGGGAACACTATAGATCAGGCATCCCCAAACTCAGCCCTCCAGCTGTTTTGGGACTACAACTCCCATCATCCCTAGCTAACAGGACCAGTGGTCAGGAATGATGGGAGCTGTAGTCCCAAAACAGCTGGAGGGCCGAGTTTGCAGATGCCTGCTCTAGATGATGTGCCTGGAAGTGACAATTCAAGGGCTGCATCCCTGTTAGCCAAAACCCGTACCATACCAAGTTCCACTGGTGGAATATAAATCAATCTTCCACCAGCACCAATGCACCACACCACTGTACTTCAGGTTCAACATGACGAAAGCCCGCCAGACTCAGTAAGGAAGTAGTTGTTAAAAGTTTAAACTCGCTTTTAAAAATGTTTAGAAGCACTATACTATTAGGCTAAAAACAATTTTCAGTTATGTGGATACAAATATATTTTTTGAAATAGAGCAAAATTGCTGCTTCTGGTTCTAATAATTGAAAGCAAGTTCTCTGAAAAACAATTTGTTCTATAACGTCTGAAAACCACTACACATTTTTGGTTGCAGGCCCCTTAGTTTTGTTTTGTTTTGTTTTTAAAAACAAGCACCTTACGTTTTTGAGAAAACTTTTATGTGCAGTCCCTTAGCTGGGGAGCAATATAGATGCAAAACAATTCAAAATAAAAATGTTGCTACATTTCTCCCACTTTTGTGAAAGAGACCTATGTTGAAAAAGATATTGGGCTTGAAAGGGAGCATGGAACGACCTACCAAAGGAAGAGGTGGTGTAATTTGTGCACTGTAAGAGTAAACCTGGAAAGAGGAACGTCACACAGGTCTTAATGCTGTGCGATGCTAGACTGAAAAATGTTTTCTAAGAAGGTTTAAGCTATGACTGAGTGGGTGCCTAGAGATTTGCCTTTCTTTGTTAAAAAATAATAATCAATAGCTTTTAAATAAGAGGGCTTGAATAGGAAAGGGGAACAGTCAACCACGTACATAATGCTATTTAATGCTTACTTGCAAGGTGTGAGAGAGATTTGTAAGTATCTTCGCCTCAAGTGTCATACTTTGGTAACATTTGGGGTACCTACGTGCCTTGCAGCTATTTGCCATTTACATTAAAATAACTAATGAAATCATCAGCAGTAAGATTGATTAACCCTGGAAATAGTGGGAAAGAGGAAAAAAGAGAGGTATCTTAGACAACCTTGCAAAAGGGCAAGGGAATTGCGCACAAGAACCCACTTTATTTTCAGCTGTGCTGAGATCAGCCCACGGAAGAAAGTATTCGTCTCCCTGCTCCACTTCAGCTGCTTGCCAATAGTAAGAGAGCAGCTCATGGGGCAACATTATGCTGATAGTTCACCAATGCAGGCTAGCTTAGAATACCATGGGCAGTATTAAGGAAAGAGGAATAGAAAACCCTCACAAAGCATGATTTGGCTGATATTCTGGGACACAGCCAGGATTTCAGCTTAATTACAATTAGCACAAACTATGGCTTGGCCCTATCTCCAAATGCAGTCTAAGCCAAACACATAGTTACAAAAGACTAGCTACATCTCCTTCACCACAAACTTGTTCAACCCCACCTTGTCTCTGAAGCAAAGGTAACAGCAAGCATTTACCTTTTGTTCTTCTCTTTCTGTTGCATTATGACAGTGCTCGATTTTCCAATGCCTCAGAAAGTCTCGAAGATACCCGAAAAGGGTGAGGACACCATAGCCTACATAAGTCAGTACAGCAACCAGCATTGGTGTTTCCTCAAAAGCTTCATTGAAAGGTCTTTTATACAAGCCTCCATTCTGAGCGATATGCGGGAGCTACAAGGAAAAGAGAGCTGTTAGCAAGGCAGGACTAGTCAATTCCTTAAAAGTTTCAGATTAAACTTTACCAGTGTACACAACCAGCTCTTGCTCTCTACAGCCTTCTCTGAAGCCCCATGAAAACCCCTGCCAACCTACAACAATCACATTTTGGACTACCTATCTTGACTGCAATCTTGGCCTGTGTTGCTCTCAAACACTATAAATATTGTATCAATTTAAAAAACAAAACAATATTTTCTTTAACCAGAGCTTTTTCTACAGCTCCCCAGGGTTTGTACAGGGTACCCAGCTCCTGAATGATGAATGCACAACACCTGAATGGGTTTGTAGAATTCCTGCCATGCAGCACCTTCTCATCTGCATGACTGACAATTTTTAGGTATTGATGTAATGCAACCTCCCAGAACATTTGGCCCCTGGATATTGTTACTCCTCAAGATTAGAGATTGATGTAAAACACCAGGTAGGCTACCTAGTAGACTCTGACCTAAGTGTTTTTAAATCCGTTGGGCTGTTTGGATACCTGAATCTGCAGTGTGTATAGCGAGATTTTGGTACCAATTCCTTGTGTTTGGATAAGTGAATTTTTGTATAATGAGTGTTTGGACAGCAGGACCTGGGTGTACTGTCCTTTCCGTAGCCAGTCCTCTAAATAATAATGGTGCCATAAATAAAGCTTACAGCCCAGGCATAAATTAAGGTAATCCATATTTGAAGTCTTATGGTTGCAACTGTTTTCAGAATTGGTTAGGCACTAGGGCCTGGGCGATGCATTGATACATAGGCCAGAACTGGTTTGAGGGCCAGAGTGCAATGGCAACTTCACCCAGCGGTATACTGTGGTACCTCAGGTTACAGACGCTTCAGGTTATAGACACTTCAGGTTACAGACTCTGCTAACCCAGAAATAGTACCTCAGGTTAAGAACTTTGCTTCAGGATGAGAACAGAAATCGTGCGGTGGTGGCGTAGTGGCAGCAGGCGGCCTCATTAGCTAAAGTGGTACCTCAGGTTAAGAACAGTTTCAGGTTAAGAACGGACCTTCCAGAACGAATTAAGTTCTTAACCCGAGGCACCACTGTATCATGAGTGAAACTGCCATCGCTCCCGAGGCCCTTCTCCACCTACAGTGCCTGGCAAGCAGAGGGAGGAACAAACTGCATCGGTCTCGGCACTGTACCTCCCTCCACTTTTCAACATCATGATGTATCACTACATCACAATGTTTGGATGTTTGGATCACAATGTTGAAAAGCAAATATCACCCAGCCATATTAAGTACTGAAGTGGAAAAGGAAGCAGGAGGTATCGACTGCTGCCTGAACCACCAAAAGTAGCCAGAGATATATTTCACATCTTCATTTAGTTCAGACTATAGCAGGCATGTCCAGCTTTCAAGAGACTGAGATCTACTCCCACTATAAAAAAAAAACTGGCAGAGCTTTTTTTGGGAAGTCATAGTTGTTGAGCTTTTTTTTCCCCTATTTTTTGGGTGGGGGGACGGTCCCGCGATCTATCACAGGCACCCTGCGATCTACCAGTTGATTGCGACCTACCTGTTGGAGATCCCTGAACTACAGCATTCAATGGAGCTGTGAAATAATCTGCTAATCGCCTTAACCCTGTAACTTGCTAGGATAGGTAAAGGTAAAGGGACCCCCTGACCATTAGGTTCAGTTGTGGCCAACTCTGGGGTTGCGGTGCTCATCTCGCTTTATTGGCTGAGGGAGCTGGCATACAGCTTCCGGGTCATGTGGCCAGAATGATTAAGCTGCTTCTGGCGAACCAGAGCAGCACACGGAACCGCCGTTTACCTTCCCCCGGAGCGGTACCTGTTTATCTACTTGCACTTTGATGTGCTTTCGAACTGCTAGGTTGGCAGAAGTAGGGACCGAGCAACAGTGAGCTCTCATTGCTCTGTCCCAGCTCCTGCCAACCTAGCAGTTTGAAAGCATGCCAGTGCAAGTAGAAAAATAGGTACCGCTCTGGCGGGAAGGTAAACACCATTTTTTAAAAAAATATTTTATTGATTTTTTTATTTTTAACAATATTATAACATCTTATCTCCATTTATACATTTTTAGCTCCACCAAGCTACTCGACTTCCCTCCATTCCATTGTCTGGTTTTTATAAAACACATATTAATTTCACACATTTATATCATCACAATTCTACATTTGTTTTATCTTATCATAAACTTGATGAAGAAAATAGAAAATTTATTATAATATACACTGCATGGTTTATTTCCGTCCTGCCTGTGTCTTTACATGTTTACAGTAACTGTCTATATACTGAATAAATTTGTTCCAATCTCTCTGAAACACTTGGTCACTCTGGTTTCAGATTTTCCCTGTCAGCTTTGCTAGTTCTACATAGTCCATCATCTTCGTCTGCCATTCTTCCACCATCAGTAATTCTTGCTGTTTCCACTTTTGTACTAACAAAGTTCTAGTTGCCGTAGTGGCATACATAAACAATCTCTGGTCAACTTTAGATATTTCCTCTCCAATCAAACCCAACAAGAATGCTTCAGCTTTGTTGTTGTTTTTTTTAAAAAAAGTATACCTAAACATCTTTCCCCAAAATAATTTAACTTTATCACAAGTCTACCATATATGATAGAAGTCTCCTTTAATATTACATTTCCAACAATTCTCTCATTTTATACATTCTAGCTAGTTTGGTTGGAGTTAAATACCATCTATAAATAATTTTCATTATATCTTCTTTCAATGCCATACTTGCCATGAATTTAATTCCTTCATTCCATAATTTTGACCATGAATCAAATTGAGGATTACACCCAAAATCTTTCACCCATTTTATCATTACCTCTTTTACTTCGTCTTTTGTGTGCCATTGTAATAATAAATTATACGTTTTTGACAAAAAAATTCTTTTACTTTCCAACAATTTGGTTTCTAGCTTAGATCGAGAGAAGGTAAATGCTGTTTTCGTGTGCTCTGGCTTCCATCACGGTGTTTAACTGTGCCAGAAGTGGTTTAGTCATGCTGGCCACTTGACCCGAAAACGCCAGCTCCCTCGGCCTGAAAGCAAGAGCAGCACCACATACCGTATTTTTCGTCCCATAAGGACACACCTAGTTTTTTTGGGGGGAAAACCCCAAAACCAGGTCAGGGAATCCAAAGCAGGTCGGGGAACAGCGGGATGGTGGCGCTCCGCCTCCCCGCTGTCCCCTGAGCTTGTGGGGCTGGCGCTGGGGAGAAGCTGGGGGAACTCCCGCAGGGCTCCCTAGGCTGCGGATTTCTGCCTGAAGCGCAGGGCGCTCTGCTTCAGCGCACCCCGTGCTCTGTGCACAGGCTGCTATCCGCAGCCTAGGGAGCCCTGCGGGAACTCCCGCAGGCTCCTCAGGCTTCCTGATAGCTTCCTGAAGCCTGGTGAGCGAGAGGGGTCGGTTTGCACCGACCCCCCTTGCTCTCCAAGCTTCAGCGAAAGCCTGCATTCACCCCATAGGACGCACACAGATTTCCCCTTCATTTTTGGAGGGGGAAAAGTGCGTCCTATAGGGCGAAAAAAGCAGAGGATAATACTGTTAAAATTAAACTATCTCAAGTTAAAGATTCTCTTTTTTTTAATAATATTTTTTATTAGTTTTATAAAATACAGAAAAAAGAATAAAGAACGTGTTATAAAAGTAAAAAAGAAAAGTTACAAATTTTTCTTACTCTTTTTTCCAAATCTGTTGGACTTCCCCACGTCCTCCCAACCCTGCATTCTCTGTGATACATAACGTCTGCAATTTGTTAACTTATTTCAATACTTATTGTATCTTCCTTTTTATCATGTTACCCAATTTCAAATGTATTATACCCCAAATCATGTACATTTTCATTTTAACACAATAAAGTTGTTTCATTATTCTATCTCTGACTTCTTGTACCTTAATTTCCATTTCTTTAATTTAACATTACTGAAGCTAGAATTTCCTAAAAGGTGCGTTTTTTAACATTCATACAACTTATAATGTTTTTCCAAATAGTCTTTAAATTTTCTCCAATCCTCCTCGAATGTTTCTTCTCCCAAGTCTCGGATTCTGCCAGTCATTTCGGCCAGTTCCATATAGTCCACCAACTGCGTGTGCCATTCCTCCAGTGTGGGTAAATCTTGTGTCTTCCAATATTTTGCAATCAAAATCCTTGCTGCTGTAGTGGCATACATAAAAAAAGTTCTGTCCTTCTTAAACACTCTCCGGTCCACCATGCCCAGAAGGAAGGCCTCTGGTTTCTTAGGTAAGGTAAATCTCAGTACCTTTTTTAGTTCATTATGAATCATTTCCCAGAAGGCCTTCACTTTCGGGCAGGTCCACCAAAGGTGAAAGAATGTCCCTTCCGCCTCTTTACATTTCCAGCATTTATTATCAGACAGGTGATATATCTTAGCAAGCTTGACTGGGGTCATGTACCACCGGTATATCATTTTCATAATGTTTTCCTTCAAGGCACTACATGCCGTAAATTTCATTCCGGTGTTCCATAACCTTTCCCAGTCTTCAAACATAATGTTATGCCCCAAATCCTGCGCCCACTTTATCATGGCGGATTTGACTGTCTCATCCTGGGTATTCCATTTAAGCAGCAGATTATACATTCTCGAAAGTAGTTTACTTTTTGGTTCTAACAATTCTGTCTCTAGTTTCGATTTTTCCACCTGGAATCCAACCTTCTTATCTACTTTAAAGACCTCTTGAATTTGTGCATAATGCAACCAATCTCGCACCTTGTTTTTTAGTTTTTCCAAGCTCTGCAACCTCCAATTGTCTCCAATCTTTTCAATAATTTCCCCATATTTAGGCCAATTGGCTTCCATATTAGGTCTCTTACGTGCCTTGGCCTCCACCGGTGAGAGCCACCTCGGAGTCTTACTCTCCAATAAGTCTTTATATTTTGTCCAGACTATTAAAATTGCTCTCCTGACAATGCGGTTTTTAAACAATTTGTGCACTTTAACCTTGTCATACCACAAATATGCATGCCACCCAAAAGCATTGTCAAACCCTTCCAGATCTAGGACATCAGTGTTTTCCAGTAAAATCCAATCTTTCAACCAGCAGAAGGCTGCAGCTTCGTAATATAACCAAGTTAAAGATTCTCAAAGAATCTGAAGGATGATAGTACGGAGAGAAGTAAAGACATGGAAACGGGGAACAAGTAAGCAAAAAAGAATACCATCACAGAAAAAGTGACCAGGGGGTTGTGCAGACCACAGCCTTCCTCTCACTTCTGAGTCTTTGTCAAGCTTTGGCCACATCCAAGATTTTCTCTTAAAATATTATTTAAAATTTTGTGTCCCTGTCTTCAGCTGCAAGGGGACAAGTGACACAAAATTTTAAATAATATAAATAATATTCATTATAAAATATTATTTAAAATTTTGTGTCTCTTGCCACCTTGAAGCTGAAGATAGCATATGATATTATGCTATTCATCTTTAAAAAACAGTCATAATAAAATAAACTGGAGAAACTGGCAGTATTAAAACATTCTCAGAAGTCAGCAGCCAAGCTTTCTGTGGAACAAAAAATGCTTTATGATCTTTATGGAAAAAGAAAAGGGAAGGGCCATAACCCTGTGGAAGAACACATACTTTACATGCAAACGGTCTGAAGTTCAACCCCCAGCATATACAGGAAGAGCTAGGATGGACTCCTGCCTAAAAACCTGAAGAGCTACCACCAGCCAGTGTCAACAATACACACAGTTGAAATATTTTCCTCAGTTCTGACCCCAATGTATCTGTGGTAGTTTCCTCTAAGGCCTTCTCCTTGGGATAATGGCAGTATTGCTGACTTACATATTATGTGTGCATTACATTTCAGGGGTAACACATAAATCCAAAATAGTCGAACAACCCTTTAAAACTGAGAAATGCCCCATAAAAATCTTGGTGCAGCACTTACCAGCTACGGTACTTAGCCTTCCTCTTCAGTGCTTGATGTTGTCCCATGAAGTGATGGGAGAGACTTGGGTGTATGATGGCGAGTTGCATGTGAAGTGGTTGGCTCTGATTTAGCTTCAGAAGTAGATTGCATGGGCTCCTTTGCTGCTGCGTTCTTTTTCGTGAGAAACATGGTGATTAGCAACTGTCACTGTTATCTCTTGAGCTGCTCAAACATTTCTTGATAAAGACTGAAAGTGTCTGTAGCACCATGTGTGATTTTGAGGCTTCGTTCCAGAAAGGGATCAAAGTCAGCAATCAAATCATTTAGGTGCTTTTCTGTTTGGAAGACTTGAGCGAATTCAAGCGGATTTAAACTTATAAAAGCACACAGTTAAATTACGGAACTTGCTCCCACAGAAGTGGTAATGGCCACCAGCTTAGACGGCTTTAAAAGAGAATTAGACAAACTCATGGAGGGCAGGGCTATCAATAGCTACTAGCCATGGTGACTATGCTCTACCTCCAGTCAGAGGCTTCTGAATACCAGCTGCTGGAAACCACAAGAGAAGTGTTCCTGTGTTCGAATCCTGCTTGCTGGTTTCCCACAGGCAACTGTTTGGCCACTGTGAGAACAGGATGCTCTTCATTAGTCAATGTTTGTCCAAGACCCTCAATTATTCAACTACTTCCTTGACGCCAACAAAGCAATCAACCCCCACTCGCCAGAATATCTGGACAATATGTTCCACTTTGTTGTTGATTGTTGGAAAACACTCAAAGCCATTTCGACATTATTTTCATAAGTTTCACCAGCATACATTCACTGATCACTCAATGTAAATAATGCAACTAGCCTTGTTTAAGTTGCCTTGAATCTGCGGAACACAACTCAGTCGAGAGGTTGGATAATGGAGGTCATATTGGGGGAGAGAAAGACAATTTCAACACTGTTAAGGACAAAGTGGGTTGCCCCGGGGTGGCTAGGAGCACTGTCCAAAATCAGTAACAGTTTAAAGTCCAGTTGTTTCTCTTCAAGGTAGAACTTCACCATGGGAATGAAGCACTTGTGAAACCAATCCAAAAATGCTCCTGCAGTCATCTAAGTCTCTTTACTTGAACACAGGAAGGTTATTTTTGTTCTTGCCTTTTAGGACTTTGGGGGTTTTCTGACCTGTACAGCAAACCTGATTTATTAAATGCTCAACTGTATTGCCACACCATCTTTAGCTGCTTTGAAGCCAGGGATTTGTTTTCCTGTTTTGGAGATGTAAGTCTGGTCAGGCATTCCCCCCTAACCCAAAAGAGGCCCATCTTGTCAGCATCAGAAACTTGCTCAGGAAAATATCCCTTTTCGTCTATCAGCTTCTTTAATTGCTCAGGGTAGGCTTTTGCTGCCTCTTTGTCTGCAGAAGCAGCTCCACCAATTATGTCCACGTTTTTGAGGTTGAAGTGGTGCCTAAAACTGTCACACCAACCATGGCTGGCTTTGAATTCCTTCCCAGGCTGCCGATCCATAGCAGAAGGTTTGAAGAGTGCCTACATACAGGTTGAGAGTCTTTTGTCTCAACATGACAGGCACATGTTTACAGTTCATGTCTTCCAGCCATAAGTATAATGTCTCTGCAGTCTTCACTAAAGCCTTGCAACACCTGCTGTCACAGCCTAACAGGTTTCTCTCTTGAACCTTGATGGCACAGATGCTGGATTCATTGCAGCTATATTTCCACGCCACACTGGAGACCGACATGCCATCCTCTCAAGCAGCTCAACGCAGCCACTTTTTCTTGCAGTGTTGGAACCAATCATTGTCTCCAATGTTGCACACCAGTGGAGGGACCTGGCTTGCATTTCATGGCCGTGCTTTTTAATCTCCAAGGCCGCACACACCCTCCAGCTGCACCTCTACACTCTCTCCAAGGCTGCTGCATTCACCCCGCACCTCCAAACACTCCCCCCCCCAAGGTGAGTGCAATGGTGCAATGGGTTTGTTGACTTTCCTGTTGGATGCTCACCTTTTTACAGACAAGTGCATAAAGTTGAAATTCTGTATGTTAAATGTGCATAAGCTGCAACTTGACTGTATAAGCTCTGCTCATTGCTAAAGCAGTGCTTGCTTTGAGTGACAAAGTCACATTGAGACAGAGGCACAACTCACAGAGCAAGAAGGATAAAGGGCTCATAAAAGGAGATATGAGCTAAACTGCATAGGTTCCAAACCAGTTAAGGCTATAAAGCTAAGAATCTGCACTATGAACCGAGTCTAGAAACTATATAAACAGTGCAATTAGACATGTGCTCCTTTAAAATGAACAGCAAAGTACAATTCCTTGTGTTGATTATAAACTTGCAGACATGAGAACTACCGGTATATGTAACTCAGGGATGAGAGGTTGCAATAAATAGACTGATAATTTATTTCTCTAATTATTCGAAGATGGTGTCAAAACGCTTTATTCCAGTTATTTATTCTGAACTCTTGGGATACAGCAACTTGGAAATCTTCCTCCAAAAGAGGTTTATCAAAAAAAGAAAGCCAGATACAGGTCAGTAGCTGGTCATGAACTTACCTTTTTCTCTTTTTTTAGTAGGGAGCCATTCAACACCCTGAATGAGGTTACATAATCCCAGCTATTCAGTGATCCCAATGCTGTATTCCCCTGGTACCCAGACATGTGTTATCTTAAGGGATTTCCCCTTTCTTGCTCCAACTGACAACTTAAATGCAAATTCCCAGTGAGCAGACATGGCCACTATGAATGTGGCTGCTATATAGCAAGGGGAAACTCTCTCTATTGAAGCAAATATAGATTGACTACCCTAGATATACAAAGTAACTGATTTAAGAGGGGACTGACAGGGCTGGCACCAAGCCTGCACTATTCTGCTACGCATTGAACAGAAACGAGGATAAATTAAGACACAGTATGCAGTGCAATTAAGTACTGTCCCAAGTCTCAAACCTAGGAAGGTTATGCTATACATACGGTAGACTCACAAGACATGAGGTGTCCTACCAAAGAATCCACAAAAGTAGTCACTAAGTATGCCATGCTGACTGCCCATCCCCAAATGTTCTTTCCTTTCTGGGAGTGAAGGAGTCAACCAAAATGAGACTCAGACAGGCTCTAACAATAATTGTGTACATGGTTACCAAAAGCTCTCAATGTGTGAAAATGCAGGAAGCTATGGAAGTTGCTCTGAAGGAACGGTTTCCGGCTGGGTAAGCCAACTGTTTCTGCTCATAGGAGCTAGCAGGAACTAAAAACCACGGGCTGGTGGTAGTGCATTCAGTTCCTTACATTTCAGGCTAGCAATTCAAAATGTTAGAATTAAAGAGGGTTTGCTCTTTACCTAAGATTGGCAAGATGAAAGAACAATGCAGGACATGATTTCTCTTCCTGCTTTTTGACACAATTCATAACTCAAGCTAGAAATGTAGAATGTTTAAAATCATAGCAGTTCTTTGTAATAACATTCAGTGTATTAGAAATTCAAAGAATGCCCTGTAGCTGGCAGAACCACTCTTTTCTAATGTGTTTTATGGTCTGACCCTCTCTATTGCTGCTCAGAAGTTCCACGACGTTCAGTGGAACTTATTCACATTTAAGTTTATATAGAACTTCAGAAAAACATGGTGAGAACTCATTTGTAGAAAAGTTGGAAGTCTTGTAACTTGAACACATGTTACTCAGTTGTTTTATATAAAACTTTTTTGCACCATTGCGAAAGTGTGCTTTACTTATTTATCAACAAAAATCTTTATATACTGCTATTCATTAAAATTCAGAGTAGTTTACAACATGCGTACATAAAACCATACAAGAAAAACCACACAGAAAGTTATAATCAGAGACCCACTAACTATTAGCAAAATATCTTTTCCTCATTGCAAGGTTGGTGACACAGAAAGGTTTTCAACAGGTGCTTAAATTTTAAAACAAAGTGCCTGCTAAGCATCTGTTCAATGATAAGTTCACAGGACTGGGCCAATAAAACAAAAGACTCGGTTTCTAGTTGCTGTCAAATGAGTTTCATCAACTTAGGGGATAACCAACCACACTCCTGCAGATAATTTCAGTGATTGACCACAGCCACCACAGATGCTTTAAAAATGGTGTCACATATTGTTGGCCATGTGGCCCCATGAACAGTCTTGCTGCTGCATTTTGCTCTGATTGGAATTTCTGAACAAAGTTCAATAACATTTCCACACAGAGCATGTTGCAGTATCAGGCTATCCCTGTGCAACAATGGCCATAGCTTGCAACCCAGGCAGAACTGGTAAAGGCACTTCTAGTCACAGAGGACAACTGAGCATCTAGTGATGGAGATGTATCCGGGTGCTCCCAAGCTATGCACCTGCTCCTTCAGAGGGAGTACAACCCTATGCAGAACAGATAACTTTCCAGTCTCCTAGGTAGGGGAATCACCCACTCCAAGAGCCTCGCCTTCCAGGATTCAAATACAGTTTATTGGCCCATATCCAGTCCATCAGTTCATTCAGACACCAATCCAGAGTTTTCACAACTTCTCTAGATTCAAATGCTGTGAGAAACATAGGCACATGTGTGTTTGTGTGTCACAGGTTCTAAATGAAGGATCTTACATACCCAAAATCTGATTTAAGCATGACCCTTGGTTAGTATTATTATTTATTAAATTTGTATACAACCCTATACCCACTTTCCCATAAACTGGAAGCAGATACTGCACCTGAGACACAGTTTCTAGCTAGCCTATTAAAACAGGTCTCAGTACAAACTGCCATAGAACATATGCTTCATGTGAACATGTAGTTTTCTTCATTTCTGTAATAAAAATGCCTGGATAAGGAATGTCCAAAATGCATAGTTTTCTCACTTATTGTAAATGTTTAATATTTGGGCTTTTAACAAAAAAATATATGTTTGCAGGGAAAGGTTGAACAGTCTTAAAATTCAAAATGGAAAAGGTCAAAAGGCATGAAGTGAATCAAATATTAAAAACAATGTGTTCACTGAACTTATACAAAGTCCAAGATATTAATTCATTCAGTATGAATAAATTTAGATCACGTCAAAAAATGCATATACAGGGGTACTAATACAGTATTATGGTGAGACTGGACTTCATGGATGGCCAGTAGAAAATGATGGTTGTCTACCAAGGTCATCCAGATACCTCACAAGGTTGTTGAGGAATAAAAGAAAGTTTGTACAATGAAGTGATTGTCACCAGAAGACAACGGCAGTAGTAATCAGTAAACATTTGTCAGCGTTGCATACAAGTGAAACAGAGCAAATCAAAACACAGTAATAGGGCAGCAAGTTTACTCACTAGTAAGTGTATGTAGGATAGACTTGAAGGCTACTAAATTCTGCAAGTCTTACTTTTAAATAAACTTACATATGATCAAGCTACAAGAAGAAAAGCAGCAAAACACAATAAATCATAACCAAACTAAGTGTCAATAATGGCCAGAACATCTTAAGATATAAAAAGTAGTACAACTACTAAACACACTTCAATTTCAAGCATCAGTTCCAGAAATAAGTTATACACACAGTAAACTGGAGCAGGATTCACGGCTTTTATATAAAGGACCAAAATGTGGCCTTAATTAGAAATTCAGTGTTTCTTTTTTGTTTTACCACACACACAGACACAGCATGCCAAATTCAGAGGGTTGCACCCCTGTGAACCCCCCCCCCCTAAACTATAGAAGAAACAGCTTCAGGCTGCTGTGAATGCAGTTAAATAAGGAGGATCAAATAGGTGGCAGATCCCCTTCTTACCTGGCCCCGTGGCTTATAGAAGTCTAGATACGGGAGTCTCATCCCTACCCCCCACCAAACAACTGGGGACCACAATTTACCCTTCTGCTCCTAATTCCTGCCACTTCCACTCCTGTCCTGGGCTTCCCCCTTGATCTGAATATGAAGCTCGGGCAAAAAGACCATTTTGTGGGGGTGGTGGTGACAGGCCTGCCCTCGTGCCATCCTTTTATTAATCAGGATGCATTGGAATGGGGGTGAAGGAAACTCGCCTTCCAGCCTCGGAAGAGAGTAAGCAGCTGTCTTAGCCTGGAAACTTCAACGAAAGCAGCCAGTAAGGCCGGCGCTGTACTCCTTCCTTCTTGAATGCGAAGAGGAAATTCGGCTACTGAAACCAGAGGAGTTAATTTCGAGACACGAAGTGTGCGTGTCCCTGCGGAAATCATCCTGGGCTTCCAAAGCCAGGAAAGGGAGGGAAGGAAGGAAGGAAGGTAGGAAGGAAAGGAAAGGAAAGGAAAGGAAGGGAAGAGAAGGACGCCAGCTCCCCGTCCCCTCGAGGAAAAGAAGAGGAAGGGAAAGGAAAAGGAAAAGGCACTTTTGCTTCGCTCCGTCCCTTCCTGGAGCGGGGAGTCGCCTGACTCTGCCAGCCTCGAGCGTTCCTCTCAGCCACGCCAAGGAAGGCAGGGCAGGCGGGAAGAGGCAGCCGAAGGAGCCTCTGTGTCGCTCCAGGCCATCCTTCTCCCTTTTTCTCCACTGCGGGGGACGCCAGAGGCAAGCGCGGCCCAGCCCAAGAACCTCGCCCTGAGGCGAGACTCCGGCCCAAGAGGACGCGTGCCGGGACCGAGCAGGCCGCGGCCTGGGTTCCGCTCTGGGGAGGGGCCGCTCGGCGGCGGCAGCTGGGCGCGCCCCGGCATAAGAGCCCCGTCGACCCGCCTCACCTGGCCGTGGGGCTCCGTTCCTGGGAAGCCTCGCACGTAGCCGTTCTTCAGGCCGTGGTGCCCGGTGAGGCTGCAGCCGTTGGCGCGGGGCTCCCCGCTCAGCTTCTCGGCGCCGCGCTCCATCTTGCCGGCTCAGTCAGTCAGTCAGCGGCCAACAGCCGAGAAACCAACCACCGCCCGTCCCTACCTTGGTAATATCGCACCGGAAACGCAGCCGGAAGCGCCCGCCAATGACAGGCGGGAACGTCACGGCGGGGCGGGGTCGGAGCGTATTACTACACTGACACGGTGGGGTGGGGTGGTGCGCAGAGTGGAAACGCCCTCGAATGCCAAGCCGGGCGGCGAGGACCCAGATGCCTAAGCTCCGCGGCTCGGCGCCCCGAGATACGAGAGGGCCAATCCCGAAGAAGGCGGTGTCGGTATCGGGGCGGGGTTAAGCGGATGGACGGTCCAATCGTAGCGGCGAGGGGGCGGGACTAGCACGAATCGCCCCGTGAAGGAGGAGCAGAGGCTGGTCTGGCTTGTGCCGGCGAGGCGGAGCTAAAAAAAGGCCGCTGAGGTGGTTGTCTGCGGCGGTTCGAGCCGACCTTAGGGGTGCGATTCGGTATGGCGTTGCCACAGAACGATGCATTGAATTTAAAGCCCGTTTGGCCATTGAGCTCTTTCCTACTGGAATATTTATTTTTGAAATAAGCTAATTTCACCTCGACAAACCTAGACAGCGTCTTAAAAAGCAGAGACATCACCTTGTCCGCATAGTTAAAGCTATGGTTTTCCCAGTAGTGATGTATGGAAGTGAGAGCTGGACCATCAAGAAGGCTGATCGCCAAAGAATTGATGCTTTTGAATTATGGTGCTGGAGGAGACTCTTGAGAGTCCCATGGACTGCAAGAAGATCAAACCTCTCCATTCTGAAGGAAATCAGCCCTGAGTGCTCACTGGAAGGACAGATCCTGAAGCTGAGGCTCCAATACTTTGGCCCACCTCATGAGAAGAGAAGACTCCCTGGAAAAGACCCTGATGTTGGGAAAGATGGAGGGCACAAGGAGAAGGGGACAACAGAGGATGAGATGGTTGGACAGTGTTCTCAAAGCTACGAACATGAGTTTGACCAAACTGTGGGAGGCAGTGGAAGACAGAAGTGCCTGGCGTGCTCTGGTCCATGGGGTCACAAAGAGTCAGACACAACTAAACGACTAAACAACAACAAAATTTCACCTCTCTTGGCTGAGATTGCGGTTGCCAAGACGATGCTGCCACCTGAAATGGCTTTTCTGTTTCATGCTCTTCGGGATGGATCCCGGACAGGCGATTTGGCAAAGGGGAGCTGGAAACTTTTGGTTTTTTTAAAAGAAGCTGCTGCTTCTTCTTCTCAAAGCTTTTTGAACAAGCGAACAGTCTGCGGGTGAGATGGGTTACTCCACACTTATACATGTTATTAGGAACTGTATGTGTGGTTGCATTATTACAGAGGAGAAGGCCTGCTGCCCACTCATGAGGCAGAGTGAAGCGGCCACCTCGGGCGACAGAACATTTATACACTGCTTGATTGTAAACAAACAAACAAGCCTCAAAGCAGTTTACGAAAAGAAAGAATAATAAAATCAAGAAAAAAATACAATACTTTTTTAAAAATAAAAAGTTATAATACTGAAACAGATTAAAATGCACACCAGTATTTCTTTTTTATAGAATTTTATTAGATTTTACAATTTAATATACAACACATTTATCATATAAAAGAGAAAAAATAAAAGAAACTGAAACCACCCCACCCCAATCCCAGGACTTCCCTCAACTTCCCCTTCTGGTTCTTTAAATATTTGCTACTTCTGCTTAATTTTTATCTTATTTTTATGATCTTTTAGCTAAATGCTCTTACATTCTTATCATTTTTATACCTTTTTTTCCAAATTACATCTTACACTTGATTAATTTCCATATTCTTTTTTCTTAACCTTTACACTTGTTTCCTTAATTTTAAGTGTTTACTCAAACCCTGCTAGTGAGTCCATTTCTCTACAATATTTCTGTAGATACAACATGAATGGTTCCCAGTCTTTTTTAAAGTCTTCATTATCATTGTCTTTGAGTCTTCCCGGAAGTTTCGCCATTTCTGCATATTCCATAAATTTGACTTGCCATTCTTCTTTCTTTGGAATCTTGTAATCTTTCCATTTTTGAGCTAATAGAATCCTAGCCGCCATTATAGCATACATGAATAACTTCTGCTCTTTTGGCAATTCTTGTCCTATAATGGCTAACAAAAAAGCTTCTGATTTTTTAACAAAAGTTATTTTATACATCTTCTTGAATTCATTATATATCATTTCCCAATAGTTTATGATTACTTTACAATTCCACCACATATGATAAAACGTACGTTCTTTATCTTTACACTTCCAGCACTTATTGGAACTTGGTTTTATACATTTTTGCAAGTTTAACAGGTGTCATATACCATCGACAAATCATTTTCATATAATTCTCTTTCAGACTTATACAATCAGTAAATTTTAAATCCACTTTCCATAGTTTTCCCCAATCTTCCATTTGTATATTATGTCCTAAATCTTGTGCCCATTTAATCATAACACATTTGACCTCTTCATATTTGGTTTCCCATTCTAGCAATAAATTATACATCTTCAATATTTTGGTATTGTCACCTACAATTTCTCTTTGAAATCTAGACAGAGTATAACTGAATCATTTCTTTTTATCTTCTTTAAATACCTAATTTACTCGAAAATACTGCAACCAGTCATTGACATGTTCTCGAATCTCTTCAAAATCTTTCAGTTTTAATTTCCCTTCTATTTCTATTAAGCCATATATGTAAGCCATTTTTCTTTCCTATTTATTTTTTTAATTGATGTTGCTTCTGTTGGTGACAACTAATCTAATAAATCTTTATCTTTCCCAGACCTTTAGAAGTGATCTCCTGATTATATGATTGTAAAATCTTCTATGCACTTTCTCTTTATCATGCCACAAATACGCATGCCATCCAAATCTGTTATGTCCTTCAATATCTAACAAATCTGTATTTTCTAATTTAATCCAGTCCCGGATCCAAGCAATGCTAGCCAATTTATGTCTTTCAGGACCACCTTACCTAAAAAACCAGAGGCCTTCCTTCTGGGCATGGTGGACCAGAGAGTGCTTAAGAAGGACAGAACCTTTTTTATGTATGCTACCACAGCAGCAAGGATCCTGATTGCAAAATACTGGAAGACACAAGATTTACCCACGCTGGAGGAATGGCAATCGCAGTTGATGGACTATATGGAACTGGCTGAAATGACTGGCAGAGTCCGAGACACGGGAGAAGAAACAACTGAGGAGGATTGGGAAAAGTTTAAGGACTATTTGAAAAAACACTATAAGTTGTATGAATGTTAAAAAAAAAAAATGCACCTTTCAGGAAATTCTAGCTTCAGCAAATGTAAGTTATTGGAATGAAAATTAAGACACAAGAATTCAGAGGTAAAATAATGAAATAACTTTATTGTGTTTAATATAAAACATATAAGAATTGAGCGACAGTAAAATTGAAAATAGGGAACATGATAAAATGGAAGTTACAATAAGTTTTGAAATAAGTTAACAAATTGCTGATGCTTTATAAGACAGAGAACGCAGGGTTCGGAGGATGTGGGGAAGTCCTATAGGTTAGATGGAAAAAGAATATGGAAATTTGTTATTTATATCTCTCTTTCTTATAACCACTCTTTATTCTTTTTTCTGTATTTCTGTACTTTTAAAAAAAGCAATAAAAAAAATGTTTAAAAAAAAAAATATGTCTTTCAGGACCGGTGTTATGTGGGCTCAGTGGCCACTCCCAGTCACCAGTCTAGCTGCCACATTCTGGATTAGTTGTAGTTTCCGGGTCACCTTCAAAGGTAGCTCTGGCGAGACAGTCCGCGGGCAGGTAGAGTCTTGGCCTGCGTACCAAGTGGAGCTGGTAGACAGCTACTCAAAGTATAAACCCTGGGTAAATGGGCCTGAAACCCCTGGAATCTTGCACTGCTTAGAGATCGGGATGGTAGGCAATAATATGAATTCTACACCTCTGTGAGACTAAAGATTCATAGAGAATATGCTCTCTAGAGAGTCTTGCTGAATGGTCTGCAGGTGAGCAAAGTGCAAGACTGGTGGATTTGTAGCCAATTACATTGCATGATTTTAAATTTATTTTCTAATTGCTTAATACCCTCCAACATTTCTCTGATGAAAATAGGGATGTTCTAAATAATAATAATAATAATAATAATAATAATAGTGTGGTTCTTGTTGTTAATTTATACCCCACCCATCAGACTGGGTTGTCCCAGCCACTCTGGGTGGCTTCCAACATATGTAAAATAATAATAAAACATTAACTGTTTTTAAAAAAACTTCCCTTTCCTTCAGATGTCTAATAAAGGTTGTATAGTTAGTTATCTCCTTGGCTTGGGGGTTGCATAACTCCATACCCTCCAGCATTTCTCTGCTGAAAGTAGGGACATCCTAATTCTAGGATCAAATCAGAAACTGGGATGCCTTCTGTAAATCCAGGACTGTACCTGGAAAATAGGGGACACTTGGATGGTCTGTTTTGCAGATAAAGAGGTTTCAGTCAGAATAACCCCCCTTTCCCCTAGTTGCAGGCACAGCACATTTGTCTCTCTGTTATATTCACTCCAACTTCCTGATGATGTCACTCTTGTGTGAATGTGTCTTAAAAACAATGTAAGAATTTAGTCTTACTTCCTGGTGCAGCATTTCCTGACTAAATGAAAACACGTAACCGCACGTAAAAGGAAGAGAGAGAAACTTGGAAGTAGTGCACCACAAAGGACACAGGACAGACAAGCATCACATAAGAATGAAAGGCAAGAGAAAATATTCTTCATTGTTTAGTCTTGTCTGAGGCTAGAAAAGGTTGAGGTCTGCCTACCATTAACTAATCAGAAGTATAAGCAATAACAGAGATGTTCTGTATACCTCAACTGCTTGCATACTGTTACCTATTTTTCTATGTCTTACGTGCACACACACACACATGTTATTTTATGACAATAGCTTCATTCAGTGTTTGAACAAAGTTTCTGCCATTGAAAACAAAATGGTTGGGGAAGATAAAATATGCAAGTCTGCAATATATTCAAGACTGATTTCTGTATTTATTTATTCCCCATCTCTCTGCCTTATATCCAGAGGCAGTTCACAACAACATGTACAAATCCATTCAAGAAATAAAATCAATAAAATCAAAGCATTATTAGAAACAAAAAGGGTGAGAAAAGATCAAAGGAAACGGCCACAAAATAGCATTAAATTGGAACATTGGTAGGATAAATCAAATGCCTTCAAAATGTCAGATCTAGCACTTTATAGGTCAATGCAAGCACTCTGAATTATGGGTGAGAATATGGTATAAAATAGTACAGTGGTACCTCGGTTTAGGAACTTAATTCATTCCAGAAGTCCGTTCTTAAACCGAAACCGTTCTTAAACTGAGGCACGCTTTCCCTAATGAGGCCTCCCGCCACTAATGCCCTTCCGCCAGTTGGCTTCCGTTCTTAGACCGAGGTAAAGTTCGCAAACTGGAACCCTACTTCCGGTTTTGCGGAGTTCGTAAACCGAATAGTTCATAAACAGGGCTGTTCATAAACCGAGGAACCACTGTATTCTGAATGCTCCCCACAGTGACTACCTGAGTGAAATTTACAGGCACTAGAATTGCGACTCAATATACAGACAACACCTTTTCACTGGAGGGGAACACTTAGTACTAGCCTTCCCTTTCTTTCTTTCTTTCATGGATGGACCATCCCTCAGTGGTCGAGAGCATTTGCTCTATAACCAGCATTTCCAGGAAGGCCTGCAAGAGACTCGCTTCTGAAATACTGCAGAATCACTGCCAGTCAGTGTTGACAGTACTGAGCTCAATGAGCCAATGACCAGACCTAGTGTAAGGCAGCTTCCTAGGTGCCTTATTTTTTAGTTCATCCTGTTAACCCAATTTCTAAAAGGCCATACGTGCCGGATATGAAATAATCTAATCCTACTAACCACAATTATTTGAATTATTGGTTGTAGTCATAAGCACTTAACAAGCACCTGCTGGATCCGGCCAGTGGCCCTCCCCTAGTCCAGCATCCTGTTCTCACAGTGGCCAGCCAGATGCCAAGCCAGATGCAAGCAGGATCCAAGCAGAAGAGGAACTCTTCTGTCCGGTAGTTTCCAGCAATGGGTTTTCACAAGCATACTGCCTCTGGTTTGAGCTGCTAGCCACAGCTATACATGCAACAGCTGTGTTAGCAAACTCCTGAGAGTACCTCTTGGGTGGCAGTCCCTTTGTGACTCTTTCAGATTTACGTATCAGGTGCAGATCCTCCTTGCTGGCTGGTTCTTTCTTAGGAGAACATTTGGGAGAACCATGACCAACAGTAAACAGCGGCTCTGGCAATTCCAGTTCAGCCTCAGAC